>NC_058082.1:504979129-505666636 GCF_014858855.1 Bufo gargarizans | reverse complement strand
GTACTGACATGCATAACTAAATAAATAGAAAATGATGACTCCATACAGTACCGACACTATACAGAATAAGAACACTATACAGCACTGACAATACTTAAAATGACTACACAGAACTGACACTATACAAGAAGAACATTATAAGATGACACTATACAGCGCTGACACCAAACACTTATATACGGAAAATGAAAAAAAGCACACAGAACGAGAGGAGAAAACGCCTATTTTCCAATATGGCAATGCTGGAGGGTGTCACATGTGGTGATGAAAGCTCCAAGATCCTTACTTTACATACAGATGTTCCATAGGGTTTTTAATCTGGCATCGCTGCTTTTCATCTCCTCTCTTACAGGACTGTCGGCTGTTTTTGAAGTGCTCACTGTGCCTTCTAGATGTGTACTAGTTGAGCAATTAACACACTTAGAAAAAAGTCAAAATTTGGGACTTTGAAAGCAGCAGCGGCCATCACTGCCATTGTTACAATAAGAGTCCATATAGCACTGACACTTTACGTAGAATAAGAGGACTATACATAATACATAGGACTACTGAATCCACAGCACCCCCAAACCCCATCACCCTCATAATAGTCTGCATAAATGAGCACATTTGTTAATTCCAGGAGAGAGGAGAATTTGGGCCAGAACAAGCTCCTCCTGTCCTTTTCCAAGTCACCCATATTACCTGCTGGACCAGATGCTTCTCCCTGGTTGTCCCACCATCTCCTCTCAAGTCTATTGCTGATACCAAGGAAATAATCCCTCAGATGCCCCCTATTACAAGCATGGGGACTTCTTACCAGCTATGATCAGACGGGTCCAGCTTGAAAGACATGTGAGCAGCAGGAATGGGAGCTGGAGGGAAAGCCTGCCTGTCTCATATAAATATAATGCGATTTCTCCTGCAGGTGTCTGAGGGAAAGCAGCTTCCAGGTCACCTGTGTCTTAGGGAAAGCTTCTTATTACGTCTTATCACTGTGGTCAGATTCTTGCCGCTATTATTTAACATTTGATTACAATGTCATGGACAGAGACAAGTCAACCGGATACACAGTACCTGCCAAAAGTTTAGACTTGCCTTTTCATTCCATATACACTGTATATTCATATTGAAGACATGAAAAACAACGCAGGAAGACGTATGGAATTACCCCTAATGGGCATAGCGTTCACGCAAAGTGCTGTACACGTACAGGAGCTGTGCCCGCTCAAGTCAGTTCAGGGGCCTGGCTGCATCCACTGGCATCGCTCAAAACTCAGATGCCGGAAGATTAAGGGTCCATTCACACGTCCTGTTTTTTTTCATCCTGAAAAACGGTCCGTTTTTTGCGGATCCGTTGTTCCTGAAAATGTTTCCGTATGTCATCCGTTTTTTGCGGATCCGCAAAAAACGGAAACATGTATACATTTCAATAATCAAATAAAGTTGTTTGGATTTCTTTGAAAAAAAATTGAAAAAAAAAAAAAATGTGTTATGTGTTTCCAGGAACGGAATCCGCAAAAAACGGATGACATACGGAATGACATCCGAATGTCATCCGTTTTTTGCGGATCCATTGACTTTGTATTGTACCAGGATCCGATTTTTCAGGACCAGAATAGGACATGTTTTATATTTAAACGGACATGCGGAACGGAACAACGGAAACGGACAGCACACATTGTGCTGTCCGATTTTTTCCAGGACCCATTGAAAATGAATGGGTCCAGATCTGGTCCTGATCTGTTCCTGAAAAAACGGAACAGATCAGGAAAGAAAAAACGGACGTGTGAATGGACCCTAACTCCTTAGACTAGAGGCCACCGTTAATGTTGAATGCGGCATCCAAGGGGTTTACAGAGGGAAGGCGCACCCTCTCTATACCCATTGGCTTCCCACGATTGTAAATGGTTGACATGGCACCCAAAAGTCTTACAAAGGCCCCTGGGCCTGCTATGTACAGAAGCCTATGAGGCCTAGCCCTCAGGCTGGGTCTCATAGGCAACTGAATGTAATACTGACAGTTTCAAAGCAGTACGATACAGCATGCATTGTACTGCTCTGAAACAGGGTATAAAATTGTACCATGATGTACCTCTTCAATTTAACACCGTAAAAAAAAAATGTTTTAAAATATGCTGGAACAGCTATTTTTTGGTCACTTAATCGCCAAAAATGATATTTAGTGTTAAAGTCATAATTACCCTAAAATTGTACAAATAAATATGTAACCTCATACTGCAAAAAGAGTCCTCACACAAGACCATCACCAGAAATATGAAAGAAAAAAAAAAAAAAAACACCAAATGGAAAAGGACTTAGGAAAACTAGAGGAATGGTCAAAAATCTGGCAACTAAAATTTTATGTTGATAAGTGCAAGATAATGCACCTGGGGTGTAAAAACCCAAGAGCAGAAAATAAAATCAGTGATACAGTCCTAACCTCAGTATCTGAGGAAAGGGATTTAGGGGTCATTATTTCAGAAGACTTAAAGGTAGGCAGACAATGTCATAGAGCAGCAGGGAATGCTAGCAGAATGCTTGGGTGTATAGCAAAAGGAATTACCAGTAGAAAGAGGGAGGTGCTCATGCCGCTCTACAGAGCACTAGTGAGACCTCATTTGGAGTTTTGTGCGCAGTACTGGAGACCATATCTCCAGAAGGATATTGATACTTTGGAGAGAGTTCAGAGAAGAGCTACTAAACTAGTACATGGATTGGGGGATAAAACTTACCAGGAAAGATTAAAGGACCTTAACATGTATAGCTAGGAAGAAAGACGAGACAGAGGGGATATGACAGAAACTTTTAAATACATAAAGGGAATCAACAAGGTAAAAGAGGAGAGAATATTTAAAAGAAGAAAAACTGCTACAAGAGGACATAGGTTTAAAAGTAATATCAGGAAGTATTACTTTACTGAGAGAGTAGTGGATGCATGGAATAGCCTTCCTGCAGAAGTGGTAGCTGCAAATACAGTGGAGGAGTTTAAGCATGCATGGGATAGGCATAAGGCCATCCTTCATATAAGATAGGACCAGGGGCTATCCATAGTACTTAGTATATTGGGCAGACTAGATGGGCCAAATGGTTCTTATCTGCCGACACATTCTATGTTTCTATGTGATATCGCTGCATCTGTAATGACCCGCTCTATAAAAATATCACATGATCTACCTTGTCAGGCATAAAAAAAATATTTTTTTTTTTTTTTTTTTTTTTTTTTTTTAAATCTCCATATTTTATTTATAATACAAAAATACATATCCACATGACATTTATAATATCATAAATGCTGAAATCATCCCCAACCCACCCCACCTATCCCCCCCTTCCCATCCTTGCAGGAAAAAAAAAAAAAAAAAAAAAATTCCAAATTTATTAAACCATGTCCCACTCTTCCCACAGTCTACTCCATTTTAAATAAGCTCCTCTTTGTTTGTGCAGAATCTTCTCATAGTTTTTCACTTTCTCAACCAGAGCCAGCCAGTTGCTGCAATCTGGAGTGGAGGAGCTAAACCATAGTCTAGCGACAATAAGCCTAGCCAAGAACATAACCTTAATCAGTAATTGACGTTTTAGAGGCTGATAGTTAACCTCCGATAGGTCTCCCAAGACCCATATCCTGGGAGACAGAGGAACAACCATGTTCAGTTTACAAGCCAAGGTGGTCTGGACTGATCTCCAATAACTACCCATCATTGGGCAATCCCAGAACAGATGTAGGTGGTCTGCCTCGGAGTCGCCGCAACGTGGGCAATCAGAGGAGGCCCTAAGTCCTCTTCTATATAACCACATAGGTGTCACATATATTTTGTGCAAAATGTTAAATTGTACAACAGTGTGATTGAAATTGTGTGAAACATATTTTAAACTTTCCCCTATAGTCTCCCAATCTGGGGGACCCACCTCTGAAAGTAACAAAGACCAGGACTTCTGTCCTGGAGAAAGAAGACCCATAAAAAAGTATTTCATTAAGTGTCTATAACAATATGATATTTTAATTTTCGTGGCAGTTTTCTTAATAATAAGATCGTGTAGGAATTCAGGAGTGTCTATAAGAAGAAGGTGACTATTCAAAGTGCTAGAGAGTGCAGACCTCAATTGGAAATATGCATACCAAGCCACCTCGCCCAAATCTGCCCTCTGCCCTATTTCCATTGCAGGGCAGGCATAAAAAAAAATTAAAGTAAAAAAACTATGCCATAGCAGCCATAGCAGTGTATGCTGCAATAACAAAACCCAAAACGCAATGGCAGGATTGCTACCTTTTATTTATCCTACTTCCCAAAAACAGAAATAAAAAGAAATTACCGGTAAAAAAAAAAAAAAAAAAAAAAAAGTGGCAGGTAGCCCAAAATAGTACCAATAACAACTCAATCACCCAAAAATAAGCCCTCACCTCACACATCTTCATCAAGGGAAAAAAATAAAATCAATAAAATGATTGCATTTCAGTACCCAGTAGAACCTACCTAACAATTTAAGGGCTGTGGATGGCACAAGCTGGTCACTGAAATGCCATCTGTGGAAAACGTACAACTTTCGTTTTCCACCCCCCAAAATACCTATGGTGTAAAAATGCTCACTCCACCCCTTGATAAATAACTTGGTGTGTAGTTTCCAAATTTAGGTCACTTACTGTATGGGTACATCAGGGGCTCTGCAAATGTGACGTAGTGCTCGAAAACCATTCCAGCAAAATCCACGCTCCAAAAGCTTAATGGCACTCCTTCCCTTCTGAGCCCTGCCATGTGCCTATACAGCAGCTTATATCCACATTTGTGGCATTTCCACACCCAGTACAAACTGCCTATGAATTTAAGTATGGTATTAAGTAAAGAATGGTGAAACTCTCATATAGCATTAGCTGGAAGAACATAATGCCATATCTGGAAAAACTGCAATTTTCATTTTGCACGGTCCACTGCGCATTAATTTCTGCAAAACTACCTGTGACATCAAAATGCTCACTCCACCCAATAATACTTTGAGGGTGGGGGGTTCTAAAATAGGGCCACATTGCAGGAGTTCAACTTGTTTTTTTTACCCCAAAGCTTCAACAGTTGTCAGCACAAGAGGTTGTAAATCAACATAGTTTCTAAAAGCAGAAAGCACAGCATAAGAGGGGTTACTGTTCACACTGGCACACACAAATATTGAGCAGCGAAATGGCATAACTGTGTAAAAATTGCACTTTTCAACAGGGGTTGTGTAATGTGTGACAGGAACATATAACACCCGCACTCAATCCTGACCCAATCATTTCAATAGGTCTGAGTACATGAGCATTTTTTTCACGCATCCGTTCTGTGTTGCGTGAAAAATGCTGCAAAATAGGAAAAAAAAGTTAAAGTCCATAAATGGCGGATCCGTTTTTTCCAATGCATTTTTCCATTGTGATCTAAATCCTGATTAGGATTCAAATGTAATCCGTTTTCACACGTTTTCCCGGATCCGGCGGGCAGTTCCGGTGTCGGAATTGAACGCCGGATTCAAACAACGCTAGTGTGAAAGTAGCCTTACTCTCCATTCAGAATGCATTAGGATAAAACTGATCAGTTCTTTTCCGTATTTGAACCCCTAGGACGGAACTCAATGCCAGAAAAGAAAAACGCTAGTGTGAAAGTACCCCACGAGAGGTTGTTTGCAAACCTTCAGTTTTTTATCATGCATGTAAAAAAATTCAATAAAAAAAAAAACAAAAAAAAAACATCAAAACGCATTGCACCTGCGGGAAAAAAGGAACGCAATTGAGACAAAACTGACTGAACTTGCTTGCAAAATGGCGCGAGTGTCACTGAACGCACCCTGAATGCATCCGAACCTAATCCGCATCATTCTTGTGAAAGGGACCTAAAAGATTCAAACCTGGTATCTCTACATGTAAGGCTAAGGACTTACCACTAAGCTATAGCAGATCCACATACAGAAGAGTGTTTTTTCCATGTTTAGAAAGCGAATATATTACTGGTTTCATTATAATCAGATATTATTCCAGCTAAAGCAGTAATCTGTATATTATCTTTGTAAGCATATCTCAATGTGGTAAGGCTACAGTAAGTAGTGTATATAATATGTATATGCTAGAACACAGCTCTGCCCTCAGCATGCTGATGTCTAGCCCTGTCAATCAAGGGTAGGGTGGAGTATGCAGAGCACAGGTGGTGTAAAGCCTCATTCACATGTCAGCGATTGGGAGCTAAAACCAGGAGTACCTCCACAAAAATAAGGTATAAGGGAAAGATCTGCACCTGGTTTTGGCTCACAATCACTTACAAAGCAGTGCTCCAAGGCACACAGATGCCTTCACTTGCCAAGTGCACATGCAACAGGTCAGCCAGTTTCATGGATACAAATCTGCTGATAAATGCCCTTTAAGTGCACCAAGGGCATGCCCAAGCTGCTCTGTGCACCCCAACAGGGCCAGGCGACACCAATGACCTACAAAACCACACGCAGCCTATAGACAGGACATGAGTCTCTGGCGTCTCCTTCCTTGTAAGTGACCCCTAATCAGTTTCAAATGCCGTTTAACCAGAAATCAGATGTTCGGCACCCAATTATGGAGCAGCCTGGATGGGATAGATACAGGGCTGACTGAGCACCCCAACTGTGCGCAACTGATGTAAGGGTCTGGAAAGAAGAAGGCAGCCAATCAGTTCTCTTCCATAGTGGGATCAGAGAACCAATTAGGACCTCACTGTTTAGTTGGTCTGTTTTGTTAATGGCCAGGCCGTATTGCGAGTGCAGACTGACCAAACAATTAATTAGAGATTTGAGAGCATATAATAACGTGGTGTCATCAGAATATATAGATGGCAAGATGCCCACATTCAACAACAGGTACAAGAGCAGGAGCTCCACCTTACCGGAGACGCCACGAGCACACGGATTAAAGGGTCGCTCCAGCCAGCCTCTTGCACGTGAAGCAGAGAACAAAATGTTCTTTCTAGATTTTGTGTTTCATTTCACTTCACTGAAACATTGTAACAAGCCCTCTACTGAAACATTGTAACAAGCCCTCTAAGCTTTATTTGCAGAACAATGACCTTGTTATACAAAGGACACACAATGGGTAGAGTCTGTGTATAAAATAATATGTACTAATCCAACCGCCCCGGGCCAACATCTAACACCCTTTAGGCCCCTTTCACACGAGCGCGACGGATTGGCTCCGGATGCGTTCAGTGAAACTCGCACCATTTCACAAGCGAGTTTAGTCAGTTTTGTGTGCGAACACGTTCAGTTGTTCAGGTTTTTCCACGCGGGTGCCATGCGTTTTTCATAAAAAAACTGAAGGTTTACAAACATCTCTTAGCAACCATCAGTGAAAAACACATGCACACTTGCTTCCGGATTACAATGCGTTTTTCACTTAAGACCCGGTCACTTCTATGGGGCCAGGGCTGCGTGAAAAACCCAGAATATAGAACATGCTGCGATTTTCACACAACGCAGAACTGATGCGTGAAATTTTTTTTACACAGACCTATTGAAATGAATGGGTCCGGATTTAGTGCGGGTGCTATGCGTTCACATCACGCATTGCGTTCGTGTGAAAGGGGCCTTACCTTTCCAGATGTTGGGTCATCAATGAGAAGAGCAGATTTTAGTCATAGGCAGTTTTGCGACAGAAACCAGACAACCCTTTTAATAGGGTTGATCATGCTGACAGATTCTGTTAACGATGGCCTACCCTCAGTACAAGTCATCAATATCAGAATGGTGGGGGTCCTGCTACCGGCACCCCCACTGATCAGCTGTTTGAAGACAACGCAGCACTTCACCATTTCTGATCGCCATTGACACTGCAGCGGCGCAATTACAGCTCTGCCTTCCCATTCACTTGAATGAGAGAGTGTAACTACACAGAGGAGCCGCAATTACCCCTGCCAGCCACTGCAATGCAGGTAAACTGTGAAGAGACTGCTGCATTCACAGGAGTGTTGCGTTCTCTAAAAGCAGCTGATCATGGGGGTGTCGGGAATCGGAACCCCGTCAATCTCATATTGATGACCTATCCTGAGGATAAGTCATCAATATTGGAAACCGGACAACCCCTTTAAGCCAGACACACTATCTGGTAGGGTTGATCATGCTGATTAAAAGGACCCCATCTCCACTCCACCATCCCCTGGATCCCACAAGATGTCTAGCCCAGTCCAGGGAAGGGGGTGGTAGCAAGGGCTGTTCACAAACCGATGCGGCAAGGGCTCTGACTAGCATATTAATATAGTGTGGTTTTCTCTAGAACCATGCATCGCACAGATATAACCGAGGCATTGTTTTAATCAGTATGATCAACTCTTCCAAATAACGTGCCTTACAGTTGATCATGTCGAAAGATGATCTTTAAGGCCTCACGTACACAACAGTATTCGTTTTGTGGTCCGTGTGCGTTCTGCAATTTCCCATTCCGCATGTTCCGCCCCATGTTATTTATTAATGCCGATTCTTGTCCGCAAAACAAACAAGAATAGGACATGTTCATGCAGAACGGACATAGGCATGTGGACAGCACACTATGTGACCCTGTCGCCATTTTTTCCGGCACCATTGAAATAAATGGTACTGCATCAGATCTGCAAAAAATGGTCTAAGTAAGAACTCACACCTGTCCTACTGAGAACTGTGCTTAGTCAATTCCCCCCCCCCCCCGCACTGATCTCTCTCACACAATAGAAGATTGTTCCAGGGCTTTCAGACTCGTTTGTTTGTCGACGATATTTACTCTATAAATGCATTGAATTTCTGCCCATTACTGAATAGTTCCAAACCAAACAGAAGCAATGACAGGTGGCGGCACATGGACTGCAACAAAGTCACACAACACATGCATCCATGAACCTTCTACTCTGCAATCTATTCCCTATCGATTGTAAGCTCCTGGAGTCAGGGATGGTACTCGCCCCCCCCTTAAAGGGGATATCCGGGTTCAGAGCTAAACCCGGACATATCCCCATTTTCACTCAGGCAGCCCCCCTGACTTGAGCATCGGAGCAGTTCATTCTCAGATGCTCTCCTTTGCCCCGAGCTAAATCGCACAGGGCAAAGGGATTTTGAGGAGTTCCAATGACTAACCGGGCTCTCCATGGGGCTGCCAGGAAGCCCGGTGACGTCACCGGCACTGATGGACAGGCTTTAGCGCTGCCCTAGCCAGTAAAACGGCTAGGTCCCGTCCATCAGAGCCAGTGACGTCACCGAACATTAAGATAAACAAGAGCCCCTGCCCTGCACGATCTAGCGTAGGGCAAGGGAGCGCATCGGAGAATGAGATGCTCCGATGCTGGCCTCAGGGGGCCTGCCTCGGTTAAAATAAGGCTGTATTATACGCCCGATTCTGAAGGCAATTGTCATGAAGGAGGTTCTCCTTCCTGGCAATCGCGTGCTTACTAGCGGAGGAGACCGCTGCTATTATATACAGAGATCTCCTCCACAGTATGAGGCGTGGTGACCTCTAATGCCATGACTCATCCCCATAGTCATTATGTGCCGGCAGCAGATTGTGATTAGACAGCACGATTTGCAAATGAAGGTTTTTAAGCATTCCGAGCAAACGCTCGTTCATCGGCTAGTCGGCAGCAGTATTACACTGCCAGATCAACACTAATGAGCATTCCTGTGAACGTTCATTAACAATAAACTTGCCGACAATTGGCCAGTCCAATACTGGCCTTACTCACACAAGCGTATTTGCAGTCCGTATATGGGCCAGATTTTATGTACTGAAATCCGCTGCTAATGTTAATACAGCTATACACATGGGCGTATAATTTCTGTCAGTATTGGAAGTCCACAGAGTTTTGTTCATATTTGTTTCCAACTACGCACATTACAGTCTATGGGAGCAATACTGATGGTAGATCAGGAATCCAGAGTCAGAATACCGACGGATTTCAATACGCTCGTGTTAAAGTTCCTATGGTTAGGGCTCTTAAACATCCCCTACTGCTTGTATCTGCCATTAAGCGGGCCGGTGCCAAACAAACTGCACTGCTTCTGTAACTCCTGTACAATGGGAGTTACCAAAACAGCGGAGCACCGGCCTGCTCGTCTGTCTGTAAACCCGGCCACAGTCCCATCTTGCCACGTGCATGGGGAGATGGATTGCAAGCTGCTATGATCAGAACTCTTATCCCTCCCCCCACCTCTTGCATCTCCTCAATCCTTTGTAAGGCGATTTTAAGGTCCTATGTTGGCTTTCAACATGCCTGAGACTTTCTTTTAAAGAAATATGATTGGATGCATGGGAATGAAGTATAAAAAAGACATGGGGGTGCAGCGGTCTATCATAACATCAGGTGTGTACTATAGGCAGAGGGTTAAGAGAATAGATGTACTTGACATGACTGACTAGACAACCTACTGCCATCACACTGTCACATTATAGCTGATAAGGATTATACACGGAAAAGCTGTGGAATTATGGAAATCACAGGATCCATAGACATGGTGATGATATGCAAATTATGAAAAAATGGAAACAAAATATAAAAAAAAAAAAAAAAAATATCTTGATTTATTCAGTATGGGCTCCCCAAGCAGAAATGGCATGCCAAGGCATGTAAGTGCATGCATCAGTGAGGTTACTAATGGTCGTCTGGGGAATGTTCTACCACACTGACTGCACTTGGGCACGGAAATCATCAAGAGCCACGGCTGGCAGCTCTCTTTGCAATTGTTCACCAATGACGTCTGATGTACTTGATGGGAGACAAGTCTGGGGATTCTGCAGGCCATGGAAGTACTTTTAGGCCATACAGGCTGCTTAAAGCAGCACAAGCAACATGCGGCCTAGACATGTCCAGTTGGAAAACGCATCTGGGGACATTGCCGTACAACTAGTTCCAGTACCAAATCCATGTAACGCCGAGCTGTTAGTGTACCAACTATAGGGGTCTGGCAACCGTACATTATACCACACCATAATCCAGGGAGTGATCCGGTGTGATGTTCCCTTGTACAGGTCTCTTCATGGCATTACCTACATGGCCTCCAGACCAATCTCCAGCTATCATTGCACCTAAGACCAAAGCAGGACATGTCACTGAAGAGGTTAGACCTCCATTCCAGACTCTATTGCAATCTTGCTGTGCACCATGATAGCCTTTGACAGCGGCAGTGTAAGGTCAATGGAACATCTGTAGCTGGCTGTCTGGATCGCAGCCCAATGTTGTGCAAGCGGCTTCTGATGGTTTGTGTAGACACTGTTTGCCGCCCTGGGCTTGGGATGTGACGTCCAATTTCACTTGCAGTACAGAATAGATCACAGTGCTCCATTCCTCCAAGCAGATGATCAATCTGTGCAGAAGTTCACCTCTGTGCACCTCTTGCTGGCGTTCCAGTTTGTCATTGTTATCCCAACCATGGTATACACAGCATAGAACAGTGCTGACATCTCGGCCTAGGCATGTAACAATCTACCAGAGAAATCAACCAAGACCTCTCAGTTCAAGGATTCTGTCCCTCTCAGATTGGGACAAGTGATGGCTGGCCCATAGATGAACAGGAGGCATCGCACAATCAACACTCATGACAGACACAGATTTGTTCATATTAGCTGCAAAGATCTGACAGGCTGTTCCTGTAGGGAGCAGCCTGACGGATGTTTTTGCACTTCGGCATTAGGTGGGTAAGGCTCAGTCTGGCCCCATTAACTATAATGGGGACCAGCAGAGATCTGGCTGCATTCATGCAAATATGCCAAGAATCGGCCGGAGGAAAACTGCTGCGCTGTGCACCTACAGCGATGTTGGAGTGCAAAGACATCTGGCAGGCTGTTCTGGCAGGGAACAGCCTGCTGGATGTATAGCGCTAGTGTGCAACTAGCCTAAGTGCTTGAATTGTGATCATCTGCAGATCTTATTGATACCTACCACCTCTTCAATTTAGGGCTCTTTCACATCTGCGTTCTTTTCTTCCGGCATAGAGTTCCGTCGTCGGGGCTCTATGCCGGAAGAATCCTGATCAGTTTTATCCTAATGCATTCTGAATGGAGTGAAATCCGTTCAGGATGCATCAGGATGTCTTCAGTTCCGGAACGGAACGTTTTTGGCCAGAGAAAATACCGCAGCATGCTGCGCTTTTTGGTCCAGCCAAAAATCCTGAAGACTTGCCGCAAGGCTGGATCCGGAATTAATGCCCATTGAAAGGCATTGATCCGGATCCGGCCTTAAGCTAAACGTCGTTTCGGCGCATTGCCGGATCCGACGTTTAGCTTTTTCTGCATGGTTACCATGGCTGCCGGGACGCTAAAGATCGCATGGCACATCATCCATGCGCATGGGGCGCTCTGACGTCATTCTGGAGCGCCCCGGGAGCCGCACGGACTGTAAGTATACCGCTCCCCCGCTCCCCGCTCCTACTATGGCAACCAGGACTTTAATAGCGTCCTGGCTGCCATAGTAACACTGAAAGCATTTTGAAGACGGATCCATCTTCAAATGCTTTCAGTACACTTGCGTTTTTCCGGATCCGGCGTGTAATTCCGGCAAGTGGAGTACACGCCGGATCCGGAGAACGCAAGTGTGAAAGAGGCCTTACCCGTCTCAGACTTTTAAATTTCAGTGTTGAGGAGCGTAATTCATACAGTATAAGGCTACATGCACACGGCCGTTGTGTGTTTTGCAGTCCGAAAATTGCAAAACATGGATGGCGTCCGTGTGCGTTCCACAGGGACGGACAGCCATTGATATTACTGCCTATTCTTTTTTGCGTGGCCACGGAACGGAGCAACGGATGCGGGCAGCACACGGAGTGCTGTCCGCATCTTTTGCGGCCCCATTGAAGTGAATGGGTCTGCACCTGACCCGCAAAAACTGCGTCTCGGATGCGGACCAAAACAACGGCCGTGTGCATGAGGCCTAAGATAAAGGCCAGAAAAATCTGACGTGTATTTGTTGCGGAATCTGCAGCAGAAATCTGACCATTGAATTTCTGCCACAGACATGTTATGTACTGATCCTGGGACTTGCTGTTTTCTTCAGAACCACAATTATCTCAACATTTCATGTAGTCATGACAGCAAATCAGTATAAACCCTACTGAACAGCTCTGTCCTCGCACAGCAGGGAAGAGGAAAGCTGCCAATAAGTACCATGCGACTCTTCCTCCACATAACGCTGTATAATGTACTACATATAATCCTGTATAACACAAGTCCTCCATATAACGCTGTATAATATACTCCGTATAATCCTGTATAACACGAGACCTCCATATAACGCTGTATAATATACTCCGTATAATCCTGTATAACACAAGTCCTCCATATAACGCTGTATAATATACTCCGTATAATCCTGTATAACACGAGACCTCCATATAACGCTGTATAATATACTCCGTATAATCCTGTATAACACGAGTCCTCCATATAACGCTGTAGAATATACTCCATATAATCCTGTATAACACGAGTCCTCCATATGTCGCAACGTTTCGGGCTAACATTAGCCCTTCATCAGGCACTAACACGTGGTCTCGTTAGTGCCTAATGAAGGGCTAATGTTAGCCCAAAACGTTGCGACTTGTGTACCACTGTGCCCGGCTGAAATGTATAATATACGCCATATAATACTGTATAACATGAGTCCTCCATATAACTGATATAAACTCCCCATATAATACTGTATAACACGAATCCTCCACATAACGCCGTTTAACCCTTTAAGGACCCTGCCATAAAGGCCATTTTTTGCAAATCTGACATGTCACTTTATGTGGTAATAACTTTAAAATGCTTTTATTTATCCAGGCCATTCTGAGATAGTTTTCTTGTCACATATTGAACTTCATGACACTGGTAAAATGGAGTCAAATTTTTATTTTTATTTAGAAAATAAAATAAAATAAAAATACCATTTAGAAAAATTAGTATATTTCCAAAATTACATTTCTCTACTTTTATAATAGATAGTAATACCTCCAAAAATAGTTATTACTTTACATTCCCTGTATGTCTACCTCCTGTTTGGATCATTTTGTGAATGCCAATTTTATTTTTTGGGGACGTTAGAAGGCTTAGAAATTTAGAAGCAAATTTTGAAAATTTTCAAAACCTACTTTTTGAGGACCAGTTCAGGTCTGAAGTCACTTTGTGAGGTTTACATAATAGAAACCACCCAAAAACTACACCCCTCAAGGTATTCAAAAATGATTTTACAAACTTTGTTAACCCTTTTAGGTGTTCCACAAGAAATAATGGAAAATGGATATGAAATTTAAGAATTTCACTTTTGGCAGATTTCCCATTTAAATAATAAAAAAAAAATTCCACTAACAAAGCAAGGGTTAACAGCAAAAAAAAACAAGATTTATGGCCCCGATTCTGTAGAATATGTGGTCGTAAACTGCTGTACGGGCACACAGAAGGAAAGGAACACCACATGGTTTTTGGCCGGCAGATTTTGCTGGACTGGTTTTTTACACCATGTCCCATTTGAAGCCCCCCCCCCCCCCCCACTTGTTTGGCTGGGTCACCGCCTGCTATTGGCTGACCCCCCCCTTCATTGCCAGATGTTTTGATCCGTGCAATGGGGAGACGCAGCGACGGCCGTGCGGGGAGCAAAAGTGATGTGGGTGCCAGGGAGCGGGGTCAATTTAAACGACATGAGGGGCCTGTGCATTAGGGGGGACATTAGGGACATTATAGGGGTTGGATGACACCTTTAAACCCCTTTTGTTTACGTCAGTAAAAAGGCGTATTAGTAATCACTAAGGGGTTAAAAAAAACTTTACCCCCATATAAAATGAATAATATACACTCCCCATATAATGTACTCTTCTCCCAAAATACTGTACAATATGATCCTCGTAAAACACTGTATACTCCACCACCACATACTGTATAAGTACCCCCTATATAATATTGCTTAATATACTACTCCCCCATATAATAATGTATAATATACGCTCCCCATATAATATACGGTACTCCTATCCCCACATAGTATACAATGTAAACTCTCTATAAGATAGCGTTTAGGGATGAGTAGATTTCTTATTTTGAAATTCGGTTTGGGTCGTTGTATAATGTGAATTGCGTTATTGATTCCGTTACAACAGACCATAACGAAATTCCATGACGCGCAATGCATTCCGTCTGGTTTCCGTTATGCAGGAGAGGACTCCAGCATACGGATCCGTTATGAATAACGGAATGGCTCTAAAGGCATTCAGTCATAGAATTGCGTTATCGTCTGTGGTAACAATTCACATTATACCACAACCCGAACCGAAAACGAATTTCAAAATATGAAATTCGTTCATCCCTAATAGTATTGTATAATATGCTCCTCCACCACGACACCATACAGGTCCTTCTAAAAAAAATTTGCATATTTATGATAAAGTTCATTATTTTCTGTAATGTACTGATAAACATTAGACTTTCATATATTTTAGATTCATTACACACCAACTGAAGTAGTTCAAGCCTTTTATTGTTTTAATATTGATGATTTTGGCATACAGCTCATGAAAACCCCAAATTCCTATCTCAAAAAATTAGCATATCATGAAAAGGTTCTCTAAACGAGCTATTAACCTAATCATCTGAATCAACCAATTAACTCTAAACACCTGCAAAAGATTCCTGAGGCTTTTAAAAACTCCCAGCCTGGTTCATTACTCAAAACCGCAATCATGGGTAAGACTGCCGACCTGACTGCTGTCCAGAAGGCCATCATTGACACCCTCAAGCAAGAGGGTAAGACACAGAAAGAAATTTCTGAAGGAATAGGCTGTTCCCAGAGTGCTGTATCAAGGCACCTCAGTGGGAAGTCTGTGGGAAGGAAAAAGTGTCGCAGAAAACGCTGCACAACGAGAAGAGGTGACCGGACCCTGAGGAAGATTGTGGAGAAGGACCGATTCCAGACCTTGGGGGGACCTGCGAAAGCAGTGGACTGAGTCTGGAGTAGAAACATCCAGAGCCACCGTGTACAGGCGTGTGCAGGAAATGGGCTACAGGTGCCGCATTCCCCAGGTCAATAACCCACAGTCAATGATGGTCTGGGGTGCCATGTCAGCTGCTGGTGTTGGTCCACTGTGTTTTATCAAGGGCAGGGTCAATGCAGCTAGCTATCAGGAGATTTTGGAGCACTTCATGCTTCCATCTGCTGAAAAGATTTATGGAGATGAAGATTTCATTTTTCAGCACGACCTGGCACCTGCTCACAGTGCCAAAACCACTGGTAAATGGTTTACTGACCATGGTATTACTGTGCTCAATTGGCCTGCCAACTCTCCTGACCTGAACCCCATAGAGAATCTGTGGGATATTGGGAAGAGAAAGTTGAGAGACGCAAGACACAACACTCTGGATGAGCTTAAGGCCGCTATCGAAGCATCCTGGGCCTCCATAACACCTCAGCAGTGCCACAGGCTGATTGCCTCCATGCCACGCCGCATTGAAGCAGTCATTTCTGCAAAAGGATTCCCGACCAAGTATTGAGTGCAGAACTGAACATCATTATTTGAAGGTTGACTTTTTTTGTATTAAAAACACTTTTCTTTTATCGGTCGGATGAAATATGCGAATTTTTTAAGATAGGAAATTTGGGTTTTCATGAGCTGTATGCCAAAATTATCAATATTAAAACAATAAAAGGCTTGAACTACTTCAGTTGGTGTGTAATGAATCTAAAATATATGAAAGTCTAATGTTTATCAGTACATTACAGAAAATAATGAACTTTATCACAATATGCTAATTTTTTTAGAAGGACCTGTATAATATACACTTCATATAACATTACCATACCATATACTCTTTCCCCTAAACATTATACTATATGGTAATAATTTACTCTTCCCCTAGGTTATCCTTTATATTTACTCCCTATATGATAATATTGCCTTACAAACTCCCCTATCCTCTGCATGTAATATTGTACGATATAGTCCATCCTCCCCATACAATAATGTACATTCCCTTCCCTATAAATAACATCCACACCAGCATGGCTGCTCGGACACAGGGGAACGTTTCCAGCACACAGCTCATTTGTAAGTCAAATCTCGGCCCTGACTTTACATATAGAGCAGACAGTGGTCTCCTACCTCCAGGATCCTGACACAAGCCAAGCATGGCAGCTGACAGCCTCCAAGCATGAAGACCATTAGTTACCATGGAAACCTTTCCAAACAAAAATGGAAGAGACTCCCCCTATTCTGCTGCAAAACCCCATGTCCCCCATCCTCTGCGTTGTGCACTGACCATCCAGGGACCATCAGGGAACCCAGCTCTTATGCTACCTCATCCCCAGTGAAGGCAGGCTGCGTTATCCCCTGCATCCAGCCGTCTTATCTGACACACACACACACGGCTCATTACTGCGGCAGAACAAAGCACCATCCGGTATTACACAATGGAGGCGCCCTGCAAATGTATACACACCCCGTTAGGCCCGTCTCAGGCTGAAGACAGATTTATCACGAGCCTTGATTGTGAAAGGAGTGTATGATTATAAGCCCCATCCTCTGGCTGAGAGAGCAAAGTCACCCACATGTCTCCAGAGCCAGGAGAACAGAGCCGATGTCACCTAACATCCTTCACAAGCCCAAGTACCCTCCAAAACACACAGCAGATGGGGGTGTAGAGGAGAGCACAGACACCATTATCTGAACTGGATCATCACTAAATGTAATGTCCCATAAATGCCTCTTTTAGGTACACATTAGAGTGCATTCACATGACCACAAAATACGAATGCAGTCTGTGGGCCGCACTGAAAAAATTCCCACTCTTGTCCGTAAGACAGACAAGAATACGACATGTTCTATCATTTGCAGATGCAGACTTTTTGCGGGGCTGCATTTTTTGCGACCCCATAGAAATGCACGGGTCTGTGTGCAACCTGCAAAAAAAGGTGCGCATCAGACACAGGCTCACAGCAGGCCCCAACTGGGCTGAGGATAATGGCTGCTGTGGTACTACTGGGTTCACATGTAGCAGTAGTGTGCTGCACAGCAAAGCCCTAATGGGGGAATTTATCATGAGCGGAATACTTGAAAGTCGGTTTTGCTTCAGTCTGCCTTGGTTTACCAAGTGCCACATTTATCAAATGTCACCTGTTGTTCGATAAATTTATCTCATCATTGAACCTAACACTTATCTAGAAAAACTCCTTCAGTTTTCCTACTCCACCCTCCTACTGGAGTGAGATGGTGACTTATTAACATGACTAACTGCGCCCACTTTCCTACCCAGATTTCAAAATTGGAGTGAGTGTGTAAAAACGCTAAAGTTTAAAAAAAATTGCGCAAGCCATAAAAAGTCACAAAAGCCCAGCCAGAATTGTGGAGTGAAGGTGTGATGAATGAGCACCCATGTGTTTTACTGCAAACTGCTAGAGTTTTTTTATGGACACACAGTTTAGTTAGAAATGTTGTACATGTAAAAACTTGCACAAAACCACAGCTATTGGTGGTAAAAATCCATGGACTTTTGCTGCGTGGTAACTGACCACGTGACTAACTCTACTGGACAGGCACAGGCTATAGAGGAAACCATAAAAATAAAAAGTCTAAATGACCTGACAGAGCACCAAGTGAAGGTGTCATCCGTGGAAGTCATCATGTTGCTGAGCAGCTGCCCACCTCTTGCCCCCCCCCCCCCCCAACTACTATATCTATGTAAGGCTTCGTTCACATGACAGTTCAGCCTTTCCGTTCTCCTGCTCCATTTAGGAGCAGGAGAACGGAAAGGACAGAGAAGGCACATAACTGAGCCGAACGGAACCTAAAGACCCCATAGACTATAATGGGGTCCGTTAGGTTTCGGATCAGAAGATGATTTTGAAGCGGAGACAAAAGTTGTCCATGCAGGACTTTGGTCTCCCCTTCAAAAATCTTCCTCTGAGCGGAAAACTGACCCCATTATAGTCTATGGGGTCCTAAGGTTCCGTTCGGCTCAGTTATGAGCAGGAGAACGGAAAGGCTGAACAGTGATATGAACAAAGCCTAAAGTAGTCACCACGTGACTACCCATGAGGCCTGGCAAACCAACAGAGCACCTATCAACCACAAGCTATGGCTCTGACCCAGTTCCACTGCTGTTGACATGTGTATGGTACCAATGCTACTAACTAGAGATGAGTGAATTGCATGTTATGAGTGACTGTTATGTTATGAAATTCGTTCACGCTTCGTTTGGTGGTAAAAGCAGAATTGCGTTATGGATTCTGTTATCACGGACCATGAAAGGAATCCATGTTCTTTTTTATGTCAAAACCAATTCTGCTTTTTGCTGAAGTTTCGTTTCTCTGTTAGGAACTAACTCTGATTGCTGTGAAACCAATTGCTGTAAAGTTTATATTTTCTGTAACCCTGGATTTTATCTCTTTGGCACTACTCCAGGACAATATTCCTAATATGGAAGTTCCGTTTTTGTGTCTGCAGAATAGAGCGTGTTAATATGATAGGTTGAATACATAACTTACGATGATATGCTAATAAGGGGGTAAAGCCCCCTCTATATAACCTGTGTGCATTAAAAATAAACCTCAGAGTGTTCATTCAGTACATCACTGTTGTGTCTTTTATTACCTACTGAGTGAAGCGCTCTCCTGACGTCAGAAAAAAAAAGACTCAAACCAAGCCGATACTAGAAGTTTGGTGCCAGGGGTACCAAGTGGGACGATGAGATTCCTATCAGACCATAACGCAATTCTACGACTGAATGCATAACGGAATGCCTTTAGAGTCATTACATTCAGTCATAATAGAAGTCTATGGGCTGCAAAACGGATACATCACGTTTCCGTTATGCAGGAGAGGACCCCCCTGCATAACGGAAACCGGATGGATCGGTTATGCAGGCTGTAGACTTCAATTATGACTTAATGAATAACGGAATGCCTCTAAAGGCATTCCGTTATGCATTCCGTCGTAGAATTGTGTTATGGTCCGTGGTAAAAGAATCCATAACGCAATTCTTCTTTTACCACCAAACGAAGCGTGAACGAATTTCATAACATGAAATTCGCTCATCTCTACTACTAACATCTCACCACACCAGAAAATGCCTCAACTGACCATGAAGCAACCACTTGCCACAGTCTTCAAGGACTTTTACAATTGACATATTGGTAAATGTGACCTTTGAAGTTCTAAGGAATGTTTGGTATTCTTGATTATTATTACCCTGGGTGTCCACTGATATGTCATTTACTGCAGACATCCTCCCATCTTCATGAGTCATGACGCTCCTAGAGATCACCTCCGCAGATACCCGACGGTAATGCAGTAGGGCTTCCCAGTGCCCCGGGTTCTGCTCCAACAGTATTAGGCTACTTTCACACTAGCGTTCATAGGTCCGTTCGTGAGCTCCGTTTGAAGGAGCTCACGAGCGGACCCGAACGCCTCCGTCCAGCCCTGATGCAGTCTGAATGGAGCCGATCCGCTCAGACTGCATCAGTCTGGCGGCGTTCAGCCTCCGCTCCGCTCGCCTCCGCACGGACAGGCGGACAGCTGAACGCTGCTTGCAGCGTTCAGCTGTCCGCCTGGCCGTGCGGATCCGTTCAGACTTACAATGTAAGTCAATGGGAACGGATCCGCTTGAAGATGTCACCATATGGCTCAATCTTCAAGCGGATCCGTCCCCCATTGACTTTACATTGAAAGTCTGAACGGATCCGCTCAGGCTACTTTCACACTTAGAATTTTTTCTAAGTTATTAATGCAGACGGATCCGTACTGAATGGAGCCTCCGTCTGCATTAATATGATCGGATCCGTTCAGAACGGATCCGATCGAACGCTAGTGTGAAAGTAGCCTTAGCAGACACTGATAGTGACTCATATGAAATGCCTCTGAAATGGGCTGTTCTCTCAGTCACTTCTGTAATCCTCTGGCTGAAGCAGAGCCATGCCAGTGTGAAAGAGCAGTAACCTCCAGGTCATCCACTATTCTTACACATTAGTCACACTGAACAATTCACTACCTGTAGAAAGATCGTTGTGAACCCCCAGACCACCCATGTGGTCAAGCAGCTGCCACCTTACACAATCTGAAAAAGCGACAACCACATTTACTGGATCTAAACCTCAGTATGCAGCCATAAGAGAGAGTAAAAGTCACAACAATCTTTCAAAATTTGGTCTGGATGGTTCCATTCCTTGGGCCGTGGACTTTGAGAACCACAAACCACACGGAGAGCATTTAGAGCAGAGATAAAATCTTCCCAGAAGCCAGTTACACAATCCGGGAAGGGACAGATGCACATACGAGATGTGAAGAGTGAAGACATATTGGTGAAGTCAGGCTCTCATAGCTATGGCAATTGGCTTAAAATATTGTCAGGTTTTCTGTTACAAAAAAAACTATGAGCAAAGCCAACAGTGTACCCACGCCTCACAGCTAGCTACTCATTCTGTGCGCACAGACACTGCGGAAGGACATGAAACGCGCATTGTATGTTCATGTACAAGAGAGAAACGTAATGTGAAAAAAAGGAGTATCTTATGGCAATCAGTGGTGCAACCAGTTATAAAATGTAAGGGGACAGATATAACAAGTTAACAGACAAAACAAAACTTTCCTCAAGAGCACCAAAAATAAAAACTCACCCACCAGCTCCCCAGAACAAGACTGAGCGTATACACAACCCTGGTCCGTCCTGTAACCCTGTAATGAATCTGTCGAAAGTTAGTGAGAAGCTGTCATCCTGGGAAATGGTAAAACAGTAACCAAGGAATTTATGACACCTTCCTGTTTAACCGGGACACCACCCGCACAATAAAAAGGAAAAAAAAAAAAGCACAACATTCGAACCAAACTTCAGATGGGTGTATACACAGCGGTGCCACATGCAGAAACCTCTTAGCTGGACCATCAGCATGTGAACACTACTTAACAAAAGCTTAAGCAGCCAAAAAGCTGATTTTGGAGCATATGCAGGATGGACTAGGAACTTTAAGGGGCCCTGGGAAAAAATAAAAATAAAAAGCACCCACATGTTGTAGGCGGGTCCAAATTGAACGAAGATAGGGCACGAGTAGGCAGGGACAAGAGAAGCAGGTGGGGGCCAGAGATACGATTTGTTTTCCGTCTTGCATAACAGAAACCAGACGGATCTGTTATGATTCCCATAGACTTCTATTATGACAGATCAAAATGGAATGCTAATATCAATAATATGGTTCAGCGTGACAATACCCCACACTCCTTACAATACCATAAGCAGAGGTAAACGTGCATTCACAGCATCAATCCCATTATGTATATATGTACCTGCTTGAACTTTGCTGTCACTTTTCTGCACGTACCGATCCTCTTTTGTATGCTGGTACTTGTATATTAGAGTGGGATAGGGAGCCCTATGCAATTTGTAAAAAAATTTGCTTGCTCCGGCCGGTGGCACTGCTCAATGTTAGACTCGCTAGCTCGCGCTCAAATCCGAGTGATGTAACATCACTGAACTAGGTTACGGGTATCTAGGAGTGTCAAAAAAGCACCAACGCGTTTTGGATAATCGCTATCCTTCGTCAGGGATGTTTCTACTAGTATTCCTTAAAAAGGGTTCTCCTCCCATTTTCTCTCTCATACTTTTCTCCTTCATTCAAATGCAAAGAATTCAATCTCTGAGTTTAACCCTATTGGAGCTAATGTATTCATATAAAAAAAATCCAACGTGTCTCCACCTTAGACATTTTTTTTAAAATCTCCTCCTCTTATCTCCCTGAACTATTTCTATTCCACTAAATTGAGTTCCCTCATTTAAACCCCCATGTTTCTCCTTATAATGTCGGGATAAGGGCAGTGCTCCAGACTAAAAAAAATTAAAAAAAATAACCAGGAGCTTCTAAAACTAAGAAATTTAGTCGCCAAATTTAAAATGAAGAAGAAGAAAAAAAAAAAAAAAAAAAAAAGGGGAGGACTTGAGGGAGAAGATGAGATGCAGCTCACAGTAGGAGCACCACATACCTCTCACATCCAGTGACATCTTTTTGAGGACAAGGTGACTAAAAATGGCGAATTGCACGTTTTTTTTTTTTTTTTTTTCTGTTACGGCCTTCACCAGAGCGGAAATATTTTAATAGCTCACACTTCTTCGGATGTGGCGATATGTAATATGTTTATTTTTAATTGTTTGTAAATTTTATATGTAAAATTAGGAAAGGGGGCAATTTAAACTTAGTATTTGTGTTTTTTTAACTTTTTATTTAATAACCATTTCCCCCTTAGGGCTATAACCTGGATCTTTTCATCCCTCGTTCTATTCACCCCAATAGAGCTCTATTGGGGTGAATAGGACTTCACAATCTCCCTGCTGCCCTGCCATGGTAACCAATCGGAGCCCCAGTAGTGTAATCTGCCACTGCCACCAATGGAGGGGAGGGGACCCTGTGTGCCACCATATAACAATGATGGGAGGGGGGGCCCTGTGGCCACTGCGCCACCAATGATACTAATACTAGGGGGGGGGGGGGGGGGGGCGCACTGCGCCACCAATTAATGTAAATAAAGAGGACCTTTCATGGGTCCAAAGAATATGAACTAAGTAGCAGGTTACATAGAGCAGTGCCCAGGGATCTAAGTGCACTTAATATTATTCCTGGGCACCGCTGTGGCCCCTGGTATTTTCAACAAAGCAAGTAGGAGGAGACCGCAGTGTCTCTCCTTCTCCCTGACAGCAGCAGGGCCGGGAGAGCGCAGGAACTGTCGGGTCTTCCACAGACCTCGATCAGCCCTGCACTGAGGCTGTACAGCACTGTACACTGCTGTACAGCCTCTCTGGGGGTGTATTTCCCCTGTAACTGGGGCTACTATGTCAATTTCTTTTTTTTTTTTTTTTTACATATTTGGTATTGCCATGTCCGTACCAACCGGCTCTATAAATATATCACATGATCCACCCCGTCCGATAAACACCATAAAAAAATAAAATAATTTAAAACAAAGTGTCAAAATATATATATATATATATATATATATATATATATATATATATGTCACCTTAAATCACAAAAAGTGCAACTCTTAAAGAATAAAAAAATAAAAACAGTGCCAAAAAAGCCATTTTTTGTCACCCAACATCACATAAAGGGCAACACCAAGCGATCAAAAAGGCATATGCCCCCCAAAATAGTACCAGTCACCTCATTGTGCAAAAAATGAGACCCGAACATAAAAAAAATCTATGGCTCTCTGACTATGGAGACACTAAAACATTATTTTTGGTTTCAAAAATGCTATTATTGTGTAACTTAAATAAGAAAAAGTATACCGTATTTTTCGCCCTATAAGACGCACCTAGGTTTTTGAGAAGGAAAATAAGAAAAAAAATATTTTTAACCAAAAGGTCTGCTTTTGGTGGGTTTGAACTAATGGCGGTCTGTGCCTGACACTATTATGGGGGATCTGTGGATGATGCACTGTTATGGGGTTTCCAGTATTCAATTTATTAGATTTCATATTTTGGGCGCCATTGATATTTAATTTGTGTGACCAGCTTAAAACCTAGGTGGAGTTCAAATACATTGTTAAGGAATGTGGCACATGCTACAGCTATGGCATCTGTCAGCAGATTTGTACCTAGGACACTGGCTGACCTGTTACATGTGCACTTGGCAGTTGAAGGCATCTGTGTTGGTCCCATGTTCACATATGCCCCCATTGCTCAGAAAAATTATGTTTTAATATATACAATTACACGTTATTACACCAAGAGGATCGGCTCTCTGCAATTGCTGCACCCTCCCCACTGTCATTGACACGGCCAGGCGTTATGGCGTTTTCACTGCCTGTTCCTGTCAATGAAAGCGGAGAAGGCGCCGCAGATGCAGAGACAGCTGAGCATCTAGGAGAAACAGCAATGCCCCCATTGATCCTTGAGGCTCATTTGCATATATATATTATATATAAATCCTAAAATTTCTGGTCTTTGAAGTCCAGGAGGCGGTCCTATCAGTGAGTGACAGCCTTCCCTCCATGACTGTGTATACAGAGAGAGCTGTCAATCACTGATAGGACCGCCTCCTGGACTTCAATGCCCAGAATGAGCAGGGATTTTAACCTCCTCAGGACCGCCGTACGCAGGATTGCGTCCTGGGGGCGGCCCTGCTCTTCTGGGTGGACGCATATACGCGTCCTCCCGCGAGAGCCGAGATTTCCTGTGAATGCGCGCACACAGGCGCGCTCGCTCACAGGAACGGAAGGTAAGCGAGTGGATCTCCAGCCTGCCAGCGGCGATCGCTCGCTGGCAGGCTGGAGATGTGATTTTTTTTAACCCCTAACAGGTATATTAGATGCTGTTTTGATAACAGCGTCTAATATACCTGCTACCTGGTCCTCTGGTGGTCCCTTTTGTTTGGATCGATCACCACCAGAGGACTCAGGCAGCTCAGTAAAGTAGCACCAAACACCACTACACTACACTCCCCCCCCCGTCACTTATTAACCCTTTATGAACCACTGATCACCCCTGATCACCCCCCTGTCATTGATCACCCCCCTGTAAGGCTCCATTCAGACGTCCGTATGATTTTTACGGATCCACGGATACATGGATCGGATCCGCAAAACACATGTGGACGTCTGAATGGAGCCTTAGGCCTCATGCACACGACAGTTTTTTTTTCACGGTCCGCAAAAACGGGGTCCGTGATCCGTGACCGTTTTTTCGTCCGTGGGTCTTCCTTGATTTTTGGAGGATCCACGGACATGAAAAAAAAGTCGTTTTGGTGTCCGCCTGGCCGTGCGGAGCCAAACGGATCCGTCCTGAATTACAATGCAAGTCAATGGGGACGGATCCGTTTGATGTTGACACAATATGGTGCCATTTCAAACGGATCCGTCCCCATTGACTTTCAATGTAAAGTCTGGAGTTCTTTTATACCATTGGATTGGAGTTTTCTCCAATCCGATGGTATATTTTAACTTGAAGCGTCCCCATCACCATGGGAACGCCTCTATGTTAGAATATACTGTCGGATATGAGCTACTTCGTGAAACTCAGATCCGACAGTATATTCTAACACAGAGGCGTTCCCATGGTGATGGGGACGCTTCTAGTTAGAATACACTACAAACTTTGTACAAGACTGCCCCCTGCTGCCTGGCAGCACCCGATCTATTACAGGGGGATATGATAGCACAATTAACCCCTTCAGGTGCGGCACCTAAAGGGGTTAATTGTACTATCATATTCCCCTGTAAGAGATCAGGGCTGCCAGGCAGCAGGGGGCAGACCCCCCCCCTCCCCAGTTTGAATATCGTTGGTGGCACAGTGTGCGCCCCCCCATCGGGCCCCCCCTTCCTCCCTCTAATGTTAGAAATCGTTGGTGGCACAGTGTGCGCCCACCATCGGCCCCCCCCCCTCCCTCTATAGCAGTAACAACATTGGTGGCAGTGTGCGGCCTCCCATCCCCCCCACCCCCCAATCATTGGTGGCAGCGGAGTTCCGATCGGAGTCCCAGTTTAATCGCTGGGGCTCCGATCGGTAACCATGGCAACCAGGACGCTACTGCAGTCCTGGTTGCCATGGTTACTTAGCAATAGTACAATAGTAGAAGACTCATAGTTACCTGCTTGCTGCTGCGATGTCTGTGTCCGGCCGGGAGCTCCACCTACTGGTAAGTGAAAGGTCTGTGCGGCACATTGCTAAAGAACTGTCACTTACCAGTAGGAGGAGCTCCCGGCCGTTCACAGACATCGCAGCAGCAAGCAGGTAAGTATGAATCTTCTACTGTTGTACTATTGCTAAGTAACCATGGCAACCAAAGCTGCAGTAGCTTCCTGGTTGCCATGGTTACCGATCGGAGCCCCAGCGATTAAACTGGGACTCCGATCGGAACTCCGCTGCCACCAATGTTGTTACTGCTATAGAGGGAGGGGGGGCCGATGGTGGGCGCACACTGTGCCACCAACGATTTATTACAATAGAGGGAGGGAGGGGGGGGGGGCCATGGTGGCACCAACGATTTTTAACATTAGAGGGAGGGAGGGGGGGGCGATGGTGGGCGCACACTGTGCCACCAACGATATTCAAACTGGGGAGGGGGGGGGGGTCTGCCCCCTGCTGCCTGGCAGCCCTGATCTCTTACAGGGGAATATGATAGTACAATTAACCCCTTTAGGTGCCGCACCTGAAGGGGTTAATTGTGCGATCATATCCCCCTGTAAGAGATCGGGTGCTGCCAGGCAGCAGGGGGCAGTATTGTACAAAGTTTGTAATGTATTCTAACTAGAAGCGTCCCCATCACCATGGGAACGCTTCTGTGTTAGAATATACTGTCGGATATGAGTTTTCACAAAGTGAAAACTTAGATCAGAAAAAGCTTTTATGCAGACGGATCTTCGGATCCGTCTGTATGAAAGCAACCTACGGCCACGGATCACGGACACGGATGCCAATCTTGTGTGCATCCGTGTTCTTTCACGGACCCATTGACTTGAATGGGTCCGTGAACCGTTGTCAGTCCAAAAAATAGGACAGGTCTTATTTTTTTGACGGACAGGATACACGGATCACGGCCTCGGCTGCAAAACGGTGCATTTTCCGATTTTTCCACGGACCCATTGAAAGTCAATGGGTCCGCGAAAAAAAAACGGAAAACGGCACAGCGGCCACGGATGCACACAACGGTCGTGTGCATGAGGCCTTACAGGGGGAAATTCACATTTTTGTACCATAATTTGTAAATGCTATAACTTTTACCCAAACCATTTTTTTTTTTTACCCAAACTTTTTTTTTTTTTTTATCAGACATGTAGAACAATAAATTTTGCGAAAAATGTATATATGGATGTCGTTTTTTATGCAAAATTTTACAACAGAAAAGTAAAAAATTTCATTTTTTTGCAAAAAAAAAAAAATGTTAAATTTTGATTAACAATAAAAAAAGTTAAAATGTCAGCAGCAATGAAATACCACCAAATGAAAGCTCTATTAGTGAGAAGAAAAGGAGGTAAAATTCATTTGGGTGGCAAGTTGCATGACCGAGCAATAAACTGTGAAAGTAGTGTAGTGCAGAAGTGTAAAAAGTGGCCTGGTCATTAAGGGGTTTTTAGCTAGCGGGGTTGAAGTGGTTAAGGAATGAAATACAAGTTACACAATCTTTTCCTACAAAACTATCAGTCTGCTCAGTTCCTTCATACCGCTGGTAGATTAAACAGCATTTTCAATATGACAGGTTCGCTTTAATGGTACATTACTAACCAGTATAAATATGCCCTACTGGTACTTGTGGTCCGCTGCAGGCATCCTCCATTGTATGCACTTTTGCTGGTGATTGCCATTAGCAGCGGACCACAAGTGCAGGATCTGCCGCCCGTCTGAATGTGCCTTTAGTTCCATCCACAGGCAGCATTCTGGTGCACATGTGAGGCCCGGGCTATATCAGCCAGTCTTGGGTGGGGCTCAGAGCGCTCTGCTCCCTCCCATTGTATCCATGGTCACATGCTGGAGGTTACTGGGAGATTGCTGTGAGTCAGACCTTGTGCTCCTGTAATTTGCCCACTGGCTCCTGGTATTGCCCATACGGCACAGGTAGGTTTAGCGTTAGGTCCTGAGCTACTTGAGAAACCTTGGCGTGGTGCTCAGACAGGTCCTCCACAGTAGGCTATCTTGGCCAATCTCTCAATTTTACATCAGTAAAAGGGTTTAGTAAGACTGCAGAGTGCACCTGTCCTTGTACAAGTTATTGTCATTTAGTTTGATTGTTTATCACATCCACATATTTGCCATCTTGTGTAGGATGTCTATGGTACTTGTGGTCCGCTGCAGGCATCCTCCTATTGTATGCAATTTTACTGGGACCACAAGTGCAGGATCTGCCCCCGGTATAGATGCACCACTGCATATGAGGTTGAGCACTTCCTGCTTTTCATCACCACACCAATTTGTAGTTTACATAAAAGTATGCCCTCGCCCAGTATCTTTATAAGGCCTCATGCACACGACCATTCTGTTCTTTTGCAGTCCGCAAACCGTGGATCGGCAAAAAACAGAAGCCGGCCATTTTAGAAATGCCTATTCTTGTCCGCAAAATGGACAAGAATAGGACATGTTCTATTTTTTTATTTTTTTTTGCGGGGCCACGGAACGGAGCAATGGATGCGGACAGCACACGGAGTGCTGTCTGCATCTTTTGCGGCCTCATTGAAGTGAATGGGTCTGCATCCGAGCCACCAAAACTGCGGCTCGGATGCGGACCAAAACAACGGCCGTGTGCATGAGGCCTAAGGCTAGGGCGTTGCAGAGTTTTTGCACATACTTGGGCTATTTTAGGGGTAATAACACAATACAATAAAGCAGTTGTGGTGCCTCAGCCATATGACATTCACCTCATAAATGGAATCCATATGTCTTCCCTCGCACAGTTTATTTTAGGATAAAAGAAAAAGGCAATGAAATTCATGGGTTTTTCAAGCACTTTTTTGGTCACACATTTTTTTGACATGCAGTTATTTCAGAACACAAAGCGAAGAAGCTCCACGAAACAAAAAACGCACTACAATATCCTGTTGGCCTAAAGATAGCAACTTGCCGCGACCAAAAGTGGCAGCAAAAAAAGCTGCTAAAATATGTATGCCAAACAAAACAAAACCCTAAATGTTTTTGTTTTTTTACTGCTGACCTATCCGAGACTGCTCGCAGTTGCTCCGCGGCATTCTCTCTACAAGTCAAGCACAGCGTCGTACATTCGCACTCAGCTACATTCACTTATGGGGCCGAGCTGCTCCTTAGCCCTGCGACCAATGTACATGACGTCACTGGCCTAGGAAAAGCTCTGAGATTGGGAGTGCCAGTGCCTTCTCAAACAGCTGATCGGCGGGGGTCTGATACTGGTGATCCAGAGGACTGGTCATCAGTAAAAAAAAAAAAAAAAAAAAAAAAAAAAAAAAAAAAAAAAAACCACACCACACAACACTTGGAAAACCCCTTTAAGGCCAGATTGACGTGGTCAGTATCTGTTCAGTCAAAACAGAGAAGATGCACAAATCTTTCCATTACAGTTTTTTTCTATAGGTTCCACTCCTGATTTTAAAATAGTGATGAAAACCACTGACCAAATACTGACCATAGGAAAATGGTCTTAGAGTACGTCCACATGGTATGGACATCGAGTGTTTGCATTCAGCAAATCAGCAGCGTTTTACAGTACCAACAACGTGAAGTTTATCCACATGCTGTGAAAAAAACAATCTGCAATATAAATTGACCTGCAGTACGGATTTAAACCCCTTGGTCCTCTAAAAAAGTTAGCATTTTTTCACCCCTGCCTTCCAAGAGCCATAACTCCCCCCCCCCCCCCCTTCTTTTTTTCTAATGGCACCATTTACTATTCAATAGAATGTATTGGGAAGATGGTAAACGATTATTAAATGGGTTATCTGGGAAATTATAATGATGACCTATCCTCAGAATAGGTCATCATTATCACATTGGTAGGGGTCCATGTCCCGAGACCCCTGCCAATCAGCAGGTGAGCAATACAGGCTCCCGGCAGCTTTCCAAGTAGGCGAGTACGATTACAGCCATACAGAATTTTTATAGTTTTTTTTTTATGTTTTAATACTTTGAAAGATTATTTGCTTCACCATATTCTCACAGCCATAATGTTTTTATATATTTAAGTGTACCACACTATTGCTGTGGAGCAAGATGTAGTTTTTATTATCACCATCTTGGGGTATGTATGACTTTTTGCTCACTTTTTTTGTAAGGCAAATTGAACAAGAGGCGATTTTGATATTTAGATTTTTTTTTTGTTACAGTGATACTAAATAACTACTTTTCTATATTAATAGTAAATATTGTCTTAAATTTTAAAAACGTTTATTTACCCTCATTTCTGGTCCTCCTGGGGAACATGTGATCATTAGATTGCTTATACTATAGACCGCAATCAAATAGTATTGCAGTCTATTGTAAAATCACAACACGCCTATTACACTATTATGGCAGGATTGGAAGCCCTCGGGTTACCATAGCAACCAAATGGTCCTGCAATCTCATTGTAGAAGGGTGTTCAGTCACCCTCCCTAGCACCCTCCCTCTGAATGATGCGGCGATTGCAACCGACCACAGTATCCAAGGTTGCCACCTGGCTGGTCAACCATCTGCCTAGCCACTATTACCAGCAGGAGGCGGGTGGCAGTATTTAATTTGCACCAGCTCCATTAGGTGCTGGTAATTTTCAGCAGCCAAGAAGGTATGATACCTAATTGCTTCTAACTTCTATATCTCAGGGTGTATAGCAGCTAAAGATATATGCTAGGTCTTTTAAAGCTAATAACATATGCTTTAAAACAATACCAGGATCACAGTGCTAGTCGCAATACAGCAGAAAAAAACCTTTTCAGCTTTAAAACAAGACCTAGCCCATATCTTTAGATATCTGAGATATTGCAGCCCACCCCTCCACTAAACCAGCCAGCATAGAGTGAGGGTGGGGGGGACACAAAGTCTCCCTGTGTAACTGTACGATCAGGTGGTGGTGGTGGGAGTCAGGCTGGGTTCCTGTTGGTATTTTTATTTTATTTTTGATAGAAACAAACGCCACTTGCTGGACCCCACCGAGACAATGGGATCCAGTTTCTACTAGAAACAGAAATCTCAGAAAACCCTTTTAAGCCATGCCCCCCCACAAAAAGAACTTTTTATCCATGCAAACGTGGCTGGTATTTTTTGTTGGGGAAGGTGGTGAACCTAACAGCATAGGAGGGAGTAAATGTCCATGATCAGAGTTGTCTCTGATCATGAAGGCTGTCTGAGGATTGCAACTGTGCCCGAGCAAGAGTCCTCTTCAAAGCCTCGACATCTGGTAGACATGTATAGCAGATGTCAACAAGGGGTTAAATCCGCAGCATGCCAATTTCCACTGCAGATTTCTCCTTTTGCAACGCATAGCTTGAAATCTGCAGCAAAATGTGTCCCATATAGCTATACACTTATGGCAGTTTCAGATGAGCGTGTTCAGTCCAAGAAAACACTCCATGTGATAGCTTCATTTACGGAGCGTAACACTGCTCCTTTGACCCGAACTTGCAGCAACATAATGATTTTGGTTGCTATGAATTCCTGCCTGTCTAATGCACTGTACTCACATAATGCCATAAGTACAGTAGAGAAGACCTGTGGTCAGGAACTGACTGCATCCCAGGTCATTATGTTGATATAGATTTCGGTCAGAGGAGCAATATTCAGTCCAGAGAATGCAGCCGTCACACAGGTAGTCTTTACCGGACTGGTTGCCAAACAGAAGGGGTCATTTATTTATTTTATGGTCTTTTTACCACCATTTACTCCAGAAGATGCATCTCATTTTTTACGAGATGCACATGCCGTAATAAATTAGGTGCGTCTTTATAGTCTTTGCACCTGACGGAAAAACAATGCCAGTTCTTGGTTGGCTTTTTCGCCAACTTTTACGCCCTTTTCCAGGTGTAAAATCTGTAAATTTGCCACGCCCCCCCAATCAGCCCTCGACACCATGTGTCAAATGCTTGCAAATATTGTCGCATGGGCGTTTAGAAAGATGCAAAAAAAAAAAAAAAAAAAAAAAAGGGCCGTGCAACAATTTTACGCAAAAAATTATAATAATGGGTAGAGAATCACACACAGCAAAATATCTCAAACCCCATGTGTAATCCTGACGTGAACCTCACGTCGCATATTGTAGCAGATTTATTATTCCTGTCCAATTTGCAAAACAATATTGGTTCAAAGGGGTTGTCCCATTAAGAAAACTTATCCCCAGGATAGGTGGTGTCTGATCGGCGGCCGTCCAACAGATGGGGCCCCTTCTGATCACAGAAACAGGGGTCTGTGCTCTCCTCTTTGAATGGAGTGGCGGTCACGCATGCACGCTGACGTTCTATAGGACTGGCAGAGACAGCTTGTATCTCCGCAGTCATATAATTGAATGCACCGGCTGACCTGCATGCGTGTCTGCCACTCCACTCAAACAGGGAGCATGGCCCCCCCATTCTCATGATCGGAGGGGCCCCATCAGTCAGGCTCCCACCTTTCAGACACTTATCCTCTACCCTGTGGGTACAGGATAACATGTCATGGGACAACCCCTTTAAGTTGGTGCTTCGCAAGCCACAACCTTACATATTACACCACCCCGCTGTCTAAAAGTGCAAAAAGTGTCTAAACCACATAATAAACATGGTCCAAAGCATGAATGGTAATCTTTGTGGGACAAAGGAAGCATTTTAGCTTAGTAAATCCACCCCATTGTCTCTAGTAAACATAGTGAAAATGGACCCGGAAAGATAATGTGCCACCCCACAGAGTTACCGCATACAGCAGCCAACACAGACAGGTAACACACAGCAACAAACCTGCACAGTCACAGCCACAGAATACACAGCGAGCAGTCCATCTGGACAGGTACTACACAGCGGGCAGCCCACCTGGACAGGTACTACACAGTCACGTAATACACAGCGAGCAGCCCACCTGGACAGGTACTGCACAGTCACGTAATACACAGCGAGCAGCCCACCTGGACAGGTACTGCACAGTCACGTAATACACAGCGAGCAGCCCACCTGGACAGGTACTGCACAGTCACGTAATACACAGCGAGCAGCCCACCTGGACAGGTACTGCACAGTCACGTAATACACAGCGAGCAGCCCACCTGGACAGGTACTGCACAGTCACGTAATACACAGCGAGCAGCCCACCTGGACAGGTACTGCACAGTCACGTAATACACAGCGAGCAGCCCACCTGGACAGGTACTACACAGTCACATAATACATAGCGGGCAGCCCACCTGGACAGGTACTACACAGTCACGTAATACATAGCGGGCAGCCCACCTGGACAGGTACTACACAGTCACGTAATACATAGCAGGCAGCCCACCTGGACAGGTAGAAGAGAGGCTAGGAAGACAGACAATGCATATCAATACAGTTACACACAGTAAGCATGCTGGATGGACTAGTGACACAACACAGAAAGATGAAGGCAATCACTCGGCAGACGACACTGGTGCAGCCAGCAGCTACACAACATAGGGAATGTTTACATGATAGAAACAGCAAAATCAGGTAAAGATGACAAACATCCAAGACAGGGACATGGTGGAGATCGCATTACCAAGACAAGAACAAAAATTAGCAAATTCTACTTACAGAAAAGCTGGAGCTGAGGCTGAGCCCACAGCGATGCTACCTGTTCCTGGGAGCTGCAATTAATCATTAATACAGAGCAGGAGTCGGGGGTGGGGAGAAGTCAGCAGAGGAGAGCAGATTAACCTATTGCTGACTGCACTTCCTGATCACAAACACCACACTCCCTGAATACTATCATGACCACCACTATGACATTCCCTGGTCATCATCCTCTCCAGTCCCCACCACCACACTCCCTGATCACCACAATTAGGCCTCTTGCACATTAATGTTTTATTTTTTCAGTTTGCGAGCCGTTTTTTGCGGTCCGTATACAGAACCATTCATTTCAATGGTTCCGCAAAAAAAAAAATGGTATGCACTACGTATGCATTCTGTTTCCATATTTCCGTTCCGTTGAAAGATAGAATATGTTCTATTATTGCCCACAAACCACGTTCCGTGGTTCCATTCAAGTCAACGGGTCAGCAAAAAAAAATGAAAACATATGGAAATGCATTTGTATGTCTTCCGTATCCGTTCCGTTTTTGCGGAACAATCTATTGAAAATGTTATGCCCAGCCCAATTTTTTCTATGTAATTACTGTATATGGGTACTTTCACACTTGCGGCAGAGGATTCCGGCAGGCAGTTCCGTCACCAGAACTGCCTGCTGGATCCGGCAAAACGTATGCAAACTGATGGCATTTGGCAAATGCATTGAAATGCTGGATCCGTCTCTCCGGTGTCATCTGGAAAAACGGATACATTTCTTTCAGTCTGCAACCGGATCCGTTTTGCCAGAACACAATGCCGGATCCGGCACTAACACACTTCAATGTAAATTAATGCCGGATATGGCATTCTGTCAAGTGTTCAGTCTTTTTGGCCGGAGATAAAACCGTAGCGCGCTGCGGTTTTATCTCTGTCCTGATCAGTCAAAAAGACAGAACTGATGACATCCTGAACGGATTGCTCTCCATTCAGAATGCATGGGGATATGCCTGATCAGTTCTTTTCTGGTATAGAGCTCCTAGGACGGAACTCAGTGCCGGAAAAGAATAACGCTAGTGTGAAAGTACCCTTAGCCATACGGAAAAACAGAACGGAAAAACAGAACAGAAACGGAAACACGGATACGTGAAAAACGGACCTCAAAACACTGAAAATGCCATACGGTGGTGTGAAACAGGTCTTAGGCCTCTTTCACACGAACGATACGGATTAGGTCAGGATGCGTTCAGGGTGCATTCAGTGAAACTCACACCATTTTGCAAGCAAGTTCAGTTAGTTTTGTCTGCGATTGCGTTCAGTTTTTTCCACGCAGGTGCAATGCGTTTTGATGCATTTTTCATGCGCGTGATAAAAAACTGAAGGTTTACAATCAACATCTCCTAGCAGCCATCAGTGAAAAATGCATTACATCCGCACTTGCTTCCGGATGCAATGCGTTTTTCACTGAATCCCCTTTCACTTCTATGGGGCCAGGGCTGCGTGAAAAACACAGAATAAGGCCCCATTCACACGGCCGTTGTTCACGGCCGTGGAACCGCGGCCTGGATCCCTCCTGAGAGCAGGAGCGCACGGCGTCACTGGTTGCTATGACGCCGTGCGCTCCCTTCTGCCGCCGCAATACAGTAATACACTGGTATGATCTATACCAGTGTATTACTGTACTCTGGCGGCAGCAGGGAGCGCACGGCGTCATAGCAACCAGTGACGCCGTGCGCTCCTGCTCTCAGGAGGGATCCAGGCCGCGGTTCCACGGCCCGCAACGGCCGTGTGCATGGGGCCTATAGAACATGCTGCGTTTTTAACACAACGCAGAACTGATGTGTAAAAAAAAAAACGCTTATGTACACAGACCCAGAAGTCGTGCTACATTTTTTCTGGAAGAGTAAAAATACTCCTCTTACCATTTTTGAGGAGTATTTTCAGCCTATGAGGAGTACGAAAGTTACAGTAATTCAAATAGTAGTAATTCATACTAGTGCTCTAGAACTGTCTTCCATGCATTAATAGCAAATTTAGACAATTTAAAATTTTGCAGAGGTCACTGTTGCACTGAGGGGTCGGTACCACTGAGGTCACTGTTGCACTGAGGGGTCGGTACCACTGAGGTCACTGTTGCACTGAGGGGTCGGTACCACTTAGGTCACTGTTGCACTGAGGGGTCGGTACCACTGAGGTCACTGTTGCACTGAGGGGTCGGTACCACTGGGGTCACTGTTGCACTGAGGGGTCGGTACCACTTAGGTCACTGTTGCACTGAAGGGTCAGTACCACTGAGGTCACTGTTGCACTGAGGGGTCGGTACCACTGAGGTCACTGTTGCACTGAGGGGTCGGTACCACTGAGGTCACTGTTGCACTGAGGGGTCGGTACCACTGAGGTCACTGTTGCACTGAGGGGTCAGTACCACTGAGGTCACTGTTGCACTGAAGGGTCGGTACCACTGAGGTCACTGTTGCACTGAGGGGTCGGTACCACTTAGGTCACTGTTGCACTGAAGGGTCAGTACCACTGAGGTCACTGTTGCACTGAGGGGTCGGTACCACTGAGGTCACTGTTGCACTGAGGGGTCGGTACCACTGAGGTCACTGTTGCACTGAGGGGTCGGTACCACTGAGGTCACTGTTGCACTGAGGGGTCAGTACCACTGAGGTCACTGTTGCACTGAAGGGTCGGTACCACTGAGGTCACTGTTGCACTGAGGGGTCGGTACCACTTAGGTCACTGTTGCACTGAGGGGTCGGTACCACTGAGGTCACTGTTGCACTGAGGGTCGGTACCACTGAGGTCACTGTTGCACTGAGGGGTCAGTACCACTGAGGTCACTGTTGCACTGAGGGTCGGTACCACTGAGGTCACTGAGGGGTCAGTACCACTGAGGTCACTGTTGCACTGAGGGGTCGGTACCACTGAGGTCACTGTTGCACTGAGGGGTCAGTACCACTGAGGTCACTGTTGCACTGAGGGGTCGGTACCACTGAGGTCACTGTTGCACTGAGGGTCGGTACCACTGAGGTCACTGTTGCACTGAGGGGTCGGTACCACTGAGGTCACTGTTGCACTGAGGGGTCGGTACCACTGAGGTCACTGTTGCACTGAGGGTCGGTACCACTGAGGTCACTGTTGCACTGAGGGGTCGGTACCACTGAGGTCACTGTTGCACTGAGGGGTCGGTACCACTGAGGTCACTGTTGCACTGAGGGGTCGGTACCACTGAGGTCACTGTTGCACTGAGGGGTCGGTACCACTGAGGTCACTGTTGCACTGAGGGGTCGGTACCACTGAGGTCACTGTTGCACTGAGGGGTCGGTACCACTGAGGTCACTGTTGCACTGAGGGGTCGGTACCACTGAGGTCACTGTTGCACTGAGGGGTCGGTACCACTGAGGTCACTGTTGCACTGAGGGGTCGGTACCACTGAGGTCACTGTTGCACTGAGGGGTCGGTACCACTGAGGGTGTCCCTGCACAGCCTGACATTATTCAATCAGTGCTGTCAACTGGTAACATCCAGCTGGACCTTTATTGCAGACTACTAGCAATTAGTTCATAAGTTCTAGTGGGAATAATAGAGCAATGGTACAATATAGAGTCACAATATTTGACTCCCCAGAATTGTTATTGCATGGGAAATGCAAGTCGTTACTAAAACAGACATGTCTCCTTCAAGTACATGATCGCTGGAGGTTCCACCTTGGTAACCATGTTCTAGTGTTCTCTGGGTCAAGTGTGGATAGGTAAATAGTGTTGATCTTGGGACAGTCCCTTTCATTTTTGCTGCTGTTTCTGTGATGCTGGTCACTGGGGTATGCCATCCATCACGTGGCCATTGCTGCCCACCAAAGTTCCGTCCTTGTAGATGAGCTCTCAGGTGGGTATGTCGGTGCCACCGGGGCTGTTGGTAGACTCTGAAGAGACCCGAGGCACTGGTAGAGCAGGACACAGGCCTAATAGATGGTGGTGCATGCCTGTGCCAAAGGCACAAGTCAAAGACCCGGTCACATACCTTGCACCGCCATAGTCACATGTTGTGGATCTCGATGATGTCATCACGCAGTGATAACCACTGAGCTAGGGTGCAGCAAACTTTGGCACTCCAGCGCTGCTGTGAAACTACAACACCCAGCATGCACACTTGCTCAGCTGTTCTTGTAACTCCCAAAGAAGTGAAAGTAGGATACTGGGAGTTGTAGTTTCAGAACAGCTGGAGTTCCGGAAGTTGCTGATCCCTGATTTAGAGGCTGTCATTTTGTGTTATGCTTGATATTGCTATAAGGGGGAGTTCGTCTTCCATGACCAGGTTGCCCTATCTCATTCCACAAAATTGCCACCACCGCTGTGGTTATTGGATTATTCAGTTTTACAGCGAAGACTTCATGCACTTGGCAGAGGGACTGTATGTCCTGGAGGCTGTAAATGGCCAAGTGAACCGAAGCTTAGGCTGCGCAATGCGCATGCGCTGATGACGGAAGCTTCGATTCACTTGCTGACTCGCTAAGTCGGCTCTTGGTCTGAGTCAGGAAGTTTATTCTTTAAAACCCTGTGTGTAAATGTGTAATTATCTACCCCACTGTAGGGGGGAAAAACAAGCATCCAGGGGGTGTGAATTTAACACTGGGGTAAATAATATAATTAAAATAGAGGGTTAAATGTGTAAATGTATTTAAAAAAAATACATCTCTCTCAATAGTTTATAGATAGTAGTAGAGCTATATAGTTATAGAGCTACTGAATGAGACAGAAGAAGGGATGCCTTTAACATATATATCTCCTTGAGAAGCCAATTTGACCCTAAAGGGTTAATTCAACCTGTAATCTAAACTGTGTCCTGTCACTTCTCTTATCTCTCTGCTGACTGCCATCTGTCCCTTAACCTCATCACTGCTGCAGCCTGGTCATCAGCCTCAGTGTAAACTGTTCTAGTGACTGATGGTTCTCTTAACTCAAAGAATCGAAAGAGTCACTAAGTCGGATCTTTAGATTCCTTTAACTTGTGACTCATTCGATTCTTAGACTCCCTCCTGTACAGTGTGTGACAAAGCTGCTTGCCTGAGCTCTGATTGGTTGCAGGCCGGGGTGGGCAGGGAGGGGCTGGCTTCCACTCTAGGATCAGATTACACTCCTCACTCCCTGCTGCCAGCATCTCTCTGCTCTGCTATCTGACTGAGACTACTTTCACACTAGCGTTCGGCTGTCCGCTTGTGAGCTCCGTTTGAAGGGGCTCACAAGCGGACCCGAACTCTTCCGTCCAGCCCTAATGCATTCTGAGTGGACGCGGATCCGCTCAGAATGCATCAGTCTGGCAGCGTTCAGCCTCCGCTCCGCTCAGCAGGCGGATACCTGAACGCTGCTTGCAGCGTTCGGGTGTCCGCCTGGCCGTGCGGAGGCGTGCAGATCCGTCCAGACTTACAATGTAAGTCAATGGGGACGGATCAGTTTGAAGATGCCACAATATGGCTCAATCTTCAAACGGATCCGTCCCCCATTGACTTTCAATGTAAAAGTCTGGACGGATCCGTTCAGGCTAATTTCACACTTAGACATTTTTTGACAATATAATGCAGACGGATCCGTTCTGAACGCTAGTGTGAAAGTAGCCTGAGCTGTTTCAAACGGATCAGCTCAGTCAGAGGAATCGTCTCGTTCATGAACCGGACATCACTAGTGAAAAGTCTAAGGCCCCTTTCACACGGGCGAGTTTTCCGTGCGGATGCGATGCGTGCGGTGAACGTATTGCACCTGCACTGAATCCTGACCCATTCATTTCTATAGGGCTGTGCACATGAGCGTTGATTTTCACGCATCACTTGTGCGTTGAGTGAAAATCGCAGCATGCTCTATATTGTGCGATTTTCACGTGACTCAGGCCCCATAGAAGTGAATGGGGTGCGTGAAAATCGCATAGCATCCGCAAGCAAGTGCGGATGCGGTGCGATTTTCACGCATGGTTGCTAGGTGACAGTCTATTCACTGTATTATTTTCCCATTATAACATGGTTATAAGGGAAAATAATAGCATTCTGAATACAGAATGCATAGTAAAACAGCGCTGGAGGGGTTAAAAAATAATATATTTTTTTTTAACTCACCTTAGTCCACTTGATCGCGAAGCCCGGCATCTCCTTGTGTCTCCTTTGTTGACTAGGACCTGTCGTGAGCATTAAATAGAGGTAAAGGACCTTTGATGACGTCACTCCGATCAGCACATGGTATGTCACATGATCTTTTACCATGGTGATTCACCATGGTAAAAGACCATGTGATGACCGGAGTGACGTCATCAAAGGTCCTTTACCTCTATTTAATGCTCACGACAGGTCCTAGTCAACAAAGGAGACACAAGGAGATGCCGGGCTCTGCGATCAAGTGGACTAAGGTGAGTTAATTTTATTTTTTTAACCCCTCCAGCGCTGTTTTACTATGCATTCTGTATTCAGAATGCTATTATTTTCCCTTATAACCATGGTATAAGGGAAAATAATACAATCTACAGAACACCAATCCCAGACCCGAACTTCTGTGAAGAAGTTCGGGTTTGGGTACCAAACATGCGCAATTTTTCTCACGCGAGTGCAAAACGCATTACAATATTTTGCACTCGCACGGAAAAATCGCGCATTTTCCCGCAACGCACCCGCCTCTTATCCGGACAAAAAAACTGACGCCCGTGTGAAATAGGCCTAAGGGTACTTTCACACTTGCGTTTTTCTTTTCCGGCATAGAGTTCCGTCACAGGGGCTCTATACCGGAAAAGAACTGATCAGTTTTATCCCCATGCATTCTTAATGGAGAGTAATCCGTTCAGTTTGCATCAGGATGTCTTTAGTTCAGTCGTTTTGACTGATCAGGCAAAAGAGAAAACCGCAGCATGCTACGGTTTTCTCTCCGGCGAAAAAAAAACTGAAGACTTGCCTGAACGCCGGATCCGGCATTTTTTCCCATAGGAATGTATTAGCCCCGGATCCGGCATTCAGAATACCGGAATGCCGGATCCATCGTTCCGGCATGCGCATGCGCAGATCGGTAAAAATGAGAAAAAATGTACAAGACGGATCCGTCGGTCCGCATGACAAGCGGAGAGACGGAGCCGTCCTTGCAATGCATTTGTGAGACGGATCCGGATCTGTCTCACAAATGCTTTCAGTCAGCGGCAGATCGGCGGCCAGTTCCGACGACGGAACTGCCCGCCGGATCACATTGCCACAAGTGTGAAAGTAGCCTAAGGCGTATTGGTACACCTTAGACTTTTTCCAGGGAGTAAAATGGCCTGAACAGGCGTCTATGACGTTTGTACAGGCGTTATTGCGACCTCTGCACAGACCCATTGAAATAAATTGGTCAGGATTCAGTGCGGGTGCTATGTTTGTAACTTTTTTAATGCCACTTGCAACATTTTTTGTCGCAAGTGTTTTTTTTTCTGTCACCCTCGCCACTTTCCTGAAAAGAAGAGAGTGTGGCAATGAAGAGGCAGGGCCAGCACCCCCAGTATATTTATCTTCTTTTCTGACGTTTTTTTATCACCAAATTCCAGTCTTAGGCGCCCAGGCTGCGCCTCGTCATAAATAAGGCACATATCATAGACCTGCGTAAAAAATGCTGCTGTGATAAACTTCCCTCATTCATTATAGGGGGAAGCAACAGTACAAAAGGGCTTGTCCAGAGGTAAAAAAAACATTGTTACTTCCAAAAAATAGCTCCACACCTGTCCACCGGTTGTGTGTGGTTTTGCAGCTCAGCCCAGTTCACTTCAATGGAGCTGCACTACAATACCAGATATTATCTGTGGTGAGGTGTTTTTTTTTGGAAGGAAGCAGCCATGTTTTTCTACTCCAGGACAGCCCCTTTAATATTCCAGGTTCCCCCAACCCATTACCTACTGTCCATTTAACGACCACACAGGTTCTGAAACCTGAACCAAATACTGGGGGATAAGGATTAGGCCTCATGCACACAAACGTATTTTGTTTCCGTGTCCGTTCCGTTTTTTTTTTTGCGGTTAGGATGCAAACCCATTTATTTCAATGGGTCTGCAAAAAATGTGGACAGCACACCGTGTGCTATACGCATGCGTATGTCCATTACATAGCCCAGTAAAAAAAATATAACATGTCCTATTCTTATCCGTTTTAGGCATTGTTACAATGGATCTTCCAAAAAAAACAACGGATGGCATCCATTTTTTTTGGGGGGGGGGGCGCAATTTGCGGACCGCAGAACACATACGATCATGTGCATGTAGCCTTAGACTGCAGGTCGAGCATGCGTACTGCTGCGCTAGTCTTCTCTATGGAAGTTCTGGAAATAGCCAAGTGCCATCTCCTGAAATCCCATAAAGATGAATGCAATGGAGTATGGGTCCAGGTCTCGTGAACGGTGGGGACCCTCACCACTATAACAGTTCTACCCGATCCAGTAGATAGGGGAGAACTTGATACAACCAAAATACCCCTGTAAAGCTTTGAATCTTTAAAGCGTTTTTCTGAGACTTTTATAACTGATGACCTATCCTCTGAATAGGTCGTCAGTATCTGATCAGTGGGGGTCTGAGACATCCGGCAACCAACTGTTTGAGGCGGCACCGTGTCGTATATTGTATAGCGGCAGTGGTTGGTATCCCACTCAGCTACATTCACTTCTATGGGGCTGAGCTGCGACTAGGCCATGTGACCGATGAACATAACATCACATGGCCTAGGAAAGGCTGGAGAAGGCTGCGGCGCTACTGTGAGCATCTCTGCCACATCTGCCGATGGTCCAGGGTGTTGTACCTCCACCGATCAGATACTGATGACCTATCCAGAGCACCAGCCATCAGTATGAAAGTCTTGGAATACCTCTTAAAGGGGTTGTGTCACTTCAGCAAATGACATTTATCATGTAGAGAAAGTTAAAGGGGTTATCCAATACTATAAAAATGTCTCCCATATGCGGGGCCCCACAGTCAATATACTTACCTCAGGCCGCTCCTGGTCCCGACACCGCCACTGCTTCTCCTCGTGCGCGGATGAAAACATCCGGAGTCGGGGGGAGGGGTAGCAGCCAATGGCAGGCGGGGACAGGGACAAGCCTCCCTAGCATTGAGACTGCATTTTTTTACGGCCCCATTGAAATGAATGCTGCAAAAAATGCAGATCAGATGTGGACCAAAAATACGGTCATGTGCATGAGGCCCAATGCCCCTTTCACAAGAGCGTGACGGATTAGGTCCGGATGTGTACAATGAAAACTGCACGATTTTGCAAGTAAATTCAGTCAGTTTTGTCTGCGAGTGCGTTCAGTTTTTTCCGCACGGGTGCAATGCGCTTCAATGCGTTTTGCACGCGTGTGATAAAAAACTGAAGGCTTACAAACAACATCTCTTAGCAACCATCCGTTAAAAAGGCAGCCCCATTCACTTCTTATGGGGCCAGGGCTGCGTGAAAAACGCAGAATATAGAGCATGGTGCGATTTTCACGCAACGCACAAGTGATTTGTGAAAAACAACGCTCATGTACACCGACCCATTGAAATGAATGGGTCTGGATTCAGTGCAGGCGCAATGCGTTCGCATCACGCATAGTACCAGAGCGGGAAAACTCGCTTGTCTGAAAGAGGCCTAAGACTGCAGCACCACTTGATCACAAAAACAGATGGTCCAGCAACTACCACTCACATTCTCCTCACCATACCTTAAAAATAGGGCTGAGTGATTTTGCCCAAATAAAAAAATCTTGATAATTTTTAATTTAAAAGGGTCACGATTGGCTGCTGCGCCATCAAACTGGAAGCACAGGACCTGTGAACCAGGGTCGGGAAGCAGGTAAGTATGCAGAGGGAAAGGGGGGTTGTGCCCATGCTGTGGACCTCAATCATTGGTCCGCAATGCAAATGCATGGGCCGTGTGTACTCTGGGCTGCGGACCCACTGACTTGACTGGCTCCATGATCCACAATATATGGGAAAAGATAGGAAATGTCATCTCTTCTGAAGTGCAGAGGCATGTACCCGAAATCCCATGAAAGCACTTCGTAGTGTTTCTCTGGGCTTCTGATCCGCAAAAGATAGGACATGTCCTATCTCTTGCCGAATCTTGCAGATCGCGGACGCAGTCATGTCAATAGGTCATCTGTAGCACAGAGCCCACACTTTCATGTGCGCTTAAGGATGATTATAGATTTTTCTGGCAATAACATTTTATTTTTCTGTTGCTGTAGCTACGTAAGGGCTTGTTTTTTGCAGGACAAATTGTATTTTAGCGACACAATTTTAGGGTACATATACGGTAACACATGGATTAACTTTTATTGTTTTTTGTGAGGTGGTAATGGAAAAAAAGGTTATTCCTCCATTGTTTTTTTTTTTTTTTTTACTTTAAATTTACAAGGTTAACAGTACGGAATAACTAGAGTGTTATAGTTATTCTATGGGTCAATCCCCTATCGATCATCACAAAAGAGCCAGAATGTATTCATTGTTCCGCCGGTACAGCTGTACTCGGGCTTGTTTTTTCCTTGGACAAGTGGAAGTAATATTTATTTATTTTTTGGGATCAGAAAAAACAATTCTATTTTATTTTTACGTTGTGGTGATTTAAATAATGTTTTTGTTATTTTTTGGGTTGCGAATAACAAAGTGATACCGTAATTGTGTGCATTTTTCGTACCACTTTTATACAATAAAAACACTTTATGGAAAAGACAGTTTTCCACAAAGGCTTTTATAATGCACTTATATACCATATTTTATACCGTCTACACTAGTGAATTATAGCCTCACAAATGTACCAGTGTCATATTGGGCTGCGTCTGTAGCACAGTCTAAGGGCTCATGCTCATGGATAGTGGTTAAGTGCATGCCGCCATTTTTTTTTCACTCCTGCAGAAAAGTCCTATCCTTGTCTGCAAAACGGACAGGAACAGGACTTGTTCTATTTTATTGTGCGTGTTGAGAAAGGTGTTCAACAAAAACTGCTTTGAAGTAGGTTGGGCGATTAATTCGCCTTCTACTTATTTTGTATTTTGAAAACTCGAATGATCACATCACATTTTTTGTCAACTGGAGCGCTGCATGAGAACAGGCTGTGTAGACTTTTCAGTCCCTGCCATCTGCGCAAATAATTCTGGTGCAAGTGGCGGGGACTAAAGAGGCAGTGTGCTGTATCACCACGGGAGCCCGGCAGTGACTGTAGATGGGCTTCTACTGTAATAGCCGGCATCTGATTTAATTCCAATGCCAACCGCTTGACTCCCTAAATGCCGCAGTCAATAGCGACCTCAGCATCCAGGCAGTTACACAGAGCTAAGGTGCTCCCTGTCACCATTGCAATTGCAGAGTGCTGTTGCATTGCCATGGCCGCTGAGAACAAAGGTCTCCAGGCCTGCCTTAACTGTATACCTGTTAGGGCTCATGCACACGGCCATACCTTTGGTCCGCATCCAATCTGCGTTTTTGCAGAACAGATGATGACCCATTGATCTCACTGAGGTCATCTAGGGAAACAGCAGGTTTTTTTAATTCTTATTCTCCTTTAGGCTAGGTCTACACAACGACATTTATCGCGCGCAACATTTTGTTGCACTAATGTCGCGCGACAATTTTTATAATGGCAGTCTATGGTGTCGCACTGCAACATGCGACATGCTGCGACTGCGACGCAACAGTCGCAGAAAAATCCATCTCGAATGGATTTTATGCGACTGTTGCGTCGCAGTATGTTGCAGTGCGACACCATAGACTGCCATTATAAAAATTGTCGCGCGACATTAGTGCAACAAAATGTCGCGCGACAAATGTCGTCGTGTAGACCTAGCCTTAGGTGTTTAGGTATCAGAGCAATGAAAGTTATGTTTTAACATAAGGATCAGAAACAGGGTTTTATTTAGCCTCTTGGCTATTAGTTTTTCTATTCATAAACCTCCACACTGAACTCCCAGTAGCAGATAGAGCCTGCAGGGCACACTGGGACTTTGGGTGTGGCATCACCTGGGCACAAGCCTGACACTTCCCTCATGGTCTTTGCTCAGCAGAGGCTCCGTTCCTGCCATGCTTTCCCTTCATCAGCAGCCGGTTTTGGCACGCACGCCGCCCTTTTTTATAATAAATGAAATGGATGATGCTGCTGTGTGTTCAGCGTGCAGGAGAAGGGGTGTGTGAGAGGATCAGCCAATGGTACGGCAGCCCGCTGATACTGGCAAATCAGCACCCTCCTCCCTAATAACAAACCTCTGTACTGTGCGGAGCTCTGTTATTGGAGCTTTCAGGCACCAGCGGTATTGCACAGCTCTCAGGAATGGCAGGGAAATTATAGTGCGTATTCATAAGCATTAGGTATTTTTTTAGGGAGTAAAACTGCCTGTACAGGCGGTATTGCGACCACTGGTTACATTTATATAGTTACAGAATTACCAATGGCCCTTTGAAGACAACCATAAGGCTCATGTGGCCTTCGGCAAAAATGAGTTTGACACCCCTAGTTTATAGAAACACTCAACCCCCATTTTATATCAGAACACGGAGGCTCCTATTGCTATCCCTTTCTTTACTGAAACTACCATAGCAGCAAAGAAAAAAAACATTGAGATACAACAGTAACCATGGCAATAGCCCCTCCCCTCAGTCCCAGTATATATGGACCCTTCCAACTGGGATCCTCCTCTTTCTTTGCTACCAGATAAGTACATCTTGTTTTGGATAGTTCCTTATTTTATCTGACCCCATTTTGGTTTTTCTCTTCCTACAGGGTCTTCAGGCACCTCTTGGTCCTGGGGACGCTGTCTGGGGATTTATAAATTTATATATATATTTGGTACAAGTTTAAGTTTTTCATTCTGCCTCAGGGTTTTTTCCCCCTTGGATACACCCATTTTCTTGCTCGGTTTTTGCTCCCCTGTTTCTCCTGGCTTAGCCCCTGGCGTTGGTGGACTAAGGGTTAATGACTCACATTTCAGATTTTCTAGCTGCGCTGCCGGAGCTGGGCGCCATTTTCCACTCCTCTCTTCCTTCTTTTCGCGCACCCAGGACCGCTGCTAGTCTCTCCTCTCGCGCGTTTTCCTCCCCAGATCTGGGACGCCATTTTTCTTGTTACCGGCCGGCGTTCTCCTGCTCCCTTCAGATGCGACCACTGTCGGACACTTTCTATTCATACGGCCACGCCCCTGTGTTTTCGCGCATCCCGCCAATTCTCTGGAGATTTCGGACGCAGTCTACTCCGGCCCTGCGGACCAACGGTAGCGTCTGCGCCTGTCTTCTGCTCCCAGGTTATTTTTAGCAAAATATCAATTTGGGGGGTAATTTTTTTCTATACATCTAGGCTATTCCTGCTCTGGCTTGGGGTGACATACTCCTGCCAGTACTAGTTCCTACAATGTCTAACCAACCTACAAGTAATACACCCCCCCCCCCCCCGCATTACTTTTGCAGGACAACCCTTCCAGGGCTCATGTCTCCCCATCCCCCAGGAGGGTTGTAGGTCCCTCTGCCTGAGAAGCCCAAGCCTTGGCTCTTCATCAATCTATTTCAAATGCTATAATGATGGCTATGGGCTCAATGTCCTCCATCCTCACTCACTCTATATCACAAGTTTTGGTAGCCCAGCCTCATGCGGCTAACCAAGGGTTAAATCTACCCCCATTACCACCTCTTTCTGCCTCCAGAATTCAAATGACTGATGGGTTTACTCCATCCCATGATAACGCGCCTGGATCGCGTAAGAGAGACTGTCCGTGCCAGGCAGAACATACACGGCTATGGAAATCAGCCCGGTCACAGCCTGAGTCCGAGTCAGACAGGGAGTCTGAGTAGGAGGCACATTTACAACCTGTACATGGCTCAGAGGAGGAACTGGTGGATATTGTAGTGGATCCTTCTACACAGGGCGATCCCTCACCGAGCCTGCAGCCTACTGGAGCATACGCAGACATAGCTTCAGGATCTGCCGTTTCCCCTACGGATCCGGCAGGGGAACCGCTATTTGATCCTGACACGTTACACCACCCTCGTTTCTCAAGAGTGGCTCCCGGCCACACACATGGCACAATCTTTGGAGGCTATGAGACGTAAGCCTCTCAGTAAAGAATCTCGCTGTAAGCTACGGGCCGAGTGCCCATGGCCACTAATCCTGCACAAAATTTGTGAAACACCTGTGGTGGAACCAAAAGTGGTGGAATTTTTTGCAAAGACGGGATTCAACCCTCGCAGCGGTTTGGATTCCGCCCTGAGGGCATGTCAGGACAAACTACTTGATATAACGGGCCCTTTAGCAAAGATTTTTGATTTGGCAGAAGCCGCCAAAGCGGAGGGAAAACAGGTGGACCCTGAGGAGCTCAGGGGATGGATTCAGAGGGCCATCTGTATCGCGGGAAATGTTAATACATCTCTCGCCATAGAAAGACGCAAAGCAATACTTATGAAAATAGAACCCAAGCTGGCCAATTTGGCTCTAACTGAGTCGGGCAAAGATGCCCAAGGGCTCTTATTTGGAGACTCCTTTATTAAGAAACTGGGCAAATACGTGGGTGCCTTTACGGCCCTTGACAAGGCGCAGACATCCATGCGCAAAGTTTTTCAGGACCATTTTTTCCGGTCCTCTTTCCATGCCCAAGGTTCGGGTAGAGGCTCCTTTGCGCACAGGGCATCTCTACAAGACCCAAGACACCAACCCGCTTTCTTCCCGTCCCGGGGCAGATCAGGGCGATCCAGAGGTTTCCAAGGATATCCAGGTTCCAGGCGCCCATATGGTGAGTCTCCGTCCTCTTCTAAATTCTTCTGTTGTTTGCGTCGGGGGCAGACTCCGTCTTTTTTCCCATGCTTGGTTAAGGGTCACCTCCGACCCATGGGTCTTGTCCACCGTTAAGGGGTTCGAGATAGATCTCGTGGTCACCCCTGTAAACTTGCCTCCTCCACACCCCATGCCGTTGTCCGATCCAGCACGCTCTCTCGTCCACATGGAGTTAACAGCATTATACCAGAAAGGGGCGATAGAATGAGCCCCCGCAAGCCATTTGGGAGTCCTCAGCAACATTTTCTTAGTTCAAAAGAAGAGAGGCCAAATGCGCCCCGTTATCAACCTTTCGGCCTCTCGTGCGCTCCGTGGTGCTTTACCAAGCTGATGCGCCCAGTAGTGGCTTGGCTTTGCAGCCGGGGAGTACGATTAATCATTTATCTGGACCATATCCTGTTCATGGCCCAAAGTCCTTCCGTCCTTCAGAAACACTTGGAGATGTCCATCACGCTAATCTCCAGCCTTGGTTTCATCATCAACCAAGAGAAATCTTGCCTAAACCCCTCCACGTCCATGGAGTTTTTGGGCTTCACCATAGATTTCATCAGTCAGACGCTCAGCCTTCCCCATTCAAAGGTCCGAGCTATTCGCAAGGAGATATGACACTCCCTTGCACTTCCCCAAGTGTCCCTTCGACATTTGGCGCGGATAACCGGTCTCTTGGCATCGTCCATTCAGGCAATTTTCCTGGCCCCCCTGCACTATCGGGCTTTCCAGCGCCTCAAGATTGCGCATCTGCAGGCGGGGGGCGTCTTATGCCGATACTCTCACCTTAGACATGGAGACCAGACAAGAGTTGATGTGGTGAATCCACAATCTCTCGGTATGGAATGGCAGGGCGATCTTTGGTCCCCAGCCGGATCTAGTAGTAGAATCGGATGCCAGTCTACACAGTTGGGGAGCTCATTGCAACAGAGTCTCTACCGGAGGCCCCTGGTCTCCGGACGAGTCATGACTCCACATCAACGCCTTGGAACTCCTTGCGGGGTCTTTGGCAATACAGAGTTTTGTCAACGGCACAGTCAGGGCCTGCATCAGGCTCCGCATGGACAATGTGTCGGCGGTCCGATATGTCAACTGCATGTGCGGCACACGTTCCTCCTTTTTGACACACTTAGCGAAAGATTTCTGACATTACTGTTTGGCCAGGGACATCACTGTGGTGCCGGAGTACCTCCCAGGCCTCCACAATACTCTAGCAGACTGGAGCTCACAATACATTTACGATTCCAGCGATTGGAAGTTAGACGGGATAATTTTCTCTGCCGTATCATCTCTTTGGGGCCCCTTCTCCATAGACCTATTCGCGTCACGGTTGAACGCACAACTTCCCAGATTTTTCAGCTGGTGACCAGATCCGGAGGCAGAAGCGGTAGACGCTTTTGTCCAGCAGTGGACAGGGGCCCTCATGTATGCGTTTCCGCCGTTGGCATTGATTCCGCGGGTACTCCTCCAAATTTGTCATCAATTAGCCGAGCTGGTTCTGATTTTGCTCTTTTGGAAGACCCAATCCTGGTTCCCCCAGCTGTTAGAGCTACTCGTAGAAGAGCCTCTGCTCCTGCCTGCTTATCCATACCTTCTCAGGGGGTCAGCCGGTCAACCTCATCTTTTACTTCAGGAGGGATCCTTGCAACTCCTCGCTTGCAGGGTGTCGGGGGTCCCTGGAACATCGCGGGCGTTTCAGAGAGACGACTAGATTTTTATTGGAGAGTGCATGGGCTCCCAGAACTAGACGAGCCTATCGAGCAGCCTGGGACGCCTGGGCTCATTGGTGCTTCGTTCGGGATCTGGATCCCGTTGAGGCACCTGTAACTTTAGTGTTGCTTTTTCTGACGTCCCTGTTTAAGGAAGGTAAGGCTTACCGCAGCATTCATCTTTACAGATCCGCAATTTCTTTCAGACATAATGGTTTTGATGGATGTCCGGCGGGGCAACACCCTCTGGTGTGTAGACTGCTTCGAGGCTCTCGTCTCTCCCGACCACCGAGGCCTCGTTTTTCCACGACATGGGATGTCATGTGTCCTAAAAAAAAAATGTCCAACTGGCCGTCTATTGGGAATTTGCGTCGCGCCAATTATCAGCAAAACTGGTCACCTTAATTTGCAAAAGGGTGTTGGATGTACGTGACCATGATGCCCGTTCATTTACTCCGGAGAGGGTTACGTTTAACATTTCCCGTCGTACAACTGTGTCCAGTGGCCTGCCTGCAAGAATACGAATCACGCATGTCGAGTTTACGTTCTTCGGTTTTCCCTCCCTTTTTTATTTCGTTCAGCAGGCCTTTCGCCCCAGTTGCCAGCGTTACGCTCTCACGGTGGGTTAAGTGGATCCTGTCCCTTTCGGGGATTGATACATCCATCTTCAACACACACTCAGTTCGGAGTGCGGCGGCCACCTCCATGACAGTGGCAGGAGCCCGTTTAGGAGATGTCATGAAATTAGGGGACTGGTCTAGAGTTTCCACCTTCCAAGAAATTCTATTTTCGTCCAACGTCTCATGCTTTCTCTTCGGTGGTGGCTCAACTTTAAACTTGCAATAGGAGCCTCCATGTCCTGATATAAAATTACATTATTTTCCTATTTTATGACGTAAAGTCATGATTTTATGAAGGACACGGAGGCGAATATTGAACCGCCCCCCCGGTGTTGATGGTCTGTTGTTCACTACGATTCATGCTATTGCAAAAGGGTGTCGGATGTACGTGACCATGATGCCCGTTCATTTACTCCGGAGGGGGTTACGTTTAACATTTCCCGTCGTACAAAAACCAACATCCATTCAGTCTCTTATCCAGTTTTTCCCTCTTCTCCGCAACTGTGTCCAGTGGCCTGCCTGCAAGAATACGAATCACGCACGTCGAGTTTACGTTCTTCGGTTTTCCCTCCCTTTTTTATTTCGTTCAGCAGGCCTTTCGTCCCAGTTGCCAGCGTTACGCTCTCACGGTGGGTTAAGTGGATCCTGTCCCTTTCGGGGATTGATACATCCATCTTCAACGCACACTCAGTTCGGAGTGCAGCGGCCACCTCCATGACAGTGGCAGGAGCCCGTTTAGGAGATGTCATGAAATTAGGGGACTGGTCTAGAGTTTCCACCTTCCAAGAAATTCTATTTTCGTCCAACGTCTCATGCTTTCTCTTCAGTGGTGGCTCAACTTTAACCCTGGGTTCACACCTGAGCGTTTTACAGCGCGTTCAAACGCGCTGTAAAACGCTTGAGACATGAAAACCAATGCTTCCCTATGGAAGGGAACCTGTCACCGGGATTTTGTGTATAGAGCTGAGGACATGGGTTGCTAGATGGCCGCTAGCACATCCGCAATATCCAGTCCCCATAGGTCTGCGTGCTTTTATTGTGTATAAAAACCAATTTGATACATATGCAAATTAACCTGAGATGAGTCATAACTTGAAAATATGACTCTTTTCTGGTCAGCCAAGTAAGATATGACTCTTTAATGTTAATTTGCATATGTATCAAATCGCTTTTTTTTACACAATAAAAGCACACAGAGCTATGGGAACTGGGTATTGCGGATGTGCTAGCGACCATCTAGCAACCCATGTCCTCAGCTCTATACCCAAAATCCCGGTGACAGGTTCCCTTTAACCACCTCCCGACCGCCTAAGGCACCGATGCGTCCGGGAGGTGGTTGATTTGTTCCTCCTGGACGCATCGGCGCGTCATCTCGCGAGACGTGTGCTGGAGGAAATGCTGACACTAGGGAGTATGGATACCAGTGATGGTGTGGTAGAGAAAGTACTGACATTACAGAGTATGGACACAGGTGATAGCGTGGTAGAGGAGGTAGAGACACCATGGATTGTGGAGAGCTGTGATGGTGTGGTAGAGGAGGTACAGACACCATGGATTGTGGAGAGCTGTGATGGTGTAGTAGAGGAAGTACTGCAGGAAGTAGAGCATTTCCTTGCCCCGATACTCCCCTTGCCCTGCACTGCATTGCGCAGGGCAAGGCCTGTTTGTTGTGAGCCGGTGGGGTACCAAGCTTCACAACACTATGCTAGGCGGAGACTTCCAGCGCGCTGACTATGTGTGAACGCAAGGTTCTGCAGTGCGGTGCAGAGTTGGAAGGCCATGGAGCAGTGAGTGAGAAGCTTCTTCAATTCACTACCGCTCCGTAGTCATCTATCGCGATATAACTAAAATCTATATCGTCGGCCGAATTGATGGCGATAATATTGTATATTGTTTATATCGCCCCCACCCCTAACCCCAGCTGCGGAACGCACTGCAGCTGAAACCCTGAATTTATGAACACAACTTTAAGTTACCAGGTTACACGTCCCGGGAATCAGTCACCATCAACCCGGTAAATGATTCACTTTCAACCAGCTGATGACTGCACTAATTACATGAGCTGCTATTGAGTAAGGATACACTCAGACGACTGTGGTGCCACCGTGCCTGTGTTGCGGATCACAAACAACAGGTCCGCAAAATATGGTCACCGGTGGTGTGAACTCCGCATCGCTGTGTGGATACATTCAAAAAGTCAGCGATCCGCAAGATGCAGCGAAAGACAGGACATGTATTATGTTTTGTGTCACAGCGGCACGGACCCGGAAGCCCACAGAAACACACAGAAGCCCTTCTGTGGGTTTCAGGGTCCGTCTCTCTGCACCTCAAAAGATAGGACATGTCCTATCTTTGGCAGTATCTTGCAGATCACGGACTCATTGACGTCAATGGGTCCGCAATGCAATGTGGAGACCACATGGCCAATGCCGTTCATGGGAATGTACCTTAAATACGATATATCGTAGTCACCCAGTATCGGACTGGGCTGCTTTGGGCCCACCAGTAAAATTCATTCTCGGAGTCCACTGTAAAGCTACATGTAATATCTGCTCACACGGCAGAAGGCAGCAGCAAAATGATGGATTATGGGGGTCCCTGCAGGTGCCTGATGATATCGGCTGTCCGGTCTCTATACCTACAAGTCATCCCAGCCATATTAATAATCCCGGCAGCTTGTTAATGTAAAAATTGAGAATATTATGTAACATAGGCTGGCTGAGAGGCTGTGCTTATCTATATGTAGTTTACTGTGCTATTTGTGCAGGGGGTGGGGACTAGGGGACCACCGGAGAGATTCACCTATTCCCCTGTGAGGCCCAGTCCAAGCCTGTGGTCACCTCTGCCCCACTGCGATCACTACGTTCCAGAAGAGACATGAAATGCTAGGACTGCGGCTCCTCAGGTTCCTCTCCGCACTGACTGGGTCATGACTGGCTGTTTAGCGCAGCAGATGGCTTGGGCAAGTCAAATGTCCCCTCCTGAACCAGGAAGAAAACATTCCTCTGCCATTACTGACAGCTAGACCAGTCCGTCCAGTATGACCTCTGCATACAGCAGCCCAAGTCTCTGCCTCCTGGACCCCAATGTGTGAGGAAGTCAGTCTTATATTCAGATTTTTCCACTTTACGCAAAAATATTTCCACCACTTTCCAGATTTCTGATGTTTCCATGGTAACCTTCACTTACCGTACGTGAATGGAAAATTTCCTATATGAAGGTTCTATTAACAGAAGGATCCCGATTCCTCCTCCGTACACCCACATTACTACAAGTCACTGACAGATGGAGGCGATGTTCATACTACTGAGCAGATGGATCAGCGTTCTCTGCCCCTACACCGACCAACGTAGCGCTGTATATTACCCAGAATCCTCCACAGGACACACATGTAACATGCAGAGTCTTCATCTCCTTAGGACACACATGTAACATGTAGAGTCTTCATCTTCTTAGGACACACATGTAACATGCAGAGTCTTCATGTCCTTAGCACACACATGTAATATGCAGAGACTTTATCTCCTTAGCACACACATGTAACATGCAGAGTCTTCAGACACCTCCACAGGACACACATGTAACACGCAGAGTCTTCAGACACCTCCATAGGACACACATGTAGCATGCTGAGTCTTCAGACACCTCCACAGGACACACATGTAACATACAGAGTCTTCAACTCCTCAGGACACACATGTAACACACAGAGTCTTCAGACACCTCCATAGGACATACATGTAACATGCAGAGTCTTCAGACATCTCCATAGGACATACATGTAACATGCAGAGTCTTCAGAAACCTTCATAGGACACACATGTAAGATGCAGAGTCTTCAGACACCTCCATAGGACACACATGTAACACGCAGAGTCTTCAGACACCTCCATAGGACACACATGTAACACGCAGTCTTCAGACACCTCCATAGGACACACATGTAACACGCAGTCTTCAGACACCTCCATAGGACACACATGTAACATGCAGAGTCTTCTGAACCCTCCACAGGACACACATGTAACATGCAGAGTCTTCTGAAACCTCCACAGGACACACATGTAACATGCAGAGTCTTCTGAAACCTCCACAGGACACACATGTAACATGCAGAGTCTTCTGAAACCTCCACAGGACACACATGTAACATGCAGAGTCTTCTGAAACCTCCACAGGACACACATGTAACATGCAGAGTCTTCTGAAACCTCCACAGGACACACATGTAACATGCAGAGTCTTCAGACACCTCCATAGGACACACATGTAACACGCAGAGTCTTCAGACACCTATATATATATATATATACTAGGAGACGGACCCGGCTTTGCACGGGTATATTTCATCTACCGTATTTAATTTAATGTTTGCGTGTGTTGTTAAAAAATATGGACAGTATCCCCCCATAATGTGACCTCCACAGAACCCCACCCCTTAACACTAATCCCCCCACAGTGCCCCACCTCCTTAAAATGGTCCTCCACAGCAGCCCACCCCCTTAACTTTGACCTTCACAGAAGCCTGCCCTTTTAAAGGGTTTCTGTCATGAGAAATAACGCTATGTAGCGATGTGCTAATGGCAGTAGTACATAACAGTGGGCTTTATAACTCCCTGCCTGCCGCCGTTCTCTTAAAATAAAGACTTTTAAAATATGCTAATGAGCCTCTAGGTGCTATTATGTCATTGCATCAGTACCTAGAGGCTCGGTCTACGCACCCTTTGGCACGCCCAGGTCCAGTTGATTGACTTTCGAGTTCTCCTCAGTGCCCCGTAAATCCCACGTCTGCTCCATCCCGTTTAGTATTCAGTGAGTGAAGGAAGCTCTCCTGCTGCCGGCTTCCTCACTGCGCCTGCGCCGAAGGAAGGAAGCCGGCAGCAGGAGCGCGTCCTTCGGGACACTGAGGAGGACTCGAAAGTCAATCAACTGGACCTGGGCGTGCCAAGGGGTGCGTAGACCGAGCCTCTAGGTGCTGAAGCAACGCCCTAGAGCACCTAGACGCTCATTAGCATATTGTAAAAGTGTATATTTTCAAAGAACGGCGGCAGGCAGGGAGTTATAAAGCCCACTGTTATGTACTGCTGCCATTAGCACATCGCTACATAGCGTTATTTCTCATGACAGAAACCCTTTAACAGCGAGTTCCACAGCACCCTAACCCTTTGATAGTGACCTCCACAAACGTCTGCCCTCTTAACAGTGACCTCCATAGGGGACAGTCCACATAACTGTGACCTCCACCATTCCCTGCCCCTTAAAGGGGTTATCCAATTTCAAGAAAACCCCCCTCACCGGTAATATACTTACCCCGCTCCCAGTCCCCGCTGCTGCTTTTCCCTGTACATGGATGAAAACATCCGGTGTTGGGGGGGGGGAGCAGCCAATGGCAGGCAGGGATGAGGTACGAGTGTTTTTTATTTTTTTATTGGATAACCCCTTTAACAGAGACCTCCACAGCGCCTGCCCCTTTAACAGTGACTGCTACAGTACCCTGCTTCCTTAACCTCTTAAGGACACAGAGCGTACCTGTACGCCTTGTGTATTTCTGATCACCGCCGCGCACCGTCCTGGGACTTGGGTCAATGCCGAAGGGGGTCCTGTGACCCCCCCGTATCGGCGATCGCTGTGGATTAACCCCTTCTATGCCGATACCGCGGCATAGAAGGGGTTTGTGTTTGAGGGAGCTCATCAAGTCCCGGCGCTGCTTTGGCGGGGACTCGATGTCTCAAAAGGCAGCCCGATGCCATACAGAGGCTGCCCAATGCCTTGCACGGCATCAGGACCTGCCTTCTACGGGAGCCGAGGAGATCCAGCCTCAGACTGGGTCTCCTAGGCAACCTTTTAGTGTATGACTACTAGTACACGAACAGGCAATGCATTACAATACAACTGTATTGTAATGCATTGCAGAGGGGATCAGACCCCCAAAAGTGAACATTAGAAATAAGGTAAAGGGAAAAAAAGGAAAAATAAAAAATGTTTTCCACAAAATTAATAAAGTAAAAAAGCAAAAAAAAAGCCCCTTTCCCCTTATTTTATAATGAAAAACAGGGAAAAACAACCACACATATTAGGTATAGCTGCGTCCGTAATGACCGGCTCTATAAATATATCACATGATCCACCCTGTCCGATAAATACCATAAAAAATTTATAAATAAAAAACGTGTGAAAAAGCTGCCATTTTTGTCACCTTACATCACAAAAAGTGGCACACCAAGTGATCAAAAAAGCTTATCCCCACCATAATAGTACCAATCTAACCATCACCTCATCCCGAAAAAAATTAGCCTCTAACTAAGCCAATCGCCCAAAAAATTAATAAACTATGGCTCAGAAAATGGAGACACTAAAACATAATTTTTTTTGTTTAAAAAATGCTGGTATTGTGTAAAACTAGGGCTGCACGATATGGGAATTTTGTGCGATTGCGATTAGGGCCCTAAAAATTGCGATAACGATATGCGATATTTTAAAGGAATTGTGCTAGAGGTCTATTTGCTTGGATTTTCCCATATGAGCCGCTGACGCGGCTGGGTATGACATAGTTATGGGGATCTGTGGAGGACGCTGTTATATGGGGGATCTGTGGAGGACGCTGTTATATGGGGGATCTGTGGAGGACGCTGTTATATGGGGGATCTGTGGAGGACGCTGTGTTGTGGGGGATCTGTGGAGGACGCTGTGTTGTGGGGGATCTGTGGAGGACGCTGTGTTGTGGGGGATCTGTGGAGGACGCTGTGTTGTGGGGGATCTGTGGAGGACGCTGTGTTGTGGGGGATCTGTGGAGGACGCTGTGTTGTGGGGGATCTGTGGAGGACGCTGTGTTGTGGGGGATCTGTGGAGGACGCTGTGTTGTGGGGGATCTGTGGAGGACGCTGTGTTGTGGGGGATCTGTGGAGGACGCTGTGTTGTGGGGGATCTGTGGAGGACGCTGTGTTGTGGGGGATCTGTGGAGGACGCTGTGTTGTGGGGGATCTGTGGAGGACGCTGTGTTGTGGGGGATCTGTGGAGGACGCTGTGTTGTGGGGGATCTGTGGAGGACGCTGTGTTGTGGGGGATCTGTGGAGGACGCTGTGTTGTGGGGGGATCTGTGGAGGACGCTGTGTTGTGGGGGGATCTGTGGAGGACGCTGTGTTGTGGGGGATCTGTGGAGGACGCTGTGTTGTGGGGGGATCTGTGGAGCTGTGTTGTGGGGGATCTGTGGAGGACGCTGTTATATGGGGGATCTGTGGAGGACGCTGTTATATGGGGGATCTGTGGAGGACGCTGTTATATGGGGGATCTGTGGAGGACGCTGTTATATGGGGGATCTGTGGAGGACGCTGTTATATGGGGGATCTGTGGAGGACGCTGTTATATGGGGGATCTGTGGAGGACGCTGTTATATGGGGGATCTGTGGAGGACGCTGTTATATGGGGGATCTGTGGAGGACGCTGTTATATGGGGGATCTGTGGAGGACGCTGTTATATGGGGGATCTGTGGAGGACGCTGTTATATGGGGGATCTGTGGAGGACGCTGTTATATGGGGGATCTGTGGAGGACGCTGTTATATGGGGGATCTGTGGAGGACGCTGTTATATGGGGGATCTGTGGAGGACGCTGTTATATGGGGGATCTGTGGAGGACGCTGTTATATGGGGGATCTGTGGAGGACGCTGTTATATGGGGGATCTGTGGAGGACGCTGTTATATGGGGGATCAGTGGAGGACGCTGTTATATGGGGGATCAGTGGAGGACGCTGTTATATGGGGGATCAGTGGAGGACGCTGTTATATGGGGGGATCAGTGGAGGACACTGTTATATGGGGGGATCAGTGGAGGACGCTGTTATATGGGGGATCAGTGGAGGACACTTATGGGGGACCTGTGGATGGCACTGTTATGGGGGATCTGTGGAGGGCGCTGTTATGGGGGACCTGTGGAGGACACTTATGGGGGACCTGTGGATGGCACTGTTATAGGGGATGTGTGGAGGACACATAGGGCCATGAGGGGGGCCAGCTTAAGACATATAGCATCTTATGCTGGTCCCCCTCATGTGTCCTAAACTGGGCACATAACTGCCCTTTGCGTGTAAAGTGTTTTACTAGTGTGTGTGTGGGTGAAACACTCTCTTTCCTAACAGGTCCGGCCTCTGTACTCACTATGAATGCAATGCAATGCACTGCAGCGAGGTGTCCGGCCGGCGCGTGACTGACGTCACTTAGTAATGCTCCTGCTTCCTGAAGTGGGAGGAGCGTTACTAAGTGACGTCAGTCACGCGCCGGCCGGCCACCTCGCTTCCGCTTGCTGCAGAGCATTGCATTCAGAGTGAGTACAGAGGCCGGAACTGTTAGGAGAGAGATTGTTTCACCCACACACACACACTAGTAAAACACTTTACACGAGCTGGCCGGCCGGCGCCTGACGTCACTTAGTAACGCTCCTGCTTCCTGAAGTGGGAGGAGCGTTACTAAGTGACGTCAGTCACGCGCCGGCCGCCACCTCGCTGCAGAGCATTGCATTCATAGTGAGAACAGAGGCCGGACCTGTTAGGAGAGAGATTGTTTCACCCACACACACTAGTAAAACACTTTACACGCAAAAGGCAGTTATGTGCCCAGGGCCCCTTTTATATATAATCGCTGCATTTTCCGGTCGGCCAAATCGCCATATCGCATTTGCCGATTATCGCGATTCGATTACTTTTTCGATTTATCGTGCAGCCCTATGTAAAACTTAAGTAAATAAGTTAAAGTATACATATTAGGCATCGCCGCGTCCGTAAGAAGCTGCTCTATAAAAATATCACATGACCGAATCCCTCAGGTGAATACCGTAAAAAAAAAAAAGAAGTGTAAAAAAAGCCATTTTTTGTCACCTTACATCACAAAAAGTGTAATAGAAAGCAATCAAAAAGTCATACCAAATAGTGCCAATCAAACCGTCATCTCATCCCGAAAAAAAAAAAGAGCCTCTACACAAGACAGTCGCCCAAAAAATTAATAAAACTATGGCTTTCAGAATGTGGAGATACTAAAGAATCATTTTTTTTTTTAAATGCTTTGTTATGTCAAACTGAAACAAACAAAAAATGAGAAGTCATATTTGGTATTGTCGCGTCCATGACAACCTGCTCTATAAAAATACCACATGATCTAACCTGTCAGATGAACGTTATAAATAACAAAAAATAAAAACTGTGCCAAAAAAGCTATTTCTTGTTACCTTGCCTCACAAAAAGTGTAATTTAGAGCAACCAAAAATCATACGTACCCTAAAATAGTACCAACAAAACTGCCAACCTATCCCGTAGTTTCCAAAATAGGGTCACTTTTTGGGAGTTTCTACTCTAGGGGTGCATCAGGGGGGCTTCAAATGGGACATGGTGTCAAAAAACCAGTCCAGCAAAATCTGCCTTCCAAAAACCGTATGGCATTCCTTTCCTTCTGCTCCCTGCCGTATGCCCGTACAGCAGTTTACGACCACATATGGGGTGTTTTTGTAAACTACAGAATCAGGGCCATAAATATTGAGTTTTGTTTGGCTGTAAACCCTTGCTTTATAACTGGAAAAAATTTATTCAAATGAAAAATCTGCCCAAAAAGTGAAATTTCATCTCCATTTTCCATCAATTCTTGTGGAACACCTAAAGGGTTAAGAAAGTTTGTATAATCAGTTTTGTATACCTTAAGAGGTGTCGTTTCTAAAATGGTGTCAAAATTTTTTGGGTGGTTTCTATTATGTAAGCCTCACAAAGTGACTTCAGACCTGAACTGGTCCCTAAAAATTGGGTTTTTGAAAATTTCTGAAGAATTTCAAGATTTGCTTCTAAACTTCTAAGCCTTGTAACAGCCCCAAAAAATAAAATATCATTCCCAAAATGATCCAAACATGAAGTAGACATATGGGGAATGTAAGAAACTACACCCATCAAGGTATTCAAAACTGATTTTACAAACATCGTTAGGCTACTTTCACACTAGCATTCGTCGGTCCGCTCGTGAGCTCCGTTTGAAGGAGCTCACGAGCGGACCCGAACGCCTCCGTCCAGCCCTGATGCAGTCTGAATGGAGTGGATCCGCTCAGACTGCATCAGTCTGGCGGCGTTCAGCCTCCGCTCCGCTCGCCTCCGCACGGCCAGGCGGACAGCTGAACGCTGCTTGCAGCGTTCAGCTGTCCGCCTGGCCGTGCGGAGGCGAGCGGATCCGTTCAGACTTACAATGTAAGTCAATGGGAACGGATCCGCTTGAAGATGTCACCATATGGCTCAATCTTCAAGCGGATCCGTCCCCCATTGACTTTACATTGAAAGTCTGAACGGATCCGCTCAGGCTACTTTCACACTCAGAATTTTTTCTAAGTTATTAATGCAGACGGATCCGTACTGAACGGAGCCTCCGTCTGCATTAATATGATCGGATCCGTTCAGAACGGATCCGATCGAACGCTAGTGTGAAAGTAGCCTTAAAGAGGACCTTTCACCAGAATAAAACTTCTAAACTAACTATACAAACATGTAGAGCGGCGCTTAGGGATCCCCCTGCACTTACTGTTATACCTGGGCGCGGCTCCGTTCTCCCGTTATAGCCTCCGGTATCTTCATAGTTAGGCTCCACCCCGGGGAACCTGCCGGCGTCTCCTTCTCCCATGCTGTAGCGCTGGCCAATCACAGCGCTCAGCTCATAGCCTGAGAGGCTTTATTTTCTCTCAGGCTACGCAGCGCTACAGCATGGGAGAATGAGATGACAGCAGGTTCCCCTGGGTGGAGCCTAACTATGAAGATACCGGAGGCTATAACGGGAGAACGGAGCGGCGCCCAGGTATAACAGTAAGTGCAGGGGGATCCCTGGGCTCCGCTCTACATGTCTGTATAGTTAGTTTAGATGTTTTATTCTGGTGAAAGGTCCTCTTTAACCCTTTAGGTGTTCCACAAGAATTAATGGAAAATAGAGATACAATTTCAAAATGTCACTTTTTTGGCAGATTTTCCATTTTAATAATTTTTTTCCACTTACAAAGCAAGGTTTAACAGCCAAATCAAACTCAATATTTATGGCCCTGATTCTGTAGTTTATAGAAACACCCCATATGTGGTCGTAAACCGCTGTACGGGCACACCGCAGGGCGCAGAAGGAAAGGAATGCCATACGGTTTTTGGAAGGCAGGTTTTGCTAGACAGTTTTTTTTTGACACCATGTCCGATTTGAAGCCCCCCTGATGCACCCCTAGAGTAGAAACTCCATAAAAGTGACCCCATCTAAGAAACTACACCCCTGTACGGGCACACGGCAGGGCGCAGAAGGAAAGGAATGCCATATAGTTTTTGGAAGGCAGGTTTTGCTGGACAGTTTTTTTTTTACACCATGTCCCATTTGAAGCCCCCCTGATGCACCCCTAGAGCAGAAACTCCATAAAAGTGACCCCATCTAAGAAACTACACCCCTCAAGGTATTCAAAACTGATTTTACAAACGCTGTTAACCCTTTAGGTGTTCCACAAGAATTAATGGAAAATAAAGATACAATTTCTAAATTTCACTTTTTTGACAGATTTACCATTTTAATAATTTTTTTCGAGTTACAAAGCAAGGGTTAACAGCCAAACCAAACTCCATATTTATAGCCCTGATTCTGTAGTTTACAGAAACACTGCATATGTGGTCGTAAACCGCTGTACGGGCACACGGCAGGGCGCAGAAGGAAAGGAATGCCATACGGTTTTTGGAAGGCAGGTTTTGCTGGACTGTTTTTTTTTGACACCTTGTCCCATTTGAAGCCCCCCTGATGCACCCCTAGAGTTGAAACTCCAAAAAAGTGCCCCACTTTAGAAACTACGGGATAGGGTGGCAGTTTTGTTGGTACTAGTTTAGGGTACATATGATTTTTGGTTGCTCTATATTACACTTTTTGTGAGGCAAGGTAACAAGAAATAGCTGTTTTGGCACCGTTTTAATTTTTTGTTATTTACAACATTCATCTGACAGGTTAGATCATGTGATATTTTTATAGAACAGGTTGTCACGGATGTGGCGATACTTAATATGTATACTTTTTTTTTATTTATGTAAGTTTTACACAATGATTTCATTTTTGAAGCAAAAAAAAATGAAATGTTTTAGTGTTCCCATAGTCTGAGAGGGATAATTTTTTCAGTTCTTGGGCGATTACCTTGGGTAGGGTATGATTTTTGCGGGATGAGATGACTGTTTTATTGGCATTATTTTGGGGTGCATATGACTTTTTGATCGCTTGCTATTACACTTTTTGTGATATAAGGTAACAAAAAATGGTTTATTTAGCACAGTTTTTATTTTACATTTTTTACGGTGTTCATCTGAGGGGTTAGTTCATGTGATATTTTTATATAGCCGGTCGATACGGACGTGGCGATACCTAATATGTATACTTTTTATTTATGTAAGTTTTACACAATAATATCATTTTTGAAACAAAAAAAAATCATGTTTTAGTGTCTCCATTTTCTGAGAGCCATAGTTTTTTCAGTTTTTGGGCGATTATCTTAGGTAGGGTCTCATTTTTTGCGGGATGAGATGACAGTTTGATTGGCACTATTTTGGGGTGCATATGACTTTTTGATCGCTTGCTATTACACTTTTTGTGATGTAAGGTGACAAAAAATGGTTTATTTAGCACAGTTTTTATTTTACATTTTTTACGGTGTTCATCTGAGGGGTTAGTTCATGTGATATTTTTATATAGCCGATCGATACGGACGCAGCGATACCTAATATGTATACTTTTTATTTATGGAAGTTTTACACAATATTTTTGAAAAAAATAAATCATGTTTTAGTGTCTCCATATTCTGAGAGCCATAGTTTTTTCAGTTTTTGGGCGATTATCTTAGGTAGGGTCTCATTTTTTGCTAGATGAGATGATGGTTTGATTAGCACTATTTTGGGGTGCATATGACTTTTTGATTGCTTGCTATTACACTTTTTGTGATGTAAGGTAACAAATATTTTTTTACGGTGTTTATCTGAGGGGTTAGGTCATGTGATATTTTTATATAGCCAGTCGATACGGACGCGGCGATACCTAATAATTTAACTTTTCCCTATTTTTTTTTTTTACTTTTTTGGGGGAAAATGACGTTTTTGTTTATTTTTACTTGAAACTAAATTTTTTTGGGGGAAACTTTTTTTTTACTTATTTTTTGTCCCACTTTGGGGGTGTAATCCCTTTTACAATGCATTCCAATACTTCTGTATTGGAATGCATTGACTGTATGAGTAATACTGTGAGTATTACTCATACAGCTTCCGGCCTGTGAGATCCAGGGGGCTGGATCTCACAGGCTCGTCACAGGAAGGCAGCGCAGATGCCTAAGGAAGGCATCGCGCTGCCTTTCATGCCGTCGGGTCCCCCCTACAGCCGCATGGGGACCCGATGGCACCTCCGATCACTGCCTCCGCATAAGGTAAAAGCCGCAAACCGCAGGTCTGCATTGACCCGCGGTTTGCGGCGATCGCCGGCGTTGTGACAGGATGTCCGCTGAATGATTTCAGCGGACATCCTGTTCCGATCACCGCCCGCAGCGCCGCAATTTAGTTTTAAACTTAGGACGTACCGGGTCCTTAAGGACTCGGCAAACATGGCGTACCGGTACGTCCTAAGTCCTTAAAGGGGTTGTCCCACTTTGCTTTTATTATCTTACCAGCAGTAGATGTCCTGATAACTTCCTGGTTTCGCTCCTGTAGTTGAGTGAAGGCCGGCCACGCCTCCTCATGACTTACCCTGAGAGCTCATTCCTTTCGTGCTCGTTCATGTGGATGAGTCATCCACATGGAGCCGACAATGTATGTGAGGTCCCGCCCCCCCAGTATAATAAACATTGAGTGCGGCCCCCCCCAGTATAATATACATTGAGTGCGCCCCCCCCCCAGTATAATATACATTGAGTGCGGCCACCCCCCCAGTATAATATACATTGAGTGCGGCCACCCCCCCAGTATAATATACATTGAGTGCGGCCACCCCCCCCCCCCAGTATAATATACATTGAGTGCGCCCCCCCCCAGTATAATATACATTGAGTGCGGCCACCCCCCCCCCCCCAGTATAATATACATTGAGTGCGGCCACCCCCCCCAGTATAATATACATTGAGTGCGCCCCCCCAGTATAATATTCATTGAGTGCGGCCACCCCCCCCCCCCCCCCAGTATAATATACATTGAGTGCGGCCCCCTCCCAAGTGCCAATGAGGGTTAAAAAAATAAATAAAAAATTAACTCACCTCCACCAATTGATCGCGTAGCTGCCGGCCTCCTGTTCTTGCTTCAGGACCTGTGGTGACGTCACTGAGCTAATCACATGGTCCATTACCATGGTGATGGATCATATGATGTACCATGTGATGACCACAGTGATGTCACCACAGGTCCTTTCACAGGTCCTAAAGAAAGAACAGGCAGCTGCGCGATCAATTGGTGGAGGTGAGTTAATTTTATTTATTTTTTTTTAACCCTCATTGGCACTTCCCACTGCGCCACCAATGTTTATTATACTGGGAGGGGGCCGCACTCAATGTATATTATACTGGGGGGGGTGGTGGCCGCACTCAATGTATATTATACTGGGGAAGGGGGGGGGGGGGGCACTGCGCCACCAATGTTAATACAAATGCAGGAGGTGGGTGCCGGAGTGAAATAGCCGGCACCCGACCTCTATGATAGGGGGCTGCGATCAGCGGCAGTTAACCCCTAAGTTCCCGCTCCCTGTCATAGAGGTCGGGTGCCGGCTATTTGATTCCGGCACCCGCCTCCTGTATTTGCGCATGCGCGAACGTGCGCGTACTTGTAGGAATGGAGAGGCGGCCCGAGTACTTGTTCAGCTGTTGTGCGCAGGCGCGGCACAGCGATGCGGCCGGACGAAAGAGGCCGTATCCATGGGATACCGAAATCAACAAAGGGATCGCATAACAGGATTTTTTGTAAGAAAGGTAGCTTTTTGATAATGACATGGATAGGAAGATATGTTCTGTGGGGGTAAATAAATTAGATAAAACCTATTTAATGAAGTGGGACAACCCCTTTAAGGTGTTAAAAAGTGGGTTTTGGAAATTTTCCGAAAAATTTCAAGATTTGCTTCCATACTTCTAAGCCTTCGGCCTGATGCACACGACAGTGCCGTTTTTTGCGGACAAGAATAGGACATGTTATATTATTTTTAAGCGGGGCTGCGGAACGGAGCCACGGATGCGGACAGCACACGGAGTGCTGTCCGCATCTTTTGCGGCCCCATTGAAATGAATGGGTCAGCATCCGAGCCGCCAAAACGGCGGCTCGGATGTGGACCCAAACAACGGTCGTGTGCATGAGGCCTTCTAACGTCCCCAAAAAATAAAATGTAATTTTCAAAATGAGCCAAACATGAAGTAGACATATGGGGAATGTAAAGTAATTACTATTTTTGAAGGTATTACTATCTATTATAAAAGTAGAGAAATTGAAATTTGGAAATTTTTCAAAAAATGTTATGAATAAAAAAAAAATTTTACTTATTTTTACCACTGTCATGAAGTACCATATGTGACGAGAAAACAGTATATATGTATAAGTAAAAGCGTTTTAAAGTTATCACCACATAAAGTGACACGTCAGATTTGCAAAAAATGGCCTGGGCAGGAAGGTGAAAACAGGGCCGGGGTTGAAGGGAAACTGTCAAAAACATTATGCTGACCTCACTGTGGGCAGCATAAAATACTGACAGAAATGCTGATGTCAGCGGTGTGTCATTTATGATCTAAAAGTAAGTGATTGCCGAGAACCAGCACCATAATCATTGCAGACTGGGCCTAGAAAAGAGTCACATCAACCTGAGAAGAGTCAGTGTTATCCATAATCTCCTGCTCTCCCGCCCATCCGCTGATGACTGGCAGTTCTCTCCTAGAGAGAAAGGGAGGAAACTAGGTAGAAGACGGTCAGTCATCAGCAGGTGGGCAGGAAGTCATGAATAACCAGGACTCTTCTCAGGTGGCCGGGACTCTTTTCCAGGCCCAGTCTGCAATGATGGTGATGTTGGTTCTCAGAATGACAGACCGCTGAAATCAACTCACCTGTCTCTACTTTATACTGCCGTTAGTATTGGCACCATAAAGTTGACGACATGTTCCCTTTATGCCACCCTTCACAAGGCGTTTTTCAATGTAAACCCCTTGGCACAAGGGACTATAAGTAAAGTATGGACTGTTTACCAGAAATAATGGACGTACGCACAAAGTTTTTCGGATAAGGCATTTAACAGACGATAGATGCAGTTTCAGTGCGTTTCTTGAAGTGAAGACAAGCAAGTACAGGATGGGGGAGGGGAGAGAGCGCAGATGGAGAGCTATGTAACATGCACGCCCCAGTCTATCACAACGCGCTTTAGGGCTCACGCACACAACCGTATGACTCCATGTGACATCATTTTTTTTTGGCAGATCCATTGTAATAATTCCTTTTCTTGTCAGCAAAACAGGCAAGAATAGGACTGTTTATTTTTTTGCGGAACAGACATACAGAAGCGGAATGCACACGGAGTCTTTTTTTGCAGCCCCATTCAAAGGAACAGTTCCATATACGGGCCGCAGAACAAAAACGACCAGACACTGCCAAAAACCATGTTCCGTGCCTGAGCCCTCATTACATTGAGGCGGATTCCCTCCCTCCACATGCAGCTGAGGTAACCTAGAACACATGCCAGCTTCTTCCTACCCAGTGACAGTAGAATGGCACCCACGGTCACGGTGGTGGTTGTTGTTGTACACAGGACGTGGGCTGGGCTGAATCCTTCTAGTTTCCCGCCTCCGTGACGTCACGGTGGGAGGGGAATCTAGGAGACCAGTTCTGCCAGGTGCTAGCTCGTTTCCGCCCTTGTCCATTATGGACGCCGGCTTCCGGTGCGGCACTTCCTGAGCGCAGTTTCCGGTAGCGTGTTGCAGCTGTTGTGTGTCGACCATGGCGATGCGGCAGACCCCGTTGACCTGCTCCGGGCACACCCGGCCTGTGGTGGACCTGGCTTTCTCCGGCATTACCTCATACGGGTATTTTCTCATCAGCGCCTGCAAAGGTGAGACGCCGGAGCCTCTCGTGACGCTGCACGGCTGCGGTTACCAATAGCAACTGGTGGTCGGCTTGTTTTCCCTCTTCTGGGGATGTATGGGAGATGGCGCAGGGCAATGAATGGAGCCCAGTCCAGTGGTGCTCCTCTGCCTCTTGCTGTGACCCCCATCACCCTCATGTTCTCCCTGTGCATGCCCATGTCTGCCCTGGGTACTGAGTAATTCTACTCCCCATGTTCATCACTGTTTTACCTGCTGCTCCTTACCCATTATCTCTCTCTACTTTCTTTAAAGATGGTAAGCCGATGCTGCGCCAGGGTGACACTGGGGACTGGATCGGAACATTTCTTGGGCATAAGGGGGCAGTATGGGGAGCCACCCTGAATAAGGACGCAACCAAAGCCGCCACAGCAGCCGCAGACTTCACAGCGTAAGTAGCGGCTCTTTTGAGCAATGGGATCACTGCTTAAAATGGTTTTCCAAGACTTTATAACAGAAGACCTATCTTCTGGATAGGTGATCGGTATCTGATCGATGGGGGTCAGCTGTTTGAGAAGATACTGGCGCTCCTGTAAGTGCTGCAGCTTAAGCACAGCGCCGTACATTGTAGGGCTGAGCTGCTCCTAGGCCATGTGACACATGAATGGCCGCGTTGCTGCTGTGATCGCTGCTGCCATCTCAAAATAGCTGATCAGCGGGGGTCCTCGATGTCAGACCACCACGATCAGATACCGATCTATCCTGTGGAAAAAATTGCATGTGTTGTGTTCTGGTGCTCAGCGGTGGGGTGATTTTCCGAAATAAATATAGTGTTGAAAAACACCAGGGCACTCTAAGAAATTGCTGAGAAGTATATGTATTTCTTATTCCATCCAGTTCTATTATTTTGACATGGCCAACGTTTCGGTCCTTCCCAGGACCTTGTTCATGGCCTGACTAGAATAAACGCATGCTAGATCACGCAGGACCAAAAAATGAAGGAAAATAAGTAATGATAATGTATAATGGTTACATGAAGTGTAATGTATTATGGAGGTAACTAAAATTATATAAATATGATTGGAATCGCCAAAAGGTATTACACAAGCTGCTATACATAATCCCCATGTGTTACATATTGAGGAGCAAATACATGAGGACAAATCTAGGCAATCTGTCATGCTCCTGCCCACAGCCGCTGTTTGAGTTTTGCGGACCGCAAAGCAACAGTCCTGTGCATGAGACTAAAGTAATTCAGTGTATAGATTGGGCTCTTTAGGAGCGATATCTGGACACGCCCCAAATGTATACACAGTGTACGCTGGACACAGAGTATAATTTTGGCAACCGAACAATGGCTACATATCAACAAGTCTGAAGGTAAGTACATAATGCTGCTGGATGGTGGCAGTCCTAAGGAGTCATGTCTGTATTTCAAAGCGGTGCGTACTGAGAGCCTGATGACGTGGTGGCCAATAAGGGAGGCGTGCACAGTGGAAGATTGAGGCCAAGTGGGAAGCTATGAGATGACGCATAACGTGTACTGATGGAGTGTAATGGGGATGAGAGGTAAATAGACCTAATGTCATGGCTAGGAGATGGCACGGGATAGAGCGGCATCACGTTGTATCCTTGTTTTTAGAGTGAGCTAGGCGCAGGTGCATTGGAAACATACACAGCAGTTTGTGATGTATGACCGTATTAATGTGTGTGTCGTATATACACTACTCACAAAGTTAGGGATATTTGGCTTTCTGGTGAAATTTATGGAAAACATAAAAAGTTCTCACTACTGTGATATTATATAATGAATGTAGGGCATTTAAAGGGAACCTGTCACAATGTTCTGACATATAAAACTGAATGTACCTTAATGCTTGGTTACCCTAATAGTTCCTAGAGATCGATCCATAATCTTCTCAGGTCTAACCTTTCCTATTTTATCTCCCTACAAACCTTTACCGCCGTTAGGCTCATTTGCATAAATTATTCCTTCCCCTAAACTTGTTGACAGCCGATTTCTGCCCTCACCGCTTGTCGTCTTGTCCAAAATCAAGCCCTTTCCCCTTTATTTGTTAGCCCAGGGATGCTTAACCTGCGGCCCTCGAGCTGTTGCAAAACTACAACGCCCAGTATGCCCAAGACTACAGTTATCAGCCTACAGCCGAGCATGATGGGAGTTGTAGTTTTACAACAGCTGGAGGGCCGCAGGTTGAGCATCCCTGTGTTAGACCAATCAGATAGTTTAGTGCATGTCCGCTCCCCCTCACGCCACTACGTGCTGGAATGTTCTCAAATATACGCTTCGCAATACTTACGCAGCGGAGCTCTGCCCGAAATGAATATTTCGTGTGCGCCAGATCTTAACTATAGGGGCGTTTCTTATGCGGATCTGAGGTGCTTGACTTCGTGAAAATATGACTTCTCATGTCAAACAAGTGAGATATAACTTTTGTATGTTAACTAGCATAAAAGGCGGGAAAGGTTTATCAGGCGATAAAATAGGACAGGTTAGTCCTGAGAAGATTATGGATCGATCGCTGGGAACTATCAGGGTAAACAAGCATTAAAGGGTTCTGCACTTTGTTTTAACTGATGGACCCCTGCCGATCAGAAGCTGATGATCTGACACCTGGGACCCCTGCTGATCAGCTGTTTGAGAAGGCAGCGGCGCTCCAGTAGCGCCGCGGCCTTCTCACTGTTTACTGCCGGCCCACTGACGTCACGACTAGTATAAACTAGCGTGGGGCGCAGCTAAGCTCCATTCAAGTGAACAGAGCTTAGCCCCTTCCACGCTAGTTTATATTAGTCGTGACATCAGTGGGCCGGCGGTAAACAGTGAGAAGGCCGCGCCGCTGCTTGATCGGCGGGGGTCCCAGGTGTCGGATTCTGTTCACAAGACAACCTATTGTCTGAGGCATGGCATCCCGCTCTTTTTGAAGGGAGGCCCTCGGGTCGTTGAGGTTCTGGGGTACAGAGTTACAAGCCTCAAAATGGCTACTCAGCTGATCCCATATGTACCCCAGTCTCCAGCAGCCGTTCCCTAATGATGTGACCTCAGTGAGCTGGTGCATTGTCATCCATGAAGATTAAATCAGACCTGTGTTGTTCATGCAGAGGCACAATGACTGGATTAATGATCGAGTAGTATGGGCTTGTCACTGTACCATTCATGAAGTGTAGGGCAGTTCTGGATTGACTAGACGCACCTGCCCACACTGTAACACCACCACTACTAAAGGCTCGTCTGGTGACAACAGTGACTGATGCGTAGCGCTCTCCTTGCTGTCTCCAACATCGTTGGCAGCCATCATTTCTGCTCAGCGTGAATCTATTTTAGTCAGCGAACAGCGCTAAGGCCCACTGGTCCCTCGTCCAGCATAGATGCTCCCTGGCCCATGCTAGATCATAGTGCCTGTGGTCAGGTACCCTTGCAGGTCGTTTACATCAGCGTGGTCTACGTGCTAAACTGTTTTGAATGGTCTGACGTGACACATTTGATTGCCTCTCACCTCCCTTAAATGTGCCTGGAGTTGTGTGGCATTCATCAGCCAGTTCTGCAGGACATTGTTCACAATTTAACTAGTCATCAGTGTGGGATGTGACCAAAGGACGTCCAGTTCTCTGCCTTTCTGTGACTCTCTTCCAGTCTCTCTGTATCTCTTTTGTAACCTGCTGATGACACTTTGTGACTCTCTCTAAGCTCAGTGGCCACTTCTGTCTGAGAACATCCTGCTTGAAGCCTCGCAATGGCGAGGTACTGTTGATCAATTGTTAGGTGTTGTCTTGGTCTCATGATGTCCAAATGTGACCAGCATGATGAGGAGGACTGTTTAAATACCAATTCTAATTCAACCAGGAAATTTATTGGGCAATTCATGGATCAAACACCTGTTATAAATTTTGCTGTTAAGCTGCTTGTTAGAGAACAGCAAGTTGTGCAAAACGTAGTGAAACATTGAGCAGTTGGACATGTGCATTTAGAAGTTTAGAAAAGATCACCCTATGGGGCTGTTTCACACGAGCGGATGCCATGCGTGACATCCGCTCCGTGAATGACAGCCAAGACCCGATGCAAACTGCAGAAGCACGGGGGGGGGGGGGTGTTGCTGAACGTACTGACGTTGCGTCCTGGGCCCTAGCACAGGCCACATGGGAAATAAAGCGCAGGGCCTGGGCAAAGATGGCGTCTGGCATTAAACACTCTGCTTCCAGAGTGGAGTGGCGGCAGCAGCTAAGACAGCGTTGACGAGACTACCATGCCGGGCTCAGGACAGTAGCCTGCCACTGTACAGTAAACAGTGAGTAAGTAGCCTGACTTCAGGCCGCTCTTCTACTGTGGCCGACCCTTCTCTCCCTTGTACTTTTTAGGGAGAAAAGGAGTCCTCCTCCTCTGCTAAACTTAAATCTAGAAAATGTGGGATATGCTCTAAACGTTTATCTGCATCTGGGTCCAAGCCCCTCTGTGAGGAATGTACAGCTAAAATAGTTAAAGGGGAATCTTCTAGTTTTTTATTTTTTTTTAAGATCTAAGGCTTCTGGTAAAAGAGCAGTCCGCTCTATGTTCACTAGGGCTGCAACGATTAATAGCCAAGTAAGGTGCCCAAGGCGTGGTTACTTACGGTTAAGGAGCCCAGCACCGCCTGCATCCAGGAATCTCCTCCTTGTTCACAAAGTTACAGTGCCGTAATCTCGTGATGCGCGAGCTAGTGCATACACAGTGCCGGCAAAGTGTTTGTTCCCTTTGCTGGCATCAGCCTCAGTGAACGAACTGTGCATGCGCTAGATCGCGCATCGCAAGATTACGGCACTGTAACTTTGAGCAAGGGGTAGATTCCTGGATGCAGGTGGTGCTGGGCTTCTTAACCGTAAGTAAGCACGCCTTGGGCACCTTACTTGGATAGTTTACATATCTATAAAAACTTTTATTAAACAAAATAAAACCACACTGAGCTATGGGACGGGTATATTGCGGAGATCTAGCCGTGCATGTCCGCAGCTCTATAGGGTAAAACTAGGTGACAGAATCCCTTTAAGTCCCTGACACCTGACTTTCAGTCCCACCCTCCGCTCACTAATCAGGTGTTCTAACAAAAATCCCTACTTCGTGAAAATGGCTTCCCAGTCTGCACATACCCCCATGTGTATAGTAGGAGTGTACATACTAGGGTGTACAGACTAGTTTTATTAAAATGTAAATAAGCCCCTCCCTGAATAAAAAAATGAGTCCCCCTTTTCCTCTTGTATTTTATATAATGTAATTTTTATAATTATGTAACTCCTAAAATTGTTTTAATATGGCCTTTGTACATCATTTTTCAAGTAAAATCAAAAACTCATTTTTTATTTTTATTTTTTCTTGATTGATCGATGAAATTATTGACAACTAATTCTTAACAAATTCAAATAATCGTTAGCTGCAGCCCTAATCTTTAGGCTCCCCCAGACCCGCCTCCCGCGCCGGTTTATAGAGAAACCTTAACCATGGATAGTGACTGATTCTGTCGGATCATAAGACCTCAAAACCACTTGACTCAGATGAAGATAATGAGTATAAAAGATTTGTATTTAATCCAGATGATATTGAGGAGCTTATCAAAGCGATCAGAGCAACTATTCAAATGGAAATTCCTAGGAAACCTAAATCCGTACAGGAAGAAGTTTTTGGGGGGCTGTGGGTAGAGACCAATATCAGTATTTTAAGTGCCTGATAACGTGCAAAAGTTGATTAAGGCAGAAGCCAGAAAAGACCAAAGGGCCCACTAAGAAGGGGGGAATATGCTTATTAAAATGTAACTTTTAATTAGATATGCAGTAAAATACTCAACAAAGATGCATCGACATGACAAACATAAAGGAGGGGCCAATCCTGGTACCCCAAAGCTGGTAGTTAGAAGAGGAATCTGCTGCACCAGTAAGGGTGCAAGCAGTCTTCTCATACCATCCAGACGACTAGGATCAGTACGGAGGGGTGGTCAGTCTCAGGATGTGCTGTCACGGAGACTATCAGGAAACCGGATTAGGCTACTTTCACACTGGTGTTTTGGTTTTCCGTTTGTGAGATCCGTTCAGCGCTCACAAGCGGTCCAAAACGGATCAGTTTTGCCCTAACGCATTCTGAATGGAAAAGGATCCGCTCAGAATGCATCAGTTTGCCTCCGTTCAGTCTCCATTTTGCTTTGGTGTCCGTCTGAAACTTAGCCGATCCGTTCTAAAAAGCAATGTAAGTCAATGGGGATGGATCAGTTTTCACTGACGCAATCTGGCACATCAGAAAACGTATCCATCCTCCATTGACTTTCAATGGTGTTCAAGACGGATCCGTCTTGGCTATGTTAAAGATAATACAAACGGATCCGTCTGTGCAGTTGTATGACGGATCCGCACCAAACTCAAATCTCTCAGGTCCAGTAATGTCGATCTTCAGTACTAGAAGACCTGTGCAATACCCAAGTTTTTTTAAACTGTTGAATAACTTCAGTAGAGTCACGTGTGACTTCGTGAATAACTTTGGCTCATTGGAGCCCATACATTCTAATACTGTATGGAGACAAATCTCCGTACGTTATTATTCCGAAGTTTTGAACGAAGTGACTTCGGATGAAGCACCCAAAGCTTGCTTCACTCAACACTAGTTTAAACCATAGGTGGGAGAGGGTTTTTAGTTTGTGGATCCAATAAGCCTCACATGTTTTAAGGATCCAGTGGAAAGTGTGGTGGCACAGGTGAAAAAGCCCTTAGAGATGTAAACTGTTCCAGAGTGAGGATCGATAATTCTATTACCTTTCACATTGTGAACAACTTAAAGAGGACCCTATCGTCTCCCCTGACGCACCTGTTTTAACCACTTCAGCCCCGCTAGGTGAAACCCCCTTCATGACCAGAGCACTTTTTACACTTCGGCACTACACTCCTTTCACCGTTTATTGCTCGGTCATGCAACTTACCATACAAATGAATTTTACCTCCTTTTCTTCTCACTAATAGAGCTTTCATTTGGTGGTATTTCATTGCTGCTGGCATTTTTACTTTTTTTGTTATTAATCAAAATGTAACGATTTTTTTAGCAAAAAAATGACATTTTTCACTTTCAGCTGTAAAATTTTGCAAAAAAAACGACATCCATATATAAATTTTTCGCCAAATTTATTGTTCTACATGTCTTTGATAAAAAAAAAATGTTTGGGCAAAAAAAAAAATGGTTTGGGTAAAAGTTATAGCATTTACAAACTATGGTACAAAAATGTGAATTTCCGCTTTTTGAAACAGCTCTGACTTTCTGAGCACCTGTCATGATTCCTGAGGTTCTACAATGCCCAAACAGTAGAAAACCCCCACAAATGACCCCATTTCGGAAAGTAGACATTTTTTTGTCACAAGTTAGCGGAAAATGATTTTATTTTTTTTATTTTTTCTTACAAAGTCTCATATTCCACTAACTTGCGACAAAAAATAAAAAATTCTAGGAACTCGCCATGCCCCTCACAGAATACCTTGGGGTGTCTTCTTTCCAAAATGGGGTCACTTGTGGCGTAGTTATACTGCCCTGGCAATTTAGGGGCCCAAATGTGTGAGAAGAACTTTGCAATCAAAATGTGTAAAAAATGACCGGTGAAATCCAAAAGGTGCACTTTGGAATATGTGCCCCTTTGCCCACCTTGGCAGCAAAAAAGTGTGACACATCTGGTATCGCCGTACTCAGGAGAAGTTGGGGAATGTGTTTTGGGGGTGTCATTTTACATATACCCATGCTGGGTGAGAAAAATATCTTGGTCAAATGCCAACTTTGTATAAAAAAATGGGAAAAGTTGTCTTTTGCCAAGATATTTCTCTCACCCAGCATGGGTATATGTAAAATGACACCCCAAAACACATTGCCCAACTTCTCCTGAGTACGGCGATACCAGATGTGTCACACTTTTTTGCTGCCAAGGTGGGCAAAGGGGCACATATTCCAAAGTGCACCTTTCAGATTTTGCAGGCCATTTTTTACACATTTTGATTGCAAGGTACTTCTCACACATTTGGGCCCCTAAATTGCCAGGGCAGTATAACTACGCCACAAGTGACCCCATTTTGGAAAGAAGACACCCCAAGGTATTCCGTGAGGGGCATGGCGAGTTCCTAGAATTTTTTATTTTTTGTCACAAGTTAGTGGAAAATGATGATTTTTTTTCTTTCTCTTTTTTCCTTACAAAGTCTTATATTCCACTAACTTGCGACAAAAAATAAAAAATTCTAGGAACTCGCCATGCCCCTCATGGAATACCTTGGGGTGTCTTCTTTCCAAAATGGGGTCACTTGTGGCGTAGTTATACTGCCCTGGCAATTTAGGGGCCCATATGTGTGAGAAGAACTTTGCAATCAAAATCTGTAAAAAATGACCGGTGAAATCCGAAAGGTGCACTTTGGAATATGTGCCCCTTTGCCCACCTTGGCATCAAAAAAGTGTCACACATCTGGTATCGCCGTACTCAGGAGAAGTTGGGGAATGTGTTTTGGGGTGTCATTTTACATATACCCATGCTGGGTGAGAGAAATATCTTGGCAAAAGACAACTTTTCCAATTTTTTTATACAAAGTTGGCATTTGATCAAGATGTTTATCTCACCCAGCATGGGTATATGTAAAATGACACCCCAAAACACATTGCCCAACTTCTCCTGAGTACGGCGATACCAGATGTGTGACACTTTTTTGCAGCCTAGATGCGCAAAGGGGCCCAAATTCCTTTTAGGAGGGCATTTTTAGACATTTGGATCCCAGACTTCTTCTCATGCTTTAGGGCCCCTAAAAAGCCAGGGCAGTATAAATACCCCACATGTGACCCCACTTTGGAAAGAAGACACCCCAAGGTATCCAATGAGGGGCCTGGCAAGTTCATAGAAATATTTTTTTTTTTGCATAAGTTAGCGGAAATTGATTATTTTTTTTTTTTTTTTCTCACAAAGTCTCACTTTCCGCTAACTTAGGACAAAAATTTAAATCTTTCATGGACTCAATATGCCCCTCAGCAAATACCTTGGGGTGTCTTCTTTCCAAAATGGGGTCAGTTGTGGGGTGTTTGTACTGCCCTGGCATTTGAGGGTCTCTGCAATCATTACATGTATGGCCAGCATTAGGAGTTTCTGCTATTCTCCTTATATTGAGCATACAGGTAATGAGATTTTTTTTTCCGTTCAGCCTCTGGGCTGAAAGAAAAAAATGAACGGCACAGATTTCTTCATTCGCATCGATCAATGTGGATGAAAAAATCTCTGCCAAAAAAAAAAAATGGAGGGGAAAGGCGTCTGCCAGGACATAGGAGCTCCGCCCAACATCCATACCCACTTAGCTCGTATGCCCTGGCAAACCAGATTTCTCCATTCACATCAATCGATGTGGATGAATAAATCATTGCCGGGATTTTTTTAATTTTTATATATATATACAAAGTGTTTGCCAAAGCATAGGAACGCCGCCTCCTCCTCAGCTCGTATGCCTCGGCAAACGTATCTGTCACTGCAGAGGAGAAAATCCCGTCTTGCAGCGCCGCATACACCGACTTGCGTGTAATCTGACAGCAGCGCAATGCTTCTGTCAGAATGCACATCGGTGCTGCAGCTGGTCGATCGGTTGGTCCACCTGGAAGGTAAAAAAAGAAAAAAAAAGAAAAAACCAGGCCGCAACGCAATAATTTTTATTAACTTTGCAACAGAACATATAAACTTTAACTTTTTTAACTGAACATTAACGTGTTTGCTTACTGGTGTGTTTTTTTTTTTCTGTTTTTTTTTACCTTTATAGAACAAACCTCTCCTTCCCCATGGGTCAATGTGCAAAGCGCAAATCGCCCAAAGATGTGGCGAAGTGCGTTATGCACTTTGTCCCATGTGAAAGGAGACGTTTGCAGCAGCAGCAGTGAGTGAATGGGCCCTAATAGCCCTGTGTGCCTGTCCTGGTGAGATGATCCCTATGCTAATAGTGTACCTGTGAGTGGTACTTCCGGAAACACTCTCCAAAGCATAGGGCAGGGTGGCCCGGACAGTCAGGACAGAAATAGCGGGTGTCACGCCTTATTCCACTCCTGCTACAGACACGACATCTTTTTCGGGGTGACTGTTGGGTTGAGGTACCAGGAACGACATTGGGGAAATGTTGCTCGTGTAGACGGCTAACTACACTGGTGGTTGGGGCCACGGAACCTCCTGGATACAGGAGGTTCTCGATGATCTCTTCCTGAAATTTGAGGAAGGATCCAGTTCTCCCAGCCTTACTGTAGAGAACAAAACTATTGTACAGAGCCAATTGAATTAAATATACAGACACCTTCTTATACCAGCGTCTGGTGCGTCGGGAAACTAAATACGGAGACAACATCTGGTCATTGAAGTCCACCCCTCCCATGTGGAGGTTATAGTCGTGGACTGAGAGGGGCTTTTCAATGACACGGGTTGCTCGCTCAATTTGTATTGTCGTGTCTGCGTGAATGGAGGAGAGCATGTAAACGTCACGCTTGTCTCTCCATTTCACCGCGAGCAGTTCTTCGTTACACAGTGCGACCCTCTGCCCCCTTGCAAGACGGGTGGTAACGAACCGTTGGGGGAAGCCCGCGCGACTAGTTCTAGAAACAAATGCCTAAAGAGGGCCACACTTGTGTAGAAATTGTCCACATAAAGATGGTACCCCTTGCCGAATAAGGGTGACGCCAAGTCCCAAACTGTCTTCCCACTGCTCCCCAGGGTCTGATATTTTACCTCATAGACACGAAATTTGTGGGTATAGCCTGTGGCCCTTTCACAGAGCTTATACAATTTGACCCCATACCGGGCGCGCTTGCTTGGGATGTATTGTTTGAAGCCAAGGCGCCCGGTAAAATGTATCAGGGACTCGTCTATGCAGATGTTTTGCTCTGGGGTATAAATATCTGCAAATTTCTGGTTGAAATGGTCTATGAGGGGCTGAATTTTGTGGAGCCGGTCAAAAGCAGGGTGGCCTCTGGGACGGGAGGCGGTGTTGTCACTAAAGTGCAGGAACCGCAGGATGGCCTCAAAACGTGCCCTGGACATGGCAGCAGAGAACATGGGCATGTGATGAATCGGGTTCGTGGACCAATATGACCGCAATTCATGCTTTTTTGTCAGGCTCATGTTGAGGAGGAGGCCCAGAAAAGTTTTAAGTTCAGAAACTTGGACTGGTTTCCACCGGAAAGGCTGGGCATAAAAGCTTCCCGGGTTAGCGGTGATAAATTGTGTGGCATACCTGTTTGTTTCGGCCACAACTATGTCTAAAAGCTCCGCAGTCAAGAACAGCTCAAAAAATCCCAGGGCCGAACCGATCTGAGCTGTGAAAGGGAAAACTACAGGTGCGGCTGAAGTTGGGGACTGCCAATCAGGGTTTGCCAGCACCTCTGGGATTCTAGGGGCTCTACGGGCACGTCTTTGCGGTGGCTGCGATGGGGTCACTACTGCACGTGCCACCGTACCAGCTTCAACTGCCCTTCTGGTGCTCGCTACTTCACCAGGTTGTACGGCAGTGCTGGTACTAGGTCCAGGGAGGGCTGGGCTGCTGGTGTATGCCTCACCACGTAATCCGACAGCACCAGCCCCACTCTGCTGCTCTTGAAGCGGATCCTGCGCAACCTGCGGTCTAGCGACACGGGGCCGGGTACGCCTGGTGGTATCAGGGACCTCAGCCTCCTCGTCCGAACTTTGGGTCAGAGAGCCACTGCTTTCTACAGGTTCGTATTCTGACCCGCTGGATTCATCAGATGAGGGTTCCCACTCCTCATCCGACTGGGTCAGAAGCCTGTAGGCCTCTTCAGAAGAATACCCCCTGTTAGACATGTGGGCAACTAAATTTAGGGGTATTCCCTGAGACTACCCAAGAAAAAAAAAAGCAAGCCTGTCTTACAAAGGGGAGGCTAGCGAAGTACCGGAGGCCGCTGCGGTTGATAAAAAATATCAAAACTGATTTTTTTTTATCGCCGCAGTGCGTGTAAAGTGAATGTGCAGTGATCAAAAAAAAATTTTTTTTTTGTCACTGCGGTGGGGCGGGTGTGGGCGAACGCACGTGTGGGCGACCGATCAGGCCTGATCGGGCAAACACTGCGTTTTGGGTGGAGGGAGAACTAAAGTGACACTAGTACTATTATAGATCTGACCGTGATCAGTTTTGATCACTTCCAGATACTATAAAAGTACAAATGCTGATTAGCGATACGCTAATCAGCGAATAACGGACTGCGGTGCGGTGGGCTGGGCGCTAACTGATCGCTAACTACCTAACCAAGGGACCTAAACTATACCTAAAACCTAACGGTCAATAACAGTGAAAAAAAAAGTGACAGTTTGCACTGATCACTTTTTTCTTTTCACTTGTGATTGACAGGGGTGATCAAAGGGTTAATTTGGGTTCAGGGGGGTGATCAGGGGCTAAAGTGTAGTGTTTGGTGTACTCACTGTGAAGCCTGCTCCTCTGCTGGATCCAACCGACGAAAAGAACCAGCAGAGGAGCAGGCAGCCATATATCAGATCATATTTACTAATATGATCTGATATCTGGCACTTTGGATTTTTTAAAAATCAGCAACCTGCCAGCCATGATCATTGGCTGGCAGGTTGCTGACGAAATACTGCTGTGCGAAATGCTGGCGCGAACTGCGCATGCGCGCGCGCATATTCGCGTCGTCTCGCGAGATGACGCGTATATGCGTGACTGTGCGCAGCGCTGCCACCTCCGGACCGCACATCTGCGTTAGGCGGTCTGGAGGTGGTTAATAGCTTTATGCTTTCCCATGTAGTAATTGTGGCGCATCTATTCTTATGGCTCTAGGTCGTGCCATTCCTTTTATTTCTACCTGTACAGACTCGCTCTATCCAATCAGTGCTGCCATTTTCAGACTGTGCAGGTACACCCCCCCCCCCCCCCCCCAACTGGTAACACCCCTCTGTACCCTTACTGCAGACAGCTAGCAATTATTCATATCTTCTAGTAGAAATAGAGGAATGGGACAACATACAGACATAAGAATAGATGCTCCAGAATTGTTACGTGGGGAATGCATGAAGCTATTAAAATGGGCATGTCAGGAGTGGTGACAGGTCCTCTTTAGTGCCTGTTTTCTGTGGCGCCAAAGTGGTTTGTCTGTGTGCCTTTCAAGAGTCTTTGTCTGCTCTAACACATTTTTGGGGCACTTATAAACATCCTTATGTAACACACGGGGATTATGTGCAGCAGCTTGTGTAATACTCGCCTTTTGGCAATTTCTGTCCGTTTTATGTATTTTGCTTACCTCCATAACACATCAATGCACATTCAACTTCGTGTAACCGTTCTACGTTATTTGGACTTATTTTCCTTTTATTTTTTGGTCCTGCGTGACCTACTAACATATATACATTATATTTTTTTCCAGCCGTAAACAAGGTGCTGGGAAGGACGGAAACGTTGGCCATGTCAAAGTAATAATATATATACTACTCTGCAACTTCTTACTGAGTGCCCTGGTGTTTTGTAACACCTGTGGATAGTTCATCAGTAGTAAAGTCTCAGAAAACCCCTTTAACTCAGCATCCAGACACTAAAGCTGGCAATTGTGATGGGATCTGCCAAGCATCTAATGTGCTTGGGGCTTCATGACTCTCCAGATTGTCAGGAGAGATGAGGAACAGGCATGTTCATCTGCCTGACCCTTCTCTTTTCGGTGAGATAAGCCTCTGACAGTAGCTTCCTCTTCCTACTGAGGATGCATGCATGACAGGTGTGTGTATGTGAGAATCGTCCGGCTGGCAGCCGCCTGTTATATATGGCCAGCCTAATAGCCCTGTTACACTGCCGGACGAGCACCAGTGAATAATACACACATCAGCAACGCTCGTCTACACACGACTATCCAAAGTGAATGTTAAGTTTTGTTGATTAGCATACATCTGATCACACGGTAATGTACTGTCCAATAATCGTGCATCCATCATCACTGGCTGAACAAATATACAGGACAAGTTTTAGAAACCAAACACTTGTTCCTGGTATCTGGCCTGAATGTTTGGTCTAATAGGGCCTTAAAGCTATATTACACAGCCCGATGTGGCAGACTATTGTCTGGAGGGAAGCTTTCTCTCTCGGCCATCGCCTGCTCGCTAGCGGAGGAGACATGCAGCGATCTCTGCAGCATGGAGAGGAGCGATCGCTATGCTGTATAGATTGTGATTAGACACCACGATCGGCCAACTCCAAACAATAATTTTTTAACATGGGCAATCCAAATCTTTGGACAATCAAGCAATCGGCAGCAGTATGTGATTCGTTCACTCGAATGCTTGTTAGCGATTATCTGCCGAAAAATCAGTGCAATACAGGCTTTAGTCTAGCTTGGATTGCCTGATGACAGAAAACATTGAAAGGCGTATGACTGTGTGCCTGCCTTGTTTCTAGCACTGGATGCCGTTATTGTCCTGGTGCACTATGCAGCTCTCACGCAGCATAGTGTAGAGACAGACCTGCTGATTTCGGTGGTCTGTCACTTGAGGGTAGCTCCTCTTTTAGACTGAGCAGCGCCCGTCTGCCTGGGGCTTCTGAGCAGAGTACAAATGTAGCTGGTTCCTACACTGCCCTGAAAATTGTAGGCTTAGGTAAGTCCAAGAGAGGCAGTATGTATATAAGTGTTAGGTACCCATCTGCGGAAGCCACCTTAACGCCTGGTAGATGGGGCCCAACACACGTTTGATCAAAAAATGTGCGCAAAGAGCTTCCATTTTTCTATTTATAGTAGGTATAATACCACTTTAGTTAGAATGATTTAAATTTACTCAGCTCTATTGTTTGTATGTGAAATGTTGTGCAGCCATTTTATTATCAACTTCTGTGATGGCAGTCGGTACATTGCAACGCGTACCAGCGCTACGGGGGAACTGAGTCGACGAGGCTTGCTGTTCTTGCCCTCTCTCGCCTCTGGACGATGAGTGACTGACTGGTTTCTTTCATCTTTAAGTAATTGCCATCTTTCTTTCTCCAGTAAAGTGTGGGATGCTGTAACGGGCGACGAACTCATCTCTTTGGCTCATAAGCACATTGTGAAGAGTGTGGACTTCACTCAGGTGAGTGCCGGAACCTGGTGCTTCAAAATGGACGGTGTCACTCTATCCCCTGTTATTACTTGACACCTGTTTACGTGGCCTGACCAACAGTGGTGTCTAGGGCCAGGGGAGGGGCCGCTGGTGATCTGTGCAAAACTACGAAGTTCAGCGTGGCTTTCTCGGGTTGGAATTTGGATCTGAAGTAGGGATGAGCGACTCTACTTCGAATGTAACATCTGAAGTCGATTCGCATAAAACTTTGTTAGAATACTGTACCGAGCGAGCGTTCTGTACAGTATTAGAATGTATTGGCTCCGATGAGCCGAAGTTATTACTTCGCAAAGTCACGTGAGACTTCGGGTAATTTAAAAGTTAAAAACCTTTTCCTGAACTCTGGTTCGGTTCAAGTGTTACCTTGGAACCGAACCCTTTTATGCGTTCATCCCTAATCTGAAGGTTACCAACTTGTCATCAGATTAATTAAATTATCTTGCCCTTTAGTCTGATTTATTTCTCTTTTCTTTTAATCTTTTGAGAATTGTCTTATTGAAAAAATATAAAAAATAATCTACTAGTTAGCTGCATCAGCACAGCCTGTTTTTACTCTCTTCAGTCCCTGCCCTTTGGCCATTAATCCTGGGACAGACGACAGGGGCTAAAGACACCCCGCAGAGACTGTGCTGATGCAGCACCCTGGATCACAGCAGGAGCCTGGCACTGATTATAGGGTAGGTAACTTCGATCCTGGCAGTATAACTCGTCATGTCGACCTCGGCAGGTAGACAATTACTCAAGAGGTTTCTTATCACAGTCAGTTCCCCATAAAGACAAATGTGGATTGTTGATGCGTTACCATGGCAGCGGTGGGCCTGACAAAGGCACAGTCTGATAGAGTTCCTGTCCCTGTTATAGTGATGGGCTGAAAAGCTGTCAGGTTTTTTTGTTTTTTTATACTAGTGCATTATAAAAGCCGTGTCCCCTAGTGAGAGTAAAAAAATAAAGTCAATAAAATGTATAAAAAGAGAAAAACATAAGGTATCGCTGAGTTTGCAACAATGTGCATAATAAAGTTAACACTGCAATTTGACCTGTGACTACCTTTTAAAAAAAGCAAAAAAAACCTGTGGTTTCCTATTCTGCCCCCCCCCCCCCCCCTCCCAAAAAAAGAAATGTTAATCAAGAAATCCCATGTACCCCAAAATTTTACTAATGAACAATACATCTCTCCCCCACAAACAACAAGCCCACATACGGCTATATCCATGGAAAAGTTCTGGCTCTTGGAGTTCAGTGAAATAAACAGTTTTGCATGCTAGTGCTGTAAAGTTAGTAAAAAAAAAAAAAAAAACACAAAACTATATATGGTAACACCATAACCGTAGAATAAAAGGAACCTGCTTAGTTATGCTGCACAGGGAATGTCGTAAATTCAAAGTGCTTTTTTTGTTTACCCCAAAATGATGTTACTAAAAACTACATTTCGACCTGCAAATAAGTCCTCCTATGACTACATTGATGGAAGTTATCATGAAAAATCGAAATAAATAAAAAATAATCATCCTTAAATTAACGATTAGATTTTTTTTCATTTTTATTTATTTATTATTTCCTCCCCCAAAATCGCCCAGCCATAGGGCATCACCAGCAGCTTGTGGGTTATGGATGTTTGCCATGACCAGGAAAGGTCACAATTTTGAGTGCCCTTTCTAGAGGGATTCACTGGTTCAGACCCTCATATTGCAGGTGATTTTTAACCCTGGCTGGAGTGGTCATGCTCGGTCTGTTGGGTTGAGGGGTCTGTCTGCATGCCCTCCAAACCTCATAGTTTGCATCTCACCTTGTTAACGGTTGTTGTGGTGACTCGGAGAGTGAGGATGTTCGGTGTCATGTGAGATGCCATCTTCCTTATGGTGCTACTGCTTCTTATTTTGCAGGACAGTAATCACCTGCTGACAGGAGGACAAGACAAATTGCTGCGGATTTATGACCTGAACAAACCAGAGGCTGGTACGTTCCTGGAGGGCTGGGGGGTTATTATATGGCTTGACCTCATGTATATGTTCTGTTGTCGGTGTCGTGTCACACCCCAATTGCAGTGAAATGCATTGTACCATTGCTGATTTTCTATTTATCCCATTCTTATAAAGAAGCAAAGACGCTGCCACATGAGACAAAGGAGCCTGCCGTTCCCCGGCCATGCCCATTTTGCAGCACTCACACAGGGGGTCTGCAATATGCGGGCACCAGCTGTGTGTGGACCAATGCACTACCTTCTATTTTGTTTAGAATCAGATTATCCTTTGGAAAGTCTTGACGTTGAGGTTGGTGTCTGAAAACAAGTGTCGTGCAGTCTGATAATATAAGGGAACTGAATGGGTCACACTGCGAATTGTAAAGTCCCACAACTCCAGAATCGCCAAAGATCTAACTCTGTGACCCCATTCAGTTCCATTATGTTTTGAGGCTGCACTGATACAGTTGCCACAACAAGCCTCACAAGACCAAAGATCAAAGTGTTATCTCTCGTCACTTGCTAACCTAATCACACCTCTGTTTAACCCCCCAGATGCTGTCAGAATATGCAATTACCCCCCCCCCCCCCCCCCCACGGAGAAAAACACAACAATGTTAGAAAAAGGGTGAAATCTGCCGATTTGTTTAATATAACCACATAAAATCTGCAGCAAAAACCACTGTTAAAAAATTGAATTTTTCGGTTCAGAAACGTACAGAAATTTGTGTGGATTTACAGGAAAAGTAAAAACTTTTGTCTCGTAATGAGCTCAACAGTTCTCCACCTACGAAGGGCTGTCCTTACTGCTGAAGAAGCTGCCCCCTGCCGCTTCTTGGGTAGGGCTGGACACCTTGCCAGGCCCTGACAATCTCGCACCTGCTCCTCTGCTCCAAGAGGTTCAAGCGCAGAGGCTCTGCTTCGGCTACCAGAACAGCGATCGTGCATGCGCCGCTACACTTCCATCCACATGAACAGTCGCTGTGGACTGTTTTTCACCCCCAACTCCTCTTGATGAGACTAATCGATTTGCTTATCTCTACTTTTGTCCCATAAACAGTAAAAAAATATATCTTGCATCCATAACAACCTGTGCTATAAAATATTTGGTCGCAGTGGAAAAAAAAACATTTTATATTCCTCTCGCCTAGTAAAAACAGCATAAAAGGCAATCAAAAACGTTACTAATAGAAATTATAAATTGTCCAACAAAAACAAGCCCTTGTGGAAAATATGAAAATCTTACGGATCTTGGAATGCAGCTACTTAAAAACTCTCGTTAGTCTTATTGGGCAAGTAGAACATACCTGTAGTAGACCTATTTGAATCTGGTATGGTAATAGTATTGACCCGCAAAATAAAGCAAAAATGATTTTATTCTTTTCATCCATGTCCGTTTTGCAGATTCTAGAACATGTCCTATTCTTGTTAGTATTGGAGGCAAGAGTAGTAATTTCTAATAATGGCGGTGAGGAACGTGCAGATTGCACATGGAAGGGAACCACAGTACGGGGGCTAAAGAGGACCTGTCACCGCTCCTGACGTGTCTGTTTTATCAGCTACTTTCCCCATGTAATAACAATTCTGGACTATGTCCTGCTGCTCCTTTATTTCTACCAGAAGTAATGAATAAATTACTAGCAGCCTGCAGAAAGGGTACAGAGGGGTATTAACCAGTTATGGGTGTGTACCTGCTAGAGTTGTTGCGATACCAAATTTTTGATTCGGTTTCGATACCATGAAAAAGTTTTGCGATACTCGATACCATTCGATACCACGCAAAAAAAATAAACAAAAAAAGCCACGTGCATTCCTCATTTTTAAAAATGGTGAATCACGCAGTTTTTATTTTATTTTTTCTGTTCCGGCATTCACCACCTAGATTTTTTTTTATATTTTAATAGTTTGGACTTTTCTGACGTGGCGACGTAATATGTTTATTATTTATATATTTTATATGTGAAATTGGGAAAAGGGGGTGATTTATACTTCATATTTTAGTGTTTTTTTTTTTTTTTTTACACTTTTTATTTAATAACTATTTCCCCCCCTTAGGGGCTAGAACCTGGGATCTTTCATCCCTTTTCCTATTCAGCCTGATAGATCTCTATCAGGGTGAATAGGACTCCACACTGTCCCTGCTGCTCTGTGCTTTGTGCACACAGCATCAGGGATGTTACCATGGCAACCAGGGCTTCTGTAGCGTCCTGGCTGCCATGGTAACCGATCGGAGCCCCAGGCTTACACAGCTGGGGCTCCGATCAGAAGCTGCCACTGCACCACCAATGAGGGGAGGGGAGAGGTCCCTGATTTTAATACTGGGGGGTTGAGATGGGCCGGCGCACTGTGCCACCAATGATTTTAATGGGTTGGGGGGCACACTGCACCACCAATGATAATTACCCCTTTATACAGGAGGCGGGTACTGGCAGATCAGCGGCAGTTAACTGCCGCTGATCGCAGCTCCCTGTCAGGGGCAGGGTGCCAGCAATGCGATTCTGCTGCCAGCACCCGCCTCCTGTATGTGTTAAAGACTGACTACTATATGGGACTCCAGACTTTCACTATCAGGCCACACAGAGCGGCGCCCAGCGATGTCTCAGCACTCACCATTAGTCCTGGGCGCCGCTCCGTTCGCCTGCAGTGCTCCATTACTGTCTCCTCTCCTGCTCCACATGCTGCTGATTACTATCGGAGCGATGGGAGGAGACATCAGCTTCACTAGTGGGCGTTCCTTCTCCCTGGCTGTAGCGCTGTCCAATTCGCAGCGCAGGGAAAAGGAACGCCCACTAGTGAAGCTGATGTCTCCTCCCATCGCTCCGATAGTAATCAGCAGCATGTGGAGCAGGAGAGGAGACAGTAATGGGGCACTGCGGGCGAACGGAGCGGCGCCCAGGACTAATGGTGAGTGCAGAGACATCGCTGGGCGCCGCTCTGTGTGGAAATAAACCTATCATTGGTGGCGCAGTGCGCCCGCCCCTCCTCCGCCCCTCTCTTCTCATTGCCGCCTTTCCTCCGTGGTGCCGCCCCTCCTCCGCCCCTCTCTTCTCATTGCCGCCCCTCCTCCGCCCTCTCTTCTCATTGCCGCCCCTCTCTTCTCATTGCCGCCCCTCTCTTCTCATTGCCGCCCCTCTCTTCTCATTGCCGCCCCTCTCTTCTCATTGCCGCCCCTCTCTTCTCATTGCCGCCCCTCTCTTCTCATTGCCGCCCCTCTCTTCTCATTGCCGCCCCTCTCTTCTCATTGCCGCCCCTCTCTTCTCATTGCCGCCCCTCTCTTCTCATTGCCGCCCCTCTCTTCTCATTGCCGCCCCTCTCTTCTCATTGCCGCCCCTCTCTTCTCATTGCCGCCCCTCTCTTCTCATTGCCGCCCCTCTCTTCTCATTGCCGCCCCTCTCTTCTCATTGCCGCCCCTCTCTTCTCATTGCCGCCCCTCTCTTCTCATTGCCGCCCCTCTCTTCTCATTGCCGCCCCTCTCTTCTCATTGCCGCCCCTCTCTTCTCATTGCCGCCCCTCTCTTCTCATTGCCGCCCCTCTCTTCTCATTGCCGCCCTCTCTTCTCATGCCGCCCTCTCTTCTCATTGCCGCCCCTCTCTTCTCATTGCCGCCCCTCTCTTCTCATTGCCGCCCCTCTCTTCTCATTGCCGCCCCTCTCTTCTCATTGCCGCCCCTCTCTTCTCATTGCCGCCCTCTCTTCTCATTGCCGCCCCTCTCTTCTCATTGCCGCCCCTCTCTTCTCATTGCCGCCCCTCTCTTCTCATTGCCGCCCCTCTCTTCTCATTGCCGCCCCTCTCTTCTCATTGCCGCCCCTCTCTTCTCATTGCCGCCCCTCTCTTCTCATTGCCGCCCCTCTCTTCTCATTGCCGCCCCTCTCTTCTCATTGCCGCCCCTCTCTTCTCATTGCCGCCCCCCTCTCTTCTCATTGCCGCCCCTCTCTTCTCATTGCCGCCCCTCCTCCGCCCCTCTTTCTCATTGCCGCCCCTCCTCCGCCCCTCTCTTCTCATTGCCGCCCCTCCTCCGCCCCTCTCTTCTCATTGCCGCCCCCTCCTCCGCCCCTCTCTTCTCATTGCCCCGCCCCTCCTCCGCCCCTCCTCGTCTCTCATTGCCGCCCCTCCTCCGCCCCCTCTCTTCTCATTGCCGCCCTCCTCCGCCCCTCTCTTCTCATTGCCGCCCCTCTCCGCCCCTCTTCTTCTCCTTGCCGCCACTCCTCCGCCCCTCTCTGTCTCATTGCCGCCCCTCCTCCGCCCCTCTCTTCTCATTGCCGCCCCTCCTCGCCCTCTCTTCTCATTGCCGCCCCTCCTCCGCCCCTCTCTTCTCATTGGTGGCAGCAGCAGCAGCACAGGGGGGAGGGAGGACAGCTTCCTTCTCCCCGTGCTGCTGAGAGAACATGAGCGCGCCGATAGCAGCGCGCTCATGTTCAGAGATACTAGACTGCGCAGAAGCGCAGCCCAGTATCGAAAAAACGGAAATCCCGGTATCGTATCGATACCGGGACAAAAGTATCGATTGGGTATCGAAATTTCGATACCCGCAACAACCCTAGTACCTGCACAGTCTTACAATGGCAGGACTGTCTGGATGGAGTCAGACTGTGCAGGAACACACCCCTAACTGGTTAAAGGGGTTGTCCATCCAGGCTTTTTAGATTTTTCTCAAGATAGGTGATCAACATCAGATTGGCAGGGGTCTGACACCCGGCACCTCTGACGATCAGCTGTATGAGGAGACAGCGCGTGCACATGCCGTCTCCCCTCTTGTTTGCTGCTGCTGTCCCGTAGACATAAAGCGGAGGGAAAGGAGATGGCACTTGCACACTGCGCGTGCCATCTCCTGAAACGGACCCCTGTCTATCTAATATTGATGACCCGTGGATAGGTCATCAATATTAAAATCTTGGACAACCCCTTTAACACCCCTCTGTACCCTTTCTGCAGATTGCTAGCAATACATTCATAACTTCTAGTCGAAATAATAAAGGAATAAGAATAGATGCTCCAGAATTATTAAATGGTGACTGCAAGATGCAATTAGGCATGTCAGGAGCGGTGAAAGGTCCTCTTTAAGGTTAAAATTGGTACATCACTAAGGGGTGAAAGAGGATTTTTATTTTAATTGCTCCCTTTTTCAATTTTAATGTGACTTTTTGCAGGTGAAGGTGAAATGGGAGTGTGAATATGTTGTAGTGCAGGAGGAGTAACTGGAGACAAATATTGCTTTCCTCTCTCCTGACAGATCCTGAACAGATCGGGGGTCACACGTCTGCCATCAAGAAAGCATTGTGGTACAACGATTACAGACAGATAATTTCTGCATCAGATGACAAGACTGTGCGGTGAGTGATGCTGGACTGTGGTGAACCAGCTCCACCTGCTGTGCAATGTGGGAATTACAGCCGTCACTGGAAAACCAACAACTAGGTCTGTGAGGTGGCTGCACTGTAAAGTCCTGGGGGGGGGGGGGAGAAAGGGTCCCTCCTTCAATCCTATGTCTTTATCAGGTCTAAATTACAATATCTTACTGTAACAGAAATCTGTGGTCGACTTTTGCCATTGGAGGCTGTCATGTCATAGGATCCAAGTAGCTGAGGGAAAAAAATATTTCCCCCCCCCTACTCCCAAAATCAAGTGTATAATCAGTGGCACACATGGTTAGTGAATTGTTAGTGTCAGGACTTCTGTTGGGTGTTTCAAATGTCAGCCATGATCTCAGAGGAGCCATTGTTGGTGGTATCGGGCAGACTCCAAGCCATTCACCACTGAGGATGTGTGTGCTTAGAGACCCTTCAAGATAGCGGCTAGTCTTCCTAGGTATCCCAGCAAATTCGGTCTATGGTCCGAGCAGAAGATCTCATGAACAATCAAAGAGCTGCATAGTGTGGTGACAGTTAGGGCAAGGGAGGCAGGAAAAAGAACACCCTTCTGTTGCCGCATCTGAACAAAGCACACAAGTTCTAGAACAATGTCTTCTGAACGTATGTGACTGAGGAGGAGCTGTCCGCTCATCATTGGCAGCATGGTGGCGGTGACTTTTTTATTTTGCTTTTGACCACCTAGTTTCTAAAGGTTGGTTGAAGTCTTTCTCTTGGATTTATGTATTGGTGACCTATTCTCAGGATAGGACATCCATTTGAGATCGGCTGGGGTATGACTCTTGGCACCCCCACCCAATCAGCTGTTTGTGGAGGCTGCAGGACTCCCATGTGTGCAGTGGCCTTGTTGCATCTTAACAAGCACAGTGCTGTCTTTTGGATAGCGGCCATGCTTGGTATTGCAGCCTAGCCCCATTCACTTGAATTGGAATGAGCAGCACCAAGGCCACATAACCAGTGGATCTGATGTCAGATGGCGTAGGAAGAGGCCTAAGAACTGGCCATGGCCTCTTCATACAGCTAAAGACTCCTGGGGACCCCCCCCCCCCCCCCAGGGCACTAGTGAGCACTAGTTTCATAAGCATAGGAAGCTGGCCTGATGTAGAGCGGTTCCTCAGGCTTCAGTTTGGTTATTCGCTGTTCCCTTGCAGCATGGGTATACTGTGACCTCCTCTATATGTGTGTACTTCTCTGGATAACACCTAGCTCTTGTGTTTTTTATTTTTTATTTTTTTTATTTAGTTTGTGGGACAGAGCTAGCATGACAGAGGTGAAGACCCTGAACTTTAACCTGTCAGTCAGCAGCATGGAGTATATTCCAGAAGGAGAGACTCTGCTCATCACCTATGGGAGAACGATTTCTCTGTATAACTCTTCCAGGTACACCCATGACTTTTACTGTTTACCATTTGCATCCTGATCTCCTTGTGTGGCCTCGTCCCTACGTGGCCAATCCATATATCTGCACCTCTGCTCTGGAGAGGAGGTGGTAGCTGTGGCGAGAAGGCAGCAGCTGCCACCCTTGTATGTGTTCTCCTTCTCCCTGTAGATGGTGTTGACTATAAGGAAAAGGTTTTGCCCTGATTCTGCCCTGTAGACAGAGCCATCTGCTCTGCACACATTCCTGGTTTGTGCTAGTAGAGCAATATTCGGTCATGTCCTTGGTTAGATATTGGTTGACTATTTTGTAGTGACTGATGTCTGATTAGTGACCTCACCAGGTTTCTCTGCTCTTACAGATTCTGCCTTTATTTTCTCTTTACAGCTTTGAGCTTATAAAGTCATTTGAAGCAACATCCCCCATCAACTCTGCTTCTCTCCACCCAGAAAAAGACTGCATAGTGGCCGGAGGCGATGACTTCAAACTGTACAAATATGACTACACCACAGGAGAGGAGCTTGGTGAGACCTGGTTCCTTAACCCCAACTCCACACAGCTCTGACATAATCTTCCACCAAACACTTTCTCCCACCCCCCAACACCACACCACACCACACCCAACTTTTGCCACCATGCTCTGACGTGGTGACCCCTAGTCACTTACCTCCCAACTCTTTTCTCTGACAGAATCCTACAAAGGTCATTTTGGTCCAATCCATTGTGTCCGCTTCAGTCCAGATGGGGAGCTCTATGCCAGCGGCTCTGAAGATGGCACGTTAAGGCTGTGGCAGACTGCAGTGGGGAAGACTTATGGATTGTGGAAGTGTGTTTTGCCAGGTAATGAAGATATGGACAGTGAAGACTGATCCTTCACTTGGGTGGCTCTAGGCAAAGGGTCAGTATGATAATAAAAGAAAGAATCTGTGTTATCTCGCCAGAGATGGATCCCCATTTGTCCACATGCTTGGTATTCACATGAATGAGGTGGAGTTGCAAAACCAAGACACCATCATGGACAGGAGGGCATCAGTTTCAGTCTGTCTTCCAGTTACCTCAATGACCAGAAAACTATTAACCAATTCTTTGACTATATAGAAAAGAACATATTCAAAGTGGTTTGTGAATGCACCCTTAAAGTGGTATTCCGGTTACAAAGTTATCTCATCTCAATCAGTCCCATAGAGAATGGATGCAGCAGCAGGGCATGTACTTGACCTGCAGCCCCATTAGGGCTGGGAACCCGCATTCTCAGGATCAGTGGGGATCCCACCAACTAGTAACTGGAATAACACCTTCCTTGTAGTGATTATGAAGTCACAGCAGAAGTGGTGACTGGAATATAGAACAGGATAGGGGAGATGGGTTACTTGTGGTGGTGCTTTGTCTAATGTTGGTATGTTCTGTGGCTGCAGTGAATAATATCTCATTTCTTTCTGAGCAGAGGAGCTGGTTTCTGAGAACTCGGACGCCATCTACAACATCTCATCCGAGATTAAAGCTTGAGCACGCTAGTCTTGTAGTGATGTCATGACCCTTTCAGACATTGATGAATGTCCAGAAACAGACACTTCCCGAAGTGAGTCCTCTACGGCGACTGCACAGCTTCTGGGACGATGGAGCAGGAGGCACCTGGCAGCGCTTGTTGTTGACTGTGACGAGACACCAGTGACATGTATAACTGTTGGGAGACAGATGGGATTCATTTTCTGGTGGGAGGGTCTGAGCTCCCGCCTCTGACCACTGTGTTACATTCTTATCTGCTTCTCCATATTTACGTAATGTATTTTCAGTTTTCTGAATAAACTCTGTACAAAGCTGTTATGTGTGTGGCTGCTGCTACCAGGGATAGGGTGGGCTGAATTCCCAGCATAGGAGGGTGAAGGAGGTCTCTTTATTCAGTGTTCTCATTTGGTTAGAGTGCAACCACATGTCCAAGTTGTTTTTTGATCCAGTTTTTGAAGCCTAAACCAGGTGTGGACTCAAATGTTTTACTACTTCCTCGTTTAATATGATCCACTCTCGATTTTGGCTTCAAAAACCGCATAAAAAAAACTGAATGTGTGGAAGCATCTGGGAGTATTTTCGGTGCTGGGAAAAACAAACAAAACTGAAGCGGAATCTGCATCAAAATATGCTCCAAAATTCCCCTGTGTTCACGTGGTGGGCTTTTTACCATATATTCTGTGGCAGAAATCAGTTTCTGCCGTGGCTCTTCACTTTGAATGCCATGAGCCTGCTCACATTTAGCCCCACTGAATGGAGCTAAACTGAGAACGGACACCCGCTGTGGTGTCTGTCTGGGCTCCACACAGAATGGATTTGTTCTGTCCAGGTGCTGTTGTGGCATTAAACCTTGGCATTAAAAACCGTGGGAGCGGGGCACCATGCACCCACCATCAAATTCTTGGAGCGGAATCTGTACCAAAATTTTGTTGGTGCAATTTGGTGTGTGAGCGTACCCTTAGGGGCTACACCTATACTTTTTGTAGCACTTATAATAGATTTCTAACTATTGAGCTACAGCTCTAGTCCAGAGCTATAAATTGACTTCTATGCAGTTGTGTACACTGCCACGGTCGCCTGGTCTAGGTAATTAACAGGGATGGGTTCCTGCATGGTTGTGTCACAAAGGAGAGGGGCTGGCAGAGTAAACGGTGCGATTACGCAGTGGCTTGAGCCCACCCTTCATGCACTTAAAGAGGACCTTTCACTACTCTACAAACGAAAAACTAACTATACCTGTGGGCAGAGCGGCGCCCAGGGGTCCCCCTGCACTTACTAGCAAGTCTGGGCGCCGCTCCGTTCGCCCGGTATAGGCTCCGGTGTCTGCGCTCCCTCTGACTGTTTTCTTGTAGGAGGCGTGTCCCTTGCTGCACTGCTGGCCAATCGCAGCGCACAGCTCATAGTCAGGCTATGAGCTGTGCGCTGCGATTGGCCAGCAGTGCAGCAAGGGACACGCCTCCTACAAGAAAACAGTCAGAGGGAGCGCAGGCACCGGAGCCTATACCGGGCGAACGGAGCGGCGCCCAGACTTGCTAGTAAGTGCAGGGGGACCCCTGGGCGCCGCTCTGCCCACAGGTATAGTTAGTTTTTCGTTTGTAGAGTAGTGAAAGGTCCTCTTTAAAGGGGTTATCCAGGAATTTGACCGCTGTAGTCTCTTCACAGCTTACCAAGCACAGCACTGTACATTATATAGCGTCTGTGATTGGGTATTGCAGCTCAGGTCCATTCATTTGAATAGGACTGAGCTGCGCCTCATGGCATCAGTTAGAAAGGGAGATGGAGTCCCTGTACTCTTTGCTGTACAATGCATGAAAAGTCAGATTATTTATTCAACTACTATGCTATGTAAATTAGCGTTTTGAAATAAAGTGTGCAGCAGCTTTCTCGCTTCAAGTCAAGCTTGCTGTGCCCTCTTTACTGCCCCTTAGCGTTTGCTAGAATTTCCCATTCCTCCCAATGCCAGATGCTTGCACATTGTTCCCTAAGGATCCATTCACACAGCCGCATAATGAGTCCGCATCTTTTCCCCTCCCCATGACGGCACCCATGCGAGAAGGACCTCCCATCCGGGACAGGAAATCTGAGGATATAAAAATGTTCACACCCCCACCACACCTCAGTTCAGGTTTCCTGTCCTCCGGATGGGAGATCCTGAGGATCCTTACAGAGTTCACATCCCAGGGGCTGGGGAGGTCCAAGTCCGTGCACCGCAATGGACGCATCCCGGGCAGTGTAAGTCTCCCATGGGGGGGGGGGAAACTGCCAAAGACTGCTTTCCTTCTGGCCTCTGGAGGGACCGCTGTGGCAGTGTTCAGGCGGTCCCTGGTCCAGTGGCAGCTCGGCCCTTCTCAAAGATGGTGGCCACTGCGCATGCGTGGACTGCACAACTTCCGGTGACGTCACCAGCCTGGAAGTACTGGGATTAGACGCTGGATTTAAAAAATCAGACGGGAGGAGGCTGAGGCATGCTACAAATGCAGCAGCAGGAGGGGACAGCCAGCCTACAAAGAATCCAAATAGAAGATGTCAGGACCCGTGGATTCGGGTCACGCCGACCCCAGTGAACCCTCAAGGCCTTCTAGTCCAGTACTGGTCCTGAGGAGTGGGGGGACAACTGCTGGGGTAGGATCCATCCGTATTTCTCCTAATTTATTGGCGGTTTGTGTTAGTTTACTGCAGATTCCCAAGGTTCATAAAAAGGCGTCGGAAGTCCAAGCACAAGGAGTGTGGGGGGTGCAGGGTCCCTTTACCTTCCTCCTATGCCAAACCTCTTTGGCAGTCATGCATTGGAAAATTGGTTGTGGAGGAATTGCAGAGCCTGTCCAAATCTATTAAGGCTTTGGTCAAATGTGAGGTCAGATCTTCATTAAAGGCTTTAAGGCATTCGCATCGCAAATCCCCAGTTAAACAGTCCGCAGCCTGGGAATCTGACCCAGATCTGTCTGACGTAGAAGAAGTTAAAGAATCAGGGTAGCTCTCCTCTGACCAAGATGCGGCAGGAAAGTGCTTTTTTTCCCCTGGAAGACGAGGAACCCCTGTTAAAAGCTGTTAAGTCCATGATGCAGCTAGAGGACATAAAATAACCCTAATCCATGGCGGATCAAGCCTTTGAAGGTTTAGGACCCAGATGTCATAGAGCGTTCCCTTTTTACAAGAATATCGAGGCTCTGATTTAAAAAAGAATGGAAGAACCCCAATAGGAAACTTTTCATACCGAATTCAATTACCAGCATCTGGGATAAAGCCCCTTTAGTAGATGCTCCAGTGGCTAAAATAGCAAAAAGAGCGGATCTCCCCTTTGAGGATCTGGGGGGCCTGAATGACCCGCTACACAAAAAAAAAGCGGATGTGTACCTCAGGAGATCTTGGGAAAGCATGTCCACCAGCCTCAGACCAGCTATTGCAGCCTTATGGGTTTCTAGATCCCTTAAACTGGTTGGGCCAATTGGAATCCCATATTAGGGATGAAACCCCTAGGGAGGATTTATTAGCGTCTCTCCCGACTTTCCACAAAGCAGCAGACTTTCTGGCCGACGTCTCCACAGATGTCCGATTTTCCGCTAGGGCTGCCGCCCTTCTCAATGCTGCCAGGTGTACAGTTAAGACCCTGGAAGGGGGATCAAGGGTCTAAAGCCCACCTTTGCTCCCTCCCTTGCGAAGGTCTTAGACTGTTTGGGTCTTCACTAGATGATATTCTAGAGAAGGCCTCAGACAATAAAAAGAGGTTCCCTACTCCACAAAAAAAACCGGAATTAGACTTGCCGGTAATTCAGTTTCCATGAAATCACCATGACGGCCACAAGGAGATTGACCCATGACCTCTGTGGGGGCAGGAAACAGAGAAGAGGTTAAATTGCCCCCTCCCACCACCGCACCTCAGTCTTCCTGTCCCCACTGTGGCCAGGGTCAGAGAAGTCTCCCTGCGGCGGCAGGGAGATGAAGATAGGATTTTGTTTTATTATTTTCTCTTTGTCTCCAGGGGCCTCCTGGGTTACCTGAGGCTCGTCGGAGCTCCCCCAGTCCGCCGGCGGCCGCGTGCTCATGCTGGGCTAGGGGGTATCGGGAGGACTCGCTCCGGCTGGTCTGGAGCCTGCTCCCGGGCCGCAATCTTCCTCCTCCTCCTCCCCTGTGGGTCGGGCTGGTAGCGGCCGGCGTGTGCGCACGCCGACGTCGGTGACGTCACTTCCGGGTTCGGCCGCAACCCGGAAGTAAAGCGCAGGAGCAGAGCAGTTTGAATAAAAGGCGGGAGCTGCCATAGGACGCTGATCTGAGGTCTGTGAGTACTGCAGCTGCATTTTACTTTACAGAAATGTCAGGTCCTGAGGTACAAACTGTTATGGAGCTGGATGCTCCCCCTCTGCCTCCTGTAAGTATCCCTCTGGGGGTCCGCTTGTCTTATGGCACGATATTCTTTTTTTTTGCTAATTGCTAAAGCCTTATTTCTGATACCGCTATTTCCATATCTGTTTCAGGCTAAAGAGGCGCAAAAAAAGTTTAAAAAACCTCCTCGCTGCATCTCTTGTGCAAGGAAACTGCCTGACTAATATGGAAAGAAGCTTTGTAAAGCATGTATTTCTGATGTAATCCAGCAGGAACAATCGTCCCTTATGGAAAATATCAGATCGGTGGTTCAGGAAGAAATTCGGGCCGCTAGAGTTGGTCCGTCTGATCCCCAGGACGAGCCTTCTCGCAAGCGTCCGCGTTCCAGGATTATTTCCTCCGGATCCGAGGATGCAGGCGATAAAGCTTCTACTTCCACGCAGTGGGAGGATGATCCATCTCTCTCTGAGGGGGAAATATACGAAAATAATAGGAAGTTTTATTTTTCCTCGGAGGAGATGAATGACTTGCTAAAGGCAGTCAGAGCGACAATGGGGATTGAAGAGACCCCTAGGTCCGTTTCCATTCAGGACGAAATGTTTGGGGGACTCAAGGTGAAAAAATCCAGGGTCTTCCCCATAAACGAACACATTAGACAAATGATTCTGGAGGAATGGTCAGAACCAGAAAAACGATTAGGGATTTCCAAAGAGTTTAAAAATCGATTATTATTCGACCCCTCTCAGTCTAAGCTGTTTGACGGGACCCCTAAAGTTGACGTGCAGGTGGCAAAGGTTAACAAAAAAACTGCCCTGCCGTTTGAGGATGCTGCCCAATTGAAGGACGCCATGGAGCGGAAGGCAGATGCCCTTTTAAGGAAAGCTTGGGAGGCCTCCATGTTTAACATCAAGACCAACATTGCGGCAACGTCGGTAGCCAGGTCTATGTACCTATGGTTAGGGGAACTTGAGAACCACCTAAGCAGGAAGACCTCCAGGGAAGAAATCCTGCAGTCCATACCACTACTTAAATCAGCTACAGGGTTCCTGGCAGATGCATCTGCTGAATCTATCAGATTCTGTGCTAGGGAGGTAGGGCTTTCCAATGCGGCTCGTCGGACTTTGTGGATGAAGTCCTGGTCGGGCGATAGAATCTCTAAACTAAAGTTGATATCTATCCCCTTTTCAGGAGAATATGTATTCGGGCCGGTCCTAGACGAGATACTTGAGAAGGCGGCCGACAAGAAAAAGGGATTCCCAGAGGAAAGGTCCTTTAGGAAGAACCAGTCCTTTCGGTCCTACGGCGGACAGAACAAGTCTGTTCGAGGGAAAGGCAAGTCAGGCCGCTGGTCTTATCCCAAAGGGGGTAGAGGAAAGGGCTTCCTTCTCAAGCCCCAATCCAAATCCGAGGACAAACAATGACGCCGTTGTAGGGGGGAGACTGAAGGATTTCCTGGGTCCATGGTCATTAACATCAAGAAATCCCTGGGCCCTGGACATCATTCAGCAAGGTTACAGGATCGAGTTCACCTCTCTCCCCCCCTGCAAGATTCGTCATCACGAAGTTGCCTACCAGACTCTCCAACCTAAATATCTTTCAAGGAGTCCAGGACTTGGTGAAGAAGGGTGCTGTAATCCCGGTCCCCGCATCTGAGGGGTCAAGGGTACTATTCAACCCTATTCTTAGTAAGGAAAAAGGAAGGAGACTTCCGGACCATCATAAACTTAAAACAACTGAACAAGTTTATTCTTTACAGGAAGTTCAAGATGGAGTCTCTCAAATCCTTAGTACCGTTGATAAAGCTAGGGGCATTTATGTGCTCGATCGACCTGAAAGACGCCTATCTGCACGTCCCCATTCACCCAGATCACCAGAGGTTTCTAAGATTTGCTATCCTAGACCCTTCCAATCGGATTCGTCATTTCCAGTTTATAGCACTGCCCTTCGGGATTTCAGCCGCTCCAAGGCTCTTCACCAAACTTGTGGTAGAGATGATAGCCCCTCTCAGACAGGAGGGATTAAATATAGTGCCATATCTGGACGATTTCCTAGTCATAGCGGACTCAAAAGATCTCCTGCTGTCGGACCTGGAAGTATTTCTGTCCCGCCTATCTCAACTAGGTTGGATAGTGAACGAACCCAAGTCAATGTTGGTTCCATCCCAGAAGGTGAGATTTCTGGGAGTTACTCTAGACTCCGTAACTCAGTCAACCTTTCTTCCACAGAGCAAAATCCAGTCCCTGATAAACAAGGTGAGGCACTTCCAACGCGGGAAAAAATGCTCAGTGAGGGAAGCAATGAGCCTAATCGGCCTCCTAACCTCCTGTATACCCTCTGTCGAGTGGGCAAAGGCTCACTGCCGTGTGATTCAGACCTGGCTATTGTCCCACTGGAACAAGAAGAAGGGTTCTCTGGACTCCAAGCTCCCAATCCCAGGATTAGTAAAGAGGTCCCTCTCATGGTGGACGAAGGAGAGGAATCTGTCCCAGGGAGTCCCATGGATCAGGTCACCGTCAATTACCATCTTCACGGACGCCAGCCAATCCGGTTGGGGAGCAAAAATCGACAAAGCCTATTTCCAAGGAACGTGGAAGCGTCTGATATCTGCTCAGTCTTCAAATTTCAGGGAGCTGTATGCAGTAAGAGAAGCCCTTCTCGCCGCCAAGCAATTGATAAGAAATCAGCACGTGAAAGTCCTATCGGACAACGTGACACTGGTCTTCTACCTAAAACACCAAGGGGGTACTCGATCAAGGAGACTCCAGAGTATCTCAGAAGAAATCTTCTCGTTTGCAGAAAAGGAACTAAAGTCCATCTCAGCAATGCACCTGAAGGGATCCCTGAATCTAGAAGCGGACTTTTTGAGCAGACAGGTGGTAGATCATACAGAGTGGGCACTGAACCCAGAGGTCTTCAATATGCTAACCCAAAGATGGGGGCTTCCTACAATAGACCTGTTCGCATCAAGGAGAAATACGAAAGTGCAAACATTTTGCTCCCTAAATGCTGGGGACCATCCCTGGAGAGTAGACGCCTTCTCCCTAAAATGGTGCTGGGATCTAGGGTACGCATTCCCTCCATTGCCGCTCATCCCGAGGGTCATTCAGAAGATTCAGGAGGGGAGAACCACGGTAATATTGATCGCTCCGTTCTGGCCCAAGAGAAGTTGGTTCGCCCCTCTATTAAAGCTAGCAATAGACGAACCAGTGAGACTCCCACTCAGGGGGGACATCCTATACCAGGGTCCTTTGCTACATCCTCATCTGGAGTTCCTGAAGCTCACGGCTTGGATCCTGAGGTCTCCCTCTTAAGGTCTCAGGGCCTGTCAGACCAGGTTATAGCCACCCTGAGAGTTCTAGGAAAAAAGTCACTTCCGCGATATACCTGAAGATCTGGAAGAGATTCTGCTCATGGTCGGGCGAGGAGAATCCAAATTCTGTGGGGCCCAGTATCCAGAAAATTCTGGAATTTCTACAAAGGGGCCTGGACATGGGCCTCTCTCCATCCACCTTAAAGGTTCAAATTTCGGCATTGAGCGCCTTCTTTGATTCCGACCTGGCAGACCATAGATGGATCAAACGATTCATTAGAGCTGCACGTAGACTGAGACCCACGCTTAGGTCCCGCAGCCCAACCTGGGACTTAAATTTAGTTCTCAACAATCTTATGTGTTCCCCATTTGAGCCATTGGAGGATTGTTCAATTAAGTTGCTTTCATTCAAAACTGCCTTTCTTATAGCAATTACCTCTGCCAAGAGACTGGGAGAGATTCAGGCTCTCTCTATTAGGGAACCATACCTTACCATCACTGAGGATAAGATTGTGCTTAAACTAGACCCAGGTTTCCTGCCAAAGGTGGCCTCAGACCGCAACAGAGGCCAGGAGATCCTACTTCCATCCTTCTTCAACAATCCCAAGGATCAGGAGGAAGAGAAATTTCATTTCCTTGACGTTAGGCGTACAGTCATTAGATACTTGGAAGCCACTAGGGACTTCAGGAAGTCTGACAGTCTGCTTGTCCAATTTGCTGGAAGGAATAAGGGATCCAGGGCCTCAAAATCCTCCATTGCAAGATGGATTAAGGACACTATTACCTTATGTTATAAGAATCAGAATCTGGATCCTCCTTGCAATATTAGAGCTCACTCTACCAGAGCTGTATCCACTACCTTTGCTGAAAGAGCAGGGGCCTCCCTGGATGATATATGCAGGGCCGCCTCCTGGTCTAGTATTCACACATTTGTGAAACATTACCGTTTGGACTTGTCTCGAACCTCTGGCCTCTCCTTTGGTCAGAAGGTTCTCCAAGCGGTTGCCCCCACCCATAAAAAATAATTTTATAACTCTCCTTGTGGCCGTCATGGTGATGATATGGGAAAACCGGAATTAGACTTACCGGTAATTCAGTTTCCATGAAATCACCATGACGGCCCATACATTCCCTCCCCTTCTTTTGTTGAAATTTTGTTTTTCACCGGTATTTTTCTGGTATGGTGTAATACTGGGAAATACTAGGACACTTCTGGCACTTGATATCTTTAGAACACTGAGGTGCGGTGGTGGGAGGGGGCAATTTAACCTCTTCTCTGTTTCCTGCCCCCACAGAGGTCATGGGTCAATCTCCTTGTGGCCGTCATGGTGATTTCATGGAAACTGAATTACCGGTAAGTCTAATTCCGTTTTTTTTTTTCGAGGGCGCCAATCAGGGTGTAAAAATCAAAAAAGTAAACAGAGGTCCAGGGGAGAGAGATTTCCCAGAAAGTCGGGAGGTTTTCTCTTCAAATACAGTGATAATAAAGGAAAGGATAAGTCCCAATGATGAAGCCAGGTAGGGGGAAGACTTGCTTATTTTCTGCCTGCCTGCCTGGAGCACAATCTCAAAAAATTGTTGGATTCTAAATGTGATAAAAAGTGGGTTCCGGCTAGAATTCCTGTCCTTACCGGCAGATATTTTTGTTCGGACAGTCTGTCCCCAAAACAGAGAAAAAAGAGAAGCCCTGGAAAAGGAAGTACTTACTCTCCTGGAGAAAGGAGTAATGGAAGTGGTACCCAGTGCAGAAAGAGGCAAGGGATTTTATTCAGCCTTGTTTCTTGTAAGGAAACCCAATGGTTGCTTCAGGGTCATCCTGAATCTTAAGTCTCTGAACAAATCTCTGAGATACAAGAGATTCAGGATGGAGACATTAAAATCCACAGTGAATCTCCTTTCCCAGGGGTGTTGGATGTCGACCTTGGATTTGATGGATGCTTATTACCACATCCCTATACATGCGAAATCCCGGAAATTTCTACGTACAGCAGTTTGGGAAAAAGGGGAATGGTGGTATCTCCAATACAAGCCTCTCCCCTTTGGAGTTTCTCAAGCCCCAAGGGTCTTCACCAAGATTGTGGCAGAGGTCGCTGCATTTCTAAGAATGAACATCTCCCTAGTACCATATTTGGACGACTTTCTGATTTGTTCCCATTCAGAAGAACAACTCAGGGAAGACATTTTATTTGAATGCGACACTCTACAGGGTATGGGGTGGAAAATAACTGGAAAAAGTCATGTCTAACCCCCTCTCAGAGCTGTGTATTTTTAGGGAATACAGTTAAACTCCAGACTTCAGAGAAGCTTCCTTCCTCCAAAGTGGCCAAGACAATAGAGGTGATGAGGGATATCTTCCTATCCTACCAATGTTCTTTCAGGGAGGCTATGGCAGTTCTAGGTCGAATGCACAATTCAGGGAGGCTATGGCAGTTCCCTATGCACAATTCCATTCTTGAGAGCTGCAGATAGACATTTTGTACAAATGGGACGAGTCTCAGGAATAACTAGATCAGAATTTCCATTTCGTCCACCATGACTGCTTACTATGAGATTGACCCTTGACCTCTGTAGGGGCAGGAACACACAGAGTTTAAAAGGCCACCACCCACACTCACCCTCAGTGTTTCCTGTCCCTACTGGGGTCAACCACACAGAGAGCCCTCCTGGTGGAGGTGAAGAAAGTTTATTATTTTAGAAATACCTGAGGATTTTTTGTCCTCTCCCCCTGCCCTCCTGCTGTCTGGTCCAAAGCTGGGCAGGGGATCCAGTTGGAGGCGATCTCGCTTCTGTTCCAGGTCCCCCTTCCCTACATTGAGGAAGCGGACCGCAGGGAAGCAGCATGCTGAACGCTGACTCTGTGGAAGCCTCAGCATTACTCCCGGCGGAAGGGGCGGAGCTTGGACGGGCACACGGCGATGACGTCAGACGCCGGGCCGACTACTTGCAGCGGCAGATTCAAACAGGCAGTGGCATCGATCTGCCTCCGGACGCATAACAGCACCTATGTCTGCTCCTGAAGCCCTGGACGCCCCTACAGCCCAGATGGACTCTGAAACTCCCTCGGCGACTCCAACAGTGAGTTCCCCTGTGGGGAAAAGACAAAATGATGTATCCTTTTGACTTTACTTGCCTGTTTTGTCTATTGATACCTGGCTGCGCCTCTCTTATAGGGAGTTAAAGAGCCCAGAACAAGGTCTAAAGTACAAAGATGTGCAACTTGTAATAAAAGGCTTCCTGAGAATTATAAAAAGAAGCTCTGCCAGAGTTGCATTAAAGGTCAAAACACTTATTCAGAACGAAATTAAGTCCTCCTTGGCCTCCCTCAGATCAGTCCCGTCCACACCTCCTACAAAAAAACCTAGATTATCCGCCCCATCCTCCTCTGTTTCGGAGATTATGGACGAGGAGGCCTCCACCTCTAGACAGAATATGGATCTTGACGTTCTATCAGAGGGTGAGATAACGGAAGATAGTAAAAAATACTTATTTTCTTCCGAGGATATGGATGAGCTATTGGGAGCTGTCAGAGCGACCATGGGGATTGAGGAGGTGAAAAAAACCGAGGTCCGTCTTAGACGAGATGTTCGGGGGACTTAGAGCAAAAAAAATCTAAAGTTTTTCTGATGAATGAAAATTTAAAGGACATGATTTTAGACGAGTGGACTGACCCTGAGAGGAGACTGGGTGTATCTCGTGAATTCAGAAACAGGTTGTTGTTTGATCCAGCGGACATCAAATTATTTAATGAGACCCCCAAAATAGACATCCAAGTAGCAAAAGTAGTTAAACCATACTCAACCCCTCCTTAAATCTCAGGGGGGGGGGGGGATCTGGGCCGTCATGGTGGACTCAAGGAAACAGAATTACCGGTAAGTCTAATTACGGTCTTTCCATCTGTTCTCAAGAGCAAAAGCGTCTCTGATATGGTGGATGTCCCCAGATCATCTGTCGATAGGGAACCATGGGTTTATCAGACATAGACCATTATAACGACAGACGCCAGGTCCCTCGGGATGGGGCATACATTCAGACAGATGTTGGCAGGGGAGATGGGATCTAACGACCAGAAGTCTTCCAATTTCAAGGAGTTGAAAGCAGTTCAGATGGCCCTATCCAGAGCTCTGCCCCATCTAAGAAACCAAAAGTTGCTCCTTTACTCAGACAATTCCACCACGGTTTCTTACATAAATCGTCAGGGGGGCACAAGAGTCCCGTCTCTCCTCCTCTGCCAAGATATTTTCAGGGTAGCGGAAGACAGAAGCCTCTTTCTTTCAGCAATCCACCTGAAAGGGAAAGACAATTCCATAGCAGACTTTCTGAGCTGGGTAGACTTAAGACAGGGGGAGTGGTGTCTGAACCACGAGTCCTTTTCTCAGATAGTCCAGGTATTTTGGGTCCCCTCGATAGACCTTTTCGCATCCCGTTCCAACAGGAAAACAGATTTTTTTTCTCTCAACCATCTAGACTACCCGACAGCGGTGGATGCTCTGGCTCAGGATTTGAGCCAGGAGGATGGCTATGCCTTCCCTCCCTTTTGTCACATCCCGCAGGTGTTAAACAAGGTAGCACGGGAAAGAGCATCCATAGTCCTAGTAGCCCCATATTGGCCAAAGAGGGCTTGGTTTTCAGCTCTCCAGAGGTTAGCCTCTCTCCCTTCCCTCTGCCACCAAGGGAGGATCTTTCAGGGTGCCCTATTCCATAGCGACCTGGATACTCTAAAGTTGACAGCATGGAGGTTGAGAGGAACATCTGGCTGGACAGGGGCCTGTCAGACAAAGTCGTGTCCACCCTACTTAAGAGCAGGAAAGAATCCATGGCCAATAAATACCTGAAAGTCAGGGGGGGTTTTTTCCACCTTCCTGGGTTTCACCCCTGACCCCCTTAAGGAGCCTGAAATACCTAGGATTCTAGATTTTCTACAAGCAGGCTTAGAAAAGAGGCTTAAAGGGCTTATGTCACCCCCAAAACACAATATTTTTTGGGGGGCTTGTTAAAATCCTTATTTAACGACTATTCCCTATATAGGGCTCTTACCTTTTGTCTGTGGCTTCGTTTCCTTAAAAATCGATCTTTTAAAATATGCAAATCACTTCACTACCAGCAAGTAGGGCGTCTACTTGCTGGTAGCCGCCGCAAAAAAACGCCCCCTCCTCCGGCTGGCCCTGTCAGCATTTCAAATCCTGCGCCTGTCTTCATTCGGCGCAGGCGCTCTGAGAGGAGGCCTGCGCCTCATACCTTTTTCAAGCATTATAGGCTTAATCTCAATGAGGATGCGGCCTTCGGGAGGAAGGTTCTTCAAGCCGTTGTCCCTCCCTAAAATTTGATTTATACTTTATTCTCGCATGGGTGCCGTCATGGGGGAGGGGAAAACAATAATTGCTTACCAGTAATTGTTTTTCTCGATACCTATGATGGCAACCCCCAAATTTCCCTCCTTATTAAAAAAAAAAAAAAAAAAAAAATATTTGTTTTCTAGATATGGATATATATATATATCTTGTCAAAAATCTTCTATTATTGCTTTGGTGGTGTTGGCACATTCCGGAGACTGGTAATTACAATCACTGAGGTGTGAACATTTTTATGTCCTTAGGCCCCTTTCACACGGGTGAGATTTCCGCGCGGGTGCAATGCGTGATGTGAACACATTGCACCTTCACTGAATCCGGACCCATTCATTTCTATGGGGCTGTGCACACGAGCGGTGATTTTCACGCATTACTTGTGCGTTGCGTGAAAATCGCAGCATGTTCTATATTGTGCGTTTTGCACGCAACGCAGGTCCCATAGAAGTGAATGGGGCTGCATGAAAATCGCAAGCATCCGCAAGCAACATATGCAAATTAACCTGAGATGAGTCAGAGCTTGAAAATATGACTCCTCTCTGGTCACACAAGTAAGATATGACTCTTATGTTAATTTGCATATGTATCAAATCGTTTTTTTTACACAATAAAAGCACACAGAGCTATGGGGACTGGGTATTGCGGATGTGCTAGCGGCCATCTAGCAACCCATGTCCTCAGCTCTATACCCAAAATCCCGGTGACAGGTTCCCTTTAACTCACCTTAATCCACTTGATCGCGCAGCCGGCATCTCTTCTGTCTCTTTCTTTTCTGATTGCAGTCAAAGGACCTGTGGTGACATCACTCCGGTCATCGCATGATCTTTTACCATGGTGATGGACCATGTGATGACCGGAGTTATGTCACCACAGGTCCTATTCCTGCACAGAAGACAGAAGAGATGCCGGCTGCGCGATCAAGTTGAGTTAATTTTTTTAAATGTCTTTTTTAACCCCTCCAGCGCTATTTTACTATGCATTCTGTATTAAAGGGAGTCTGTCACCAGATTGTGACCGTATAGACCGCTTACATAGCGCTCTAGCATAGCAGTCTATGATTCTAATGGTATCTTTGATGCTTGCTTGTGAAGTTCCCCCAAGGCAAAAACTGACTTTTATTCAAGGGCTCGCAAGTGCCCAGGGAGGAGTTCACCTTGTTGGAGCCCAGGCTGTTCTGCCTCTTTTCGCCATATCCCCGCCCCAGCCTCTCCCTCTGCCCGCCCCGCTCTTCCTTTGCGTCCTCCTTCTCTGCAGCGAGATCCCGCGCCTGCGCTATCCATTGCTTGGCCGGGGCATGCGCACTGCAATGCCCATTGTGGGTGTCTCTGGTCCGCCTCCCCGCCGCTGTTTCTCACCGTTGGCCGGTGCATGCGTAGTAGCTACTGCGATGCCGTGCCCACAATGGGCATCGCAGTGCGCATGCCCCGGCCACGCAATGGATAGCGCAGGCACGGGATCTTGCTGCAGAGGAGGACGCAAAGGAAGAGCGGGGCGGGCAGAGGGAGAGGCTGGGGCGGGGATATGACGAAAAGAGGCAGAACAGCCTGGGCTCCAACAAGGTGAACCCCGCCCTGGGCACTTGCGAGCCCTTGAATAAAAGTCTGTTTTTGCCTTGGGGGAACTTCACAAGCAAACATCAAAGGTACCATTAGAATCATAGACTGCTATGCTAGAGCGCTATGTAAGCGGTCTATAAGGTCACAATCTGGTGACAGACTCCCTTTAAGAATGCTATTATTTTCCCTTATAACCATGTTATAAGGGAAAATAATACAATCTACAGAACATCAATCCCAAGCCTGAACTTCTGTGAAGAAGTTCGGGTACCAAACATGCAGATTTTTCTCACACGCATGCAAAACGCATTACAATGTTTTGCACTCGCGCAGAAAAATTCATTTTCAATGGTGCTGCAAAAGCTGCTGTCCGCATCCGCGACCCCGCAAAAAAATAGAACATGACCTATTCTTGTCCGCAGCCACGGACAAGAAAAGGCATTTCTATCATAGTGCAAAATGCGGAACACACATGGCCGCTGACCGCAAAACAGTTTTGGTTGTGTGAGTGGACCCTGACGCTGAGAGCTAGTTTTCAGCGGCTCATCATGTGTGCGAGTGTCTGTCACCTCTTGGAGCAGGAGCGTGTGATTGTGTAGGGGCACGCTCGCACACGTGAGCCTGGGCATTGGGCTGTTGAAAACTAGCTCACAGCAGCGTGAGACTTCGTTCAAGCGCCTGGCATTCAGGGAATGGGAAATTCTATCAACCATTAACCCCTTAGTGACCACTAATACGCCTTTTTACTGACGTAAACAACGGGGGTTTTAGCTCAACGGCTGGCTTTAATCAATCATTACATGTTCCCAAAATGGTGCACTAAAAGCTATAACTTATCCTGCAAAAAACCTCCTATAAGTCCACTGGTGAAAAAAACTAAAAAAAAGTTATAGCTCCTGGAATGCGATAAAAAAAAAAATAATGTGCGTGGTCACTAAGGGGCATGATAAAGGGGGCAGCCCTAATTAAAACGGCGCCAGCAGGGAAATAAAGGTCTTTTTTTCTGACTTTTGGCGCTTCGTACAGCGAAGACACAAACTTTGACGTATTCCAGGTGACACTTTAACCAGGCTACTTTCACACTTGCGTTCGGAGCGGATCCGTCTGGTGTCTGCACAGATGGATCTGCACCTATAATGCAAACGCCTAGATCAGTTCAGAACGGATCCGTTTGCATTACCATGAACAAAAAAAAAAAAAAAACTTTTTTTTTTTTTAGGTTCATGATAGTGCAAACGGATCAGTTTTGACTTTACATTGAAAGTCAATGGGGGACGGATCCGTTTGAAAATTGAGCCATACTGTGTCAACTTCAAACGCATCCGTCCCCATTGACTTAGGCTACTTTCACACTAGCGTTCGGAGCGGGTCCGCTGCCAGACTGATGCATTCTGAGCGGATCCGCATCCACTCAGAATGCATTAGGGCTGGACGGATCCGTTCGGGGCCGCGTGTGAGAGCCTTCAAACAGAACTCACAAGCGGAGCCCCGAACGCAAGTGTGAAAGTAGCTCGCTGCTGGGACGTATTCACTCAGGGCTCATGCATATGACCGTGGCCTGGTTTGCAAATTGCGGATACCTGTTGTTTGTGTTCCCCGTTTTATGGAACAGTTTAGCATTAGGGCTCATGCACACGACTGTATTTATTTTGCGGTCTGCAAAAAAAAACAAAAAACGTAATTGAAACGGAAGAAAAATACTTTTGTGGTAGAACAGACCTGTCCTTGTCCCTAATGCAAGAATAGGACATGTTTGTTTTTTTCCCTCTCCGGGAGCAGTACTGTACCCTCGGTGTGTTACACAGCCTGGCCCCTGATTAGAACACCCGGGGTCGTGTATCTGAGCGGGTGATATGTACGCCCGGAGGGCGGCGGAGTACAGGAGGTCACGTGACACGACTGGGCCTTGATTGACTAACTCCAGGGGGGAGTGCGTGGTCACGTGACGGCAGGGGGCGTGGTTGAGGTGACAGCGGCCAGAGACAACCGGAAATGTTCTCCGTCTCTAGTAAGCAGTAAGGAGCAGCACGATGTCCTCCAGGAACCCTGGTTGTGAACTGGGTAAGACGGGGGTTGGTGGATGATGAGTGCAGTAGTTTAAGGTCGTTTCTTTGGGAGTTGTAATGCAGAGTTACTTTTGGTGACGTTACTGAAGAGATTGCACATCTCCTGCCATTGTGTCAGGCTTTGCAGGGTTGTACATTACCAGTGCAGTCACACACACTGTCCACTTTGAATCACATGTTTGAATGGAGCTAAGCGGTGAGCAGACCATAAACTGTAGCACTGGCTACCATTGAAAACAATAGGAGGCAGACGCCTGCCTGCGGAACGGTGTCGCGGCGTTCGCACCAAAATTCCAGCAGCGAGTTCCGCCATGTGAACGGCCCAATTGTCATCCGCAGAGGAAACTGTCCTGCAGTGCAGATTTATATTCCACACAGTGTCCATTGCGGATTTACTCTTTCCAATGAAAATGGTGAAATCTATGTCAAATCGGCAACATTTCTGCCACAAAATCTGCACCAAAAAAACACGGTTGTTGGAAAATCTGCAGCATTTCACATACTGTTAGACCGTGTCCGCACGGGCCTGAAAATACTGAGGAAAAGTCTGCTGTTCCCCAGCAAATATCGCAATGTACCGTATGTACTACGTGCGGTTTTTGCTGTGGATTTCACCCTCTCCGATGCAAAAGGTGAACTCTGTAGAGGAAAACCGCAATTCACGCTGCAGATCTCAGATTCGCGCTGCAGTTTTTGCGCACAACATGTTGATGAGATTGACCACTTTGCTGGTAGTCGTACAACGCTGCATGATAATCCTCGACGGCAGCATTTCAGCCTGAGAGTACAGTTACTGAAGAGATCACACCTCTACTGCCATCATAGAAAGTAACGTTACTGAGGAAATCACATACTACTCCCATCATCCGAGTGCGCGGAGCCGGTCACGGCCTGTTTACTCTCATTATCTCTGGGCTCGGGGTCACGCTGCCCTCCTCATGATGATCACATTCTGTACATTAGACCCCGGTGGGGGGTGTTACCTTGTGACTGGTCAATGTGAATACTGTGGGTATGGTGAGCGTGGGCGTCTCATTACATGATTGAAATAGGATTCCCCAGGGGATCCGTCATGATATAAGGGGCTGAGGAGGGGTGTTTGACCTCGAGGGTGTGCATCTTTTTTAACCCCGTGACTTTGCATATTTTAAGATCTTGGGTGGATCTCGCGAGTAGTAGTCAATCAGCCGGCTGTCCTGAGACGAGCAGAGCAGATTCAGAGCCGTAGAACCGTGAAGAAGGACTGGCAGGTGAGGAGTGGAGACATCCCAGCAGGGGTAACGCCAGGGGGGCGCTAGTGACATTGATTAACCCTTTGTGTGCTGCGTGTGAATCTCTTGTGCAGGCAGCCTGGCTGCTGAGAGCCGTCACCTGCATCGATCTCACCACCCTCTCTGGAGATGACACTCCTTCTAATGTCCACCGCCTCTGCTTCAAAGCCAAGCATCCCATCAGAGATGACCTCCTGCGGAGCATCAAAATGGACGACTCAGGTACGGAAACTACAGCCATACCATCTGTGTAGTAGGAAGGCGGTATTCTGGTTGGATTCACCATGTCCACCGCACAGTGTTACGCCTCATGCAAACAGCACATCCGCAATATGAGGCCACCAGCTGTGTGCAAACTGCATCATAGGTGCGGACCCATTCACTTGAATGGGCCCGCAGTCTGGAAGGTCCGTTGCACAACTTCATGGAAACACCACGGATTGCTTCCGTGGGGTTTCTCTCTGTGCCTCCGCACTGCAAAAAAGTAGTGCATGCGCTACTTTTTTGCGGTGCAGACGGACGGACCACAGACCTATTCAAGTTGAATTGGTCGGGATCCGTCTGCTGAATCTGCATGGATGTTGCCCGTGCATTGGGGACTGCAAATTGCGGTCCCCAATACACGGAACGGCCGGTCAACTGCCGTGTGCATGAGGCCTTATACTGAGATGAATAATCGGGAGCCCCCGGACCAGTGATGACGTGACATCGCAGCAGGTCTGGGAGAGGATTAAAGGGAACCTGTCATCACTTTTATGCTGTCCTCACTCAGAGTTCAGCGCTGTGTCACTCATGAGCTAATAGTAAGTGGTTGCTGAGAACCAGCATCATAACCATTGCAGCCCAGGCCTAGAAAAGAGTCACATCTACCTGAGAAGAGTCCTGGTTATTCCTAAGCTCCTTCTCTCCTGTCCATCTGCTGATAACTGACAATCTTCTCCTTACTTTTCTCCCTAGAAGAGAACTGTCACTCATCAGCAGACGGTGGGAGAGCAGGAGCTTATGGATAAGGCTGGATTTACACGGGGGGATTCTGCAGCCGCCTGTCAGGACAGAAGCGGTCCTTCCCAACAGTCACCTGCTCTATCAGTAAAGGAGACATTGACATGCAGCGATCTCCTTCACTGTTCCTCGTCCTCATGCAGAATCATGGTTTCTGGGCACAAGATCTGCCATCCAGAAGCCATGATCGGTGGTGTCTGCATGAACTACGGGATCACCTGAAGAACAAGTGAAATGCGATAATCGGCGATATGTTTACACGGTCGGGCAGATTGTCAGGAATGAACGATCGTTCCTGATAATCTGGACGATTATTAGTTCGTGTAAATGCATCTTAAGGGCTCGTTCACACAACCGTGGTTTGGTTCCGCATCCGAGCCGCATTTTTTGTGGCTCGGGTGCAGCACCATTCACTTTAATTGGGCCGCAAAAGATGCGGACAGCACGCTATAGGCCTTTCTATAAGGGCCGTCTGTTTCACAAATTGCGGAAGGCAGACTTTGTTTTGCGGATCTGCGATTTGCGGACCGCAAAATACAAAAACGTGAACAAGCCCTAACTCTGACTCTTCTCAGGTAGATTTTACACTTTCTAAGGCCTGTGATGCAATGATTATGATTAGGGATGAGTGAATTTCATGTAATGAAATTCGCTTGCGCTTCGTTTGGTGGTAAAAGCAGAATTGCGTTTATGGATTCCATTACCACGGACCATAACGCAATTCTATAATGGAATGTATAACGGAATGCATTTAGAGGCATTCCGTTATTCATTCTGTCATAATAGAAGTCTAAGGCTTGCATAACGGATCCGTCCCGTTTCCGTTATGCAGGAGAGTACTCTCCTGCAAAACTGAAACGGGCCGGATCCGTTATGCAAGCCTTAGACTTCTATTATGACAGAATGAATAACGGAATGCCTCTAAATGCATTCCGCTATACATTCCATTATAGAATTGCGTTATGGTCCGTGGTAACGGAATCCATAAGGCAATTCTGCTGTTACCACCAAACGAAGCGCAAGCAAATTTCATTACATGAAATTCGCTCATCCCTAATTATGATGCTGGTTCTTGGGAACCACTTACCTTTAGCTCATGAATGATAAAATTAGTGCATCTGTCCCTACTTTATGCCGTGCTCGGTAAGTTCAGGATAAAATTGATGACGGGTTCCCCCTTTAAATCTCGTCTAAAGTGAAAACTGAAGCACCTTTGCAAGCAGTTTACATAAAAGATATCCTGTCGTTTAGTGTTTACAGCCCCTATGCAGACCTGTGTTACCATTGTAACACACTTATTAATCTACCAAATGTAAGTCACCAAGTAGGGGGGCAGATGGCCTGTTAGACTGCACAGGGACACATAGGTCTGCACAGGAGGAGACATATGATCAACTCTTTTTATACAGATGCTCCATTTTACATATTCACTGCTTTGGGGCAATATAATGACATTAGAGTCGAAGGTGAGGTAAGGTTTTACTGCTCGGGTTGAGTGTGGGGATTGGGAGGGGTATGACTGCACTGTGAAGATCACTAGCTTCTGCTTCTCTGGCATTTCTACTACCTTGTTGGGAATGTCTAATTTTTAACTTGTTTTCTGCAGATATTCTGACCGGCGCTGTGTGTGTCTATCCTGCGAGGGTAAAGGACACGGTGAAAGCACTGAAGGATGCTGGTTGTCACATACCGGTGGCATCAGGTAATAGTGTCATGGAGGTGCAAGAAGGAGCCTCAGGTGTCTGCAATTGTGCTTTCTGTGGTGGTTACAGCATCGGTGATGACAGGCCTGGTGGTAATTGTGGTGTCGGTGGAGGCAAGGCTGGTGGTAGTTGTGGTGTTGGTAATAGCAGGGGTGGTGGTAGCTGTAGTGTTGATAATGGCAGGGCTGGTGGTAATTGTGGTGTCGGTGGGGGCAAGGCTGTTGGTAGTTGTGGTGTTGGTGATGGCACGGCTGGTGGTGGTTGCAGTATTGCGCGCACTTCGCTCAATGAGGCTGATTCTAAATGTCCGCACCGGCGCATCAGGCACAGGCCTGTGCGCACACGCGCGATCTTTGAAAAGGAGGAGGGGGCACTGACTGAGCGAGAGCCGGAGGCGGATTTCTTTACATTCAGGCGGCGCTGAAAGGATCAGGGGAGGAGCTGGGCACCAACGGCGGCGGGCGGCAGCTTCAGACCCTCAGAAACGCCCTGGGCACCTTATCCAAAGAGATTGACAGGTTACATAAAAGGTATTTTTATCAAAACGAGACGGCGAATTTATGTTATAACAACACCTTTGTAATCACAAGGGTGGCATGGAGAGAACAATAGTTTTAAAAGGGGGGGTTAGAAAGTGGTGACAGAGTCCCTTTAAATGGTGCCATTAAAAAGTAAAACACGGCTACGTAAATGGAGAAATAAAAGAAATGATGGCTCTGGAAAGGCATGGAGTGTAAAAAGGAAAACCTGAAAACGAAAAATCCTCCGTGGCTCAGGGGTTTAACGTTAAATTGTGATGGTGGCAATTGTGCTTTGTGGTACTAGTACCTGAGATGTGTTGGTAGCTGCAATGCTGATGGTAGTTGAGGAGTCAGTGGTTACAGTACTGGTGGTAGTTGAGGTGTGTTGTGGTTGCAGTGCTGGCAGTAGTTGAGGTGTTGTCGATGGTTGTAGTGATGGTGGTAGTTGAGGAGTCTGTGGCTGTAGTGCTGATGGTTGAGGCGTGCCAGTGGTTGCAGTGCTGGCAGTGGTTGATGCATGTTACTGACTTCATTCCACAATGTGGGACTTTTGCGACTTTTTAAGGTTACTTAACACAGAAATTAATTAAAAAGATGAATAAGATCAACAAGAAAAGTGCAGCAGTCCTGAGTATTTGTGACATACATAAATAGTATATATGGTCTAGACATGTGTAGATCGCAGGTATAATAAGGCAATACCATGTGTGTCTATAGTGAATGCTAACAGCAAAGGTAAGTAATAATAGACTTCAAATATCCACCTAATGTTAAATATCCCCCCCCCCCCTTTGTTTTTTGTTTCCACAGTGGCCACAGGATTTCCTGCAGGTCAGACCCCCCTGAAGACTCGGCTGGAAGAGGTCAGGACGGCTGTGGACGATGGGGCCTCAGAGATTGACATAGTGATAAACAGGACACTGGCACTGGCTGGACGCTGGAAAGGTGCTTCTTCTTGTCCTGTTTTTTTAATCTTTACTTGAAGGGGTTCACCGGGAATTAAGAAAATGAAAATACTTCATTATTACTTTATTATAAATATATTCCCAAATATTACTACTAAATACTATTAGAAAGGCTCCATCAGCAAACTACTGGAGCTCAGCCTTTCAGTTACCAGCTGAAAGAAGACAGATAAATCAAATAATAATATAGGCTGGCTCACAGTATTTTTGCATCAAATACAATATTTATTAATATAAATGCAACTACGTAAATATTAACATGTCAGCACAAATACATATACGTGTATATTATATAGATATAGACAATGCGGAGCTCACGCACTAACCTATACAAACTGGAGTACTCCTAACAAATAGATAAGACCTTATGACTATACTGGACCTGCAAACTTTCAGTTGAAACCACAGAAAATGTCCACAGACTATATATCAATTTGCCAGTTTGTTGGTTCAAAAGTTGTCCTTATAACAGTAAGCTCTGTATTTAGGTACAAAAATACTGTGAGCCAGCCTATATTATTATTTGATATTCCCAAATATCTTTCATTAATTATAATGGTGTCACGGCTGTGTCATGGTCTGGTGGTAGTGGACCGTGACACTTTTGCCGTGCATGCTTGTTGCTGGTGGCAACGTGTAATTTGTAGCATGTTTTGACACTTTACCTTTTAGGCTCCATTCACACATCCGCAAGTGTGGTCCGCATCCGTTTCGCAGCTCCGCAAGAAAATAGAGCATATCCTATTCTTTCATATAAACAGATTTCCAGCACAAAGGGGATAAATTCCAAACGTACACACGGTGCAGTGAAAGAGGTCCCTCCAAGTCCCCGGTGAGACCGACATGTTTCGAGCCAGCCGGCTCTTAGTCATCATGACCAGGGACTTGAAGGGAACTCTTTCACCGCACCGTGTGTACATTTGGAATTTTTAATAAAGAACATGCAAGATTATATCCCCTTCGTGCTGGAAATCTGTTTATTTGAATGAAGTTTACGCTGAGCTGACCTGGCTTTTCTGTCGCACGACTGAACTGGTGAGCTGGATTTTTATTTATTTATACAAGGACTTTTTTGTAAAGATTTTTCCGTGCTCACCCAGTGCATATCCTATTCTTGTCCGCAGCTGCGGACAAGAATAGGACTTCTCTATTTAGTGCAGGCCATGTGCGGCTCTGTGTATTGTGGATCCGCAATACACCTGGGACGTGTGAATGGACCCTTAGGGCCGCTTCACACGAGCGGATGCCGTGCGTGGCATCCGCTCCGTGAAAGAGTGCCAAGACCCGCTGCAGACTGCAGAGGCACGGAGCGGTAACATGACTGTTAATGCTCCGTGCCTCTCTGTGATCTCTTTACTACGAAATCACAGTGACAACTGTGATTTCGTAGTAAAGAGATCACAGAGAGGCACGGAGCATTAACAGTCATGTTACCGCTCCGTGCCTCTGCAGTCTGCAGCGGGTCTTGGCACTCTTTCACGGAGCGGATGCCACGCACGGCATCCGCTCGTGTGAAGCGGCCCTTAGTCTGGTTCCCTTCCCATATCTGGTGTGTATGGGGTTTAGGAGTGAGCAAGGTGGAGCTGGGTGTGGCCTCTTGGCTCTTACAGGCGTTTGGAGCCTGAGGTCAGAGTTGACTTCAGCTTTTTGTGGAGCTGGAGTTATGCTGCCATCCTGGACCTTTCCATCTGTCCAGCTTGAGGGCCACCTTGTTGAACATACTTTGTCTTCCCATTCTATCCTTCTTGTTCTCCTACCTTACCTGTGTGGGTTTATGTTCATAGTGTGGTGTCTCGTCTTGATGTTGTTACATGTCTGGTCAGTTTGTGTTTTATGTCCGGCATGTATGCAAGGCGTTACCCTGGGTGTTGCGCCTCCGATGAGGGGGCTTCTGTGTTCCTCGGAGGGGGAACAGCATTGACCACCAGCCTGCGGAAGTGGGCTCCATGGTGAACCACAAATCTAGGCAGTGAGCATCTTTCTTCCTGTTGCTGCGGCAGGTAAGTGCTATGTGTCCCAGAGTTCGTTATCCAGGTTGGATTCCTGTCTCTGGGTTCTTACCTGCCGACCCTCTTGGTTTCTCACTGTCTTTTCTGTTTGTGTTTCTATGGGGATTCCTACAGTTGTGGTGATGTTCTAAGGGTCAGGTAGTGTTGTTGTTTTCCCTGTTGCTACTGGTTGCTAGGCCTGTGGGAGACTCAGTTTGTGTTTTAAGTTCCGGCATGTATGGAAATAATGTCAGGGCTAGGAGACGACCGCTTCATCCACAACACGGATGAACCAGAGTCTCCCATGGAGCCCACTTCCGCAGGCTGGTGGTCAATGCTGTTCCCCCTCCGAGGAACACAGAAGCCCCCTCATCGGAGGCGCAACACCCAGGGTAACGCCTTGTATACATGCTGGACATAAAACACAAACTGACCAGACATGTAACAACAAAAACATGAGACACCACACCCTGAACATAAACCCACACCAAACAACCACACAAGTAAGGTAGGGGAACAAGAAGGGTAGAATGGGAAGACAAACTATGTACAACAAAGTGGCCCTCAAGCTGGACAGATGGAAAGGTCCAGGATGGGAGCATAACTCCAGCTCCACCAGAAGCTGAAGTCAACTCTGATCTCAGGCTCCAAACACCTGTACTATAAGAGCCAAGAGGCCACACCCAGCTCCACCTTGCTCACACCTGAACCCCATACACACCAGAAATGGGAAGGGAACCAGACTAAAAGGGAAAGTGTCAAAACATGCTACAAACTACACGTTGCAACAAACATGCACGGCAAAAGTGTCACGTTCCACTACCACCACACCATGACACAGCCATGACAAATGGCTTGTTTTGTCTATGGAGAAATCATTAGGAGAGAGAAAATGGCCGCTGTCCTATTTATCAGAACACTGAGCTAAAGAGCTGCCTCATCTCTGCTCTGCTTGTCGGGGATTATGATCCTGAATACAGATCATAAGATCTTCAGTTGAATCTCTGTAGGAATGGAGTTCATGAGGAGACATGAAGTACAGAGAGGATGGACAGGGCAGACTGTAGTAATGTGTGGCTGTGGTAATGCCTTCATGTCTCCTCATGAACTCCATTCACATAGAGATTTGTTTAAAGTTCTTATCAGATATATTCAGGATCATAATCCCTGACAAGCAGAGCAGAGAGGAGGATGAGGCAGCTCTTTATATTAGTCTTGTGAAGTAACTTGTCCTCCTATGAGACTAGGACAGGTTTTCTGTGTACTAATAAGAGGACAGCCATTTTGTTTTCCCTGATTGCTCCCTAGACAAAACAAACGATTATAACTAACGAAAGGCATTTGTGAATATACTGTATTTATAATAAAGTAATATTTAAGTATTTTCAGTAATTTTTATTTTCTTAATTCCCAGAGAACACCTTTTAAGATCTGTGTGCTACTTGACACCTCCTGTTCATGAGTTGTGTTATAGTCTCGTCGGTTTTATTTTTCCTGTTCAGAGGGTGAAGTTTAAGCCTTCCATAAGAAATGCTTCTGGCTGGTGTCCCCACGATAACAAACTGCTGTGTTTTTGATCCACCAGTCCATTTATGACTGCTCTGAACCACACAGCGGCAGGAAATGTTGTAATCAGAGCGGCTTTTCTCCTTAGAGTCTTGTGGCTCCCCCACTGATGTCTCAACACCGGAATAAAACGCAGCACTCATGACAAGGACCGCCACATAAATTTTCTTCTTAGGCCGCATTCACATCTTCACTGTGAACTCCGGCAGTCTGTTCCGGCACAGGAACAGACTGCCATAGTTCACTGTATCCGGCATAGCCAGATACCACCATGCTCTGCTGGATCCCCATTCACTATAATAGGATTCGGTGGGGACCAACATACAAGGCTGCCCATAATTATTCATACCCCTGGCAAATTTTGACTTAAAGTTCTTTTTATTCAACCAGAAAGTAATTTTTTGACGGGAAATTACATAGGTGTCTCCCAAAAGATAATAAGACGATGTACAAGAAGCATTATTGTGGAAAAAAACATTTCTCAGCTTTTATTTACATTTGAGCAAAAAGTGTCCAGTCCAAAACTATTCATACCCTTCTCCTCAATAATCAATAGAAAAGCCTTTATTGCCTATTACAGTAATCAAAAGCTTCCTATAATTGCAGACCAGCTTTTTGCATGTCTCGACAGGTATTTTTGCCCATTCACCTTTAGCAATGAGCTCCAAATCTTTCAGGTTGGAGGGTTTTCTTGCCATCACCCTGATCTTTAGCTCCCTCCACAGATTCTCAATTGGATTCAAGTCTGGACTCTGGCTGGGCCACTCCAAAACGTTAAAGTTGTTGTCTGCTAACCACTTTTGCTGTGTGTTTTGGGTCATTGTCATGCTGAAATGTCCACTGGTGCACAAGGCCAAGTTTCTCTGCAGACTGCCTGATGTTGTCATTGAGAATCCTCATGTATTGCTCTTTTTTTATGGTGCCGTTTACTGTGATTAGGTTCCCTGGTCCATTGGCTGAAAAACACCCCAAAGTATTAGGTTCCCACCACCATGTTTGACAGTGGGGATGATGTTCTTTGGGTTGAAGGCTTCTCCTTTTTTTACGCCAAATGAAGGAAACATCATTGTGACCAAACAATTCAATTTTTGTTTCATCTGACCATAACACAGAAGACCAGAAGTCGTCTTCTTTGTCCAGATGAGCTTTTGCAAAGGCCAAGCAAGCTTTTGTGTGCCTTATTTGGAGAAGTGGCGTCCTCCTTGGTCTGCATTATGCAGTGTCCGTTGGATTGTCTGCCTTGAGACATTGCCACCAGCAGAGCCCAGATTCACCAGGATGGCCTTGGTGGTGATCCTTGGATTATTTTCCACCTCTCTAACTCTCCTCCTGGCCAGCAGAGTTGTCACTTTTGGCTTCCGACAACGTCCTCTGAGATTTTCCACAGTGCGGAACATCTTGTATTTTTTGCTCAAATGTAAATAAAAGCTGAGAATTTTTTATTTATTTTTTTCCCACAATAATGCCTCTTGTACATCGTCTTATTATCTTTTGGGAGACATCTATGTCATTTCCCGTCAAAAAATTACTTGCCGGTTGAATAAAAGTAACTTTAAATAAAAATTTGCCAGGGGTATGAATAATTATGGGCAGCACTGTATATGCCAGATACAGTGACCAGAGAAAGAAATGCTGCATGTAGTATTTTTATTTTGTTGTCTGGCCATATGCCAGTGTATATGCCGGATACAGTTACCAAATTAGAGTGGCGGAGTTCATGACGCAGATGTGAACCCAGCCTTAAGGGTATATTAGACTGCCTGATGATTGGTAATGAGCATTCCCAAATGCCCAGTGAATGAGGAAGCGCTTGTTCATCGGGCAGTCCAGATCTTTCAGCATGCTGAAAGATTTGGATTTGACAGCCACAGATCACACTGTGTAATAGCGATCTTCCGCAGGCGCTCTGCTGTTCTGCATGGGGATGAGCGATGGCATAGCGATTGCTCTTCCCCATGCTGCGAAGGACATGGCTGCATAAAATACTAGCGGTGTACTCTGCTAGCTATCTGGTGATTGCCAGGTGGAAACGCTTCCCTCCTTTATAATCGCTTGCAGCATCCGGGTGTCTAGAAATGAGATTAAGAATAAAAGAATGGGGGCCCCCTCATGTCTAACTCATCTCTTTACTATAGGCTATGAGGTGAAGCTGCTGCTTTCTAACTTGGACTATGAAAAGTAGAGTAGGAATAACAAAGGGGCTTGTTAGAGACTCCCGGCAGGGGTAGGTCAACTGTGGCAACCTGCGGGAGGTCATCAAAATGTGTTTGAGGGTGCAACACCTGGCACCCCTGTCGATCAGCTGTTTAAAGAGGCTGCAGCACATTGTATAGCACTGTGCTTGATATTTTAGTCCATCCCTATTCACTTGAATGAGACTGAGCTGTGCCTAAGCCATGTAACTGATTAATGCGACATCACTGGCCTTGGAAGAAGCTACATGAGCCCTGTGGCCTCTTCAAACAGCTGATCAGAAAGGGTGCCAGTAGTTGGACCCCCACGGATCGAATGTCTCACAAATAATGTTTTTTGCCTGTTCACCACTGGGAACCCTAACATATCACAAGAAGAGGGCTACCGTGGTCCCCGTTTCTCTTCACTGCATGACCATGGTGAGGAGTTTGGGTAGATCTGTAGCTGAACGTGTTTACTGTTGTTTCATTGAAACTTCTCTGTGATGAAATAGGGCATGGGAACAAGGGTTTTCCTGATGGGATTACTCCTATAATTAAAGAACTGAACAGTTCCTGCTACTTTGCCTATCGCTACTTGATCACAGTAGGCAGTGATGACATCAGAGTGGGATCTGATGATGTCATCATGACAGTACAGCACAAGGAGTGTCCCTTCCTGTTACAACAGATGTGTATAGAAGGGGGATGTTTCCTGTAGTGGTGACCTCACCCTCTACATCATTATCCTGTTGTGATTACATTCATTGTCTGCGGCGACAGAAACATTGATGTAAGAATTGGGTTTCGTGAATATATGTGTGTCAACTTACTCTAACTGTGGACTGTTATGTGCCCTTCCTTCTCTCCCTGCTTTTGGACAGACTTTTTGTGCTAATTTTGTGTCTGTCAGCAGACATTGTTATAGTCCTCATGAATTCATCATCTTTGTCTTTCTCTCTAGAACTGTATGAGGAGATCCGAATGTTCCATGAGGCATGTGGAGAGGCACATATGAAAACTATCCTTGGCACTGGAGAGCTCGGCTCCCTCACCAACGTATACAAGGCCAGCCTAGTTGCCATGATGGCAGGTATGTGCTGGCCTTTCTCTTGACCTCTTTTATTACAGAAACTAAACCAATAGGGAACATCATGGACCATGAAGAAGGGAAAGGTGGCATGATGGAACCCAGAATAACAACTAACAGGACGTGATCACCCCACGTCTGTTTGCGTTAGGGTCACTCTCATATGGGTCATGGCCAGTTTCTTGTAACACCAATGTATTGTAACACTGATGTCTCTGAGGTGCACATAAGAGAACAGTTTGGGCTTACTCATCGGTGACTTGAGATGGCTGTGCGCTCCTAAAAGATGGGATCAGGAGACAGGCTCATCTGTTGAGGTCATTTTCAGCGCAAGGGGAGACACCCTATTTAATGGTCACTAGGACATATCAAAAGTTTTTAACATTACAGAGACACTATATGGTATTAGCTCAAGCAAAAAATCCATCACAGCCATGACTTTAAATGACTGTACCACCGTCAAAATTAAAGGAGGCTGTGGAAGAGGAGAAAAGAAGGCCCTCATGAAATCAACATCACTGCTATCCATGTGTCTGGTATTGAAGGGAATAGGGCAGAGCCCAAGACCAGACACATGGAAGGAGATGGTACAGTTATTGAGAAAAAAGCTGAACTCTCCATTTAATTATAGACAACCCCTGAATAAATCCGTGACAATCCATAATCTGGCACAGAAGGTTGGTCGCAGTTCCTTATTCTGTACACCAGGTGGCGGTTGCTTTCTTAGTTTGTTGCTGCTGTGCAGGATTTCTTCATTCCGATCTCCACTTGTCTATAGAGCTGGGGGCTGGAGCCTTGAAAGTGCTTCCATTCAGGTCTAATGACGTCTGTGTGGTTATCACAATAGGCTGGAAAGCTTCTGAAGTCGTCACTTGTCTCTCCAGTTCTGTATTGTCCATCGATGAGATGGATATATCTAACTGCTGTGATGTGACTAATGATTTCAACCAACCATTGACGAATTGACAGGTAGAATGCCATCTGTCATGTTACTATAATTTATGGGTCATAATAGTTATAGGGGTTGTCCAATTTTTTTCATTTTAATGGACTATGGTAGAAAAAAAAACAAAAAGAAGCCCTATTCACCTTTCGATGCTGGATGGTAATGTGAGTACGAAATATTTTATGTCGTAATCAGCTAATAGGAAGTATGTTATGTATGAGGCTAAAATACCTGTCCGCTTCTCACTGCTCTGATCCACTCCATCAGTGCAGCCATGATGTGTCCATATATCTCGGACACCACTGCATCCAGTCGCTGGTCTCCACAGCATATGATCATTGAGGCCAGAGATTGGTTGTCATGGTCATGTCAAGTGTACGGGCACATTATCACTGCAGCCGATCAAACAAAGCCCAGTGAGGAGGTTTGGAGAGGTGGCAGGTAAGTATATTTTAGTTTAGAATAATTATTTTTTATTGATAACTTGAAAATATCACAGCTAGGATGATAACCAGTCGAAGGGGAGATAACTTTATAGTGGTGTAATTTTAAGTAACATTATCACAGAGTACCACCATAATATAATATTATGGTGGTACTCTGTGTTAATTTTATTGATAACTTGGCCAACACTTTAAGAAAAAAAGTTCCACTTACAATGTAAATGGCTGATAACGGGGTGCAATAGACCGCACTCAACTGTCCTAAAGTCAGCCTTTCCCCAGTGTGTAATGGGTTTGGGTTCCTCAACTGTCCTACAGGCAACCTAAGCCAAGTGGGAATTGGCTGATAACAAAGAGCAGTAGGTTGTGTTCAAAATAACTGATAACAGAAAAAAAAGATTGTATTCCCCCGCACAGGACATGAAGCTATGATACGTTTTATATAAAGGACCGCGCTGCTTCACTCTCCATCAAGGGATAACCTCTCCCAGTAGGATTCTTTCGCGCTTTCCAAATGCAGGGGCATACGAATCTTCACATTCGCCTTTACCCTCCTGGTAGATGGTATATACCTTCACTATTGTGTACGTCCCTTTTGAACGTATATACCATCTACCAGGAGGGTAAAGGCGAATGTGAAGATTCGTATGCCCCTGCATTTGGAAAGTGCAAAAGAATCCTAGTTGGGAGAGGTTATCCCTTGATGGAGAGTGAAGCAGCGCTGTCCTTTATATAAAACTCATTGCTGTGTGAACTTGCCCATATCACTACAGGACCTGCAGCGCATCTGAGAAAGGAAACGTATTTTGAGACATTTTTTTTTTTCACTTTATTGCTGTATTGAATGAAGATATGATAGACTAATGTAGATGGCTTTATTATTGTTGTATCTGATGAAGACCTAGCTCCATCTTTCCTCCTTCTATGGTGAGTAAATAATCAGGTATGTGCTCCTCTTAGTAAATAGGAGAACATTAGGCAATGAGAAAATCCATGCTGATGGTAACAGACCGGTAGATGAGGATGATGAGGATAAAACTGTGAGGTAGATGAGGGTGATGACTGGTATGTAATAGTATTGATCAAGATGGGCTCAGGATAGTAACAGGTAGATGCAGTTGAGAATGATGATGGGTTGGTGAAGACAGATAGCAGAGTGATAGGTATATTATGGTGGCAGGTAGGTTATAATAATATTGAAAGAATAGATGATAGGGAGGAGAGTGATGATGGATAGATGGTGAGTATGATGACTGATAGATGATCGGTTGATGACAAGGTAATGCCTAGAAGCTTGATAATGGACAGATGAGGATGATAACGTGTAGATGATCATAATGTTGTGCTGATGATGAGCATGATGATCGGTAGGACATATTAGTAAGATGATGGTTAGATGGGTTGATGATGATGATTGGTAGATGTTAACAGGTAGATCATGATGTTGGCTTAATGATGATTATAGAATAATGACAGGTTGAAAGTGAGACGTTTAGGGTGATGGGTTGATGATGAGCATAAATTAGCACTAGGGGATGAGGAGGAGGATAGGTTGATGAAAACAGCTGGTGATGTTGAGCTGAATATAAGGAAGGGTTGAGGATGATGGCTTGATGACTGGTAGATGAAAATGATGATGACAGATTTATGGTGATAAGGATGTGTTGACTATCATAATGATGATGGGTTGATGATGACAGGTAGGTTTTGAAGATGATCTGTTGAGAATGATAATGGGGTAAATGGTGAGGATTGATGATGATGATGATGATGATGATGATATTGACAGGTTTATGATGATGGCTAGACAATGATGAGGATGATAGCAGATACATGATGATAGATTGATAATGGGTAGATGAGGATGACATTTTGATAATGACCAGTGTAGATGATATTAGGTATGTGATGATGGAAATGATATGTTGATAAGAGCTTGATGAGGGTGATGGTTAGATGATTGAACCCATTATATTCTTCTGGCTTAGGGTTTGCAGCCTTGTGGCTAAAATTCTCCCATTGTATCTCTATATAATGTATATATGAATGCAGGTTAATCCGACCATGTCTGCATATTTGCGTTCCTTCTAGCATTGTGATATGACCATTGTTTTCTAATGGTTTTTGATGGGGGCTCCTTGTAAGATCAGCTATGGCTTCTAATGTAAGACTTTAATCTCCTCTCGTTACCACAAAGTCTAAAAAAGATTTTGCGAATTGAATAATAATTTGATCGGTTAATCTTTGAAGGTAGTAATTTTATTGCGCCCTCTCCGCCGTCTCGCCGATGAATGGAGCTGCATTTAATAACCATTATCCATTATCCTGTAATTAAGACTCCCTGTAACGAATCACGAGGACAATGCAAAAATACATAGAACATTTCTTTAATGAACTGGAAAATGTTCATCTTGTTCGGAGCGGTAATGAGTTGCTGAATAGTCATTAAATTCACGGGAGAATCGGGCGCGATGGATTCTAAAGCTTCATCCATTAGAATTAACATTTCAGCTTCTATTTTTATCAACAGCTGATTAAAAGTCATTCTGTTTGACCAAATTGATTAGAAGCCGTACACAGGGGCAGCTGTTGTGTAATGGAAGCGCCAGTCATTGTCTGCCGCTAATTACATGTGTGTGGGGGAGATAGTTACACCCCTCAATGTGCCCAGCAATTAACCCAGTATGTCATCTTTCAAAAATGTCAAAGTACTGCAGTATGTGGGAGATGGGCACCAAAATCCAGCCACCCCTCGCTATGCTGGGGCAGGATGAGTAATATACAGTGAGGAACAGAAGTATTTGAACACCCTGCGAATTTGCAAGTTCTCCCACTTAGAAATCATGGAGGGGTCTGAAATTCACATTGTAGGTGCAGTCCCACTCTGAGAGACAGAATAAAATGTAAAAAATTTCAGGAAATCACATGTATGTATGATTTTTAAAGAATGTATTTGTCTTGCACTGCTGAACATAAGTATTTGAACACCTGAGAAAATCAATGTTAATATTTGGTACAGAAGCCTTTGTTTGGAATTACAGAGGTCAAACGTTTCCTGTAGTTCTTGACCAGGTTTGCACACACTGCAACAGGGATTTTGGCCCACTGCTCCACACAGATCTCCTCTAGATCTGTCAGGTTTCGGGTCTGTCGCTGAGCAACACGGAGTTTCAGCTCCCTCCAAAGATGTTCTATTGGATTTAGGTCTGGAGACTGGCTAGGCCACTCCAGAACCTTGATATGCTTCTTACGGAGCCACTCCTTGGTTATCCTGGCTGTGTGCTTCGGGTCGTTGTCATGTTGGAAGACCCAGCCACGACCCATCTTTAATGCTCTGACTGAGGGAAGGAGGTTGTTTCTCAAAATCTCACAATAAATGGCCCCATTCATCCTCTCCTTAATACAGTGCAGTCATCCTGTCCCCTTTGCAGAAAAGCACCCCCAAAGCATGATGTTACCACCCCTATGCTTCACAGTAGGGATGGTGTTCTTGGGATTCAACTCATCCTTTTTCCTCCAAACACGACGAGTGAAGTTTAGACCAAAAAGTTCTACTTTGGTCTCATCTGACCACATGACTTTTTCCCATGCCTCCTTTGGATCATCCAGATAGTCATTGGCAAACTTCAGACGGGCCTGGACATGTGATGACTTGAGCAGGGGAACCTTCCGTGCAATGCATAATTTGAAACCATGACACCGAAGTGTTCTACTGACAGTGACATTTGAAACTGTGGTCCCAACTCTCTTCATGTCATTGACTAGCTCCTCCCTTGAAGTTCTGGGCTGATTCCTCAGTTCTGGGGATTCCCGTAGCCCTTTCCAGTCTTGTGGAGATCCACAATTTTGTCTCTGGTGTCTCTTGACAGCTCTTTGGTCCTGCCCGCGGTAGTAGTTGGCATCTGACTGACTGTGGGGTGGACAGGGGTCTTTAAAGTGCTCAGACAGGTGCTACTAAGTTAGATTAATGAGTGGAGTAAAGGCACGGTAACAGGTCTTTGAGAGCCAGAATTCTTGCTGTTTCTCGGGTGTTCAAATACTTATGTTCAGCAGTGCAAGACAAATAAATTCTTAAAAAATCATACAATGTGATTTCCTGAATTTGTTTTTTAAATTCTGTCTCTGAGTGGGAATTCACCTACAATGTGAATTTCAGACCCCTCCATGATTTCTAAGAGGGAGAACTTGTAAAATCGCAGGGTGTTCAAATACTTCTGTTCCTCACCGTAGCAAGGGTTGAAAAAGATGCCAGTCCACCTCATCATGCTGCAGGGCTAATCCGGAGGGAGGGAAATCATCCCCACAAGAAAGAAAACCATTGTCCTCATTTTAGGAGAAAATTTTATTCCAGAATAAATCCTTGAAGTAGTGACCATGTCCAGTGTGATGGCACTTACAGAAGAGGGCTCCATATTGTTACTGTTCTTACAATAGAGCAGGGATGGCCAACCTGAGGCTCTCCAGCTGTTGCAAAACTACAACTCCCAGCATGCCCAGACTGCCTACATCTATTATCCTACAGCAGCGCATGGGGGAGTCCATAGTTTGACTGCTCTTACAGTAGAGGGGTCCATAGTGTGACTGCTCTTACAGTAGAGATTCCATAGTGTGACTGCTCTTACAGTAGAGATTCCATAGTGTGACTGCTCTTACATTAGAGGCTCCATAGTGTGACTGCTCTTACATTAGAGGCTCCATAGTGTGACTGCTCTTACAGTAAAGAGGTCCACAGTGCGACTGCTCTTACAGTAGAGTGCTCCACACTGTGACTGCTCTCACAGTGGAGATTCCATATCCATAGTGTGACTGCTCTTACAGTAGAGGGGTCCATAGTGTGACTGCTCTTACAGTAGAGGTTCCATAGTGTGACTAATCTTACAGTAGAGGGTCCATAGTGTGACTGCTCTTACAGTAGAGGGTTCCATAGTGTGACTGCTCTTACAGTAGAGGGGTCCATAGTGTGACTGCTCTTACAGTAGAGGGGTCCATAGTGTGACTGCTCTTACAGTAGAGGGGTCCATAGTGTGACTGCTCTTACAGTAGAGGGGTCCATAGTGTGACTGCTCTTACAGTAGAGGGGTCCATAGTGTGACTGCTCTTACAGTAGAGGGGTCCATAGTGTGACTGCTCTTACAGTAGAGGGGTCCATAGTGTGACTGCTCTTACAGTAGAGGGGTCCATAGTGTGACTGCTCTTACAGTAGAGGGGTCCATAGTGTGACTGCTCTTACAGTAGAGGGGTCCATAGTGTGACTGCTCTTACAGTAGAGGGGTCCATAGTGTGACTGCTCTTACAGTAGAGGGGTCCATAGTGTGACTGCTCTTACAGTAGAGGGGTCCATAGTGTGACTGCTCTTACAGTAGAGGGGTCCATAGTGTGACTGCTCTTACAGTAGAGGGGTCCATAGTGTGACTGCTCTTACAGTAGAGGGGTCCATAGTGTGACTGCTCTTACAGTAGAGGGGTCCATAGTGTGACTGCTCTTACAGTAGAGGGGTCCATAGTGTGACTGCTCTTACAGTAGAGGGGTCCATAGTGTGACTGCTCTTACAGTAGAGGGGTCCATAGTGTGACTGCTCTTACAGTAGAGGGGTCCATAGTGTGACTGCTCTTACAGTAGAGGGGTCCATAGTGTGACTGCTCTTACAGTAGAGGGGTCCATAGTGTGACTGCTCTTACAGTAGAGGGGTCCATAGTGTGACTGCTCTTACAGTAGAGGGGTCCATAGTGTGACTGCTCTTACAGTAGAGGGGTCCATAGTGTGACTGCTCTTACAGTAGAGGGGTCCAGTAGTGTGACTGCTCTTACAGTAGAGGGGTCCGTAGTGTGACTGCTCTTACAGTAGAGGGGTCCGTAGTGTGACTGCTCTTACAGTAGAGGGGTCCGTAGTGTGACTGCTCTTACAGTAGAGGGGTCCGTAGTGTGACTGCTCTTACAGTAGAGGGGTCCGTAGTGTGACTGCTCTTACAGTAGAGGGGTCCGTAGTGTGACTGCTCTTACAGTAGAGGGGTCCGTAGTGTGACTGCTCTTACAGTAGAGGGGTCCGTAGTGTGACTGCTCTTACAGTAGAGGGGTCCGTAGTGTGACTGCTCTTACAGTAGAGGGGTCCGTAGTGTGACTGCTCTTACAGTAGAGGGGTCCGTAGTGTGACTGCTCTTACAGTAGAGGGGTCCGTAGTGTGACTGCTCTTACTGTGAAGAGATCTATAGTGTGATGGCACTTACAGAAGAGGGCTCCATATTGTTACTGTTCTTACAATAGAGCAGGGATGGCCAACCTGAGGCTCTCCAGCTGTTGCAAAACTACAACTCCCAGCATGCCCAGACTGCCTACATCTATTATCCTACAGCAGCGCATGGGGGAGTCCATAGTTTGACTGCTCTTACAGTAGAGGGGTCCATAGTGTGACTGCTCTTACAGTAGAGGGGTCCATAGTGTGACTGCTCTTACAGTAGAGGGGTCCATAGTGTGACTGCTCTTACAGTAGAGGGGTCCATAGTGTGACTGCTCTTACAGTAGAGGGGTCCATAGTGTGACTGACTGCTCTTACAGTAGAGGGTCCATAGTTTGACTGCTCTTACTGTGAAGAGATCTATAGTGTGATGGTACTTACAGAAGAGGGCTCCATATTGTTACTGTTCTTACAGTAGAGCAGGGATGGCCAACCTGAGGCTCTCCAGCTGTTGCAAAACTACAACTCCCAGCATGCCCAGACTGCCTACATCTATTATCCTACAGCAGGGCATGGGGGAGTTGTAATTTTACAACAGCTGGAGTGTCTCAGGTTGGCCTTGTCTGCAGTAGAGGTTCCATAGTGTGACTGCTCTTACAGAAGAAGGCTTCATATTGTTACTGCTCTTACAGTAGACAGGTTAGACACATTTCCTCTGGTGCCAGCTTTACATTTCATGTAGATCCATATCTGCACACCTTTCCCCCCACTTCAGCCTAGGACTCCAACCTCATAGAAATCCATTGGATAAACATTGTTGGTAAGAGATAAGCCATGTTTAATGCCCTCCTTGGTGTTGTGTTTGGTGCCATCTCTGGTGTATTGACCTTCTATATAACCCTGTATGCTGATGGCTCTGGTCACCTTGGGTCTCCATATTAAACTTTGAGACACCGACAGAGAAAATATAAAGTTTTCCTCTATTTCAGGATCTGACTTCATTAAGACGTCGACAGGGAAGGAGTCTGTCAATGCTACTTACCCGGTGGCCTTGGTAATGGTGCGAGCAATCCGGGATTTCTACTGGAAAACCGGCATCAAGGTGAATGGTGTATTGGATGTTGTCTGCACCTACTGCAGAATGGAGTGACCTGAGATTGGAAGACCTGTCGTTCTTTCTCCTGGACATGTCTGTTTTGTGCAGTCATGAAGTGGATTTTCATCACCCTGAGGTTGAATTGTCCCATGTGAGCATGGTTGTAAGCGACGTCATCTCTGCCATCAGCCACCATTGATGATCGCCTGCACAGCAATGACAGTTGCAGAGGTGCACAGCAGTGCTTTTAACTGCTGTGAGCCCCATAACCTCACTGTTACCTCAGTGCTGCAATTTCTGCCTTACACAAATATTCCACAGCAAAATACTGTAGTCCACATCACAATATCTGCTTTCCTGGGATAATGAGTGTTAAAGGGACCTGGACATATTCCCATCTTCAACCCTCTGATATGAGCATCGGAGCATTTCATGGTCCAATGATCTCCCTTGCCCTGCGCTGTATATTGCAGGGCAAGGGCTTCTTTGTTTACTTTGGCACACTGCTTGGCGGAGGCTTGTGCCCAGCAGTGTTTCCGGTGACGTTGCCAGCTCTGAAGGGCAGGCTTTAGTGCTGTCCTAGCTGTTATACAGACTAGCGCAGCGCCAAAGCCCGCCCATCAGTGCCGGTGACGTCATTGGGCTCTCTGCTAGGCAGAAGCCTCCGCCTAGCAGTCCCCATGGAGAGCCTGGTTTGTCACCGGATCTCAAAAAAATGCCTTTGCTCTGCGCGATTCAGTGCAGGGCAAAGGAAGGCATCGGAGCATGAACTGCTCCAATGCTCATATCAGAGGGTCCGGAGGGGTGAAGATTAGGATATGTCCTCTCTTAAAACAAAAAGTTTCCCTGCCTGCCACCTCCTTTATAAAGCTAACCTGGCCACTTTTACATACATTACCACTAGGGATGAGCCAATCCACTTTGCCTGAAACATCCGAAGTCGATTCTCATAAAACTTTGTTAGAATACTGTACGGAGCGAGCTCTCCGTACAGTATTAGACTGTATTGGCTCCTAGGAGCCGAAGTTATTACTTAGAAGTCTCGCGAGACTTCGGGTAATAACTTCAAAAATAATTTCTACTGTAAAAAAAACTTTTACCGAACTGCATTTACCTGCTTATCTATACACGAGATGATATCATTACAGGCTGGATTAGAATAACAGATAAGACAGGATTCACCATTCGCAATAGGTGATTGTCAAAGCTCATCTATTCTTTACAATGACCTCTGCACAGGGCACAGAGCATGCCTAGAAAACTCTCCCATAGAAGTCAATGAAGTCCCCTCCTGACCATTGTGTCTATGGACCATGGGGCTGCCATAAAGCAATTTCCTTAATGCTTTCTAACAACTCGGGCAAGATGGCCGCCCCTCATAATCGTGTTCAGAGATTACAATAAATACATCTGCATTCCGAAATTAAAATGGCATTTATCATGTAGAGGAAGTTAATACAAGGCACTTACTAATGTATTGTTATTATCCATATTGTCTCCTTTGCTGGCTGGATTCATTTTCCCATTATAAATTGCTCAATTCCATGGTTACGACCACTCTGCAATCAAGCAGCAGTGGTCATGCTTGCACATTGTAGGAAAAAGCGCCTGCCTCTCTGGTGGCCTGAACTGTGGAAGCTCACATAGGTTGGTGTTTTTTTTCAATAGTGTGCAAGCACGGCCACCACTTCTGGATTACAGGGTGGTCGCAACCATGGAAACGAGCAATGTATAATGTGATGGAAAAATTTATCCAGCCAGCAAAGGAAGCAATATAGACGATCACAATGCATTAGTCAGTGCCTTGTATTAACTTCCTATACATAATAAATGCTATTTGCTGAAGTGAGACAACCCCTTTAAGTATCCTTTATCAACCATAAACCTGACCCCATGTGGGCCAGAGTGACCCCCTTATGGCTCCACGTTTGTTGCGCCTGTGTACCAGTGAGAACAATGCTGCATTACATACCGTCAGACACTGCTCCCTGCCCGCTGCCGCTCTCAATTTCATGAATGTTGTCTATTAGGTTGGATTCAAACCTGCTGGAGGGATCCGTAGTGCGAAGGAAGCACTGGTCTGGCTGTCGTTGATTAAGGAAGAATTGGGTGATGACTGGCTGACACCCCACCTGTTCCGCATTGGGGCCAGTACTCTGTTAAGTGATATTGAGAGACAGGTGAGTGTGACAGGTTGCGCTAGGATGAGACTGCCAACTCAAGGATAGGAGTGATAGTCTGTGCACTGGTATATGTGGGTGCTATAGACCTAACTTGTAATAAATATTACTTGGGTGTATGAGTATCAGGGTCTTATTGAGGTTGCTATGTTATGAGTGCCCCATCTTCTAACAGACCTGTAAATTCTGTTACAGATTTATCATCATGTGACTGGACGTTACGCTGCCCACCATGACCTACCAATGGCCTGAGACCTTCTTATCCTAGTGAATCTCACCTCAAAAGTTGTTTCCCATGGTAGATGAAAGATGTGACTGCAAGCATTCCCTCCCATGAAGATGATAAGCTTGAAGGATGCAGGGGCACAATGCTCCGTTCTTCAGTCTGCTCCACACTGGAGCTTCCCATATTGTCATTCTATTACTGTCAGCCTCCACTATTTTCAATGTCCCGTTTACTTGGGGGCTCCAACTTCTACTTGGAGAGGTAAGGCCAGAATACAGCTGGAGGCATTACCAGGAAGAATGACCCTTCAGGTCCTCTGGCACAGAAGTATGAGGCATCTGCTGCAGATGGGGGACTCCCATGTGTATCCAGAACATGCCATGAATTCTGAATAAATGTATAATCTCTGTTCCATTCTGCCTTGTATGTTAATGTTTGTCTGGTATTGGAACTCTTCCATGCAGCAGAGCTGACACAGCGGGAACAGTCTATGTTCACAAAGATTGGCATCAGAATAATGAACAGATTCTTGTAGATGTCCTGTGATAATCTCTGGAGCTGATGAAACACTGGTAGACTCCGGTATCTAACATCACGTTACAATCCAGCTATCTACATCTGACATGTTTAGTCCATGCACAGGAGACATTACACCACGCGACAAAAAAAAAAAAAACTTTGTCTGCTACTGGGCAAAAGCCATTTGTCCTATACTAAATCGAGTGTGCGGATTACAAATCCGAAGTCAGAATTGTTGTGACACGTCACGAAATTTTGCTATGCATAAGTATGCCTAAATGAGCACTTGGAAAGCATTGAAGAATTTTGAACAGAACGAGTTTTACTCCAGCAATTACCTGATCTACATCAGAGTTTGCGTAGTACATAGTGTATGAAAATGTAATAGAATGACAAAATTTCAAAAAGTCTCGGTTTCCAGTTTAAAAGTCTTACTTGAGCAGGGCCCAGTACTGTTAAAGGTGCTTCAGGCATCTGCTTTTGCGTTTTGTGAACGCTCATATTTTCCCGTTGCAAAAAAACCAGCAGTAGTCCCCCATCATGTTGGGATTCCAGCGGCCTTGACACCTGTTCTCCATGGTAGAAATATCTTTATGGAACCGCTCTCCATGTTCGTCACTTAAGTGTCCCAAATTGGGTGGGAAAAAACCGAGATGGGAATGTAAGAACATTTGGCAGCCAAGTTGTTCATATGCTGTTAGCATGTTGTCTACTAATTCAGCATAGTTTGCAGCTCGTCTGTTCCCAAGGAAGCTCTGCACTACTAGCACAAATGCATCCCAAGCTGCAAGGTGCACTCGCTTTGTCAGATTCCTGCACTGATCATAAGTAGTGTATTTGCCACATATGTAGCAGAAATTGTCTGGATCGTTAACACATTTGCGTTTATCCATCTTAAGTTTCAAAACTGATAGCACTATAACAGATCACTTTTATCAAAATCTGTCCAGCCTGCCTTATATACTGATACGCCTGAGTGCGTTCGAACAGGTCTGGACATGTCCATTGGAATATCTCCAATATAATGCATTAGTATTAAAACTGAATAGGCTTTGCATGTACTTAAAAACTAGACGTGTCAGGCTAATTCCGAGTTCATATTTGGAATCGGCGTGCTCATTTTAGTATAAATCACATGTTTTTCTCTCCGTAGCAAAATCATTGTTGCGCGGTGTTATTTATTGGAGTCACTAAGTTCTGCTGCTACTTAGGTAGCTTCTGGACCTCTGCTTCTTGTCACAGCAGGGGAGGGGTGAGTTCCTGTACCCCCATCACAGTACAGAGAATGCTCATTACCCTCTAAGAAGACAGTGCCAGAGGGGGTACTCCATAAATCACTAAGTTTCCCTCTCCCGTGACTCAAATAAAACACAATTCTTAAGCTACTTCCAGCCCTTCAGACAGACAGCTTTTCCTCCAAACTCCCCTATATACATGTATCTTTAGCTCGGAGATGGGAGAGGAGTATAGATCCCCCTGTTCTCTCTATACATCTCCGGCAGCAGCATATCTTCTGTGGAAACAAGAAATTGAGCATGGTGAAATCCAACATGCCTGGTCCTTCTTTCCTCAGACATCTGGCATTGGGGCAAGGTCAGGACACTCTGCTACATGTTAGATAGTCAGTTTGTCCCACCAACATTTGTCTAATGAACACTCATTTCAATAAAAAAATAATAATGCACATATCGGATTGCTTCAAAACTCGCCATGCAGTTATGTCTCAAGCAGATATGTAACAACTGATTACAGGTGTGGTCTGATTAGATACTGGGTCTTACCACAAGAGTGGAAAGAAAGTGCTTCCCCCTGCTGCCCTATGTAAGGGCTCTCAGAGGCTACTTTTGGGTAGTGTGCCTCTTGATAAGAAATAGTTGACTGCTAGACATGCCTCTACGATGCACTCAAAGACATTTTGCCCAGTTAACAGACTGAGAGTCTCCTCTAAATGGTCTGTGAAACACAGATGACATCTATGTTGTGTGTGTGTTTTTCATGAAGCCATAGACTAAAATGGGTGTGGATCCATAAAAGAAAATAGAGCATGCTTCTGTACTAAAACCATGGACACACCGACCATGCTAAAACTCTGATATGTGAATAACACATTGAAATGAATGGGTATGGGTGCTGTCCGTGAATCACTGACGTGTGAATAACTCCTTATGAATGGGAAACGACGGTCGGGTTAGATTATGGCAATCTCGTGGTAAGCGATTCCATCCTGTGGAGCGACACTGCCCCCAACTGCTGGTGTGATGATCTGGGGAGCCATCTCATGTGACACATTTTTCAGTAGGAAAATGCTCGTCCACCAGATTACAACACTTCCTTGGCCTGACAGGTCACCAGATTTATCACCAATCGAGCATTTATTGGACCATCTAGGACACCAGCTTCAGTAACCTGCGAGTGTGCAGGATCTACAGGACCAGCTACAACATCTGTGGGGGTAATATACTGCACCGCAGAATACCATACAGAACCTGTATGCCTCCATGCCCAACGCTAAAGGCGGCCCAACAGGGTCCTAGAGCCTCCCTTCAATTGTACTGCTTTCCCCAATAAACATATCCCTTTGCTCTTATATTAATCACTTACATATGTCATCATTACATTCCCACATGGAAAGTTTCCGTTGATTCCAACAACTCCTTGTTGCATTATTTTTTTAGAGTACCACCAACAAAAACCAAGCCTTTCTGAAAATTCTAATTATTCCAATCCATTTGGTATAGTTGGATGCACTTCTGGAACACCAAAATTTGAATTTGCTTACACAAAACCTGAAAACGACACTACTACGTAACAGCAGTAACATAGTGGATAAGCTTGAAAAAAGACTCAGGTCTTCCTACTGTGTTGATCCAGAGGAGGCAAAAAGCACCCCATGAGGTGGATGCCAAATGCCCCATAATAGGAGAAGTACCCTGCCGACTCCATATATGGCCGAATAAATCCCTGGATGAACGTTTCTTCTACAGCAATCTAGTTATAGTTGTAATATTTTTCAGGAAAGGCAACCAAGACTCCTCTAAATTTGTACAATGAATCAACCAATAAAATGTCCTTTGGCAGAGAGTTACATAGTCTCACCTTTCTAAAGCCCCCCATACACACTAGACTATTGTCGGCTGAACCTGCTGTCTTTGGCAGGACCGGACAAAAATCTACTGTGGATGGAGAGCGTCTGACTGATGGTTGGGCACATTGAATTTCAGAATTTCAACATGCAATCCTTTTGTTCACCAGGGAGATAAGCTGCTGCGAGAGGTATCTGTCAGATGATGCGATGCTTTCTTCTCTCTCCACTTGAAACACCTACGGTACTTGCTTGGCTGAACCAAGAGTAAAATATAAAACTTTTTTCAAAATTCCGCATACTCTGGGTGTAGCATTTTTTTCAGACTTCTTTAGAGGAAAAAAGGGGTCTGAAAAAATGCCCCCAAAAATGGTTATTAAAAATTCAAGAATTCTATGGTGTTTTTTTTGTTGTTGTTTTTTTACAAACCAAAAAGAGCATCAGGAAAGAAATGTGGTGTGACAACATTCTAAGACTTTTCTGCACTGGAGCTAACCACTTAAGCCATGGAGATCCTCCACAACAATCTTAACATGGCTCTACTCACTTGGTCAGATGTGTTCTCCTGACTTCTGCCCCACTATTGTCCGTCTGCAGATAGTGATTATTCCCTTCCGTGAAGGAGTCTCCACCATCCAAGTCCTTTACTTTACCCCCTCCTGCTGCTGTTTGCCATTCTACATTGAGTTCACGTGAATGTGATCAGCTGCTCAACTATGGAGATCCCAGTCCATGAAGTTCTATATGAGCAGTTCTCATATAGAGCTCCCAGTCTGGAGCTCCATGGATTCTCTCAGAGCCTATAACACGATGTGAGAGGCAGTTTTTATTCTGGACGTCCTATCCATGAACTTTTAAGAACACTAAAAGCAGTCTCTCCACAGCCTGAGAAGGCTTCTAACAGGGAGCAATAGATCAAGTTAAACTGAAACTAACATAGAAAGAAGTGAGAATGCAGGTTAGTGTGCCTTTAAGAATATGATGATGGCGGCCCCTGAAGAGCAGTGAGCAGTGATCCCCTCTCCACTGGTGCGGCTTTTACTTCAGCTGAATGTCGTGTCTCTTACAATCTCCATTATTTACAGCTGCAGAGCTGCGGATTTGGACACAATGGAGATGCGTAGAATTAATGATTGAGCCAGAGAAAGCTGACAACTTGTGACTATAAAATTACATAGCGGCGCCGACAATAACTGGAGAGTGAGAAGCGGCAAGCGCTCATTCCTGGCCACTAATTGTTACTGTACGTGCTGCCAGGTACTTTTCCCTGCAGGGTCTTTTTTAATTGAATACAGATGGAGACTATTTACGACAAATTAGATTCATTTTGCATTTTGGATTGCGTCGCATATTAGGAGGGATCAAATTGAGTTCGGTAATTACTAGGAGCTGGAAACTTTAAGTAAAAAGTACTGAGATACAAACTGTAACGTAAAGAATAAAATTCCAAACAGACGTAACGTCCGCAAGTCACAGCAATTGACTGGAAGTAGAAGGTGTCTTCTCTGCTCCAGAGTCTGGTGGCTTTACCACGCTCCAGCTGGCGTTATATATTCTGATCTCGGGCTCGGCCATGGAGACCTCAGTCGATGAAGCCTTGGCTGAACAGTTCTGGTGCTGATATTGCCTCCAGTCTAGTGCTGCACGACTGATTATTCTTATACACTATACATTTCATTTCTTGGTGGGCGCATCTTGTGTGGCTGAGCTGTTCTTGCTGCAGGATGTTTCCACTTCCAATCACAGATCTTTACAGAGCAGTAACAGAGGCTACACCCTAGTGTGAAAAGCGTTGAGCCCCTCATTAACTTACCCTACTGTCTATGGAGACTGGTGGGCTAAATGCTAAAACAGCTGAGGGAGTGTACACACTTCTGGTGTACTAGTACCCACAATTCCTAACAAATATGTTTACAGTGTGTGTCCACTATATCCATGGATGGACCCTCTTGGATTGAGTTTTTCCATAGTCTTCAAGCTAAGTGAGAGAGGGATGAAGCTCCACATAAATACACAGAGGTCTCAGTTTGCAGTGGATGGATGTGTTCATCTGTGGTGTATTTTACCATATAAAGGCCCTATCGGTTTAGGCAGATGTCCACTTCTTACAGATCACACTTCCCCAAACAGTTCTACTTTTCAGGGTCAGACCGAAAGAAACTTTTTAACCCTGAGTGTTATGTGTGGTTTCCCTGTCTAGGATGGTGTAAGAAATCAGATGGACACAGTTGCAACTTAAACAAGGCGGTTTTACTGATTTCACATAAGTGCAATAAGTGCAGCATGTCCCGGAGCATAGGAGTGGTAGTTCCTTTGGCTGTTCCTCACAGAGTTGTTCACTAGAGCTGTGTACCCTTTCTTCTCCCAGAGCACACCATCATTTTGGGGCTCCTTCCTGGTGGTATTTGGAGGTCCCATGATGTTAAGTGTTTGGAGGGGTGCAAGGCAGGGTGCGCAGCGTGCAATGGCCAGAGTATGGTGTAGAAGTCAGGAGACCAGGCCAGAAATAAAAGAATAAATGTCTCTCTTTACTGTTATGAAAAAGGGGAGTAGTAGTACAACCAGTTATAGCAGAACACAGTTCCAGTTGTACACAGTGCAATTCTTCCTAAATAATGATGTATGGATTTAGGCAAGAATGGGAATCATGGCCTTCTTTTTACACTATCTTGTTAAAGTCTCTCTCAGTAAAATCTATGTCAAGCAATAGTATTCTGGCGATGGGAGTTCTAATTGGAGTCTGGAATTTTCTCTCCTAAAGTGCTACAAATTGGCTTCTACCTCACAGGGTTTTTTGCCTTCCTCTGGATCAACTTGCAGGATAACAAGCTGAACTGGATGGACAGATGTATTTTTCAGCCTTATAAACTACTATGTTACTATGGTGGCTATAGTGTCCACTGCAGGATACAGGCTTTTGAAGGCACGTCTGTCCAGGATGTGTCCAATTGTGAAGGGTGTCTTCATTATGTCCCTCAGTGGCTGCAGTAGAAGATTACATTTCTGACTCCTAGGCTTGGCCATACAGATTCTAAGTTCTCCTTTTTCTCTTTCACTTTCTCTCTGGCCTCATGCACACAACGGTTCTGTTGTTCCGTGATTTGTTTCCGTGTGTCTTCCTTTATTTTTGGAGGATCACCAGACATGAAGGAAAGTAAAAAAAAGTCTGTCAAGTTTGCCATGCAAATGATAGGAAAAAAACGGGCGCGGACGTCAATCTATAGAATCCCTAGAGCCAAGGGTGGAACCAACCACCACCTATCAACCTATAAGGGCTGAGTTAGGATTATTAACCTTTGGCTGTGCCATTCATACATGGCTGTACTTGATGGAATACATGGCATAACAATACATAACATGCTCTGGGGTACTCTACAACCATGGTGGTTGCAACAGTCTTTTGACAGACAACAGGTTTAGTAGTTACAGTCTTAAACAAGGCATAAAGCTTGAGTCATTGAGGGCACAGTCTTATGACTCATGCACAGAGACATACTCCTTGTCCGGCCTACATTCCCATATACAGATTTGGGAAAACTGTTCATGTAATCTGAAAAGATTGAGTTTACTCTCTGCAAGTGCCTTTGTGTATCATCTGCCTAAATACGGCCTTGTCATTGCTTTGCACCGCCACTCTGTACTGTCTCATCAAACCATCCTACTCTGAGGGAGCCCTGCATTGCACCCCAAAAACCCAACTACACCAAAAACACCCCACCTAACATCAGGCAGGATCCCTAAAACCAGGCAAACCTCACCTCTGCATCCCTAAAGCTCTGTAATTGGTTGCTGATTATATTATATCCTCTTTGTCACTTTGGCAGAGGGGACTGAGCCTCTTTAGACACCAGGGCCTGGGTATGACCAATACTTTGACCCATATATCTACATCCCTAATTCCCCCCTCAGACACTAGCCCCTGAAGTATGACTGCTAACTCTACACCACCTATATAGCTTCATCCCTGGTCCTCCCTCGGACACTAGCCCCCGGGATATGACTGTAATGTCTACACCTTTAGCTGCATTACTGGGGACCCCTGTAACACCAGGGCCTTGGTGTAACACTACCTTTGCACCCTGATAGATATAGCCCTGGGGTTCCCTCACATACCAGGGCCTGGATGTGACTGCTACCTCTGCACCCTTCCCCTAGACCCTGCAGTGTTTCTCTGTGTTCTTGGGTCAATGCTGATTTTGTATTGTATTTGTCCGGTTTACTACTAGAAATGAGCTGCACCCACGTTAAGGATCTCCTCCATTCATGATTGAACACAAGAGCACCTCTAGAAACAGCAGGGCTCGACCTTCACAATCTGAACTCATTAGAGAAGAAATGAAGTTGCAATGCCGTGTGAGGGAGAGCAATCCCCTGTGGACACCGGGCTGAGGCTCGGGAGTTTTACCATGAAGCGCTCTCCTGCTCCTGTAAACAGTCTATTTATTGTACTGAAGTCCGGACGCTCGTTCCCTTCTGCTGCTGCAACACAAGGCGATTGATCGGTGAGTAGATCGGCGCAGTAGTCGCCGCTGGTTTTCCAAGTGTCTTGAGGGGCGGAATGCTGAGAAATTCCTGTATGGCTGATTTCAGAAATGCTGTATTGATGGAGTTGTTGAAGCAGAAGCAAGGAGCGGTTAGTAAAGCGGGTGAATTATATAAGAAAGATTCTACTTCTCGAAAAAAAACTGCATCAAAACAGCATGTGTGAAAACACCCTAGTATTAGATATGGGGAAGCACCGTAGATGTTTCCTATAGAATATTCACTGTGATAACACAATATCTGCCTTAAACTTGTAGCATCAGACAATATTGGACGTTTCATAATGGTGAGAAGAGTGGGCGCTCCACAGAGGCATCTCACCCTTCCTATCATCTTTACAACCTATTAGCCCAAATAGCAGCTGCAGACCCTCTGCTCTTCCCATTGCTTGTAATTATGAAAATGATGTGAGTGCATTGTACAATCGGATCTGACAGATATCCCGGACTCTGTATTATGCCTTGCTAGCACACTGATAGGGGAGAGGCAGAGAATCACACCTGTGCTCGGGGTTATGCAGCCCTCTCAGGAGGTCGCCATTACTAGATAGGTCTCTTAATGTTGATACTGCCATCTGTGGTATAGATCATAGTAGCAGTATTCTAGTAGTATTACTCCTATAGTGTAGATAATAGTAGCAGTATTCTAGTAGTATTACTATAAGGCCTCTTGCACACAACCGTATGCCCTCCAAGACATACGGTTCCGGAGCGGCATTGATCGTACGCACGGGAGCACACAGCATTATAGGTTACAATGATACTGTGCACGTTGGGCTGCCCGCGGGACTATTGTCCCGCACTGATAAGATCATATGAGAAGCGGGACAATAATCCCGCGGGCGGCCCGACGCGCACAGCATCATTGTAATCTATAATGCTGTGTGCTCCCGTGCGTATGATCAATGCCGCTCCAGAACATTTGGCCCGCTCACGGACCGTATGTCTCGGAGGGCATACGGTCATGTGCAAGGGGCCTTATTGTGTAGATAATAGCAAGTATTCTAGTAGTATTACTCCTATAGTGTAAGTAATAGTAGCAGTATTCTAGTAGTATTACTCCTATAGTGTAGATAATAGTAGCAGTATTCTAGTAGTATTACTCCTATAGTGTAGATAATAGTAGCAGTATTCTAGTACTATTACTTTTATAGTGTAGATAATAGTAGCAGAATTCTTGTAGTAGTACTCCAATAGTGTAGATAGTATCAGTATTCTATTAGTTTTACTCCTATAGTGTAGGCCATAGCTTAATACAATAGTGGTATTACCCTAAGGGATCCACAAAACACGGACACCGGCCATGTGCGTTCCGCATTTTGCGGACCCCACATGGCTGGCACTATAATAGAAATGCCTTTTCTTGTCCGTGTCTGCAGACAAGAATACGGCATGTTCTATTTTTTTGCTGTCCGCATTTTTTGCTGCCCCATTGAAAATGAATGGGTCCGCACCCGTTCTGCAACTTTGCAGAATGGATGCGGACCCATTTTGTGGACGTGTGACTGGACCCTAAGGGCTCATGCACACGAACGTATTTTCTTTACGTGTCCGTTCCATTTTTTTGTGTACCGTATGCGGAAGCATTCACTTCAATGGGTCCACAAAAAAAACTGAAGTTACTCGGCGTGCATTCCGTTTCAGTATGTCGATATTTACGTTCCGCAAAAACTAGAACTTCTCCTTTTATTGTCCGCATTACGGACAAGGATAGTACTGTTCTATGAAGGGCCAGCTGTTCCGTTCTGCAAGATACGCAATGCACATGGATGTCATCCGGATTTTTTGCGAACCGCAAAATACGTACGGTCGTGTGCATGAGCCCTAATAGTGTAGATAATAGTGGTATAACTCTAGTGTAGCTAATAGTAGTCACAATATATTAGCATACTAGTTTGCTTTGGATTTACTGACGCATCACAGATTCTGGAATTTCTCTACTATTCTGGTTTGTAGATGATGGAAAATGTTTCATCATTATTTTCTAGACAAAAAAATGCTCAATTAATGACAGTAAAAATAACGATTCCCAAAAGATGGCGACTTTATCCCCATCGGGTGGAGAAATCCTCCAGAGGTGTTGACATGTCAGTAACCTGTTAAATACCAAATGTAAGTGTTAGACCTGCACTGTGCTGGGAGCTGACATTTGAATAGAGTTGTATTATAGTACTCTACATTGGTGATGGAGCTGGTTGTACTGTATTGTGTTATAGTACTATACATCGGTGATGGAGCTGGGTGTACTGGATGGTATTATAGTACTCTACATTGGTGATGGAGCTGGTTGTACTGGATGGTATTATAGTACTCTACATTGGTGATGGAGCTGGTTGTACTGGATGGTATTATAGTACTCTGCATTGATTATGGAGCTGGTTGTACTGATTATGTTATAGCACTCTACATTGGTGATAGAGCTGGTTGAACTGGATGGTGTTATAGTACTCTGCATTGATGATGGAGCTGGTTGTACCGATTATGTTATAGTACTATACATCTGTGATGGAGCTGGTTGTACTGATTGTGTTATAGTACTCTACATTGGTGATGGAGCTGGTCTTACTGGTTTGTGTTATAGTACCCTACATTGGTGATGGAGCTGGTTGTACTGGATTGTGTTATAGTACTCTACATTAGTGATGGAGCTGTTGTACTGATTATGTTATAGTACTATACATCGGTGATGGAGCTGGTTGTACTGATTGTGTTATAGTACTCTACATTGGTGATGGAACTGGTCTTACTGGTTTGTGTTATAGTACCCTACATTGGTTATGAATCAGGTTGTACTGGATTGTGTTATAGTACTATACATTGGTGATGAATCAGGTTGTACTAGATTGTGTTATAGTAGCCTATGTTGATGATGGAGCTGGTTTACTGGATTGTGTTATATTGCTCTACATTGATGATGGAGCTGGTAACACTGGATTGTGATGTAGTGAGCTATGTTTGTGATGGAGCTGGTTGTACTGGATTGTGTTATAGTACTCTACATTTATGATGGAGCTGGTTGTACTGGATTGTGTTATAGTACTACAGTCGTGGCCAAAAGTTTTGAGAATTACATAAATATTGGAAATTGGAAAAGTTGCTGCTTAAGTTTTTATAATAACAATTTGCATATACTCCAGATTGTTATGAAGAGTGATCAGATGAATTGCATAGTCCTTCTTTGCCATGAAAATTAACTTAATCCCCCAAAACACTTTCCACTGCATTTCATTGCTGTCATTAAAGGACCTGCTGAGATCATTTCAGTAATCGTCTTGTTAACTCAGGTGAGAATGTTGACGAGCACAAGGCTGGAGAACATTATGTCAGGCTGATTGGGTTAAAATGGCAGACTTGACCTGTTAAAAGGAGGGTGATGCTTGAAATCATTGTTCTTCCATTGTTAACCATGGTGACCTGCAAAGAAACGCGTGCAGCCATCATTGCGTTGCATAAAAATGGCTTCACAGGCAAGGATATTGTGGCTACTAAGATTGCACCTCAATCAACAATTTATAGGCTCATCAAGAACTTTAAGGAAAGAGGTTCAATTCTTGTTAAGAAGGCTTCAGGGCGTCCAAGAAAGTCCAGCAAGAGCCAGGATCGTCTCCTAAAGAGGATTCAGCTGCGGGATCGGAGTGCCACCAGTGCAGAGCTTGCTCAGGAATGGCAGCAGGCAGGTGTGAGCGCATCTGCACGCACAGTGAGGCGAAGACTTTTGGAAGATGGCCTGGTGTCAAGAAGGGCAGCAAAGAAGCCACTTCTCTCCAAAAAAAAACATCAGGGACAGATTGATCTTCTGCAGAAAATATGGTGAATGGACTGCTGAGGACTGGGGCAAAGTCATATTCTCTGATGAAGCCTCTTTCCGATTGTTTGGGGAGTCAGGAAAAAGGCTTGTCCGGAGAAGAAAAGGTGAGCGCTACCATCAGTCCTGTGTTATGCCAACAGTAAAGCATCCTGAGACCATTCATGTGTGGGGTTGCTTCTCATCCAAGGGAGTGGGCTCACTCACAATTTTGCCCCAAAACACAGCCATGAATAAAGAATGGTACCAAAACACCCTCCAACAGCAACTTCTTCCAACAATCCAACAACAGTTTGGTGAAGAACAATGCATTTTCCAGCACGATGGAGCACCGTGCCATAAGAGAAAAGTGATAACTAGGCTTGGGGACCAAAACGTTGACATTTTGGGTCCATGGCCTGGAAACTCCCCAGATCTTAATCCCATTGAGAACTTGTGGTCAATCCTCAAGAGACGGGTGGACAAACAAAAACCCACTAATTCTGACAAACTCCAAGAAGTGATTATGAAAGAATGGGTTGCTATCAGTCAGGAATTGGCCCAGAAGTTGATTGAGAGCATGACCAGTCGAATTGCAGAGGGCCTGAAAAAGAAGGGCTAACACTGCAAATACTGACTCTTTGCATAAATGTCATGTAATTGTCGATAAAAGCCTTTGAAACGTATGAAGTGCATGTAATTATATTTCACTACATCACAGAAACAACTGAAACAAAGATCTAAAAGCAGTTTAGCAGCAAACTTTGGGAAAACTAATATTTGTGTCATTCTCAAAACTTTTGGCCACGACTGTATACATCGGTGATGTAGCTGGTTGTACTGGATTGTGTTATACTTCTCTACATTGGCTTTGGCTCTGGTAACACTGAATTGTGTTATAGTTCTCTACATTGATGATGGTACTGGTTGTACTGGATTGTGTTATAGTACAGTACATTGGTAATAGAGATAGTTGCACTGGCTTATGTTGATCATGGAGCACCGGATTCTGCACTGCGCGGTGCTCGTGATATTGCAGTGTGCTGTGTTAGTGATGCAACCGGTTGCACTAGAACAGGGGTCGGAAACCTTTTTTGGACTGAGTTCCAATGTAAGAAAAAAAATCAAAGTTGAAGAGCTCAGTGTTTTCCGGGCAATACAGGAAAGTCATATAACACAAACTGTATGTGACAATAAAAAATAAAAATCAGTTTAACTTACCACTCAATGAGATCTTTGTTCCTGACTTTCTTTGCAAAGACAATCCAGCTTTAGTTCATAGGAGGAGACTTTTAGGTCCCTCTGGCAGTCACATATAGGCTCTCTATCCTCCACACCCCCTAAAGTTGTCAAAAGCTTGTTCCACATTTACCCCCCCCCATTACTCCCAGCAGTCACATACAGGCTCAACATCCTTCCACCCCCCAAAAGTTGTTAGAAGTTGCTCCCCCATCCCCCCAGCAATCATATGCAGGCTTGCTATATGCCAACACCCCCAAAGTTGTCAGAAGTTCACTCCACATTGTCCCCCCATTTTCCCCAGCAGTTACATGCAGGCTGACCATTCTCCCACCCACCCAAAGTTGTCAGACGCTTGCCCCACATTGTACCCCCATAACCCCCAGCAGTCACATGCAGGCTCACCATCCTAAACCCATCCCCAATTTAGTCACTAAGCTTCCCCCATTCCCCAAGCTCACTATCAACCTACCATATGACTGCCCCAGCACATCATCCCCTGCTGTCCCTTATCTACACTACTCCTTACCCACAGCAGTCGAGGAACATTAGCAATACAGCAGCCAACCCGTGAGATAACGGAGTCTGAAGATGGTTGGCATGGCGGGAAGCATGAGGAGCGGGCCTTGGTGATGGGTTCTGTGTAGCGCATCAGTACTCAGCCAGCCAACATGAGGCAGTGGAGTCTCGTAGCTGGTTGGCACTGCGGAAAGCATGCGGGGCGGGCCTAGCAGACCCTGTGTAGCGAGTCTGATTTTTTTTTTATTAAAGATGCAGTGCGTTGAGATGCAGTGTGACTGCGTGCCAGTCAAATATGGCCTGCATGCCATCTCTGGCACACGTGATGGTGTTGCGGTACACTGCATTGATGATGGAGCTGGTTGAACAAGTTTGTTTTACAGTGCTATGTTCTGTGATGGAGTTGGTTGCACTGGATTCTGTTACAGTATAGTACATTAGTAATAGAGCTGGTTGCACTACATTGTGTTGTAGTGCACTGTGTTGGTGTCGGAGCTGTTTGCTCTGGATTGTGTTGTAGTACGTTGCGATGGTGTTGGAGCTGGTTGCACTGGATTGTGTTGCAGTGCTGTGTGTTGGTTATGGAGCTGTTTGCTCTGGGTTATGTTGTAGTGTGTTGTGATGGAGCTTGTCACACTGGATTGTGTTGTAGTATACAGTATTGGTGATGTTACTGGTTGAACAAGTTTGTTCTGTGATGGAGTTGGTTGCTCTGGATTGTGTTGTACTGCTCTATGTTTGTGATCGAGTTGGATGCACTGGCTTGTGTAGTAGTCTTCTGTGTTGGTAATGCATGTGGTTACACTGGACTGTATTGCATGTTGGTGATGACACAGCTTTCCCTTGATGACATTGCAGTATTTTGTGTTTGTGAAGAAGCTGGTTATTCTGGATTGTATTGCAGTGCTCTGTGTTTTTAATAGAGCTGGTTGCTTGGAATTGTGTTGTAGTGCCCAATGTAAGTGATGGTTGTACAGATTGTGTAGTAGTGCTCTGGAACTGGTTGCACTAAATTGCATTGCATTGCAGTGTTTTATGTTAGTAATATATAGTAGTTTGTTCCAGTGTTCTTTCTTGGTGACTAGAGATGTTTGCACTGTATGTGGAGTGGTCTACATTGGTGATATGGCTGGTTGCACTGGATTGTGTAGTAGTACTTTGTGTTGGTGATGGAATTGTTGCACTAGATTGTGTTGCAGTGTTCTGTGTTGCTGAGATGAGATGTTTAGACTGGAAGTGGTCTGCAGTGGTGTTGGAACTCATGCACTGGATTGTGATGCAGTAATCTGCATCATTTATAGAGCTTGTCACACCGGATTGTGTTGCGACACTCATTATTAGTGATAGAGCTGCACTGGATTGTGTTGCGACACTCATTATTAGTGATAGAGCTGCACTGGATTGTGGTGCGGCACTCATTATTAGTGATAGAGCTGCACTGGATTGTGTTGTGACACTCATTATTAGTGATAGAGCTGCACTGGATTGTGTTGTGACACTCATTATTAGTGATAGAGCTGCACTGGATTGTGGTGCGACACTCATTATTAGTGATAGAGCTGCACTGGATTGTGGTGCGGCACTCATTATTAGTGATAGAGCTGCACTGGATTGTGTTGTGACACTCATTATTAGTGATAGAGCTGCACTGGATTGTGTTGTGACACTCATTATTAGTGATAGAGCTGCACTGGATTGTGTTGCGACACTCATTATTAGTGATAGAGCTGCACTGGATTGTGTTGCGACACTCATTATTAGTGATAGAGCTGCACTGGATTGTGTTGCGACACTCATTATTAGTGATAGAGCTGCACCGGATTGTGTTGCGACCCTCATTATTAGTGATAGAGCTGCACCGGATTGTGTTGCGACCCTCATTATTAGTGATAGAGCTGCACTGGATTGTGTTGCGACCCTCATTATTAGTGATAGAGCTGCACTGGATTGTGTTGCGACCCTCATTGTTAGTGATAGAGCTGCACCGGATTGTGGTGCGACACTCATTATTAGTGATAGAGCTGCACCGGATTGTGTCGCTTAGCTCTATGCTGCTGATGGAGCTTTTTCCTTTGTTGCAGAAAGTACTACTTTTCAATGTATTTGACGGTGAGGCATTTGCAAGGAGATTGATGTAATAATAATTAGAGTGAGATGAATTGATTCGATGGTCTCTGGAGCAGTAACCTTGTCAGCATTAGAGTCTCTGATCTCCTTTAAAGTCTAGTTAATTAAACCCGGGCAGGGGAAGTGAGATGTGTCCTCCTCTAGCTGTATAATGACCAGATCACAGGAGATTATTGATCCTCTTAGGTCAAAGGAACGACTGGTGTCTCTTCGTCCCCTAGGGCTGAACACGAGGATGGGTGGCACTGTACATTATATTATATTCACATCAGCTCCACATGAGCAGATACGGGAGATGCTGCAATTCTTTCCTCTTTAACTTGATGGAGGATCCAGGGAGCGCAGATTGGAGACGCTGATCTGGTTATTGCAGTTGGCAGCTTGTAATTAAGCCAAGAGGCCTCTTGATACCGTTCATGCTCTTTAAGCTCAGCTGATTTTTTTTTAATTGCCACTAAAAAAAAGAAAGTTTCCTGCAAGGTATTTCACGGCTGAGTGTGGAAAGTTTTCTATCCTGATCTCAAGGTCAAACATGATGCAGAGTTACTGCCATCATTATACGAAATTTGTAACCATCGCCAAATGGACAGGGAGCGAAAGAGGGGGCACAGGTTCTACAGGAGGTTCAGCTCATGTCTCATCATGGTCACTAGGGGGATTGGACGGTGCCGGATACATTTTGCTGAAAGACACTAACAACTCTGCTATATCCCTCAAGAGTTAACTTCAGGACCACCGACTCGTTCTTCTGCGGTTGATCTGCTGGTGGTTCAGACTCCAATTGGAGGGATAATCTGTTATAGCAAGAAACGTTCCTGGCTCTATATACAGTATCTCCTGTCTGTAACACGTAAGGACACGTAATTTACAATTAACCCCATCTTGTCTGCCCTGCTTAAAAGAATTCTCTCTCCTGTGCTAGGTGTCCTCTGCTGCATATTAATTTTAATGTTATCTTGTACTGAGCCCTGGAGCATCACTTTCTTGTCTGTAAAACTCCTGATTAGAGCTCTCATCTAAAACTGAAATGTAAGTCTTCTCTTCAGCATCAGACAAGACAATGTCTGAGATTTATCACGAGGGGAATTTTTGAAGTCAGTTTTGCAGGTCTCTGAGTTTCCTAAATTTGGGCCAAATTTATCAAATGTGTCAGAATGTTTGATAATTTTGGGTCTTGAAAGGGTTTATTTAGCCATAGATATTGATGGCCCATCGTCAGGATAGGTCATCACTCATCAATATCTGATCTGACACCCGCACCGATCAGCTGTTTGAACAGGAGGTGGCGCTCCATGAGAGCACTACTTCTTCTTTATTACACAGTGCTCCGTCTCAGAAGTGCAGTGTGATGAAAAATACTCATTCCTTTCGCTCTAATGGAGCGAGTGCTTGTAGTTACACTATGCAACCGCTCCACAGGAGACAATGCGTAGTTGAATGACCAACAAGCAGCGCTTCCATGGAGCACTGTCTCCTCTTCAAACTGCTGATTGTCGGGGGTGTCGAATCCCTGCCGATCAGATATTGATGACCTATCCTGGCAATAGGTCATCAATATACATGGCTGGACACAGGCGCAGACTGGAAACTTATAGTGGCCCTGGAAAAAATACGAAAAGTGGCCCCGTTTTGTTGTTGGGTCAAAATTGATGGAAGACAGGGCCAGCAATACCATATTGTTGCATGTTATACCACCCCGAAAGAGCCAAATACCACAGTGCATCACAAAATACTGCCAGAGGCACAAAATACATCCCCAAAAACTTCCACTGGCTGGCCATGAGGAGCGCCAAGGCGGTCCCCTGGTCATTGGCCCACCAGGAAATTTCCCTGTAAGGTCTATGGCCAATCCACCCCTGGCTGGACAACCCCTTTATGTCTAACACTTCTGTCTTGAGATGTCACTCCACTTTCTACACCTCCTCTTTAGTGGAGTAAGATTGCTACAGTTTTTATGACTTTTTTAAAGTCTCAGTTGATAAATCTGGCTTAAATGAGCTCTATATGCTAACCATGCCCACTCTCCAACTCTTTTTTCAAAACTGGAGTGGATTAGAAATGCAAAATGTCTCAACATTTTTGAGAAAATAAACCCAAAAAGTTGCAAAATCCTATTTCCGACTTTTTGAAACCAGTATTCTGGAGTGCAGGGCTTGAAATATTCCCCCCGTTGCTGTGCATAGGAAAATTACAGGATTCAGTTTCGGGGTGAATATTATTGATTGGTCAAAAATGCCATAGAAGAGATCAGGAGGAATATCAGAAGGCCCATGTGTCCTGCAGAAATTACCGGTAAATTATTTGAGATAGAAATGTCCCCCTTCTTTTTTTTTGTTTCCTTGCTTATTTCCTGTGGGATCTTGGTATTCAGCCAGTCACAGCAGAGAGAGAAACTCATTCCAGCTTTGATTGGCTGAGAGGACAGCGGCATATGGCTTGGCGGCTGCATAGCGGCAATAGTGACATCATGAGTAGGCTTGAGCTAATCGACCTTTGGATCATAGATCCGAAGTTGATTAGTTCAAATACTTTGATTGTAATGCTTTTTCCGAACAGCATTAAAATGTATTGGCTCTGTGGAGCCAAAAGTTGCGCGAGACTTCAGTGAATTCCTACTGTATTCATGTCTGTGTAATTAAAAACAATTTCCGTAAAATAGCAATCTAAACTGGGCTTTGGTACGGAAGTACCACCCAGTACCAAAGCCCAGTTCGGGTTGCTAGGGCGCACCTTAGGGCGAAATGAAATTTGGCTCCACGGAGCCAATACATTTTTATTGCTGTACGGAAACAGCATTAAAACATAAATATTTGAACGGATCGTAATCATGAGCCTCTTTGATTCACCTTTTTTACTGTAGAACAAGTTGAAGTTTTTCATAAATATGAAGAACATCATCTGCTTCATTATTTCTACAATTTCTGATATATTTTGTTTTACCGATGGAGATGAGCGGGTAAACTACATATCGGATTAGGATGGGCTGTGGAAGTTACCAGGCCTTCCGCTCGCCAGGCTCCTCCACCACTCCCCATCTCAAGGCTTGATGTCTTGTCCCTGTACTAAATAAAAAGTAAATGCCCTCCTCCTTTGTTAGTGTCACCACAGATTTTAGCTGATTCTTCTTCAATGTTGTGCAGGCATGTCCAGATTTCAGAAGATTCTGCACCAGTAAAGTGTGGTATGAGTTAAATGCCTCACATCCAGAGGAGAGTCTATCGGATGAGACGCTTTGCTCTGAGACGCTTCATCTCTTGGCTCTGACATAGATTCTTGAATATGACCACAGCACTTGCCACTTGTTAAGTGGATCATTATCGCCATTAATTAGTAACGGGGATGAGATGGCGCCGGCTGGAGGGTGACGACGAGAAGACTGTAACCTGGATCCACGTGTTTCCTCTATATGCTCTGTAGCTGAAGTTGATTCTAGTGATGAACCATGAGTTGAGATATGAGAAGCTGTTGGTGTGTCCCTCATACTGTACAGCTTATGTATATGCCCCTTTTTGGCTGATGACAGAGAGGGAAAGTCTTCATTGTCTATAGTAAATGAAGACACGCTCTGCAGGATTAAAGGGGTTTCAGTAAGTGGCATTTATCATGTAGATGCAGTTAATACAAGGCACTTACTAATGTATTGTTATTATCCATAGTGCTTCCATTGCTGGCTGGATTCATTTTTCCTTCACAGTATACACTGCTTGTTTCCATGGTTACGACCATCCTGCAATCCATCAATGGTGGCCGTGCTTGTACACTATAGGAAAAAGTGCCGGCCTCTCTTGTGACCAGAACATGGGAGCGCACATAGGCTGATGCTTTTTTCTATAGTTTGCAAGCATGACCACCACTGACAGATTGCAGGGTGGTCTGTAACCATGGAAACAAGCAATGTATAATGGGATGAAAAAATGAATCCAGCCAGCAAAGAAGGAAATATGTATAATCACAATATACTGGCAAGTACCTTGTATTAACTGAATCTACATGATTAATGCCACTTGCTGAAGAGAGACAACCCCTTTAAGGATTTAGTGTTGCCGCCACAAAGTAGATTCCCAGATGCCCACAGTGTTTTCTCCATGTTGCAGGCAGCACAGAGACAAATACAGAAGCTGTACCGTGTGAGCAGCGTACAATCAACTCCCTCTGCCTCTGTTACCCCTGTGACATATGGAATGGATGGAGAGCTGCAAAGCCAAAAAACATCATAGAAATGTCATAGTGATGTGTTAGCAGTTGAAAGTCTCACGATGACATATTAATACATAGTCATCAGCCATCTAAAATTTTCAAGAACTGTCCCTAATTTTCTGAGAGGATTCTGGGAAACTTGAACTGTCCCACACGTAAGTGGGAGGGCCTGACTGGGGTTGGGTTATTCCCGGGTATGGCTTACATGCCCCGAAGTTACCAACTACAGTATGCAGCTTGTGGCAGATTGATGTCCAGTCCAGCAGATGTACAAAATCCCATTGCTACGGCAGTGGTCCACTACTTAAAATGTATTTTATGCATTTTCTGTGTGTGACACGCACAAGGAGTGTGACCTTGCACAGGCCATAACAACCATTGCTAGGTGGGGCTGTGCCACCATCCCCATAAGGAGGAATATACTAAGAACAGTGTGAGACAGAGCAGTGAGCAAAAGTTAAAAAAAACATCTCTGTGATGAGAACGAGCCTGAGAGAAGCAAAAATGTAGAGGAAAATCTTTGACACCAGCCTTCAAGGAAAAAAGAGAAAGAAGCAAAAGAGCATATTGTGGAGCATATCAGTGTCAAGAGGAGGTGTGCAAAATTCAAACTGTGGAGATAACCTGTCTAACAGACTTTGTCTAGGAGATGAAAGGCTTCAGAAGTCTGAACATACTTTAAAGGGAACCTGTCACTGGGATTTTGTGTATAGAGCTGAGGACATGGGTTGCTAGATGGCCGCTAGCACATCCGCAATACCCAGTCCCCATAGCTCTGTGTGCTTTTATTGTGTAAATAAAACAATTTGATACATATGCAAATTAACCTGAGATGAGTCAGGGACAGGACTCCTCTCAGGTTCATTTGCATATGTATCAAATCAGTTTTTTGACACAATAAAAGCACACAGAGCTATAGGGACTAGGTATTGCGGATGTGCTTGCGGCCATCTAGCAACCCATGTTCTCAGCTCTATACACAAAATCCAGGTGACAGGTTCCATTTAAAGACAGACTGGGGATCTGCTAAGGACCACATCCTGCAGAGGACATTGTGGATCCGCTTGTGAGTAGAAGAACTCAGTGAGAGAAAGCAAAAAGCAGTCAGGGAAGTGTTGCACACCTATTTCTGGATGCTTGTATTTGAGCTAGAGACCAAAGTGTAGTGCTTAAGAGAAAGACCTGACTTGTAAACTACCTTTGCAGCTGTGAGAACTGCAAGACCAGAGGAAAGTGCAAAACTGTATACGAACTGACAGTCAATGCATGATGAGAAATGTAACTGATGTATTTGAACCATTCACCTGTTAAACCTGCCTTATTGCCTTACACTTCAGGGAACACTGCCTTACACATTAGAACAGGGGTGGGGAACCTTTTTGCTGCCAAGGGTCATTTGGATATTTGTAACATCGTTCAGGGGCCATACAAAATTCTCAACTTAAAAATTTTACGGCTATATTTGGTCAAACATATAATTGACTTAGGGGTAAGTTACAGATATTGCGCTTCAATTAAAAAAATCTAGAGTGCTGTATTTTTGCAGCACAAAATGGTGCCTGCACTATATATTACAAATAGTACAGGCACCATTTTGACCACATATAGCAGTCTAATTTTTAAGTTGAGAATGTTATATATTTAGTTCTTTATTTGGCATTAATGACAGCCAAGATAAACCCAGAGGGGTCCAGAGAGGGGTTCACCCAGCTTTCAATCTCCCTGCCACTGTCCCTGCCTCTTTCTTCACAACTGTCCCTTTCTCGGCCCCTTTCTGCACCCCACCTCCATTAGCCTCAAATGAGCCTCCTATCAGACCCCCCAGCCTAAATCAGCCTCAGATCAGACCCTCATGAGACCCTCCCCAGCCTTAGATTAGACCCCCAGCCTCAGATCACACCCCAATCAGACCTCCCAACCTCAGATCAGATGCCCATCAGACCCTCCCTACCCTAAGATCAGTCTCCATCAGACCCCCAGCCTCAGATCAGACCCTCATAAGACCCCCCCGGCCTCAGATCAGACCCCCCCAGCCTCAGATCAGACCCCCCAGCCTCAGATCAGATCAACCCCCCAGCCTCAGATCAGACCCCCCAGCCTCAGATCAGACCCCCAGCCTCAGATCAGACTCCCCAGCTTCAGATCAGATCCCCCAGCCTCAGATCAGACCCCCAGCCTCAGATCAGACCCCCAATAGGCCCCCAGCCTCAGATCAGACACCTATCAGACCCCCAGCCTCAGATCAGACCCCCAATAGGCCCCCAGCCTCAGATCAGACACCTATCAGACCCCAGCCTCAGATCAGACCCCCAATAGGCCCCCAGCCTCAGATCAGACCCCCAGCCTCAGATCAGCCCCTATAAGACTCCCCAGCTTTAGATCAGACCTCCAACAGGCCCCCCAGCCTCAGATCAGACTCCCCATCAGACCCCCCAGCTTCAGATCAGACCCCCCCAGCCTCAGATCAGCCCCCATCAGACCCCCTAGCCTCAGATCAGACCCCCATCAGACCCTCCCCAGCCTCAGATCAGACCCCCAACAGGCCCCCCATCCTCAGATCAGACTCCCCAGACTCATATCACACCCCATCAGACCCCCTGCCTCAGATTAGACCCCCAGCCTAAGATCAGCCCCCATCAGACCCCCCTAGCCTCAGCTCAGACCCCCATAAGACCCTCCCCAACCTTATATCAGCCCCAATCGGACCTCAGATCAGACATTTAAAATAAATAAATAAAGAAATAAAGAAACTTAGCTCTCCAGCTTCGGACAGCGCTGCCACTTGGCAGATTCACTTACCCTCCCTGGTCTTCTCCCAGTCGTGCTACACTGTGACCTGACAGCGCACAGCGTCAGGTCATAGTGTGTGTCTACGTGCACTACGTCCTGACACTGTACATGTCAGGGCACAGCCTGAGGCCGGAAGAAGACCAAGGAAGATGAGTACAGTTAGCAATGCACTGTTCTCACCTTCCTGTGCCTCCCGCATGCTAATGACCGCTTCCATAATGGAAGCGTTCATTAGCATCTTTACAATATGTTCTGGCAGGGGCCGGGGGCCAGATGAAATGGTCATATGCAGCCCGCGGGCCGGAGGTTCCCCGCCCCTGCCTTAGAACATCACCACCAAGGGCATTCCGAACCACCACCAGGCAGGAGAGCCCCAAACCCTGGGAGTGTCCTGAAGAGAAGCACAGATGCACCCTTTCCATCATTGCATGGCTCAGGAGAACATCAGACTAAGTAACCTCTACCTCCATTACTGATACTACTATTTCTACTCCCATTCTCTTCCTTCTCCTGGGCCCGCTACAGATGGACAACGTGGATCTGTTCATTGGGTAATGATGGTCTTTCTCCCTCATTGTACTGCTGCTGCTGGAAAGAACACTGGGTTAGTCTAGTCTAGTCTTAGAGGGCCCATAAAATAATATAAATGTTCCTTCATTTTCTGTGTTTTCCATGTAGGAATGGATTACAGTAAAAACGACAAGAAGCAGAAAATGTATTCTACTGGTCGTCTTCTAAAGTCAAGATACCCCAATGTTGGAAACAATTGGCCAATGCACCAGAAACTTCCTGGAAGCACACACATAACTCCCAAGGATGCAGGAGACCTTTTCATCACTGGAATTTCTGTCTTAAAACTGAAAGACCAAAGTCTAGAAAACCATGCCAACCAGAAAGTGTCCATTACACAAAATGTGACCTCAGCACAGACCAGCGGATGGAGACTGAAAGCTGTCCCGGTAAATAATGTCCCTATCATCTGTTCGTACACAAGACCATTACAAATAACTCTTCATGGCTGTCCACTGACTGCTTCCAGCTCCCGAACGCAACAGTTTATCCGCCAGTTTGGTAGTACATTGGGTACAGCAAGTTCTGAGTCCTGGTGGAATTATCGATTTGCTACATATACAATTTTAGCGAGAAAACCTGGAAAACCATGCAGAGAATCTAATCTCTTGGCTGGACGTGAATCTCAAAGTCACAACCATCTACAGAGGCAAGAAGTGATGACTCGCAGCAATCAATACAATAAATATTTGTGTATGAAGCCTCTCCTGACAGATTCGTCTACTCAGACCCAGAGTCCACAAGATGTTCACCTTTCAAACCCTGAGGAATACAATACCTTCAAGAAGAAAGACCCCAGTCATCTGGATCCTGGAGGCTCCACTAACAGAATGGGAAAATTGGGCAAAAGAATGAGAAAACAGAAGAGTGGGTATGCACTGTCCATCCCTTCATCACCCAAAAACTCAGGGAGCAGGATTTACTGCACAGAGCCTGGTGTCCCAGTTATGTCCCCTGAGCCTTGGTCATCACCTCACACCCCAGAACAAGAAGAGATATCTATCACTGTCCCTCTCCTTCCAAAATTGCAACATTTTGGACAGTAGTCCGTGATCCATACAAACATCCTGGCCGTTCACACAATTTACCAGTAATAGAGGAGTTAATCAGCCATCATGGTGGCCCAGCTACTTCAGAGCACCTTGGCGAATGGAATTCCTTCTGCTGCTTTCCATGTGAAAATTCTTAATACTAATAAATCAGTGAGAACAGAGTAAATCAGAGTAGAATTTTAATTAACTTTTTTGATCCACTCTAACGTGAGTTGACCTATCTTATTATTTTTGGGTGCAACATGTTACCAACACAATTTGACTATTAGACAAAGCATCCAAGCCAACCTCTCCTTCTTACCAGTATGACCCCTTAATCACTGCTCCACCTTGTCCGACGGGGGCCCATCCTTTGAATTACTGATACATATACATTGCAGAGGCTCTGTGGCTTGTCTCCTTCAGTAGGCACTGCAGCCTCAAACCTGCATCACCAGGTTGCAATGTAGATCATAGATTAGATGCCTCCCTATGAAAAAATGTAAATATAATCTTCATAGATGCAACACCAAATGACTCCAGAATCTCACAGAGGATGTGTCCATCCCAAGAGGTCTCAACAGTGCCCCAACATGTTAAGCACCACAGTTATTGTTGCGGGTGAGGGCTATAATGTTGTCTCTAATGGGCCAAGTGTTGCTGGCCAGGCCAGAAAAGTCTCATAGAACTTGAGTGACTTCTCATGGAGCAGCAGCTTCTCCTCCAGAAGACTTGGTCTAAATCCTTGGTCATTGTGATCATCTAGGTCCCAGTACCTGTCACAGAAAAAATACATGAAAAAGTACCGGTTTCAGGATAAATGCAGTCACCTTGGCTCACATACATATGTGGCCCCTGGGTCTCATGTATAGATGTGGTCCCTGAGTTCATGGATAGATGTAATCTCCTGGGTAATGTTTAGATGTGGCCCCTGTGCTCATAGATAAAAGCATCCTCTGCACTCATGGATAGATGAGGCCCCCAAGGCTCTGTATAAAGGCAGACACTATGACTCATGTATAGATGTGATTCCCCTAGGTTCATGTCTAGATGTGGCCCCCTAGGCTTCTCTATAAATGTGGTCCACGGGGTTCATGTATGATGTGGCCTCCTGGACTGATTATACACTGTGGGAACTGCTGACTCCAAAACCCAAGCTGAGATTCTTATGGACCCTTACTGCTACATCTGGATGTAAAGGACTTTAGTTCTGGGTTATTAGAGCAGAGACTGGGAATCAGTCACAGGTGATGATGCCAGCTTTATTGGATAATTAGGTTGTAAAGTTGGATGATAAGGTGGGGCAAAGTCTAGAAATACTGCAACACTCAAGGTCCAGTGGTTACCTGTAAGATATTTGCCAGAAAGCCAAAGAATTCAAGAGCATTGCAGAGGCCAAGAAGAAGAAGAAGTGTTCTAAGTGACCACTTGACAAGATGTCTGGAAACCAGTCTCCTGAGGAAAAAAAGTTCAATGTAGGAGGTGATATCACCACACTATAGATATGTTATATTATACAGAGGTGAGTTATATGATATAGGAGATATCACCACTATCCAGATATGTAACATTATACATCAGCGATGGAGGTGAGGTATGGTTTAGATTAGACACCTTGATCACACGCAATACATTATACATATACAGTTCAGATCTCTATACAAACCTTCTGATGCTGAAAACACAATTTTAATCAGTAAAGCTCCAATAAAGCAGCCAAGTGCCTGAAACACAGTCATAACTGCCATACAAACACCCCTGATACTGCGTGGAGCCAGGCAGAATGTGATAAAAGAACCTGTGGAGAGAAGAGGGAGCAACAGTCAGTGATCCCTGTGCATTCCATTTTCATCAATTACATCAGCTCTGTTGCCCCACCCACAAGGAGACATGGTATAACTGAGGAGCCAGAACTTCTGATGTCTAGGAGAAATTTCACCTCTGTCACTAACAGATCACTGCTTTATGATATCAGCAGGGAGTCGCACCCCTAATGACCCCACACAACTTCCTGGACTAAACATAAGGGAGCTGCTTACCTATAAATATTACATGCAGACATTTCAGATGATTTCGGTGCTGCTGCAAAAACCGTACATGCAGATTTATGACTATCTCCTATGTGTGCTCTATTCCCCCCCCCCCCCCTCTGCATGGTACCTCCTTCCTCAAATAAACATCTGATCTGTGGCAACCATGGAATAGGAAGACTAATCAGCATCTCCTGCAGACTTCTGAGGAACATGAACGAATGTAGTCATCACTGCTCAACCTAAAACCACATGCCACCTGATCTCCACAAATCTGCACAAGAGTGACTAGTGAGAGGTCACAAGAAGAGACAACAATTCTGACATTTGATTTTCAACATAAGTACACCAGCCTCATCAGGTCTAAAGATCTGCTTAAAAATGGATGCAGTTTGTATTGGTGACAAAGCCAGTTTTTATTATTCTGTGCAGCTGGCAGAACCCTGCTTCTGTATCTGGCCTCTCACAAGTCATTCTTGTGCGGAAATGTGGAGGTCAAACAGTGGTGTAGACTGTGTAGAGTATTGATACAGTAGATAAAAACTTTCACACTCTTCAGGAGTCTGCAGTAGAAGAACTGTGTTTCTTGTTCGAAGAAGCAGAATACCCTGAAATATAGAGTATATAAGGAAAGAAGTGTGTTGATCTTGAAAAGGAAGGTGTAATCACAGGCTTAGGCCTCATGCACAGGACCGTAAGCTTTTTAAAGTCCACAAACTATGAATCTGCAGATCACAGACACCTTTTCTTTGCGATCTGCATTTCATTAGGGGACATTCACACAACCATATCCATTCTGTGGTCCGCAAATTGGGAATCCGCAAAACACGGATACTGGCCGAGTACATTCTGCATTTTGTGGATCAAAAATGCCTATTCTTGTATGCAAAATGGACAAGAATATGACATTCTGTTTTTTTTTGCTGGGGCACGGAACAGACATAGGGGTGCAGACAGCACGTGGTGTGCTGTCTGCATCTTTTACGGCCCCATTGAAGTCAATAGGTCCACAACCGATCTGCAAAACATGTGGATTGGATGCAGATGGAAAATACAGTTGTGTGAATGCCCCCTTTACTAGAAATTACTATTACTCTCCGCAATATGGACAAGAATAGGATATGTTTAATTTGCAGCATGGAAACACAAGATGCAGACAGATGCTGTCCGTTTTTTTAATTTTTTTATAACCCATAGAAATGAATAGGTCTTTATGCAAGCCGCAAAAAATGCTAATCGGACATGGATACAAAGTATGGTTGTGTGCATGAGGCCTTAACCTGGATAAAACATTGGCTGATACTTATTAATAGTGCGGGGTGTCCAATTATTTTATCTAAGACTTACAAGCAGGAGCCACCATAACTTCTGCCATTCCTAGGAAAATATATTGTGGAGCCAGGTGGAGGCAGGACATGGAAGACACTAACAAAATCTTTCCTGATAGGGTCTGTTCCACCAGAGGGAACCACTTGCGATGAATTTCATAGATACCAGCAATTAGCAGGGACAGCGCAGCAGCAACGTGACCACAAACTGCAGAAAAATCACAAATGGATAATGCTTCGTGATTACCAAGACCCTGAGGAGGAACAAGAAGAGACACTAGCTTACTTATAGAGGACACTTTGATTCCCTTATTGCCAACAGCAGACCATGGGATTACTCTGAAGTAGGACAAAGTGGTCATGTTTAATCAGAATCTATGACACCATCCCCCCCCCCCCCCCCACTATCCCATAATACTTTTTTCCCTTTAGGCGTCAGATTGAGCTAGGGCATTCGGCCCTTCCTACATGTCCAGCTGTCCATCTCTGATTACAGGGACCTGAACAGAGATAAATATTGTATTCATGTTTAATTGTACTTGCTTTTTTTTCTCATATTATGTAGTTTTTTTATGTACTGTACCCTGGCATTAATAGTACTGTATAATAGATAAGAAGAAGAAACATGGAAGACACAGATCTGACTACCTTACATTGACCATGGTCCATTCCTTTTTGGATGTTGAAACAAAGACTAGAGGTGGCCATACACTTTAGATAGAAGTTGGGTGATGGTTGAACAGCAGTTGTATAAGCAATGATCTGGTGAACAACCATTTTGCAGACACGTGCTGTGTACTGATAGCCCACTACTAAACAGTTAAAAATGTGTGAAATATGACATGATGAATTACCTTTCTATAGGCCCTAAAAGGGGTAAGCTGGCCTTAGTTACTGAGAGGGGCTGCCCTAATGTATGCAGTTGAGTGTAGTGAAAGAAAGAAGAGAAGAAAGCAGAAATTATTCAGCCAGCTTGAGTCAAAGCCTTACACCAGGCTCTGAGGGAGCAATTGAGATTTCTATGAAGTGTACCAGACATTTAGAGGAGATGTGTGTTAAAAAGTCTGTGGAGATAACCTGCATACAGTTTCTAGACTCCATAGAACTTTGCTTGGGAGAATAGAAACCCTGGCATACTGTCACTACCAGAGCTTTGAGACGTTCTCACAGCTCTGTGTCTCCACCCCTGTGATGATGTCACTTAGAGTTTGGAGGTGTTCTCACTGTTCTGTTTCTCCGCCCCTGTTGTGAGGTCTTTACTCCCAGCTGTCTCTCCTGATTTCCCTGCCTTTAAATCACCCCTCCTCCTATTGCAGGGCGTGGATTATATTTCTCTTTTCAGTTGTAGCTCTGCCTTGAGTATCTTCACTTCTTTAGCTACTAGTTCCCTGGACCTGTGTTCTGCTGCTGCAAGCACTCCGGATATTGCCAGCGGCCCTTGGATCCGTCTTCTCTGCGGTTGCAGCTTCATCAGCTAAGTGTGCAGACTTTGTTGTGTACCTGGTGATTTCCTGACTGGATCTGAGGTGGCCCCGGTTCCCTCCATATTCTGAGCAGGGCATCGGTGGCCGTGCCCCTTCCACTATTGTAGGGGTTACAGAGCTCATCAGTCTAAGGTACGCGGGCATGCCTCGTTCCACCATTTGGATCCGGGCATGTGCTTTAGCAGCATAGGGAGAGTGTTGAGGGTCTGACAGGGGTCACCCTTTCTCTTCCCTAGTTTGGGGTCCGGTCAGTAGCTCTTCTTACTGTGTATGCTCTGGTTACCCTTAAACAGCCGTGACATTATAATCCACCAAAACCGTCCTTGTTGACATGGATCCGCTTTCTGACCTGGTTGACCGCATGCAGGGTCTTTCTTTGGAAGTAGCGGATCTCCGTCAATCTCTGACTCAGCTACAAGCATTGGGCTCTGCTCCGGCTCATGGAGTCTGTTGCGAGCCAAAGGTCTCACTTCCGGAAACGTTCTCCGGGGGCAGTGAGAATTTTGTTCGCTTCAGAGAGGCATGTAAACTCCATTTTTGTTTGTGTCCCCACTCCTCTGGTAATGAGGAACAGAGGGTGAGGATTGTCATCTCCCTGCTCAGAGGTAATGCTCAGACTTGGGCTTTTTCGCTGCCATCAGGGGATCCTTCCCTTCGATCCGTGGAAAGGTTTTTTGTGGCCCTGGGGCAGATATATGATGACCCGGATCGTGTTGCTCTGGCAGAATCGAACTTACGTGTTCTATGCCAGAACAAACTGTCTGCGGAGCTTTATTGTTCTGAATTTCGGAGATGGGCAGCTGATTCAGGCTGGAATGATGCTGCACTCCGAAGTCAGTTCTGTCATGGTCTCTCAGAGGATTTGAAAGATGCCTTTGCTTTCCATGAGAGACCAACATCCTTAGAGTCTGCCATGTCATTAGCGGTACGCCTTGACAGGCGTCTAAGAGAAAGAAACAAGACCTCTCCGTCCAGCCATTGTCAGTCTAGGGGCAATGGTGCGGACTCATTCAGTATGCAGGGGTCTCATCCTGTCTCGCTCCCTTCTGAGGAGGAGCCCATGCAGCTAGGCCGACTTGCCCCTGATAAAAGAGGATTTAGTCCTCAGAATATGGTGTGTTTTTGTTGTGGGGGCATAGGTCATTTGGCAAATGTTTGTCCGTCTATGAGATTCCTGACCTGTTCTAAGAGCGATAATAAGAGAAAAACCTCAAGAGGTAGATCATCAAGTTCTGCTTCATCTGCTACTTTGGGCAAAGTTGATGTGGGAATTGATGCTTTTCCTTTGACCTGCAGTTCCCGTTTTCTCCTGTCTGCCAGGGTGGCGCTAGAGAGCAAAGTCATTCCTTGTGAGATTTTTGTCGATAGTGGAGCGGCCGTCAATCTTATTGACACTCAATTTGTAGCCTTGCATGGTTTTCAGGTTTGTACATTAGAAAAGGATATACCTGTTTTTGCTATTGACTCTGCCCCACTCTCGCAGAGATCTCTGAAAGGCATTGTTCACAATATCCGGCTAGCTGTAGGTGACACTCATGTGGAGGAGATATCTTGTTTTGTCCTTAACGGATTGCCTTCTCCTCTAGTTTTGGGGCTACCCTGGCTCACTAGACATAACCCCACTATTGATTGGCAAGGAAGGCAAATAAATGAGTGGAGTGACTTTTGTAGAGAGAATTGTCTCACAGCCACTCTTGCAGAGGTGTCTACTAAAACTCTGCCATCATTTCTCTCTGATTTCTCGGATGTGTTTTCCGAGAGCGGTGTTCGGGAGCTACCTCCTCACCGGGAGTTTGACTGTCCCATTAACCTCATTCCCGGCGCCAAGCTGCCAAAGGCACGGCTCTACAATCTCTCACAACCGGAAAGACTCGCAATGCGAACCTATATCTCCGAGAGTCTCGAGAAGGGGCATATTCGTCCCTCAAAGTCGCCTGTTGCCGCGGGTTTTTTTTTGTTAAAAAAAAAAGATGGCTCTCTGAGACCTTGCTTAGATTTTAGGGAGCTGAACCGTATCACGATTCGCGATCCCTATCCCCTTCCTCTAATCCCGGACCTCTTCAACCAAATTGTTGGGGCCAAGGTGTTTTCCAAATTGGATCTGAGAGGCGCGTACAACCTGGTCAGGGTCAGAGAGGGGGATGAATGGAAAACGGCCTTTAATACCCCTAATGGGCATTTTGAGAATCTCGTTATGCCTTTCGGCCTGATGAATGCTCCGGCCGTCTTTCAGCATTTTGTTAATAGTATTTTCTATCATTTAATGGGGAAATTTGTATTGGTGTATCTTGATGATATTTTGATTTTTTCCCCTGATGTTCAGACCCATCAGGATCATCTTTTTCAGGTCCTGCAGATACTGCGGGAAAATAAACTGTATGCCAAGCTGGAGAAATGTCTTTTTATGGTATCAGAGATTCAATTTCTGGGTTTTCTCCTCTCTGCTTCTGGTTTTCGCATGGATCCGGAGAAGGTCCGTGCTGTGCTGGAGTGGGAGCTTCCTGAAAATCAGAAGGCATTGATGCGCTTTCTGGGTTTTGCTAACTACTACAGAAAGTTCATTTTGAATTATTCCTCTATTGTCAAACCCCTTACTGACATGACAAAAAAGGGGACGGATTTTTCCTCTTGGTCGGAGGAGGCGCTTGCAGCCTTTTCTAAGATTAAAGAGAGTTTTGCGTCTGCTCCCATCTTGGTGCATCCCGATGTTTCCTTACCTTTTATTGTTGAGGTGGATGCTTCCGAGGTGGGTGTGGGTGCAGTTTTGTCCCAGGGCCCCTCTCCTGCCAAATGGCGACCTTGTGCCTTTTTCTCTAGAAAACTCTCCCCGGCAGAGAGAAACTATGATGTGGGAGATAGGGAGTTGTTGGCCATCAAGTTGGCTTTCGAGGAATGGCGCCATTGGTTGGAGGGGGCCAGGCACCCTATCACCGTTTTTACCGACCATAAGAATCTGGCGTACTTGGAGTCGGCCAGGCGTATGAATCCGAGACACGCCAGATGGTCTCTGTTCTTCTCCAGATTCAATTTTGTTGTTACTTTCCGCCCTGGGATTAAGAATGTGAAGGCTGATGCTCTCTCTCGCTGTTTTCCGGGAGGAGGAAACTCCGAGGACCCGGGTCCCATTTTGGCGGAGGGGGTAGTTTCTGCTCTATATTCCGATTTGGAGGCCGAGGTCCAGGCTGCCCAGTCTGAGGCACCTGCCCGTTGTCCCTCCGGGAAGTTGTTCGTGCCTCCTGAGCTACGTCACAAACTCTTTAAGGAACATCATGATACGGTTCTTGCTGGTCACCCCGGGAGTAGAGCCACGGTAGATCTCATTGCTCAGAGATTTTGGTGGCCGGCTCTTCGTAAGTCTGTGGAGGGTTTTGTGGCGGCTTGTGAGACGTGCGCTCGCGCTAAGGTCCCTCGTTCACGACCTTCAGGTTCCCTTCTCCCGTTACCCATACCTTCCCGTCCTTGGACACACCTGTCCATGGACTTTATCACGGATCTTCCTCGTTCCTCGGGGAAGTCGGTGATCCTGGTGGTCGTGGACCGTTTTAGCAAGATGGCTCATTTCGTTCCTTTCCCTGGTTTACCCAATGCTAAAACGTTGGCGCAAGCTTTTGTCGATCATATTGTTAAATTGCACGGCATTCCCTCTGAGATTGTTTCCGATAGAGGCACGCAGTTTGTGTCCAGGTTCTGGAAGGCTTTCTGTTCTCGCCTGGGGGTTCGGCTGTCCTTCTCTTCTGCTTTTCACCCGCAGTCGAATGGTCAGACTGAGCGCCTCAATCAGAATCTGGAGACATATTTGCGCTGTTTTGTGGCAGAGAACCAGGAGGATTGGTGTTCATTTCTCCCTCTTGCTGAGTTTGCTTTGAACAACCGTCGTCAGGAATCTTCTGATAAGTCACCATTTTTTGGTGCATATGGGTTCCATCCGCAGTTTGGGACATTCTCGGGAGGGGCTCTTTCTGGTTTACCTGAGGAGGAGAGATTTTCCTCGTCTTTGTCTACCATTTGGCAAAAGATTCAGAGTAATCTCAGAAAGATGAGTGAGAAGTATAAGCGTGTGGCTGATAAGAGACGTGTGCCTGGTCCGGACCTGAATGTGGGTGATCTGGTGTGGTTGTCTACAAGAAATATTAAACTGAAGGTTCCCTCCTGGAAATTGGGTCCCAAGTTTATTGGGCCTTATAAAATTTTGTCAGTCATCAATCCTGTTGCCTTCCGCCTTGATCTTCCACGGGTTTGGAAGATACATAATGTATTTCACAGATCTCTCTTAAAACCATATGTCCAGCCCACGGTACCTTCCTCTTTGCCTCCTCCTCCGATTTTGGTTGATGGCAATCTGGAGTTTGAGGTTTCCAGAATTGTGGACTCTCGCATTGTCCGCGGTTCTCTTCAGTACCTCGTTCATTGGAAGGGTTATGGTCCTGAGGAGAGGATGTGGGTTCCGATGTCGGACATTAAAGCCACTCGCCTTATCAGGGCATTTCATAGGGCTCATCCTGGGAAGGTGGGTCCTGGGTGTCCGGAGTCCACCCGTAGAGGGGGGGGTACTGTCACTACCAGAGCTTTGAGACGTTCTCACAGCTCTGTGTCTCCACCCCTGTGATGATGTCACTTAGAGTTTGGAGGTATTCTCACTGTTCTGTTTCTCCGCCCCTGTTGTGAGGTCTTTACTCCCAGCTGTCTCTCCTGATTTCCCTGCCTTTAAATCACCCCTCCTCCTATTGCAGGGCGTGGATTATATTTCTCTTTTCAGTTGTAGCTCTGCCTTGAGTATCTTCACTTCTTTAGCTACTAGTTCTCTGGACCTGTGTTCTGCTGCTGCAAGCACTCCGGATATTGCCAGCGGCCCTTGGATCCGTCTTCTCTGCGGTTGCAGCTTCATCAGCTAAGTGTGCAGACTTTGTTGTGTACCTGGTGATTTCCTGACTGGATCTGAGGTGGCCCCGGTTCCCTCCATATTCTGAGCAGGGCATCGGTGGCCGTGCCCCTTCCACTATTGTAGGGGTTACAGGGCTCATCAGTCTAAGGTACGCGGGCATGCCTCGTTCCACCATTTGGATCCGGGCATGTGCTTTAGCAGCATAGGGAGAGTGTTGAGGGTCTGACAGGGGTCACTCTTTCTCTTCCCTAGTTTGGGGTCCGGTCAGTAGCTCTTCTTACTGTGTATGCTCTGGTTACCCTTAAACAGCCGTGACACATACTTTAGAGACATCTGCTAAGTAGCTATACCCTGTAGCTGGGTACTTGAAGTGCTGAGATTCAGAGAAATACAGAAAAAGGGAGAGAGATATATGTTTTGCACCCCTGTGACTGAATGGAGAGTAAAAGTTCAGATACTGGAAGTCTGACTCAGAGAGATAACATCCAGGCCTGTCAACCACATTTGCAGCCTGTAAAACTTTAAGAACTGTGGAAACTGCATTACATGTGAGATCTGTCAGGCCATGAATAATCTGAACTGCGAGTATGTATATGTGCACCGCGCCACTATTACCTCCAGTAGAGAACTGGCATTTGTTTCACAAAACCAGCCTTGCTATTGCATGCAAATGGCATACGTAGAAAAAGTACTCCAAGTGACTGTTCCAGCTTTAAGGGGCTGATCTATAGATCTATAAATTGATGAAGTTGTGTGACACTGCAGAGATATCAGAAGAAGGAGCAGGAACTGTATTAGATGTATACAAACCAGGTCTAGCCCAAACCCCCACTATTACCATTTTCATGGACATGGAACATAATTCTTCCTCCAGGAACCGTAAGAACTGTAATCTCCATGAAACCTGGGACCCACAGACTTTATAATGGATTATGATTTTGTTTATCGATGTTGCTGAGTATAATTCAGTAAATCTTATGTGTTATTATATTGATATCAGTGCTGTTATCATGTCATCAGAGGACACTTTTCCTGGCCAGATGACCATTCGTGATGGGACTCACCTATGGCCATGCAGGGTAGCTGCCTGTAACCTCGTTTGTAGAACAGGAAGGAATGGACTCTCTCCAGACAAGGAGCCAGAAGAATGACTGGGATGATACTTATGACTTTCATGGCAGCGATGGGCAGCAGGAACCCGTTGAGACTTAGGTTAGAGTTCATAGACTGAATAAAATATCCAGATGAAGCCTGAGCAAGAAGACATAAAACTGAGTAGCTTTGGTGGCCAATGGCCATTATGTTAGATTATGATTACTGCAGGCTCCTAGGAAAGTTTGTGGTCTATAGCCTTGGGTTAAGACAGGGAGTAGACAAAATCACCCCCTCTAGCTAATGGTGTAGTGGGCACTAAGGGGGAGATTTATCAAAACTGGTGTAAAGGAAAACTGACTTAGTTGCCCATAGCAACCAATCAGCTTGATCCTTTCATTTTCCAAAGGAGCTCTGAAAAATGAAAGGTGGAATCTGATTGGTTGCTATGGGCAATTAAGTCAGTTTTTTCTTTACACCACCTTTGATAAATCTCCCCCTAAGGCTACATGCACACGAACGCATTTTGTTTCCGTGTCCGTTCCATTTTTTTACGGATTGGATGAGGACCCATACATTTCAATGGGTCTGCAAAAAATGTGGACAGCACACTATGTGCTGTCCGCATCCGTATGTCCGTTCCTCAGCCCCACAAAAATATAGAGCATGTCCTATTCTTGTCCGTTTTGTAATAAGAGATGCCAAAAGGACATCATCCGTATTTTTTTTGCGGATCAGCAAAACCTATACAGTCGTGCAAATGTAGCCTAAGGCTGTAGCTACACCGAATGTAGCAGGAGGCATATGGAGGTACAGTTGGGGACATAGACATCTATTTCTGCCTCCTTCATTCTTAACCCTCATTTCCATGTCACTCACCTGAGCAGTACATATTCTGTACAGAACCTGCAAAACAAAAAGTGGGAGGAGCCTGAGCAGCACCTTAGCATTTTCCACATGGGACACGCTGTAACGGCCACCATTATATTCCTTAGCACGATCTATCCAGCTGGAGACCTGTCCCCCGACATGACGGTAATGAATGCAGCACATCCTTCCAGCATTTACAAACACACCAAGCGTTGTGCCAAGAGAACTGACTGCAAGAGACAAACATTTCTACCATTAATATAACACACAGGAACGTCCAGATATCCGATATTACAGGCAGAGGTGGAAAGCAGCAGCCACACCACTCACTGACACACATGTAAATGAACAAAAATGGAGAAACCATTGACTCCCTATAACAGAACCATTTGGGACAATAGAAGAAAAAAATCAAGATCTGGGAAAAGGGAAAATGGCTGAGTAGCGTGAATGGCCTTAAAGTGCATCTGTCAGCAGGTTTGTACCTATGACACTGGCTGACCTGTTACATGTGCACTTGGCACCTGAAGGCATCTGTGTTGGTCCCATGTTCATATGTGCCTGCATTTCTGAGAAAAATGATGTTTTAATATATGCAAATGAGCCTCTAGGAGCAACAGGGGCGTTGCCGTTACATCTAGAGCAGGCATCCTCAAACTGCGGCCCTCCAGCTGTTGTAAAACTACAACTCCCAGAATGCCCTGCTGTAGGCTGATACCTGTAGGCTGTTCGGGAATACTGGGAGTTGTAGTTTTGCAACAGCTGGAGGGCCGCAGTTTGAGAATGCTTGATCTAGAGACTCAGCTTTCTTTGCAACTGCCACGTCCTCTCCACTTTTTCATGGTCAGATGTGATGAGGTTTTCACTGCTTTGCCCTGTTAATGAAAGTGCTGTCAGCACGGCAGTTCCAGAGAGAGCGGAGCCTCTAGGTGTAACGGCAACACCCACGTTATTCCCACAGGCTAATTTGCATATATTAAAATCAATTTTCTAAGCAATGTGGGCACATATGAACATGGAACCAACGCAAATGGATTCAGCTGCCAAGTGCACATGTAACAGACCAGCCAGTTTGATAGCTACAAATCTGCTGACAGATGCCCCTTTACTACTCGTCTTATTGGTTGGATGGATGAGGTTGTCTTATTGGTTGGATGGATGATGTTGTGTCTTATTGGTTGGATGGATGCATAAAACAGTTGAGTCCGTGTCCTGCTTTTAGTCAAATACATACAGGCAGGTCCATAAATATTGGGACATCGACACAATTCTAAAATTTTTGGCTCTATACACCACCACAATGGATTTAAATTAAACTAACAAGATGTGCTTTAACTGCAGACTGTCAGCTTTAATTTGAGGGTATTTACATCCAAATCAGGTGAACGGTGTAGGAATTACAACAGTTTGCATATGTGCCTCCCACTTGTTAAGGGACCAAAAGTAATGGGACAATTCGTTTCTCAGCTGTTCCATGGCCAGGTGTGTGTTATTCCCTCATTATCCCAATTACAATGAGCAGATAAGAGGTCCAGAGTTCATTTCAAGTGTGCTATTTGCATTTGGAATCTGTTGCTGTCAACTCTCAAGATAGGATCCAAAGAGCTGTCACTATCAGTGAAGCAAGCCATCATTAGGCTGAAAAAACACAACAAACCCATCAGCAAGATAGCAAAAACATTAGGCGTGGCCAAAACAACTGTTTGGAACATTCTTAAAAAGAAGGAACGCACCGGTGAGCTCAGCAACACCAAAAGACCTGGAAGACCACGGAAAAAAACTGTGGTGGATGACCGAAGAATTCTTTCCCTGGTGAAGAAAGAACAAGAACACTCTCCAGAAGGTAGGTGTATGTGTGTTAAAGTCAACAATCAAGAGAAGACTTCACCAGAGTGAATACAGAGGGTTCACACAAGATGTAAACCATTGGTGAGCCTCAAAAACAGGTAGGCCAGATTAGAGTTTGCCAAACGACATCTAAAAAAGCCTTCACAGTTCTGGAACAACATCCTATGGACAGATGAGACCAAGATCAACTTGTACCAGAGTGATGGGAAGAGAAGAGTATGGAGAAGGAAAGGAACTGCTCATGATCCTAAGCATACCACCTCATCAGTGAAGCATGGTGGTGGTAGTGTCATGGCGTGGGCATGTATGGCTGCCAATGAAACTGGTTGTCTTGTATTTATTGATGATGTGGCTGCTGACAAAAGCAGCAGGATGAATTCTGAAGTGTTTTGGGCAATATTATCTTCTCATATTCAGCCAAATGCTTCAGAACTCATTGGACGGCGCTTCACAGTGCAGATGGACAATGGCCCAAAGCATACTGCAAAAGCAACCAAAGAGTTTTTTAAAGGGAAAGAAGTGGAATGTTATGCAATGGCCAAGTCAATCACCTGAGCTGAATCCGATTGAGCATGCATTTCACTTGCTGAAGACAAAACTGAAGGGAAAATGCCCCAAGAACAAGCAGGAACTGAAGACAGTTGCAGTAGAGGCCTGTCAGAGCATCACCAGGGATGAAACCCAGTGTCTGGTGATGTCTATGCGTTCCAGACTTCAGGCTGCAATTGACTGCAAAGGATTTGCAACCAAGTATTAAAAAGTGAAAGTTTGATTTATGATTATTATTCTGTCCCATTACTTTTGGTCCCTTAACAAGTGGGAGGCACATATGCAAACTGTTGTAATTCCTACACCGTTCACCTGATTTGGATGTAAATACCCTCAAATTAAAGCTGACAGTCTGCAGTTAAAGCACATCTTGTTTGTTTTATTTAAAATCCATTGTGGTGGTGTATAGAGCGAAAAATGTTAGAATTGTGTAGATGTCCCAATATTTATGGACCTGACTGTAATTCTGCTTCGTCTTATTGGAAAGATGAGGAAGCATCTTCTTATTGGTTGCCTGTTATGGGCTGCATCTTCTTATTAGCAACTGGGGCTACAGAGTCTCAGTCCATAGGGTTAAACTATGCCCCCTACAGAAAAATAAACCAGTAGCAACTACCTTACTCTAGATAGTGAGAAGAAATACAATTTTCAGTGACTCTCAATTCACATTAGAGGAAAAACACAGCATCTCATAGTCCTGAGACTTGCCACTCCACAATCTGCAACGAGATGAATGGCAGCTTAGCAGCAAGTAGATAACCAGTTCTCCTGTGCTAATCCATACAGTTGCCTAGTGTAGTTGGTATTCTCTGGAGGCTGGAGCCATGCAGTCCGGTTTTCTTGCAGTGTTAGTGCTATGAGAATAAAGGAGACCCATAGTGCAGAACTCGATTCAAGGATAACATTGAAGGTTTTATTATACTAGGAGTTAAAAGCATTTGTACTTATCACATAAAAACATCTCATACTATCCATGCCCGACCGAGGTTTCACCGCACCGCGGCTTCTTCCGGGGCATTAGTAGCATATGCAAACAGAACCAATATATAGCCACCCATTAGAAATATCTATATCGTAATAAAATAGAACGTATTAAAATAAAACGCAATGGAGGTCATTTCTCATGCGCGTCTGTTTTTTAGAGTGTTATTAGACCGGCATAGTGGATTAGCCTGTCAGTATTTTGCATAGTATTTATAAGGAGTCGCACAGCAGGTGATGAGTTAGGCGAGGTGTCTTTGTGTTTGTCAGGGCGACGGTGGATAGTGTACAATTAGACTACTCATTAGTCGGCTCATAAATAAGGCGCAAAAGTGTGGCAAAAAGTCGCAGCTATATACACGTTTTATATTTGTGAAAAGACGCATGTCTACCAGACAATGCAACTTTTTAAATAACATTGTTGCGCAGCCCCACAAAAAGCAGACAAACATAACCAATGGGGTAATTTATCAAACTGGTGTATAGTAGAACTGGCTTAGTTGCCCATAGCAACCTATCATGATTCCACCTTTCATTTTGGATAGCTTGTTTTGGAAAATGAAAGGAGGAATCAGATTTTTTGCTATGTGCAACTAAGGCAGTTCTACTTTACACCAGTTTGATAAATTACCTCCTAAGGCTACTTACACACTTGTGGTAGAGTGATCCGGCAAGCAGTTCTGTCGCCGAAACTGCCCGCCGGATCCGGCAAAATGTATGCCAGCTGATGGCATTTGTAAGACTGATCAGGATCCTGCTGAAAAATGCATTGAAATGCCATATCCGTCTTTCCAGGGTCATCCAGCAAAACAGATCCGGCATTTATTTTTTTCACCCTTTTTTCGGTCTGTGCATGCAAGGCATTCAGGCAAGTCTTCAGTTTTTTTGGCCGGAGATAAAACCATAGCATGCTGCGGTTTTATCTTTTGCCTGATCAGTCCAAATGACTGAACTGAAGACATCCTGATGCATCCTGAACAGTTTACTCTCCATTCAGAATGCATGGGGATATACCTGATCAGTTATTTTCTGGCATTGAAGCCTTTTGACGGAACTCAATGCCGGAAAAGAAAAACGCTAGTGTGAAAGTACTCTAACCCTGGGTTCACACCTCAGCGTTCGCGATGGAGCGCTCTGTATGCGCGATTGTACGGGCGTTTACAATCGCGCATACAGAGACAAGCGAACGCCCATTGTTGCGCGTTCCCGAAAGTCTATGTATGCGACAAAACGCCCCAAAGAAGCTCAAGAACTTTTTTGAGCGTCGGGCGTTTTACAGCGCGATCATACGCGCTGTAAAACGCCCAGGTGAGAACCATTTCCATAGGGAAGCATTGGTTTCTCCTTGTTGAGCGTTTTACAGCGTGTAGGAACGCGCTGTAAAACGCTCAGGTGTGAACTTAGGGTAAGTCTTTCCTGGAGTGGAGTAAAAATAAGACTCATTTTATGTCATACTTAAAAGCGCACCTACATAAATAGGCACACAAAACACACAACTAGCCACACCCTCACCATGAAACTGTCTAACAAGTCTAAAAAAAAACTCCAAAACAGGCATAGCATCATTAGTAAATGTGGCTAAAACAAGTAGTCTGTCCAAACAAGGTAAAATTGGACAAAAACAGGCTCAGACCACGATAATAAATGACCCACAACATATACTAGATTAGACACACTTCCTCATACCTCACATTTCAAAATTTATTCTCAAATTTTTTTGTGATATTTTTACATTTTCCGTTCTCATCGTGACCTAATCAGTTGAGCATTCTACTGCCCTGACTCAGAACCAGCATTTTATTATTTAATTTTCTCACATGGGTAAAGTTACACCTCGACCCATAACTTTATATATTTTCTCCCTGTGCTATCAGCATCTTGAGACGCCAGCAATAAAGGCCAAAAAGTCCACCAGTAGTGGTTGCTTCCACGATGTCTAATCACTCCTCTTCCTTTCACGTCATGTCATCTGACTGCTTCTACCCTATCCTCATACTGTACATGACTGCTAGAAATAAGCGAAGTTTTGGAAAATCCGATTTTACAAAAAAATTTGCTTAGTGACAAATTACTTCGTCAGGAAGTGCATTTTTTTGTAAGTAGCGGGTGCAATGAAAGTGAGCTACAATAGCGCAGCTCCCCATAATTGTACCCCTCAGATGCCGTGATCATATATGATCTGAGAGTAAAAACTGTGTAAAAGTAACAGAAGGAGAAATGTAATCACACTGCCATCTTGCTTGAAGATCTGACTTTGTCACGCTGGCCGGTGTACGGGATTTCGGCCGAGATCTTCAATCAAGATGGCGGTGGCCGGCCCGTCGCAAGCAAATGGAGGAGATAAGTATGATTTTTTTTTTTTACACTATTTTAGGTAAAATCGATTCGTTACCACGAAGCACGAGGACATTTATCCTGAAATCTGGATCGAATTCCCCTTCCACTGTAATGATTGGCTATCTATACACTACGTGCAGAATTATTAGGCAAATGAGTATTTTGACCACATCATCCTCTTTATGCATGTTGTCTTACTCCAAGCTGTATAGGCTCGAAAGCCTACTACCAATTAAGCATATTAGGTGATGTGCATCTCTGTAATGAGAAGGGGTGTGGTCTAATGACATCAACACCCTATATCAGGTGTGCATAATTATTAGGCAACTTCCTTTCCTTTGGCAAAATGGGTCAAAAGAAGGACTTGACAGGCTCAGAAAAGTCAAAAATAGTGAGATATCTTGCAGAGGGATGCAGCACTCTTAAAATTGCAAAGCTTCTGAAGCGTGATCATCGAACAATCAAGCGTTTCATTCAAAATAGTCAACAGGGTCGCAAGAAGCGTGTGGAAAAACCAAGGCGCAAAATAACTGCCCATGAACTGAGAAAAGTCAAGCGTGCAGCTGCCAAGATGCCACTTGCCACCAGTTTGGCCATATTTCAGAGCTGCAACATCACTGGAGTGCCCAAAAGCACAAGGTGTGCAATACTCAGAGACATGGCCAAGGTAAGAAAGGCTGAAAGACGACCACCACTGAACAAGACACACAAGCTGAAACGTCAAGACTGGGCCAAGAAATATCTCAAGACTGATTTTTCTAAGGTTTTATGGACTGATGAAATGAGAGTGAGTCTTGATGGGCCAGATGGCTGGATTGGTAAAGGGCAGAGAGCTCCAGTCCGACTCAGACGCCAGCAAGGTGGAGGTGGAGTACTGGTTTGGGCTGGTATCATCAAAGATGAGCTTGTGGGGCCTTTTTGGGTTGAGGATGGAGTCAAGCTCAACTCCCAGTCCTACTGCCAGTTTCTGGAAGACACCTTCTTCAAGCAGTGGTACAGGAAGAAGTCTGCAAGGTAAGAAAAACATGATTTTCATGCAGGACAATGCTCCATCACACGCGTCCAAGTACTCCACAACGTGGCTGGCAAGAAAGGGTATAAAAGAAGAAAATCTAATGACATGGCCTCCTTGTTCACCTGATCTGAACCCCATTGAGAACCTGTGGTCCATCATCAAATGTGAGATTTACAAGGAGGGAAAACAGTACACCTCTCTGAACAGTGTCTGGGAGGCTGTGGTTGCTGCTGCACGCAATGTTGATGGTGAACAGATCAAAACACTGACAGAATCCATGGATGGCAGGCTTTTGAGTGTCCTTGCAAAGAAAGGTGGCTATATTGGTCACTGATTTGTTTTTGTTTTGTTTTTGAATGTCAGAAATGTATATTTGTGAATGTTGAGATGTTATATTGGTTTCACTGGTAAAAATAAATAATTGAAATGGGTATATATTTGTTTTTTGTTAAGTTGCCTAATAATTATGTACAGTAATAGTCACCTGCACACACAGATATCCCCCTAAAATAGCTAAAACTAAAAACAAACTAAAAACTACTTCCAAATATATTCAGCTTTGATATTAATGAGTTTTTTGGGTTCATTGAGAACATGGTTGTTGTTCAATAATAAAATTAATCCTCAAAAATACAACTTGCCTAATAATTCTGCACTCCCTGTATGCAAAGTAACAATTACTCCAAACCCAATCTATTCCCATGGTCACATGATTCTTGTTATCTAAACAGCTATTAGGCATTGACAGATGAGATGTAATACACCCCATCAGTGTCCATAAACAGATAACTCCCATTTGTTCCACCTACAATACAATTCTCGAGATTATTCGCTAAATTTGGTTTTTGAACATGAAAAATATATTGAATATGAATAAGCCATAAAACTAAAACATGTCTAATCTTTAAGGAAACATTTTATTTTGAAATCTATATTTAAAGGAAATCTGTCACCTCCTTGGAGTGCTATTAGGAGGAATATTACATGAATAGTACTGCTCCTGTTGAGTCTGGATCACAAATTTATATGTTCATACTCCCCTTTTTTCCATTGGTGTGTGCCTACAAAGTGCCACTGTAATACACTCATTGACAAAAAAAAAAAACTGATAGAAATGTACAACTTAGCATGCAGTTATGTCTAAAGCTTGATTTACATGGCCTGATGGTAGGGCTGATTATTGGGAACAAATGTTCCTACGAATGCTCATTCTTAATAATCTGCCCATCTAAAGGTGCTGCAGATCACCTGATGAGCAAGCAAAAATGCTCATTCATCGGGTGAAATGATCTGAGGTGTGGACACCTCAATCATAGTTTCCCAGGATCGTCTAAACAGCACCCTCCTGCCCAGGACCAATGATTTTGTATGGGGACGAGCAATAGCAGCAGCGATCCCTCATCCTCATACTGTGGAGGTGATCGCTGCGTGTAAATGCAGCACTTTACTTTCACTTACAAGCAGTCGATTGTCAGGAAGGAACACTTCTTTCCCAACAATCTGCTACTCCTCCCAGCATCTAAATGCACATTAAGGCCTCTTGCACACGACCGTATGGCTTTTTCAGTATTTTGCGGATCCACAAAAAATATCGATCATGTCCATGTGCATTCTGTTTTTTGCGGAACGGAACAGCTGGCCCCTGAGAGAACAGTACTATCCTTGTCCGTTATGCGGACAATAATAGGACATGTTCTATCTTTGAACGGAACAGAAATATGGAAACGGAAGGCATACGGAGTACCTTCCGTTTGTTTTGCGGATCCATTGAAATGAATGGTTCCGTATACGGAACGCAAAAAAAACAGGATGGAAACGGAATAAATAAAATGTTCATGTGCAAGAGGCCTAAGGCAGATATGTAAATGATTACATGTGTGATCTGATTAGACACTGGGTCTTGCCACAAAAAGGCCTAAAGGGGCTTCCCCCACTGTCCTATTAAAATGCTATTAGACCCTACTATTGACTAGTGTGTCTGTAGTACCCTGGAGCAAGGGTACTTTAGAGTATGGTCGTTTGTGGACATTTGCCCCAATTCCTACTATGCAAAGCCATCAACTCCCTACTTATTTCACTTTGAAGGGTTAACTTGCTTTGTGATTTATGCCATTGTTAACACCGATGCTGTTTTACACTATTTAACTGCATTTTATGCTATGTTATATTATATGTAATATATCCTATTCATTTGCACTGTTATTGCACTGTATTTGCACTGCACTGTGGAAAGGAATATACAGCAAGCAGCATTCTGAGAGACTTTGGGACTTTTTACCTATGCACTGAGAAGCTAGTAAATTTCAACAGTTACCAATAGAGAATATGCAGAGTTGAGTTTTGGAGGAAAAAAACTGACACTGTGAACTTTTGACCCCTTTGTCTGGTTAAGCTGTATATAGACTGTTGTTTATGTCTCAAAACAGCTTAGTCATTCCCACTGACTTGTATTGAGGCTCAGTACAAGTTTGTGGCAGACTGCTATTGCAACAATGTTTCTGTTAGACTGTGCTTCTTCACTACACCCCTACTAGTAGGGTCTAGTTAGCTAGAAACTGTATAAAGGTGGAGAAGTCAGAGCTGTTAGTTGTCTGCAGATAGGGACCAGTGTTCAGTAGGAGAGACTCTGCTACACTGAACCAGTGACCAGAATAAGATGCTGAGACGGGGATACTTTGCCACAGACCCTGAGTCACTAACCATTTGACCAGAGAGCCATCCGGACTACTGACGCAGAGACTATGGGCCACCAGTCCTTTGGCCAGGGTACCAACCTTCAGAGAATGAAAGGGACAATTAGCTCAGGCCTTTCCTCAGCATGAAACCTTCTTCTGCTCGGGAGGAGACTGGAGAATCTAGCAAAATTCATTGCCTACATTGTTTTGCACTTGAGTTTTTCCAGCAAAGAAGCACACTGGTTCATTGCAAACCTTGCCTCCCTGGAATTATCTTCTATTGGGGTGCACCACATCTTACCATTCCCTCTGGAGAGCAGCAACACGTGACTCCTCGACGATGTCTGGGGGACCCAGCGTAGCCTTTGGGTCATCCCAAACACATCCATGGCATGTCTCTTGGTAAGAGATCATTGACCTCTAAATATGCCTCTATGATGCACTCAAAGACATTTTACCTAAAATGCAGACTTTGAGAGGGGGCATACCATCAGTCTGAGAGTAGCAGGATGGTCATTTCAATGAACTGCCTGCCATCTAGGAAATTATGAACAAGCTGTTAGGAAGTGAGTGAGGGCGCACACACACACCAAGAACAGGATCCTAATGGCCCAGACAGACCACTGGTAGAGAGGATCATTTGATTTGCTGACAAGCACAAACAGCTCCCACAGTTTTGTTGTCCACCAGCAAGACACAGGTGGCACCTTCATTACACACCCCTTTCTCTGCTCGGGACATTTCCAGGCACTAAGCAGAAGGAAATGTGGTGTCCTGGCGTACAGCAGTCGAATGGAGTGAGTATGAACATGAGCAATGAGGACTCAGCAATAGTGCTAATAGTGCTCCAGAAAGATGACAGGGTATATATATTAGATTTTTGTTTTAATTTTCAATGTCACTATCTATATTTGAGAAATAATATTTGAAATCTTGCACTTTTCATACTGGCCACTATGCCTAATAATATGTTGAGACTTCCTGTTCTGTGTTGGTAACTTTTCAGCAGCCATCTCATTACCATCACAGACAGAATTACAATGACAGATATCCCCTATACAGTGGCGTACCGCCCATAGAGGCAGACCACGCCACTGCTATGGGGCCCACGGCACTAGGGGGCCCGTAGCGCAGCGAAGGCCCCGCCCACACTATTTGGCCCCGCCCACTCATGGCCTGCTGCAGCCGGCTATGCGGCTGCTTTTCTCCCCAGGGCCCAGCCCACACATCAACTTATCTTCTGCAATCGCCCCGCCCCCCCCCCCCTGACCTGACCTCCTCCTGACCGTATCTGCCGGAATCAGCATCAAACACCAGCCTGCATGTGGCGCTTGTGCCGCTGGCCAATCAGCACAAGGCAACTCTGTTGAGGCAGCTGCTGATTGGCCAGTGGCACAAGGGGGCGGGCGGGAGAATCGGCTCGAACTTCGCCGTTGGCCCTTCACCAGAGTCAGTGCCTGAGCTGAGGAGAGAGAGGGAGTCCGGAGGAAGATTCTGAACTCTGAAGCAGTGAGTAGTACTGTGAGTGAGCACTGAGCAGTGCACCGGTTGTGTCCCTGGCTGGGGCTGGCCTGAACTTGAGTCTTGAAGTAAGTCACTAGTCTCAGACTCAGTCAAGTGAAGTACCGTTCGTTCGTCCCTGCCGTGTCACTGCCGGCTGCACTCCCTGCAGCAGTGCCTGGCCCGGCCGACTAGTCCAAATTCCAAATATATTATAGCACAATGTACCCAGAGATATTTAATTACCACTACTGACTCATGGAACCCCAGAAATAGTGCCCCGGCCCCCAACCATCATGGCTGATGTCCCATGTGACAGGTCCCAAAAATCTAGCAGATGTCCTGATTAAAGGGAATCTGTCACTAGCAATTTACCCCAATTTTTTTTCCATGAATCCATGTTTAACAGAGTACCTTTTTTCCATCTGTCTTGTTCTTTTGATTGTGAGTCTTGTAATTTCTTCAAAAAATCGATTCTTATGATATGTAAATGACGCTGTAAGGAGCCCTGAGGGGCGTTATTCTTTCTCCACGGTGCCCAGGAACGCCCCTCTGAAGTGCCGTGCCCGGCTAAATTTGAAAACTAATAACGCCTCCAAGACAAGTTCATCTAAGGCTGCTTTCACACTAGCGTTCGCTGGTCCGCTCGTGAGCTCCGTTTGAAGGAGCTCACGAGCGGACCCGAACGCAGCCGTCCAGCCCTGATGCAGTCTGAATGGAGGCGGATCCGCTCAGACTGCATCAGTCTGGCGGCGTTCAGCCTCCGCTCCGCTCGCCTCCGCACGGACAGGCGGACAGCTGAACGCTGCTTGCAGCGTTCGGGTGTCCGCCTGGCCGTTCGGAGGCGTGCGGATCCGTGCGGATCCGTCCAGACTTTCAATGTAAGTCAATGGGGACAGATCCGTTTGAAGATGCCACAATGTGGCTCAATCTTCAAGCGGATCCGTCCCCCATTGACTTTACATTGAAAGTCTGGACGGATCCGTACTAGGCTATTTTCACACTTAGCTGTTCTATGCTAAAAATAATGCAGACGGATCCGTTCTGAACGGAGCCTCCGTCTGCATTATTATGAGCGGATCCGTTCAGAACGGATCCGCCCGAACTCTAGTGTGAAAGTAGCCTTAATCGCCTCCCAGAGGCGCGGCTAAGTGCTCAACACCCCCTTCCTCAGCGCCGCGCTCTGCTGCAAACACCCCGATCCTCCTCTCGCCGGCATCCCAAATCCCGCGCAGGCGCAGTGCCGTCAGTCTTCTTATCATAGCGCAGGCAATCACCGGCACTGCGCCTGCGCGGGATTTGGGATGCCGGCGAGAGGAGGATCGGGGTGTTTGCAGCAGAGCGCGGCGCTGAGGAGGGGGGTGTTGAGCACTTAGCCGCGCCTCTGGAGGCGATTTAGATGAACTTGTCTTGGAGGCGTTATTAGTTTTCAAATTTAGCCGGGCACGGCACTTCAGAGGGGCGTTCCTGGGCACCGTGGAGAAAGAATAACGCCCCTCTGGGCTCCTTACAGCGTCATTTACATATCATAAGAATCGATTTTTTGAAGAAATGACAAGACTCACAATCAAAAGAACAAGACAGATGGAAAAAAGGTACTCTGTTAAACATGGATTCATGGAAAAAAAAATTGTGGTAAATTGCTAGTGACAGATTCCCTTTAACAGGGCACCCCAAATAAGGAGACCTGCAGGCTGCAGCAGATATCCCATGTGACAGGTCGCCCCCAGGAAACCCCTAACAGTTTCTGTAGGTCATGTATAAATTTATTTAATGGCGGTGTGGCATAGGAGGAGCCAGGTCAGGAAGTGGGAGGGGCCATGGTGGGTAGTGGGCGGGGTTAAGGGGCCCAATTCAGATTTTTGCTATGGGGCCCAGTGATTTCTATGTACGCCTCTGCCCCTATATATACAATGCATTCAGAAACTCACTTTTTCACATTTTGTTATGTTGCAGCCATGTTCTAAAATAAAAAAAAAACATGTTTCCCCCCATCAATCTGCATCTAATACCCCATAATAAGAAAGTGAAAACAGAATTTTAGAAATGTTTGCTAATTTATTAAGGAAAAACAAAAATTTGGCATGGACATAACTATTCAGATCATTTGCTATGACACTTGAAATTTAGCTCTGGGGGCCTCCCATTTCTTTTGATCTTCTTTGAAATGTTTCTACATCTTGACTGGAGTCTACCTGTGGTAAATTCAGTTGATTGGGCATGATTTGTTAAAACACACTCCTGTCTATATAAGGTCTCACAACTGACAATACATATCAGAGCAAAAACCAAGTCATGAGGAGGAAAGAACTGCCTGTAGAGCTCAGAGACAGGATTGTGTGGAGGCACAGATCTGGAGAAGGGTACAAAAATTGTATGCTTTACTGAAAGTTCCCAAGAGAACAGTGGCCACCATAATTCTTAAATGGAAGATGTTTAAACAACCAAGACTCTTCCTAGAGCTGGCCGCCCCACCAAACTACGTAATCGGTGAGAAGGGACTTAGTAAGGTGACCAAGAACCCAATGATCACTGTGGTTGAGCTCCAAAGATCCTGTGTGCAGAAGGCAAAATTCAACTATCGCTGCAGCACTCCACCAATCTGGGATTTATGGCCAGAAAGAAGCCTTTTCTCAGTAAAAGACTTATTGTTAATGAAAACCTGATCCAAAGTGCTCTGGACGCCCAGACAGGGCCAAAAGTTCTCTTTCCTACAAGACAATGACCCTAAGCACACAGCCAAGACAACACAGAAGTGGCTTAGGGATGGTTCTGTGAATGTCCTTGAGTGGCCCAGCCAGAGCCCTGACCTGAACCCAATCAAATATCTTTGGAGAGACCTGAAAATAGCTGTCCACTGATGGTCCCTATCCAACCTGACAGAGCTTGAGAGGATCCACAGAGGAGAATGGCAGAAAATACCCAAATCCAATTGTGGAAACCTTGTGGCATCATACCCAAGAAGACTGGAGCAGTAGTCGCTTCAAAGTCCTGAGTAAAGGGTCTGAATACTTATGTGAATGCAAGATTTTAGTTTTTCTTTTTCAATAAATTAGCAAAGATTTCAAACATTCTGTTTTCAGTTTGTTCTTATTGAGTATTGCGTACAGAATGATTTGGAAAAACTTGAGTTTTCAATTTTTTTTATTTAAGGCTACTTTTACACTTGTGTTTGGAGCAGATCCGCCTGGTATTTGTACAGACGGATCTGCTCCTATAATGCAAATGATGGTATCCGTTCAGACGGAACCATCTGCATTATATTTTACTAAAAAAGTCTAAGTACAATTTGTATTCAGACGGATCCGTCCAGACTTTACATTGAAAGTCAATGGGGGGCGGATCCGTTTGAAAAATGCACCATATTGTGTCACCTTCGAACGGATCCGCCCCCATTGACTTCCATTGTAACTCTGGACGGATCCGTTTGCCTCCGCACGGCCAGACGGACACCCGAACGCTGCAAGCAGCGTTTGGGTGTCCGCCTGCTGAGCGGAGCGGAGGACAGACGGAGCCATATTGATGCATTCTGAACGGATCCGCATCCACTCAGAATGCATTAGGGCTGGACAGATCCGTTCGGGGCCGCTTGTGAGAGCTTTCAAATGGAACTCACAAGCGGAGCCCCGAACGCTAATGTGAAAGTAGCCTTAGAACAAGGCCACAACATAACAAAATGTGAAAAATTGAAGGAGTCTGAGGACTTTCAAAATGCATTGTAGATAACAAAGGATCCACCATTCACAGCTATCACAGCTTATCTGCTGCCTCCTGACCTCAGCACAAGTCACATAGCATGCCTACCAAAATCTCCCATAGAAGTCGATGTGTTCCCTACAGTTTATTGTGTCTATGGTCCATGTGGCTGCTCTGAAAGAAAAGGAAGATGTCTTGACATATTTTAAGGACTAGTGGCCAATGTGAATTGATTATGATTTTAAGGTTTGTTTTTAAATATACTGTATATTAGGGAGATGGAAAATAAAACAAAATCACCAAAAATTCTACAAAATATTTTCTAAAGACATGTTTCTTTTAACCCTATTGGTGCTAGTGATTTCAGTGTATAAATACAGAAACCTTCCCATGTGTTTAATTTGTCAATAATGACAACCAACTATACACTTCTGTACTACAGAACACCAGTGACTGTCTGTCTGCTGTCTCTTACATAATGTCCTCTCTTTATCTGCAACTGAATCTTTCAAAAACTGAACTACTGGTGTTTTCTCCACCTACTAACCTACCTAAACCTGATATCTCCATCTCAGTGTGTGGCACTACCATAATGCCTATACAGCACGCCCGTTATCTCGGTGCTATGTTTGACACTGATCTTTCCTTTACCTCCTATATTCAATCTCTTGCCCGCTCATGCCGCCTACTCCTTAAAAACATCTCTAGAATCCGCCCTTATCCTACTTTAGAAAAAAAAAAACTCTCATTGTTGTCCTGATCCATTCCTGCCTCGATTACTCATTACTAATTGGTCTCCCCCTCACCATACTTTCCCCTCTCCAATCTATCCAGAATACAGCAGCCAGGCTCATCTATCTGTCTAACTGCTACTCTAATGCCTGTGCCGTGCCATACAATATAGGATTCAATTTAAATTTCTCATCCTCACCCATAAAGCTCTCCACACAGTGCTGCACTCCCTACATCTCTTCCCTCATTTCTGTTTACCATACTACCCATGCTCTCTGTTCAGCCAACAATTTACGACTAACATCCACCATATTTCGAACCTCTCACCCTCATCTCCAAGACTTCTCCCGAGCTGCACCCGTTCTCTGGAATGCCTTACCTCAAGCAATTAGGTTCATTTATAACATCCATAGTTTTAGGCGCTCCCTAAAAACAAATCTTTTTGGTTAGCCAATTACATACCCTGATCTAACTCTCCCCCATTCACAGCCCCACCATCCCTTCAGCATCATTCTTCTGAACCTGATCCATTATCCACACTCCATGCACTCAGAAGCACTACAAATATCGGCTGTTGACTGTGGCCGTATATATCTACTCCCGTATTGTGTTAATAAGGCACTTATTACCTTGTGTGTAACGCTTATCTTTTTATAGATTGTAAGCTCTTGCGAACAGGGTCCTCATTCCTCTTGTTTTAATTGTTGACTTGTTTGTTGCTATGTAATTTATGAATCTGTATTTGTACATGAGCCCTTTGATTGTAAAGTGCTGTGGAATATGTTGGCACTATATAAATATATATTATTATTATTATTATTATTATTATTATTATTAATAATAATATCTTCACCCATCCACCACAATTTTTTCTATTGCCCAGAAAAGTCTTACCTAATGAATCTCTATAATGTTTTCCTTTCAAATGTCTGAATACGCCATGAGTCTCTTTACCAATCCTAACATTTCTTGGTTGTTCTCATGGCCTAGTTTTTAATTTGCACCCAGTTCTGCTAACATACACCAGCCCACATGAGTATTGCAGTGCATAAATAACCCCTAGCCCGCAATTTGCGGTCAACAGCATGGGGCGCACACGTTCATGTGCATGAGCCCTAAGGCTCATCTTCCTTTCTTCTTCGGTTTTTTTCAATTTTTCAATGCAACATCATTCAAGTGCAACTCTTTAAGTGCACATACTGAATTATACCAGAATGTATATAATAGTGTAATACACTTTGTCATTACTGTCTACTGACCATCACCCAATTCTCTCCTCTCCAGGTATGTCTGCATTGAACCTAACTGCTGCAACCAACTTTTCCATAGTCTGATATTGTCCACACCCCTCATCTTTCCTTCTCATCCCCTGGTATGTCTGCATTGAACTTTTAAAGTCTCTTCCCCTGATGGATTTATTGAGTATTTGTTTACATTGACTATTTCACCCTTGAATCTAGTCCTCCCTTGATTAGGCCAAATGTAGCCCCCTCCCCTCTTGTTCACACCTGATTAAAAACTTAGTGGTATAAATCTAAGTTCTTAGGTCTTTCAGACCTTGGTCTTTTCAATGAAACATTTTTCAAGTGCAACTCTTTAAGTGCACATACCGAATTATACCAGAATATAATCAGAAGGGGGCCAACGGTAAATACAGAAATAGGTAATGCAAACAATGTTTCAATCTTTCATCTTACTCTTTCCACTTTTCCAAAACCTCCTGAAACACCCCTACATCCATTCACCCAGCAAGGAACTATTCATCTCTCCCTCCATCTTACCTTCTCATCTGACCGCTTGCACAATCCTGTTTGGCAACGTAAAACACTTCCTTCACAAACACACACAGATACCTCATGCCCTCTCTTATTCTCACCTACTTACACTTTCTCTGCTTCTCCTTATTGCTGGTGATATCTCTCCAAAACCAGGCCCCCCTCAGGAAATCCCCACTATAACCTCTACCTTCTACTACAAATCTCCTTCTACAAATTTCTGCAACCCCTTAAACCTAATAACCATTCCTCTGACCCCTGCTCCTTTGGTTCCTCTTGCAGGAGTATTATGGAATGCACGCTCTGTAACAAACTGTCCTACATTCATGACCTCTTCATCTCTCAAAACTTTACTTTCTGGGTCTCACAGAAACATGGCTGACACCCTCTGACACCTCCTCTCCTGCTGCACTCTCTTATAGTGGATTTCATTTCACTCACACCACCCACCCCGTCAGCAAACATGGTGGAGGAGTTGGTCTTCTCCTATCAGCCACCTGCTCCTACAGTCCAACTCCACTGCCACCCTCCATTACACTCACTTTATTTGAAGTACACTCTGTTCACATCTACTCTCCCTCCAACCTCCAAGTAGTTGTCATTTACCGCCCCCGAGGCCCAGCCACCATCTTTCTTGACCACTTTAACAACTGCCTCCTACACTTTCTTTCTGCCACTATAATCATGGGTGACTTTAACATCCCTATTGACACCTGCCACTCAGCTGCCTCTAAACTCCTATAACTCTCTTCCTCCTTCGGCCTCTCACAGTGGTCTTCCGCTCCCACCCACAGAGATGGTCACACTCTGGATCTTATCTCTACCTGTCTCTGCTCCCTATCTAACCTTTTTAATTCTCCTCTCCCCCTATCCGACCACAACCTACTCACCTTCTCTTCACTGGTCTTTTCTGCTGCTCCCCCGGTCCACACACTAACACTCCCCCGCAGGAACCTTAAACATCTCGACATTCGCTTGCCTTTTGACTCTCTTCTGCCACTCTCTACCATTTGTTCTCTTCAAGACCCAGATACTGCCACCACCCTATATAACACCACAATAAGTACAGCTCTGGACATTGTTGCCCCCTCACACACGAAACCCAAAACATCTACAGACAACCCTGGCACACCAACCTGACCAAAAAACTCAGACAAGCTTCCAGGGCTGCTGAGCGGCGATGAAAAAAATCCCACTCTAAGGATCACTTCACCACATACAAGCAATCCCTCCTCATTTTCAAATCCTCACTCACTGATGCAAAACAGGCCTACTTCTCATCTCTCATATCTTCCCTGTCCCACAGCCCTAAACAACTTTTTAACACTTTTAACTCCCTCTCTGTCCCCCAGCGCCCCCACCCCCTTTTCTTATCTCAGCAGAGGACTTTGGCACATACTTCAAACAAAGGATAGTCAACATCAGAGAAAGCTTCAGTGCACAGTCCCCACAGACCCTCTACACAACTGCTCAGTCCTCTTCTCCCAAAACCCACTTCTTCACCATTACAGAAGAAAAACTCTCCACTCTACTCTCCAGATCACATCTCACCACCTGTGCACTTGACCCAATCCCATCCCACCTCATCTCTAACCTCACTACAGTATTTATCCCAGCCCTAACTCATCTCTTCAACCTATAACTAACCTCTGGTGTCTTCCCCTCTGGTTTTAAACATGTTACCATTACACCCATCCTCAAAAAGCCTTTACTTAGCCCATCCTATTTGTCCAGTTATCACCCCATCTCACTTCTTCCATATGTCTCAAAGCTACTCTTCCCGGTCAACCAAGTCCACTGCCTTGGAGTGACCTTGGATTCTGCCCTCTCCTTTCTGACCGCACATCCAAGCCCTTTCCACCACCTGCCGCCTCCAACTCAAAAACATCTCCTGCATCCGCGCTTTCCTCAACTTTAAGTCTGCGAAAATGCTTGTACATGCCCTCATCATCTCTTGCCTAGACTACTGCAACATCCTCCTCTGTGGCCTTCCATCTTGCACCCTCACACCCCTCCAATCTATCCTCAACTCTGCTGCCTGACTGATCCACCTCTTACCCTGTTACTCCTCTGCCTCTCCCCTCCGCCAATCCCTTCACTGGTAAATTCAGTTCAAAATACTAAAAAATACATACAAGGCTGTCCACAACCTGTCCCCTCCCTACATCTCTGAGCTACTTACCCGATACAGCCCCACACGTAATCTCCGATCCTCACTAGACCTCCTTCTTTCCTTCTCTCCTCTCCTCTTATCACCTCTTACCACAATAGCCTCCAAGATTTCTCCCCCAAACTCTGGAACTCGCTACTCCAACATATCAGACCCTCACCTACAGGTGGAATCCTTCAAAAGAAACCTAAAAACCCACCTCTTCAGACAAGCCCACAACGTGACCCTGCTGCCTCTAATCTGCCAAGATCAACTTAACCCTCACTTAATGTGTCCTTCTCCCATACCATCTTCTTCTTGTACCAGTTTTTAACTCATCTTGTTCATGCCTAGTGCAATTGTCTGTATTATGTATGTATACCCCTTTTTCATATGTACAGAGCTATGGAATGAAGGGCACTTTAATGATAAATAATAATAATAATCCGTCAGAAGAACAGAAACCTGTGCATCAGATAGGGGAGGTACAGTACAGACCAAAAGTTTGGACACACCTTCTCATTCAAAGAGTTTTCTTTATTTTCATGACTATGAAAATTGTAGATTCACACTGAAGGCATCAAAGCTATGAATTAACACATGTGGAATTATATACATAACAAAAAAGTGTGAAACAACTGAAAATATGTCATATTCTAGGTTCTTCAAAGTAGCCACCTTTTGCTTTGATTACTGCTTTGCACACTCTTGGCATTCTCTTGATGAGCTTCAAGAGGTAGTCACCTGAAATGGTCTTCCAACAGTCTTGAAGGAGTTCCCAGAGATGCTTAGCACTTGTTGGCCCTTTTGCCTTCACTCTGCTGTCTAGCTCACCCCAAACCATCTCGATTGGGTTGAAAAATAAATGATGGTCCAACTAAACACAAAACGGATGGAATAGCATGCCGCTGCAAGATGCTGTGGTAGCCATGCTGGTTCAGTATGCCTTCAATTTTGAATAAATCCCCAACAGTGTCACCAGCAAAGCACCCCCACATCATCACACCTCCTCCTCCATGCTTCACGGTGGGAACCAGGCATGTAGAGTCCATCCGTTCACCTTTTCTGCGTCGCACAAAGACACGGTGGTTGGAACCAAAGATCTCAAATTTGGACTCATCAGACCAAAGCACAGATTTCCACTGGTCTAATGTCCATTCCTTGTGTTCTTTAGCCCAAACAAGTCTCTTCTGCTTATTGCTTGTCCTTAGCAGTGGTTTCCTAGCAGATATTGTACCATGAAGGCCTGATTCACACAGTCTCCTCTTAACAGTTGTTCTAGAGATGTGTCTGCTGCTAGAACTCTGTGTGGCATTGACCTGGTCTCTAATGTGAGCTGCTGTTAACCTGCGATTTCTGATGGTGGTGACTTGGATGAACTTATCCTCCGCAGCAGAGGTGACTCTTGAACTTCCTTTCCTGGGGCGGTCCGCATGTGAGCCAGTTTCTTTGTAGCGCTTGATGGTTTTTGTGACTGCACTTGGGGACACTTTCAAAGTTTTCCCAATTTTCGGACTGACTGACCTTCATTTTTAAAGTAATGATGGCCACTCGTTTTTCTTTACTTAGCTGCTTTTTTCTTGCCATAATACAAATTCTAACAGTCTATTCAGTAGGACTATCAGCTGTGTATCCACCTGACTTCTCCACAACGCAACTGATGGTCCCAACCCCATTTATAAGGCAATAAATCCCACTTATTAAACCTGACAGGGCACACCCTGTGAAGTGAAAACCATTTCAGGTGACTACCTCTTGAAGCTCATCAAGAGAATGCCAAGAGTGTGCAAAGCAATAATCAAAGCAAAAGGTGGCTACTTTGAAGAACCTAGAATATGACATATTTTCAGTTGTTTCACACTTTTTTGTTATGTATATAATTCCACATGTGTTAATTCATAGTTTTGATGCCTTCAGTGTGAAGCTACAATTTTCATAGTCATGAAAATAAAGAAAACTCTTTGAATGAGAAGGTGTGTCCAAACTTTTGGTCTGTACTGTATGTTTCCTTTTTTCTGATCTGTCAGAAGAACAGAAAATAACGGATCCTGTAAAAACACAGTCCTGTGCATCCAAATGGCATCTTGTTGCAGATTTTTTTCTAACGTAAATAACTGTGAATTGTATCTGTTCTCACTATCTGGAGTAGGATAGTTTTGTATAGATTTGGTTGGACATATTGAACTTTTCTTTTTTATTCTCTTTAGCGCCGCTTGTTAGTCCAGAACTATTGCAAGTACATTTATTCATTTTTAACGTCCCCTATAGAACATCATGAGAGTCACAGAGACATACAGAGAAGGTGGATGCTGCTTACCTGTTACCGGCTGGTAGATGAGCTCATTACGCACCATATGAATGGTAATTAAGGCCATAACAATGGACATAAATGGAATCAGGAATCCTAAATTCTTGGCCACAGACTGTTGTATATAGGAGATTCCCACAAACACAACCAGGGAATTAAGATTAACGAGCCAATAAAACCTAAAGACACAAAACAAAGGCAAGAATGAGCAGTGACATCACACTTTATACTCCAGTCACATTAAAATTGTTCTATTTTTTTCCGGTGCAAACGGATCACGGACCCATTCAAGCCGCCGCACGGATGTTGCCCGTGCATTGAGGACTGCAAATAGCAGTCCCCAATGCACGGAACGGCCGCACAACTGCTGTGTGCATGAGGACTTAGACGTATTTACCAGCAGTGCTGAGGGGGAAACTAAGAACAATGTAAAAAGCCGGTCTTAGTAAATGTACCCAGCTATCTTTTATACCTGAAAACAGGCATAAAAGAGGAGTAAAAACAACTCCAGTCAGGGGCTGGTGTCGTTTTTTTTACATAAATTAGACAAATCCTCCGGCAGCACACCTGGCAAATTAAGACTGGCGTAAAAGGCCTGAGAATACCCAATGTACTTGTGTAGGGTTGCCAACTTTCCCAATCAGCCAAGATTACAAGGGTAAAAATGGGTGCTTTTTGGGGCGTAGCTTAACAGGGATTATTTGATACTACTTGTTTGATCGCATTTTAAGTTTTGGGCCATTAAAAATATATATATATTTTTCTCCTTGCCATTTTTGATATAAGATGCAGCCAAAAATTGTGCACTGGCATCATGTGGGAACAAGTGTAATTGAATGAGCTCTTATGGAGAAGAAACCAAAAAGTCTGGAAAAATACATCTCGTTCACCTCCCAGTTTTCCCTGGTTTGTTTTATTTTATAGGAACAGTCAATGAGAAAAAAATATATTTTTTTGACTGATGGAAACCTTTATAGATACAGTACTGTACAAAAGTTTTGGGCAGGTGTGGAAAAGATGTGGCAAAGTAAGGCTACTATCTCACTTTCCGGTATTGAGATCTTTCATAGGGGCTCAATACCGGAAAACGGGAAAAAACGCTTCTGTTTTGTCCCCATTCATTGTCAATGGGGACAAAACTGAACTGAACAGAACGGAATGCTCCAAAATGCGTTCCGTTTAGTTGCGTTCCCATACCAGAGAGCAAACCGCAGTTTTCTTTCCGTGCTGGGATGCGGAGCAAGATGGATCTGGCATGACCCCCAATGCAAGTCAATGGGGATGGATCCGTTTTCTCTGCCACAATCTGCCACAATAGAAAACGGATCCGTCCTTCATTGACATTCAATGGAGTTATGACTGATCCGTCTTGGCTATGTTAAAGATAATACAACCAGATCCTTTCCTAACGGATGCAGATGGCTGTATTATCAGTAACGGAAGCGTTGTTGCTGAACCCTGCCGGATCCAGCAAAAACGCTAGTGTGAAAAGTAGCCTAAGAATGCTTTCAAAAATAGAAGTGTTACTAGTTTATCAACAACAAAACGCTGGTCTTAGTTCCCCCTTGTGCTGCCATAAGATTTGTCTAATTTAAGACAAGGCATGCACCTCATCATAAATTTGGCGTATCTGTGGCAGGTGTAAAAACGACTGTGCATTGATGTTAGTAAATGAGCAAATACAGCATAACACCAGCTGTGCAACTAAATATTATTGCACGGCCAGTTAAAAGGGGGACTTGCAACTATTGTTGTGTAAAATAGTCGTAAGTCCCTCAGTAAATGTGTCCTTATGTGTCTTTCATCTGCTACAAGACAGTTTTCAGCAAATGGAGTTGGGATTTGGTTTGGATTAATGGTGTCCTCACTGGGAAATACATGCTTCAAGTAATACCATCACAGAGGTGTCTGATTGGCCTCAAATTTATTCAGCAGGACAACAGCCCCAAACATACAACCAATCTTATTAAGAACTATCATCAGTGTAAAGAGGGAAGAGAAGACCTGGAAATGATGATATGGCCCCCTATAGAGTCCTGATCTCAACATCATCAAGTCTGTCTGGCAGGGGCGTAGCTAAAAGCTCATGGGCCCTGGTGCAAGAGTTCAGCTTGGGCCCCCGTCCCTCAGTGCTTGTTGGCAAGGGGCAGGGGAGCACATATCCTTCCTGCTGCCTGAGGCAAACATTGAAAGGGCGCCCCATCATTCCAAATTCTTAACCTAAACCCATTCCCTCCAGCCAGAGGTGTAAATTGACCAGTATGCACTTTCTATAATGCCAGTGTCTTATGTGGCACAAGGGTCTTTGGGCCCCCTCAGGCTCCTGGGCCCGGTAGCGACTGCTACCTCTGCACCCCCTATAGCTACGCCCCTGCTGTCTGGGATTACATGAAAAGACAGAAGGATTTGAGCAAGCCTACATCCAAAGAAAATCTGTAGTTAGTTCTACAAGATGTTTGAAACAACCTCACGGCCAAGTTCCTTCAAAAACTGTGTGCAAGTGTACCTAGAAGAACTGATGATGTTTTGAAGGCAAAGGGTGGTCACAGGAAATACTGATTTGATTTAGATTTCTCTTTTGTCCATTCACTTTGCATTTTGATAGTTGATAAAAAAATACTATTTGAAAGCATTCTTACTTTGCAGCATTTTCCCACCACCTGCCTAAACTTTTGCACAGTACTGTATGTCATAATATAACTTTACAGCGGAGTGCTGTGCTCCTGATAAAGAGCCCTACCTCTGCTCACACAGCCAAGATAAAATTCCTCTGCCTGCATTCACCACTAGGGGGAGCTCACCACATACAGAGTTTTACAGATCCATAAAAGGTTTATTATTGTGTAAGTGGTAAGTTTCCTTTAAGGAAGGCAACGAACAGACTTTATCATAGATCAAAAACTGAGATGTGATGTGTAGAGGGGATTTTACCTCTTACCTTCACATGCCCATGGTGTCCACTATCTTCTCTTTTGTCACATTTATAGGGCTTCCTTGTGATACTGTTTCAGATAACAAAGGCTTCTATGTGTGAGGCATCATGGGAAGGGGCCCAAAGTAGATATTATAGCAGTGCCATTGATCAGTGAGCAATGTGTCGCTTCTCAGATCTTAAGCTGTGACAGGGCTTTCCTGTCATCCTTACATGGCTCACAGCCCAGTTCTTATCCTCTGGCCAAACTCTGCACATTGAACAGTGCGCCCTGGGATTGAGAATAATACATACAGAGGAGAAGCAGATACTGAGGCTGTGGCATAACACTATATGAAAATATGCTTGTTTTATGCAATGACAAGGTTATTGATTACTGACCAGTTAAAAAATGACATCAGCTCCTTCTGTTTATAGCCCTGGAGACCATAAGCACTCAAAGGGCAGATGATGGCTCGAATCCCTCCGGTTCCAATGGATGCCATTAAAAGTCCAGCGTAGAAAAGAAGAGTTTGCTCCCTCCGAGCCAGTGTGTGCGCGATGTGATGCATGTCTATGTAAAAGTCCTCAAAGGGGAATGCAACTACTGGCAGCAGAACCGTTCCTGGGGGCATAAAACAAACATGTCAGGTGCCAAATATTGACTTATCATTGTTACAGCTCCCCATAGTCATCAAACCCAACCTACTGGCACCCAGCTACAGGGTCTACCTTTCTTACCTTATATAGACCCCCTAAGTGTCTATCAAAATGTACCACAACTGTAAGGGCTTTGTAAGCCCAACTGCAGGTTCTACCAGGCAAGGTCTATCAAGCCACACCTCAACTACAGGGCCTAACTTGCTACACCCCAACTGTAGGATCTATAAAACTACACACCAAAACAATGTCTGGAGTTCTATGTAGTCAGTATATACCCCTACTAGGGTGTGATGAAGGTCCACTTACAAGATGGGGCTACCGACATCCATTCAGAGCAGTTGATCGTGTATATGTGTGGTGGTGGTGGGGAGACTGCAATGAGAATATTCATAGACATATACATTCATGTACACCCAACCGTACACACACATCTATATGCATGATTTGTACACACACAACCATACACATATCCATGCACAAACACACATCTATACACTCATGCATATACACAAATACATTCACATATCCATGCACATACTCAAGTTTATAAACACTTATTTTCCCATATTCATGTACATAACCACATCCATAGTCAAGTCTTTGCATGTACACAAATCTGTACATTCACATATCCATGCAATTACACACCTCCATAAACACTTCTACCCATGTACACACATTCATGCATATGCACATCGATACACATGCACACACACATCCGTGCATCTACACACATTTCTTATCTGTGTATACGCACGAATGTGCATATATATGCATGTATGTGGGTATGTAAATACAGTATGTGCAGGCTATATGTACAGTGTATACAAACATGCATACATACATGTATACATGTACACAAGAATATAAATACATACATCTGTACATCTATGCTGCATACATAATACATACTCATATACATGTAGGTCTCATAGATACCTACCTGCAAAGTGCAGGAAAGTGCAGATATAAATCACTCTTGTTCTTCCAATGAACAACTCTGCTGACCAGCCTATCAGGACAGGCGTGATGGTACAAGCTCCCACAAAGCAGAGGTTTGCAATGGCCGCTTGGTGGTACTGGTAGCCCATTTTTAATTTGCAGAATAAGATCATGTTGCAGACAGTGGCAAAGAAGGTAAACCGCTCGAACAGTTCCACCAAAAGCATACAGATTATGGGCTGGAGGCTTTTCCTGGCCTCAGTCCTTGAAGACTCCAGATGGACATCTTTCCTCCAAAACCTGCTACTGTCCTCATGCGAGGACTGGAACCTGGAGAAGCTCACAAAGTGTGGCAAAGGCATCTCCACTGTTCTCACACTGAGAGTGATAATGGAGAATGCAGTCCTTCAGTGCTGTCCAGGGACAGGAATTCCACACATACATAAAACTATTCCTCCTGCAAGTCACACTCTGTTGCTGCACCAAACCCTGCTGCTTTGCGTCCACCAAATCTAATTACGGTAGTATAAAAAACAACAACACAAATCTCAGCGGAGAACATCGCCTACTTTTGTGGAATCCAGTGTATATGGGGAATCCATGAAGCCTAGTGCCCTCCTGTGTGCAAAATGTCCCATACAGTGTATTAATCAAAGTGAAGGCCCTAGATGGGACCCTCGGGATAATTTCAACAAAATCCCAAACGGTCAACTGACCAAAAAGAAATCCCTTTCAAGCAATTCACTCATTTATAGTCTAAAGTCTTTCTGAATGCATTGTGTAAGGGTCAGGTTATATATGACAAGTTGTACTTTCAAGTACCATCTCAGAAAAGTAAAAGTGCTTCAACTTGATACACCCTGTTACAACTGCACTGAATCTCTCTACTACACAGAGGTCTGTTTCATACACTGTATAGAAGGTCTGTTTCATACACTGTATAGAAGGTCTGTTTCATACACTGTATAGAAGGTCTGTTTCATACACTGTATAGAAGGGATTTCTTTTGGTCAGTTGACCGTTTGGGATTCTATACAGTGTATGAAACAGACCTCTGTGTAGTACAGAGAGTCAGTGCCAACGTAACTAGAGATGTCGCGAAAATAAAATTTTCCGTTCGCGAACGGCGAACGCAAATTTCTACAAATGTTCGCGAACGTGCGGACCGGGCCAACCGCCATTGACTTCTATAGGCAGGCGAATTTTAAAACCCACAGGGACTCTTTCTGGCCACAATAGTGATGGAAAAGTTGTTTCAAGGGGACTAACACCTGGACTGTGGCATGCCGGAGGGGGATCCATGGCAAAACTCCCATGGAAAATTACATAGTTGACGCAGAGTTGGATTTTAATCCATAAAGGGCATAAATCACCTAACAATCTAAATATTTTTTTAACAACGTGGTTTAAAACATCCAGTGTGTGTATACGATCAGGTATGATGTTGTATCGATCAGGTAGTGTAAGGGTTACGCCCAATTCACAGACATTGACAGACCAAACTCCCCTTTTATGCACCGCAAACAACCGAAAACAGTCCATTTGCCCAACCGCAAACTTCCCATTTGCACAAGGTTGGATACCAAGCTAGCCATGTCCCGTTGATGTCATTGAAGGTTTTTTCCTCCACCCAGCCACGTACAACACCAAGGGTCCCGGAAAGGTGAATTGAATTGATTTTTCGAATGGGTAGATGGTTAAAAAAACGCTGGATCCCTCCCCTTTGTTTGAATCCACGGTCACTGCGTCTGTGCCGTGCAATTTACTGTCCCACCCGATATGAGTGGTATTTCCTGTAGTTCTCTCTTCTCATCAGTTTAATCCCTGTTACGTCCCCAATCTGGGGTCCATTTATTAAATAGATTTTTCGAGTGGGGAGATGGTTAAAAAAACGCTGGCTCCCTCCCCTTTGTTTGAATCCACGCCACGGTCACTGCGCCTGCGCCGTGCAATTTACTGTCACACCCGATATGAGTGGTATTTTCTGTAGTACTATTCTCATCAGTTTAATCCCTGTTACGTCCCATATCAGGGTGGGATTGCCTTTTGTGAAAAAAAATTTAGGCCGGGTATCTTCGACTGCCTTCACAGTGACAGACCAAACTCTGATACACCAAACTGAATTGATTTTAGGAACCGGGAGATGGAAAAAGCAGCTTGGTCAGTCCTCTTACTCCCAAATTGTGGCACTGCGCGTGCACGGAGCAATGTGCTGTGACACCCTATATGAGTGGTGTCTTAACTAGTCCTATTCCTATCAGTTTAATCCCTGTTACGTCCCCTATCTGGGGACGTGTGTCAAATTGATTAACCATTGTCGAATTAACGAACCATTACGACATCCTGGAATAATTTAGTTCTGAGCTTTGTACTTGATTTGTATTGGAATTGATGGGGATTTTTTTAATTGTCTGCATTATTTCTAATAAACTATTAAGAGATTTTATTATGATTTTTTTATTTTATGTATTAAAAACCCACCCATACAACTTAAAAAATAAAATAAATAGAAAATTTAAGTTTTTTCTATGAAAAAACATCCAGCCGTCCCGATCGTTTTTGGTCTGATCATAATGAAGCAACGGCCTTATCATCTGGGGTGTGGCAACATTGCCAACACACTCACAGAGGTGATGATCGCTTCATTGTGATACGCAAGCCCCTTCACCACAACAAGGTAACGATCACGAAAGGGGAATTGACACTTGTATGTGCCTTTTTTTTTGTTTTCTTTTTGCAGCCACAGTGCAGCACCAGAGGCCAGAAAAATTAGGCATGTACACATGCCTGAAAAACAATGTTATTGTTGCAGCCGCTGTTGTAAATTGATGTTTTCAAGGCAGAAAGGTGACTAAAACATTGCGGCTTGAACCCTAGTTGGTGGCGGAGAATTCACGAAAGTCATCCGGTATGCAGACATTAAATACAGCAGCGTGGGGACCATTTTTAGGCCAAGGCATGTCATCAGGCCTTTTGTTAGTTAAACGTATCCCCTACTGTCAGTCCCTTCGGGATCCATGCCTGATTCATCTTAATGAAGGTGAGGTAATCAACACTTTTTTGACCGAGGCGACTTCTTTTGTCAGTGACAATGCCTCCTGCTGCACTGAAGGTCCTTTCTGACAGGACACTTGAAGCGGGGCAGGCCAGAAGTTCTATCGCAAACTGGGATAGCTCAGGCCACAGGTCAAGCCTGCACACCCAGTAGTCAAGGGGTTCATCGCTCCTCAGAGTGTCGATATCTGCAGTTAAGGCGAGTCATTCTCTAAGGCTGGATCCCGAAGGGCTGTGGCGATGTGTAGGACTGAAAAAGCTCAGCATGTCCTCCCTCAACAACACATCTGTAAAGCGTCCTGTCCTTGCCGCCGAGGTCGTGGTAGGAGGAGGATTACTTTCACCTCTTCCCCAGTTAGATTCCCGTTGTGCTGTGACATCCCCCTTATAAGCTGTGTAAAGCATATTTTTTAGTTTGGTTTTGAACTGCTGCATCCTTTCTGACTTCCAGTAATTTGGTAACATTTCCGCCACTTTCTGCTTATACCGGGGGTCTAGTAGCGTGGCCACCCAGTACAGGTCGTTCTCCTTCATCCTTTTTATACGAGGGTCCCTCAACAGACATGACAGCATGAAAGACCCCATTTGCACAAGGTTGGATGCCGAGCTACTCATTTCCCGTTCCTCCTCCTCACTGATGTCATTGACGGTCTGTTCTTCCCCCCAGCCACGTACAACACCACGGGTCCCAGATAGGTGACAACAACGAGCACCCTGGGATGCCTGCTGTGGTTGGTCTTCCTCCTCCTCAAAGCCACATTCCTCCTCTGACTCCTCTTCCTCATACTCCTCTTGCAGCGTTGCCGCAGGTCCGGCAAGCGATGATGACAAGGCTGTTTCTGATGGTGATGGTGACCACAACTCTTCCTCTTCACGCTCATCTACAGTCTGATCCAGCACTCTTCGCAGGGCAAGCTCCAGGAAGAAAACAAATGGGATGAGGTCGCTGATGGTGCCTTCGGTGCGACTGACTAGGTTTGTCACCTCCTCAAAAGGACGCATGAGCCTACAGGCATTGCGCATGAGCGTCCAGTAACGTGGCAAAAAAATTCCCAGCTCCGCAGAGGCTGTCCTAGCACCCCGGTCATACAAATACTTGTTGACGGCTTTTTCTTGTTGGAGCAGGCGGTCGAACATTAGGAGTGTTGAATTCCAACGTGTCGGGCTGTCGCAAATCAAGCGCCTCACTGGCATGTTGTTTCGGCGCTGAATGTCTGAAAAGTGCGCCATGGCCGTGTAGGAACGCCTGAAATGGCCACACACCTTCCTGGCCTGCTTGAGGACGTCCTGTAAGCCTGGGTACTTAGACACAAAGCGTTGTACGATGAGATTCAACACATGTGACATGCACGGCACATGTGACAACTTGCCCAAATTCAATGCCGCCAACAAATTGCTTCCTTTGTCACACACCACTTTCCCGATCTCCAGTTGGTGCGGGGTCAGCCACTGATCCACCTGTGCGTTCAGGGCAGACAGGAGTGCTGGTCCGGTGTGGCTCTCTGCTTTCAGGCAAGTCAACCCCAAGACAGCATGACACTGTCGTATCCGGGATGTGGAATAGCCCCTGGGGAGCTGGGGGGACTCAGTTGATGTTCAGCCAGATGCCGCAGCAGAAGAGGACTCAGCCGAGGAGGTTATGGAAGAGGATGGAGTAGGAGGAGTAGAGGAGGTGGCAGTAGGCCTGCCTGCAAGTCGTGGCAGTGTCACCAACTCCGCTGCAGAGCCACGCATTCCATGCTTGGCAGCCGTCAGCAGGTTGACCCAATGTGCAGTGTAGGTGATATACCTGCCCTGACCGTGCTTTGCAGACCAGGTATCAGTGGTCAGATGGACCCTTGCCCCAACACTGTATGCCAGAGATGCCATGACTTCCTTTTCAATCACTGAGTAGAGGTTTGGGATTGCCTTATTAGAAAAAAAAAATTGTCCGGGTACCTTCCACTGTGGTGTCCCAATAGCGACAAATTTTTTGAAGGCCTCAGACTCCACCAGCTGGTATGGTAAAAGCTGGCGGGCTAAGAGTTCCGTCAAGCCAGCTGTCAGACGCCGGGCAAGGGGGTGACTCTGTGACATTGGCTTCTTACGCTCAAACATTTCCTTTACAGACACCTGACTGTGGGCAGATGAGATGGAACTGCTCAAGGTGAGAGGCGGAGTGGCGGGTGGTTGAGAGGGGGCAAGGAGGACAGCAGTGGTTGACGTGGCTGAAGATGCTGGACCAGGAGGAGGATGGTGGCTTTGAGCTTGTGTGCTGCTTCTACTCGTCATCATGTGTTGATCCCATAGGCGTTTGTGATGTGCGATCATGTGCCTTCGCAAAGCAGTTGTACCTAGGTGGGTGTTGGATTTCCCACGACTCAGTTTCTTTTGGCACAGGTTGCAAATGGTATCGCTGTTGTCAGAGGCAGAGACACAAAAAAAATGCCACACTGCTGAGCTTTGCAATGACGGCATTCTGGTGGTGGCAACAGCAGGCGTTGATTGGCGTGCTGTCTGGCTGACCCCGGGTGCTGATACATGCTGTCTGACTGTGCCACTAGCTCCTTGTGACGACCTCCCCCTGCTTCCAACTTGTCTCCTCCTTCTCTCTGTCTCCCCTTCTGAACTTTCCCCCTCTTCTTCTTCTCTTCGAGCAGGCATCCACGTGGCATCCACGGACACATCGTCATCATCAACCACTTCACTTGTATCTGACACCTCAGCAAAGGAAGCAGCAGCGGGTACAACATCATCATCATCACACTGTACGTCCATGTGTGTAATGCTGCCTGACTGAGACATATCCCTGTTATCTACATCCCCTGGCAATAATGGTTGCGCATCACTAATTTCATCCAACTGATGTGTAAATAACTCCTCTGAGGGATCAAGTGAAGCGGCTGTGGTGGTAGTGGTGGTGGTGGAGGCGGCGGGGGGAGAGTGGTAACTTGAGAGCAGGTGACCAAAGCTGAGCTGGAGGAGGATGGTGCGTCAAGGTTCTTAGCAGAAGCTGTTGAAGATTGGGTGTCCTGTGTAAGCCAGTCAACTATTTTCTCCGAATTTTTGGGGTTCAGGGTACGTGGCCTCTGAACACTGGGCATTATTCCAGGGCCAGTGGAAATCACAGCACCACGAACACGACGGCCCCTGCGGCGTGGCCTGCCTCTACCTATCATTTTTTATTAGATAAGTGTTACTATGTGTGCAAGGTACTGTGCCACCCTATATAAGTGGTGGGCAGTGGGCACAGTACAGTCTGTGTGGGCCTGACGCACACGGGCTTGCAAATGTGATTAGATCACAGAAAATTTTTAAATATATATTTTTTTTCTGCAAGGTATTTGAGTGTATGACACCCTGTAACGGTATGAGTGCAGGCCTAGCCACTAGCCAGTGGGAAAAATACAGTAAGTGTGGGCCTGACGCACACGGGCTTGCAAATGTGATTAGATCACAGAAAAATTTTAAATAGAATATTTTTTTTCTGCAAGGTATTTGAGTGAATGACACCCTGTAACGGTATGAGTGCAGGCCTGGCCACTAGCCAGTGGGCACAATAAAGTATGAGTGGGCCTGATACACACGGGCTTGCAAATGTGATTAGATCGCAGAAAATTTTTAAATAGAATTTTTTTTCTGCAAGGTATTTGAGTGAATGACACCCTGTAACGGTATGAGTGCAGGCCTAGCCACTAGCCAGTGGGCACAATACAGTAAGTGTGGGCCTGACGCACACGGGCTTGCAAATGTGATTAGATCACATAAAAATGTTAAATAGAACTTTTTTTTCCTGCAAGGTATTTGAGTGAATGACACCCTGTAACAGTATGAGTGCAGGCCTAGCCACTAGCCAGTGGGCACAATACAGTATGTGTTGGCCTGACACACACGGGCTTGCAAATGTGATTAGATCCAGAATTTTTTTAAATATAATTTATTTTTTCTGCAAGGTATTTGAGTCTATGACACCCTGTAACGGTATGAGTGCAGGCCTAGCCACAGGGGCATAGCTAAAGGCTCATGGGCCCTGGTGCAAGAGTTAGACTTGGGCCCCCCTTTCCTCAGTGCTTTGTGTGTCTTCTTATGCAGCACAAGGGTATTTGGGCCCCCTCAGGCTCCTGGGCCCGGTAGCGACTGCTACCTCTGCACCCCCTATAGCTACGCCCCTGCCTAGCCACTAGCCAGTGGGCACAATACAGTAAGTGTGGGCCTGACACACACGGGCTTGCAAATGTGATTAGATCACAGAAAATTTTTAAATATAATTTTTTTCCTGCAAGGTATTTGAGTGTATGACACCCTGTAACGGTATGAGTGCAGGCCTAGCCACTAGCCAGTGCGCACAATACAGTAAGTGTGGGCCTGACGCACACGGGCTTGCAAATGTGATTAGATCACAGAAAATTTTTCAATATAATTTTTTTTTCCTGCAAGGTATTTGAGTGAATGACACCCTGTAACGGTATGAGTGCAGGCCTAGCCACTAGCAGTATACAGTATGTGTGGGCCTGACACACATGGGCTTGCAAATGTGATTATGTCACAGAAAAATATTAAATAGAATTTTTTTTTATCTGCGAGGTATTTTTTGTCACACCCTGTATGAATGGTGTGCACTGTGCACACAGTGCTGTCTATGACTGAGCCTGCAGCCTCTCACACACGGGCAGCCAGGCAACTGCAATATATATATAAAAAAATTATAATAATAAGCACACTGATGTACCAGCCCTGAAAAGGGCTTTTTGGGGTGCTGTCTGGATGCTGTCCTTACAACAGATGAGTCTGTGGACACAGAACAATGCCCTAGCTAACGCTTTCCCTATTGAATCAGCAGCAGCTACACTCTCCCTCCTCTCTCTGTGAAAGCAGATTTCGAATGAATCTAAAATGGATGCTGTCCAGGAGGTGGGAGGGTCTGGGAGGGTGGGTGTGCTGTTGATTGGCTGGAATGTGTTTGCTGACTGTGAGGTACAGGGTCAAAGTTTACTCAATGATGATGTATAGGGGGCGGACCGAACATCGAATATGTTCGCCGGGAACTATTCGCCGGCGAATAGTTCGGGACATCACTAATTGTAACAGGGTGTATCGAGTTGAAGCACTTTTACTTTGCTGAGATGGTACTTGAAAGTACAACTGCATTCAGAAAGACTTCCGACTATAAATGAGTGAATTTCTTGAAATTCATTTCATGCCCGATTTGACAACTACTTCAAACGATTTGATTCAGAGCCGATTCCACACGAATTGAATATGCTCCACTTGGCCCAAAAATTGGTATATAACTCTCTGATGTCTCTTAAGACTCAGGGGTGCACTGCTAACGAGGCGAGGTGAGGCAATTAGGTGGCGCCACCCAGGGAAAAGTGGGGGGTGGAGACAGGGCCATGGTTAATGAGCACATCCTATGATATTCAACAGTTTAGCCATCTGACGTCTCTTAAGGCTCAGGGGGTCACTGCCAATGAGGCGATGTGAAGTGGCAGTGCCACCTAGGAAAAAGTAGGGAGCATAGGAAGGGCCATGGGCAATGAGCACTTCCACTGTAGAAGCGCTCATCTCTTGATATTCTTCTGCATCGCTGTCCTCAGGATGGCAATACAGTCAAATGCTGCGGCGGGTCATGGGAGCGATATGTCCCTGCTCTACTATGTAGAAGGTGCTCTGGCTTTGTGACTCACCCTATTCAGTTATATGATATCAATTTGATTTATAGCTGTCTTGGCCACTGAAGGAGCCACTAGAACTCCGAAACGCGTTTGCTACAAGCGATACACCGAGCCCAGAACCCACCAAAAATAACCCACTGGACTCAAAGATGAAAAACACAACTTCTCATGAAGTGCTTCAGATATAATATGTGAGAATTGCTTTGGGAATCTAATATATCCCACCACGTGTAACGCTGTGATTCCATCAACGCGTGGGACGCCGAATCTTTGCCAACTCCACGCAGGCTGATTACCTACAATGAAGATAACGGCAGTCGCCACATCTGAGTGGAGCGTTATCTTACCGCTTACTACCCTACCACTGTACCGCCTGTACCTGACTGAAACACCACTGTATTGCTCATTTCCACATTGTTTGTTACTACGTGGCTTGCTGGAGAGATTGACAGTCTAAGATCGTCTTACAGTGAGTAAAGACTGCCCAGCAACATTAGTGCAATATGTTACCGTATGCAGATTGATACCAACTGCTACAAACTACTTATGAGAACTGTCTGCTTAGTGAGGAATGAACACAGATGGTAACAGTCTAGAACTTCGGAGTAGCATGCAAGGACAATAATCAAAGACATTTATTTATCAATTGTATGAATGAAGATGAAAAGACCAATGTGCGGTGTTTATAAAGGAGTTATTTAATGGGAAATATTTGCACAATAAGATATAAATAACTACATAAACATCTATGGTTGTTTCAACTCACTCCCTTTATCAGTCCGCACATGGTGAGGGAAGTAAAGAGAAATAAGTAGTCTGTTGTGCAGTATATTTAAGGCATTGCATTTGATATACACCATTTTTTTTATTCTATTGTATTTATATTTTATTTTTTATAGTTTTGTAATTAATAAATTAGATATTTGAATGGTATGAATAAGATCTTTCTGGATTTCTTAAAATGAAGTGTGCCTGTCTACAGCTATAAATCAGTAATATTAATGCCTCCATTAGTGCCCAGCAGAAATTATAATGCCCCCTATTAGTGCCACCAGTAATAGTAATGTATCCATTAGTGATACCCAGAATTAATAATGTCCCTATTAGTGCCTACCAGTATTAATGCTCCTATTAATATAGTGGTGATGATATAGTGGTATTTCTGGAGAGTAATAATATTACAGGCTATAGCTACTAGAGCAGTGATGGTGAACCTCTTAGAGACCAAGTGCCCAAACTGCAACCCAAAACCCACTTATTTATCGCAAAGTGCCAACACGGCAATTTAACCTGAACACCAATTTCATATATCTTCCATGTACTTTATCATTTAGCTATAATAACCTGCCTACATTCAGTGTCCTGCTGTTCATAGCATGTCCTGCACTGATGAACGGCAGGAAAAGTCAAAGGCATATTGGTACACCATAGACTTTCTCCAGGGTGCGGGTTCCCACAGAGAGGGCTCTGAGTGCCGCTTCTGGCACCCGTGCCATAGGTTCGCCATCACTGTACTAGAGAGAGATCGTTGATCCAGGGATTTATTCTGATTGCCTGATTGGAGTTGGGAAGGAATTTTTATTCCCCTAAAGTGAGGAAAATTGGCTTCTACCTCACAGGGGTTTTTTGCCTTCCTCTGGATCAACTTGCAGGATGACAGGCCGAACTGGATGGACAAATGTTTTTTTTCGGCCTTATGTACTATGTTACTATGTATTAGCACCCCCGAGAATTAATAGTGCCTCAAGTAATATTAATGCCCCATTAGTGCCCCCAATAATATTAATGCCCTCAATAGTGCCCCCCAGAATTAATAGTGTCCCCATTAGTTACCCCCAGTAATATTAATGCCCCCAGTAATAATAATGCCCCTATTAGTGCCCCCAAGTAATAGTAATGCCCCCATTAGTGCCCCCAGTAATAATAATACCCCATTAGTGCCCCCCAGTAATAATACTGCCCCCATTAGTGCCCCCCAGTAATAATACTGCCCCCATTAGTGCCCCAGTAATAATAATGCCACCATTAGTGCCCCCAGTAATAATAATGCCCCGTTAGTGCCCTCCAGTAATAGAAATGCCTCCATTAGTGCCCCCTTCTCTGCTTGTGCAAATAAAACTTTCTTCAAACATTTGATCGCACCATTGTGAACACTCGCTGCTCACTGGATGTGCAGGACAGTACCTGCTCTCCGGCGTGATGACGTCTCGCAGGTTCAGTCCTGCACATCCAGTTATCAGTGAGTGTTTACAGTGGAGCGATCAAATGGAGGAGTAATAATAATGCCCCCATTAGTTCCCTCCAGTAATAGTAATGCCCCCAGTAACAATTATACCCCATTAGTGCCCCCAGTAATAATAATACCCCATTAGTGCCACTCAGTAATAATGCCCCCATTAGTGCCCCCCAGTAATAGTAATGCCCCATTAGTGCCCTCAGTAATAATAATGCCCCATTAGTGCCCTCAGTAGTAATAATAATGCCCCCCTTAGTGCCCCCAGTAATAATAATGCCGCCATTAATCCCCCCCCAGTAATAAAACTGCCCCATTAGTACCTACAGTAATAATAATGCCCCCATTAGTTCAGACTGTTGTTAACACTCGCTGCTCACTGGATGTACAGGACAGGACCTGCTCTCCGGCGTGATGACGTCTCGCCAGTTATCAGTGAGTGTTCACAGCAAAGCCATCAAATGGAGGAGGTAAGTTCTTTTTTTTTTTTTCTTAATGCAAGTGGGGGGAGGTAAAGGCTGTACTAATAAGTTAACAGTCCATATAGGTAAATATTGGCAATTATTATTACCAGCAGAAAAAAAATACTGGAAACGGCAGGGGCAGTAAATTACCGGCTTGGCCGGTGAGTTACTGGCTGGGTGGCAACCCTACTAGGAACACGTGTATAATGTACAGCACATATATAGGACCAGGAGCACAGCGCTGGCACTGTAAGTAAGATTTAATAAATACCAATGAAAAAGATGTTAATTTAATTAAGGTGGGAACATGAAATAAAATAAAACTAATCTGATAACCCCTTTAATGCTTGCCTGTGCGTGTATTTGCCTGTGAGCATGTGTAGAAATATGCATATAAGGCCTCATGCAAACAACCATATTTTCCATTTGTGTGCTATTCACATTTTTATAGATTGCACACAGACCCATTCATTTCTATGGGTTAGCAAAAAACGTGTGCTGTGTAGCTGGCCAGCTAAGACCTGTCCTAGGTTGCTAATATAGCTTATATGTTTATACAGCTATACCTGCCAATAACCTTAATACAGTTCCTATGTTTGTGTGTTAAAGAAAAAAGCTGAATTATTTACAGTGACTTCATGTTTGGATGCCATATAACTGTTATATATATATTGTGTTCACAGAAGCAGAAAAGATAATATGCCTTTAAGAATCATTATATGGATGTGAGGTAAACTCAATGACACAGCAGAAACAACAGAAAGCATAGAGTTAAATTGTTGTTGCTGGGCAGGAGTCTAGACCAATCACAGCCAGCCTCACACACAGCAGGAGTCTTGGACAATCTCAGCCAGCCTCACACACAGTCTGTGTGGGAAATTCCCTAGCAGGAGCTGCTAGAAATTATTATTTACCAGAGAAAGAAGCTGAGCAGACATTTACTCCACTAAGAGCTGTGTTTATGGAAGCAGAGAGGCCAAAATAGGTATTTAAAACAGTTATATAATGTTCCTACTGTTAATATAGTGATTAGAGCTGTATAATGAACCAGAACATCGCAAGCAGTGTATCCAAGCCAGCGCATTGCAAGACAGCTTATCTAAGCACAGATTATCACAAGTCAGCACGGTGCATCGCAAGTCAGCACAGAGCATCGCATTACATCAAGAAAAGACAAGTCTCCTTTAATACTGACATTTGTTCTAGCAACCTACAGATCACAGTATCCTGCTCTTCAGAAAAAGGTCAGAGCTTTTCTTTATTACTTATCATTGCATATAGACTTTGGCATAAAGAGACTTTTTTGTGTTCAGAAATAAGAGACTTTAAAGTAAAACCAAAAAACAGTTTGTAGTACACGGATTCTAAAGTATTGAAAGTGAAAGTCATTTATTGCCTGCATCTATTGCTATTGCATTTAAAGTGAAAGTAATTTATTTCTGCATTTGTCAGTATTGCATTTAAAGTGAAAGGTTCTTTAATATTCGTATTGATTGTTATAGGATTTAAAGGGAACCTGTCATGTGGATATTTGATTATAATCTAACTAATTATATACAGTCATTAACTACTAAAAAGTGCCTTAGATGTATTCACTTACTGGTGTGACAGATGGTTACCACCTCATAATATACACACAAAGATGCCACATGCCGCATGCTAATGAGCTGATTTGAGTCCAGCGTGATGTCAGTGAGTCCAGCGTTTTTTTAATTCAGAGCTATAGCCACTCCCCTGCCTACCTGCTGCTGAATCATATGGAAAATAACTGTCAATTAGCAGCAGGTAGGCGGGGAGAGTCAGGAGCTCATGAATATTCAGGACTCATCATTATGAGCTGGAGCTTTTCAATACAAGATGTTGAAAGATTGACTGGATCAATTAAAGAAAGTGACCCAGCATTTTGCTAAGAGAATCAGTCACTTATTTGTGTTGCCCTTAGTTAGGACACCATAAAACTGGTGACAGGTTTCCTTTAAAGTAAAATGTCTGAACCTGATATTACTATGGCCTAAAATAGGTCCTAAAGAACACTTCAGACTCCAATAGTATGGTGACTTCCTGCAAGCATGCAGCAATGCCATCCCACATGTTCAAGGACTAGAAGTACGGAACGACTATCTAGAAAACCAAAGGATGCTAACTAAGCTACCTGAAGAAGTGGCTTCTAGATGGAATCACTATGTGACTAAACAATTAGATCTAGGTAAGAACTTCCCAAGTTTTAAAGAATTTAGTTTGTCAATGAGGAAGCATGGATAGCATGTAATCTAATAACATCATCTTACGTCTTAAAATCCTTAGAAGAAAGGCCTGCAAGAGAGATAAGACGTGCCAGAGCAACTAGCTTTGCAACCAACACAGCAGCTAAAGGTCCAGATACCTACGAGAGCAAGTTCAAAGTCACTACTGGGATCAGTAGAGAGAAAGAACCAACAAATCTTCAGACTACCTTCAAATGTATGTTCTGTGGGGAGAACCACTCCATACACAAGTGCCAACAATTGAAGAAGAAGTCCCCAGAAGAAAAGAAAAACTTTGTACTGGATAACCAACTGTGTTTTGGATGTCTAAGAAAAGGCCATGTTACTAAGGAGTGTAAGAAAAAGTCCACATGCAGCGTTTGCAAAGGACACCATCCTACACCACTACATAAAGAAAGGCCAAAGAAAGATAAATTGTGGATACTTAAAGATACTGAGGAAGGAAAGAAAGTATCAGTATTCTCTTGCAGAGTGAGAGAAGGAGAAAGCAACGGCACATCAATGGTTGTACCAGTGTGCATTTCAAATCCTAAAAGGAGTAACAAGAAAGTATACGCCTATGCGCTACTGGATGCCCAGAGTGATGTCACCTTCATTGATCAAGAAATCTACAAGAAATTCTAAGTGGCTACAGAACCAGTGAAGCTCAAACTCACCACAATGACGGGAAGAGACACATTAGTGAACAGTCAAAAGGTCAAAGGACTGATAGTTAGAGGACTTCATTCAAACTTCACATTAGATCTACCTCCAGCTTATACAAAAGAAGATATACCTCGAGATCACATACCTACCTGTGAAACAGCCAATAAATGGGAGCACCTATCTGTCATATCACATGAAATGTCCTCGCTGAAGGAGTTTGGTGTTGGACTGTTGATAGGCTACGATTGTCCCGAAGCCTTGATACCACAAAAGGTAATCACAGGAGGAAAGGGTGAACCCTACGCTATTCAAACTGATCTAGGATGGGGTGTTGTTGGAGCAAAACAGCAGATTGCAAACTCAAGACAGGTGACAGGATTGTGTTATCGAATATCTGTCCAAGAGTTACCAACTGTAAGTCCAGCAAAAGTAATTAAGATCCTTGAATCCGACTTTGCAGACAAGTTCTAAAGAAAAGAGTGTATGCCAAAAAGACATAAAGTTCGTACACACTCTAGAACAAAGTATTCAGCAGAATCAACAAGGTCATCTTGAAATGCCCTTACCTTTAGAGTTGAGCGAACACCTGGATGTTCGGGTTCGAGAAGTTCGGCCGAACTTCCCAGAAATGTTCGGGTTCAGGATCCGAACCCGACCCGAACTTCGTCCCGAACCCGAACCCCATTGAAGTCAATGGGGACCCAAACTTTTTGGCACTAAAAAGGCTGTAAAACAGCCCAGGAAAGGGATAGAGGGTTGCAAAAGGCAAGCAACATGTAGGTAAATCCCCTGCAAACAAATGTGGATAGGGAAATGAATAAAAATAAAAATAAAATAAATAAAAATTAACCAATATCAATTGGAGATAGGTCTCATAGCAGAGAATCTGGCTTCACGTCACCCACCACTGTAACAGTCCATTGTCATATATTTAGGCCCAGGCAGAGGAGAGAGGTCCCATAACAGAGAATCTGGCTTCATGTCAGCAGAGAATCAGTCTTCATGTCATAGCAGAGAATCAGGCTTCACGTCACCCACCACTGGAACAGTCCATTGTCAGATATTTAGGCCCCGGCATCCAGGCAGAGGAGAGAGCTCCCGTAACAGAGAATCAGTCTTCATGTCAGCAGAGAATCAGTCTTCATGTCATAGCAGAGAATCATGCTTTACGTCATCCAACACTGGAACAGTCCATTGTCAGATATTTAGGCCCAGGCACCCAGGCAGAGGAGAGAGGTCCCGTAACAGAGAATCTGGCTTCATGTCAGCAGAGAATCAATCTTCATGTCATAGCAGAGAATCATGCTTTACGTCACCCAACACTGGAACAGTCCATTGTCAGATATTTAGGCCCAGGCAGAGGAGAGAGGTCCCGTAACAGAGAATCTGGCTTCATGTCAGCAGAGAATCAATCTTCATGTCATAGCAGAGAATCATGCTTCACGTCACCCAACACTGGAACAGTCCATTGTCAGATATTTAGGCCCAGGCGCCCAGGCACCCAGGCACCCAGGCAGAGGAGAGAGGTCCCGTAACAGAGAATCTGGCTTCATGTCAGCAGAGAATCAGTCTTCATGTCATAGCAGAGAATCATGCTTCACGTCACCCAACACTGAAACAGTCCATTGTCAGATATTTAGGCCCAGGCACCCAGGCAGAGGAGAGAGGTCCCATAACAGAGAATCTGGCTTCATGTCAGCAGAGAATCTGGCTTCATGTCAGCAGAGAATCAGTCTTCATGTCATAGCAGAGAATCAGGCTTCACGTCACCCACCACTGGAACAGTCCATTGTCAGATATTTAGGCCCCGGCATCCAGGCAGAGGAGAGAGCTCCCGTAACAGAGAATCAGTCTTCATGTCAGCAGAGAATCAGTCTTCATGTCATAGCAGAGAATCATGCTTTACATCATCCAACACTGGAACAGTCCATTGTCAGATATTTAGGCCCAGGCACCCAGGCAGAGGAGAGAGGTCCCGTAACAGAGAATCTGGCTTCATGTCAGCAGAGAATCAATCTTCATGTCATAGCAGAGAATCATGCTTTACGTCACCCAACACTGGAACAGTCCATTGTCAGATATTTAGGCCCAGGCAGAGGAGAGAGGTCCCGTAACAGAGAATCTGGCTTCATGTGAGCAGAGAATCAATCTTCATGTCATAGCAGAGAATCATGCTTCACGTCACCCAACACTGGAACAGTCCATTGTCAGATATTTAGGCCCAGGCAGAGGAGAGAGGTCCCATAACAGAGAATCTGGCTTCATGTCAGCAGAGAATCAGTCTTCATGTCATAGCAGAGAATCATGCTTCACGTCACCCAACACTGGAACAGTCCATTGTCAGATATTTAGGCCCAGGCACCCAGGCAGAGGAGAGAGGTCCCGTAACAGAGAATCTGGCTTCATGTCAGCAGAGAATCAGTCTTCATGTCATAGCAGAGAATCATGCTTCACGTCACCCACCACTGGAACAGTCCATTGTCAGATATTTAGGCCCAGGCACCCAGGCAGAGGAGAGAGGTCCCGTAACAGAGAATCTGGCTTCATGTCAGCAGAGAATCAGTCTTCATGTCATAGCAGAGAATCATGCTTTACGTCACCCAACACTGGAACAGTCCATTGTCAGATATTTAGGCCCAGGCACCCAGGCAGAGGAGAGAGGTCCCGTAACAGAGAATCTGGCTTCATGTCAGCAGAGAATCAATCTTCATGTCATAGCAGAGAATCATGCTTCACGTCACCCAACATTGGAACAGTCCATTGTCATATATTTAGGCCCCGGCACCCAGACAGAGGAGAGGTTCATTCAACTTTGGGTTGCCCCGCAATATAATGGTAAAATGAAAATAAAAATAGGATTGAATGAGGAAGTGCCCTGGAGTACAATAATATATGGTTAAGGGGAGGTAGTTAATGTCTAATCTGCACAAGGGATGGACAGGTCCTGTGGGATCCATGCCTGGTTCATTTTTATGAACGTCAGCTTGTCCACATTGGCTGTAGACAGGCGGCTGCGTTTGTCTGTAATGACGCCCCCTGCCGTGCTGAATACACGTTCAGACAAAACGCTGGCCGCCGGGCAGGCCAGCACCTCCAAGGCATAAAAGGCTAGCTCTGGCCACGTGGACAATTTAGAGACCCAGAAGTTGAATGGGGTAGAACCATCAGTCGTGGAGGGGTGTGCACACGTACTGTTCCACCATGTTAGTGAAATGTTGCCTCCTGCTAACACGTTGCGTATCAGGTGGTGGTGCAGTTAGCTGTGGCATGTTGACAAAACTTTTCCACATCTCTGCCATGCTAACCCTGCCCTCAGAGGAGCTGGCCGTGACACAGCTGCCTTGGCGACCTCTTGCTCCTCCTCTGCCTTGGCCTTGGGCTTCCACTTGTTCCCCTGTGACATTTGGGAATGCTCTCAGTAGCGCATCTACCAACGTGCGCTTGTACTCGCGCATCTTCCTATCACGCTCCAGTGCAGGAAGTAAGGTGGGCACATTGTCTTTGTACCGTGGATCCAGCAGGGTGGCAACCCAGTAGTCCGCACACGTTAAAATGTGGGCAACTCTGCTGTCGTTGCGCAGGCACTGCAGCATGTAGTCGCTCATGTGTGCTAGGCTGCCCAGAGGTAAGGACAAGCTGTCCTCTGTGGGAGGCGTATCATCATCATCCTGCGTTTCCCCCCAGCCACGCACCAGTGATGGGCCCGAGCTGCGTTGGGTGCCATCCTGCTGTGACCATGCTTCATCCTCATCCTCCTCCACATCCTCCTCATCCTCATCCTCGTCCTCCTCGTCCTCCAGTAGTGGGCCCTGGCTGGCCACATTTGTACCTAGCCTCTGCTGTTGCAAAAAACCTCCCTCTGAGTCACTTCTAAGAGACTGGCCTGAAAGTGCTAAAAAATTACCCCTCTTCCTCCTCCTCCTCCTCCTCATGGGCCACCTCCTCTTCCATCATCGCCCTAAGTGTTTTCTCAAGGAGACATAGAAGTGGTATTGTAACGCTGATAACGGCGTCATCGCCACTGGCCATGTTGGTGGAGTACTCAAAACAGCACAACAGGGCACACAGGTCTCGCATGGAGGCCCAGTCATTGGTGGTGAAGTGGTGCTGTTCCGCAGTGCGACTGACCCATGCGTGCTGCAGCTGAAACTCCACTATGGCCTGCTGCTGCTTGCACAGTCTGTCCAGCATGTGCAAGGTGGAGTTCCACCTGGTGGGCACGTCGCATATGAGGCGGTGAGCGGGTGTCACGGACGGTGTACAGGAAACAAGACAAGGCAACATGCATATATGACTCACTGGATCCAAAGCTAAGGAACCAAAAGGGAGACCCCTGCACAAGAGCTGGCACTTTCCCTGGCTGCTCAGCCTATGCAAAAATCCCAAAGGTGGATGGTTGCATATCCACGTACCTCGACTATATAACACCTGAACACCCTACAATAGTGAGGGGAAACGACCACCGGCTCCCTACACCAGACACGGAGTTAGTCAGGGTCACCTGGGATCCAGCAAACAAAAAATAACAGATAAATGTACAGCACTTAACTTAGTAGCAGACTGGGAAATAGGATCAGCATGCACACACACTCCAGGAAGAAGTATAAGCCGCCCAGTAAAGCATTATGGGGAGGAATTTAAAGGGAAGCAATCAGTCCAACTACATGACAGCTGAGAGAGGCTAACGAGATGAGGAACTGAATACCACAACAAAGAAAACTCAAGGAGGAGGTTCTGAAAGGCCTCTGTCAGAGCTTCTCAGCTGTCTGGTTGTGACAGTACCCCTCCCTCTACGAGTGGACTCCGGACACTCAGAACCCACCTTCTCAGGATGGGACCTATGGAAAGCCCTGATGAGATGAGAGGCCTTAATGTCTGTCACTGGGACCCACATCCTCTCCTCAGGACCATAACCCTCCCAATGAACAAGGTACTGAAGAGAACCGCGGACAAGACGAGAATCCACAATCCTAGAGACCTGAAATTCAAGATTCCCATCAACCATAATCGGAGGAGGAGGCAAAGGCGAGGGTACAATGGGTTGAACATAAGGTTTCAATAAGGACTTATGAAAAACATTATGGATCTTCCAAGTCTGAGGAAGATCAAGACGGTAGGCAACAGGATTGATGACAGACAGGATTTTGTAAGGCCCAATAAACCTAGGACCCAATTTCCAGGAGGGAACCTTCAATTTGATATTCTTGGTAGACAACCACACCAGATCACCAACATTCAGGTCCGGACCAAGCACACGTCTCTTATCTGCCACACGCTTATATCTCTCACTCATGCTCTTTAGATTATCCTGAATCTTTTGCCAAATAGATGACAAAGACGAGGAGAATCTGTCCTCATCAGGTAAACCAGAAGACTCCTCTCCCGAGAAAGTCCCAAACTGCGGATGACACCCATATGCACCAAAAAATGGTGACTTGTGTGTCATGGTCTTACCTCCTTGCTGTTCCCTTCGTTTGACATGTGCTGGCGGCCATCTTGGTTTCTGGGTTTTCTTGTAGCCTCCCACCCTGCGGCTCCTCCTTCCCACTGGGAGGAGCTGGATGCCCAGCTCATATATATAGGAGGTCTGTGGCTTCAGTTCCTTGCTTGGTCCTCCTGTGTTCACATGCTTCCAAGACTGCTGCTGCTTCTGGTTCCTGATCCTGGCCTCGTCTGACTACCCCGTTGGTTCCTGATTCCGGCTTCGTCTGACTACCCCGTTGGTTCCTGATTCCGGCTTCGTCTGACTACCCCGTTGGTTCCTGTTCCTGGCTTCGTCTGACTACCCTTCTGGTTCCTGACCTCTGTCTCCGCAAGACCCTGCTTCGGTTTAGCCATCCGTTCGGACTTTGCTTACGGCTTGCTCTTCAATAAAACCTTCTTATTTTCCACTTATCTCTTGTTGTACGTCTGGTTCATGGTTCCATGACATTAGGACCAAGCCATGAATTCTGACGGTACAGGGCCACCCTCGCTACCTACGCTGGTTGCCAGACTTGATCAGCAGGATCACCTGTTGGGTCGGTTCGCTGTGGCGTTGCAAACCCTGCTTGAACGCACGGCTCATTTAGCTTCCGTTGCCGATGGGTCGGTTGTCGCTCCTGGGCCCGCTCCTACTGCCGCTCCGGTTGTTGCGCCAGAGTCTACCCTGACACCTGTTGCTGCGCCTGTGGTGTTTCAGGGTATGACCGGTTCTGCCCCCCTTCCACAGCGCTTTGGGGGAGAGCCAACTCAGTGCCGAGGTTTCCTTAACCAGGTGGGCATTTACTTCGAGTTGCTGCCACATGCCTTTCCTACTGAGAGATCAAGGGTGGGCTTCTTGATCTCGCTGCTCTCGGACAAGGCCTTGGCCTGGGCCAGCCCTTTATGGGAGAACAACAATCCGGTGGTTGCCGAGTTTTCCGGTTTTGTTGCTTCTCTTCGGAAGGTATTCGATGTGCCGGCTCGTGCTGCCTCTGCTGCGAAGCTCCTTATGTCCATCAGACAGGGTTCACGATCCGTAGCTGAATACGCCATTGAGTTTCGTACCCTGGCAGCAGAGGTGGGCTGGAATAATGAGGCTCTGGTCGCTGCTTTCTCTCATGGTCTCTCGGATGCCTTGAAGGATGAGGTTGCAGCTAAGGACCTACCAGTGGAGCTCGAGTCTCTTATTTCTTTCCTGATTTTGATTGACACCAGACTCAGGGAGAGACCTTCCTTTAAGGAGAGCCTGCGGAGGTCTCCTAACAGATTGGCGCCTACGTTTGCTGTCCCACCCGTGCCTCCCTCTCCTCCCACGCCTCCTGGGGATGACTTGTCTGGGGGTGAACCCATGCAGCGGGGGTTTGCTCGCCTGTCTGAGGGGGAGAGGGTACTCCGGAGACGCGAGGGCCGATGCATGTACTGTGGTCTCGGTGGGCATTTTCGGTTGGCATGTCCGAACCGTCCGGGAGAACGCTCGCACCTGAGGTCCTGTCGGGGGCAGATCTTGGGTGGAGTCTCCTCGTCCCCGGTTTCCCGTGTTGACAAACCACTGATCACGGTTGTCCTCTCCTGGGTCGGGGGCTCGGTGACGACCCAGGCGTTGGTGGACTCTGGTGCTGGTGGTTTGTTCATTGATAGAGTGTTCGTTGCCGCCAATTCCATTCCTCTGCAGCCTCGAGGTTCCCCACTGGCTCTTGAGGCGATAGACGGCAGACCCCTTCTGCCGCCACACGTGACTCATGAGACCCTTCCAGTGGGGATAGCCATTGGTGCCGTTCACAGAGAGTCGGTCTGTCTCCAGGTTATTTCGTCTCCACACTACTCGGTGGTCTTGGGGTACCCCTGGCTCCAGAAGCATAATCCGACTTTCGATTGGAGATCGGTCGAGATCCTCTCGTGGTCACCGCAGTGTGGGGCTAGTTGCATCCATGGGCCTGTCAAGTTGCTGTGTACTTCCTCGGACTCTCTGTTGCCTCCTGAATACGAAGAGTACCGGGATGTATTCGATAAGGTGCGCGCGGTTGCCCTACCTCCGCACCGCCCATACGATTGTGCCATAGAGTTACAATCCGGTGCCGTTCCTCCTCGTGGCAAAGTCTATCCACTGTCGGTAGCGGAGAATGAGGCCATGGAGGAGTACGTGAGGGAGGCGCTTTCACGCGGACACATTCGCAAATCCTCGTCCCCGGCAGGGGCTGGATTTTTCTTTGTGAAAAAGAAGGGCGGCGAGTTGAGGCCTTGCATCGATTACAGGGGTCTCAATCGCATCACGATCAAGAACGCTTACCCGATACCCTTGATTTCCGAGCTGTTCGATCGCCTCAAAGGGGCCACGGTCTTTACCAAACTCGACCTGAGGGCGGCATATAACCTGGTAAGGATCAAGGCGGGCGATGAGTGGAAGACCGCGTTTAACACCAGGACCGGTCATTATGAATCCTTGGTTATGCCCTTTGGGTTGTGCAATGCGCCCGCAGTCTTCCAGGAATTCATCAACGATGTTTTCCGTGACCTGTTGCAGCAGTGTGTGGTGGTCTATTTGGATGACATCTTGGTATATTCTGCATCCATGGAGGCCCACATTCTGGATGTCAGACGAGTGTTGCAACGCTTACGAGAGAACAAGCTGTTCGGTAAGCTTGAGAAATGCGAATTTCACCGATCCCAGGTAACCTTCTTAGGTTACATCATTTCCGCTGAGGGGTTCTCCATGGATCCTGAGAAGGTTTCGGCTGTCTTACAGTGGCCCCAGCCCAGTGGGCTTCGTGCCCTGCAGCGCTTTTTGGGCTTCGCCAATTATTATCGGAAGTTCATCAGGGACTTTTCCATGCTAGCCAAGCCTCTCACGGATCTGACCAGGAAGGGCAGTAATCCTCAGGTCTGGCCGCTCGAGGCCATCCGAGCTTTTGAGGCTCTAAAGTCCGCCTTTGTGTCGGCTCCGATTCTGTCGCATCCCAACCCTGGGTTGCCTTTTGTCCTCGAGGTGGACGCGTCTGAGACGGGAGTAGGCGCCCTCCTGTCTCAGCGTAGAACACCAGAGGGTCCTCTGCTTCCTTGTGGGTTTTACTCCCGGAAACTGTCTTCCGCGGAGTGCAACTATCAGATTGGTGACAGGGAGTTATTGGCCATCGTGCAGGCCCTTAAAGAATGGAGGCACTTGCTCGAGGGCTCGGTGGTTCCGGTTCTCATCCTGACGGACCACAAGAATCTGACCTACCTCTCTGAGGCCAAGAGATTGACACCACGTCAGGCCAGATGGGCTCTGTTCTTGTCACGTTTTAATTACGTGGTCTCCTACCTACCCGGCTCCAAGAACATCAGAGCGGATGCCTTATCACGGCAGTACTCCGAGCTGTCCGGGGAGGAGTCGATTCCGACTACGGTCATACCCCCGAATCAGATCCTGGCCGCTATTCGCACCAGCCTGACTTCTCCTCTGGGTGAGCAGATTTTGGCGGCTCAATCTGGTGCTCCCTCTGGGAGACCCAACGGCAGATGTTTTGTGCCTGAGGAGTTGCGCACTCGGTTGTTGCGAACCTACCATAACTCCAAGGCCGCGGGGCACCCTGGAAAGAATCAGCTGTCCTGGGCGGTTTCACGTCTGTTCTGGTGGCCTTCTCTACGTTCCGACATCGCCGCATATGTAGCGGCATGCTCCGTTTGTGCCCAGAGTAAGTCCCCTCGGCACCTTCCGTTGGGCCTTTTGCAACCCATAGCCACCGGGGAGCGTCCATGGTCACACCTGGGGATGGATTTCATTGTGGACCTCCCTGCATCCCGAGGCCATACGGTCATTCTCATGATTGTGGATCGGTTTTCCAAAATGTGCCACTGTGTTCCTCTCAAGAAGTTACCCTCTGCACAAGAGTTGGCCTCGATTTTTGCCAGGGAGGTCTTCCGGTTGCACGGTTTGCCCAAGGAGATTGTGTCGGATCGGGGGAGTCAGTTTGTGTCCAGGTTCTGGCGCGCCTTTTGCTCCCAGTTGGGGATTCATCTCTCTTTCTCCTCGGCCTACCACCCTCAGTCCAATGGGGCCGCAGAACGATCCAATCAGGCCTTGGAGCAATTCCTTCGTTGCTATGTCTCCGATCACCAAGACAATTGGGTTGACCTCCTGCCTTGGGCTGAGTTTGCCAGGAACACGGCGGTGAACTCTTCCTCTGGGACGTCTCCCTTCATGGCCAATTATGGGTTCCAACCTGCCGTGTTACCGGAGGTATTCTCTCCCCAGGATATTCCGGCTGTGGAGGATCACCTTTCCGTCCTACGTGCTTCTTGGGTACAGATCCAGAGGTCCCTTGAGGTCTCTGCGCAGCGCCAGAAACTCCAGGCTGATCGCAGACGAGCGCCCGCTCCTTCCTACCAGGTCGGAGACCGCGTATGGTTGTCCACCCGCAACCTCAACCTTCGAGTGCCCACTCCCAAGCTGGCGCCTCGCTTTGTTGGTCCCTTCCGAGTGCTTCGCAGGGTAAACCCGGTAGCCTATGCCCTTGCGCTTCCTCCTGGCATGCGGATCTCCAACGTGTTTCATGTCTCCCTGTTGAAGCCACTGGTGTGTAATCGTTTCACTTCCTCGATTCCTCGGCCTCGTCCGGTCCAAGTGGGCAATCGTGAGGAGTATGAGGTGAGCAATATCCTGGACTCACGCCTGGTCCGCGGCCGGGTGCAGTTTTTGGTCCATTGGCGTGGTTATGGTCCAGAGGAGCGTTCCTGGGTTCCCTCCGCAGATGTCCATGCTCCTGCTTTGCTCCGAGCCTTCCACGCACGCTTCCCTCAGAAACCGTTCCTTACTCCTGCGGAGGAGGGGCCCTTGAGGGGGAGGTACTGTCATGGTCTTACCTCCTTGCTGTTCCCTTCGTTTGACATGTGCTGGCGGCCATCTTGGTTTCTGGGTTTTCTTGTAGCCTCCCACCCTGCGGCTCCTCCTTCCCACTGGGAGGAGCTGGATGCCCAGCTCATATATATAGGAGGTCTGTGGCTTCAGTTCCTTGCTTGGTCCTCCTGTGTTCACATGCTTCCAAGACTGCTGCTGCTTCTGGTTCCTGATCCTGGCCTCGTCTGACTACCCCGTTGGTTCCTGATTCCGGCTTCGTCTGACTACCCCGTTGGTTCCTGATTCCGGCTTCGTCTGACTACCCCGTTGGTTCCTGTTCCTGGCTTCGTCTGACTACCCTTCTGGTTCCTGACCTCTGTCTCCGCAAGACCCTGCTTCGGTTTAGCCATCCGTTCGGACTTTGCTTACGGCTTGCTCTTCAATAAAACCTTCTTATTTTCCACTTATCTCTTGTTGTACGTCTGGTTCATGGTTCCATGACAGAGGGCCGATGCATGTACTGTGGTCTCGGTGGGCATTTTCGGTTGGCATGTCCGAACCGTCCGGGAAACGCTCGCACCTGAGATCCTGTCGGGGGCAGATCTTGGGTGGAGTCTCCTCGTCCCCGGTTTCCCGTGTTGACAAACCACTGATCACTGTTGTCCTCTCCTGGGTCGGGGGCTCGGTGACGACCCAGGCGTTGGTGGACTCTGGTGCTGGTGGTTTGTTCATTGATAGTGTGTTCGCTGCCGCCAATTCCATTCCTCTGCAGCCTCGAGGTTCCCCACTGGCTCTTGAGGCGATAGACGGCAGACCCCTTCTGCCGCCACACGTGACTCATGAGACCCTTCCAGTGGGGATAGCCATTGGTGCCGTTCACAGAGAGTCGGTCTGTCTCCAGGTGATTTCGTCTCCACACTACTCGGTGGTCTTGGGGTACCCCTGGCTCCAGAAGCATAATCCGACTTTCGATTGGAGATCGGTCGAGATCCTCTCGTGGTCACCACAGTGTGGGGCTAGTTGCATCCATGGGCCTGTCAAGTTGCTGTGTACTTCCTCGGACTCTCTGTTGCCTCCTGAATATGAAGAGTACCGGGATGTATTCGATAAGGTGCGCGCGGTTGCCCTACCTCCGCACCGCCCATACGATTGTGCCATAGAGTTACAATCTGGTGCCGTTCCTCCTCGTGGCAAAGTCTATCCACTGTCGGTAGCGGAGAATGAGGCCATGGAGGAGTACGTGAGGGAGGCGCTTTCACGCGGACACATTCGCAAATCCTCGTCCCCGGCAGGGGCTGGATTTTTCTTTGTGAAAAAGAAGGGCGGTGAGTTGAGGCCTTGCATCGATTACAGGGGTCTCAATTGCATCACGATCAAGAACGCTTACCCGATACCCTTGATTTCCGAGCTGTTCGATCGCCTCAAAGGGGCCACGGTCTTTACCAAACTCGACCTGAGGGCGGCATATAACCTGGTAAGGATCAAGGCGGGCGATGAGTGGAAGACTGCGTTTAACACCAGGACCGGTCATTATGAATCCTTGGTTATGCCCTTTGGGTTGTGCAATGCGCCCGCAGTCTTCCAGGAATTCATCAACGATGTTTTCCGTGACCTGTTGCAGCAGTGTGTGGTGGTCTATTTGGATGACATCTTGGTATATTCTGAATCCATGGAGGCCCACATTATGGATGTCAGACGAGTGTTGCAACGGTTACGAGAGAACAGGCTGTTCGGTAAGCTTGAGAAATGCGAATTTCACCGATCCCAGGTAACCTTCTTAGGTTACATCATTTCCGCTGAGGGGTTCTCCATGGATCCTGAGAAGGTTTCGGCTGTCTTACAGTGGCCACAGCCCAGTGGTCTCCGTGCCCTGCAGCGCTTTTTGGGCTTCGCCAATTATTATCGGAAGTTCATCAGGGACTTTTCTATGCTAGCCAAGCCTCTCACGGATCTGACCAGGAAGGGCAGTAATTTCCAGGTCTGGCCGCTCGAGGCAATTCGAGCTTTTGAGGCTCTAAAGTCCGCCTTTGTGTCGGCTCCGATTCTGTCGCATCCCAACCCTGGGTTGCCCTTTGTCCTCGAGGTGGACGCGTCTGAGACGGGAGTAGGCGCCCTTCTGTCTCAGCGTAGAACACCAGAGGGTCCTCTGCTTCCTTGTGGGTTTTACTCCCGGAAACTGTCTTCCGCGGAGTGCAACTATCAGATTGGTGACAGGGAGTTATTGGCCATCGTGCAGGCCCTTAAAGAATGGAGGCACTTGCTCGAGGGTTCGGTGGTTCCGGTTCTCATCCTGACGGACCACAAGAATCTGACCTACCTTTCTGAGGCCAAGAGATTGACACCACGTCAGGCCAGATGGGCTCTGTTCTTGTCACGTTTTAATTACGTGGTCTCCTACCTACCCGGTTCCAAGAACATCAGAGCGGATGCCTTATCACGGCAGTACTCCGAGCTGTCCGGGGAGGAGTCGATTCCGACTTCGGTCATACCTCCGAATCAGATCCTGGCCGCCATTCGCACCAGCCTGACCTCTCCCCTGGGTGAGCAGATTTTGGCGGCTCAATCTGGTGCTCCCTCTGGGAGACCCAACGGCAGGTGTTTTGTGCCTGAGGAGTTGCGCACTCGGTTGTTGCGAACCTACCATAACTCCAAGGCCGCGGGGCATCCTGGAAAGAATCAGCTGTCCTGGGCTGTTTCACGTCTGTTCTGGTGGCCTTCGCTACGTTCCGACATCGCCGCATATGTAGCGGCATGCTCCGTTTGTGCCCAGAGTAAGTCCCCTCGGCACCTTCCGTTGGGCCTTTTGCAACCCATAGCCACCGGGGAGCGCCCATGGTCACACCTGGGGATGGATTTCATTGTGGACCTCCCTGCATCCCGAGGCCATACGGTCATTCTCATGATTGTGGATCGGTTTTCCAAAATGTGCCACTGTGTTCCTCTCAAGAAGTTACCCTCTGCACAAGAGTTGGCCACGATTTTCGCCAGGGAGGTCTTCCGGTTGCACGGTTTGCCCAAGGAGATGGTGTCGGATCGGGGGAGTCAGTTTGTGTCCAGGTTCTGGCGCGCCTTTTGCTCCCAGTTGGGGATTCATCTCTCTTTCTCCTCGGCCTACCACCCTCAGTCCAATGGGGCCGCAGAACGATCCAATCAGGCCTTGGAGCAATTCCTTCGTTGCTATGTCTCCGATCACCAAGACAATTGGGTTGACCTCCTGCCTTGGGCTGAGTTTGCCAGGAACACGGCGGTGAACTCTTCCTCTGGGACGTCTCCCTTCATGGCCAATTATGGGTTCCAACCTGCCGTGTTACCGGAGGTATTCTCTCCCCAGGATATTCCGGCTGTGGAGGATCACCTTTCCGTCCTACGTGCTTCTTGGGTACAGATCCAGAGGTCCCTTGAGGTCTCTGCGCAGCGCCAGAGACTCCAGGCTGATCGCAGACGAGCGCCCGCTCCTTCCTACCAGGTCGGAGACCGTGTATGGTTGTCCACCCGCAACCTCAACCTTCGAGTGCCCACTCCCAAGCTGGCGCCTCGCTTTGTTGGTCCCTTCCGAGTGCTTCGCAGGGTAAACCCGGTAGCCTATGCCCTTGCGCTTCCTCCTGGCATGCGGATCTCCAACGTGTTTCATGTATCCCTGTTGAAGCCATTGGTGTGTAATCGTTTCACTTCCTCGGTTCCTCGGCCCCGTCCGGTCCAAGTGGGCAATCGTGAGGAATATGAGGTGAGCAATATCCTGGACTCACGCCTGGTCCGCGGTCGGTTGCAGTTTTTGGTCCATTGGCGTGGTTATGGCCCAGAGGAGCGTTCCTGGGTTCCCTCCGCAGATGTCCATGCTCCTGCTTTGCTCCGAGCCTTCCACGCTCGCTTCCCTCAGAAACCGTTCCTTACTCCGCGGAGGAGGGGCCCTTGAGGGGGAGGTACTGTCATGGTCTTACCTTCTTACTGTTCTCCTTCGTTTGACATGTGCTGGCGGCCATCTTGGTTTCTGGGTTTCTTGTAGCCTCCCACCCTGCGGCTTCTCCTTCCCACTGGGAGGAGCTGGATGCCTAGCTCATATATATAGGAGGTCTGTGGCTTCAGTTCCTTGCTTGGTCCTCCTGTGTTCACATGCTTCTAAGACTGCTGCTGCTTCTGGTTCCTGATCCTGGCCTCGTCTGACTACCCCGTTGGTTCCTGATCCTGGCTTCGTCTGACTACCCCGTTGGTTCCTGATCCTGGCTTCGTCTGACTACCCTGCTGGTTCCTGATCCAGGCTTCGTCTGACCACCCTTCTGGTTCCTGACCTCTGTCTACGCAAGACCCTGCTTCGGTTTAGCCATCCGTTTGGACTTTTGCTTACAGCTTGATTTGCAATAAAGCCTTCTTATTCCCACTTATCTCTTGTTGCACGTCTGGTTCATGGTTCCATGACAGAGGTAAAGGTCACATGATCCACACCTGAACAGGCAACACACAGACAAAGTGAAACCAAAAGCTGCTGTCAGATCACTAATGAGCAGATAATCTTGCAGACCTTCTCAAACCTGTCACCGGTGTGACAGTAACAAGAAATAGCTGTTTTGGCAGCGTTTTTATTTTTTGTTATTTACAACATTCATCTGACAGGTTAGATCATGTGGTATTTTTATAGAGCAGGTTGTCACCGGCGCGACAATACCAAATATGACTATTTCAGTTTTACATAACAAAGCATTTTTGAAAATAAATGATTTTTTAGTGTCTCCACATTCTGAAAGCCGTAGTTTTATTAATTTTTTGGGCGACTGTCTTGTATAGGGTCTCATTTTTTTCAGGATGATTTTACGGTTGGATTGGTACTATTATAGGGTGCATATGACTTTTTGATCGCTTGCTAATACAGTTTTTGTGATGTAAGGTGACAAAAAAATTGCATTTTTTACGGTATTGACCTGAGGGGATAGGTCATGTGATATTTTTATAGAGCATGTTCTTACGGATGCGTCGATACCTAATATGTCAACTTTTTTTTTATTTATGTAAGTTTTACACAATGATTTCATTTTTTAAACTAAACAAATGTTAGTGTCTCCATAGTCTGAGAGCCATAGTTTTTCCAGTTTTTGGGCGATTATCTTAGGTAGGGTATGATTTTTGCGAGATGAGATGACGGTTTGATTGGCACTATTTTGGGGTGCATATGACTTTTTGATCGCTTGCTATTACACTTTTTGTGATGTAAGGGGACAAAAAATTGCTTTTTTTTACACAGTTTTGAATAAAAAAAATGTACGGTGTTTACCTGAGGGGTTAGGTCATGTGGTATTTTTAAAGAGCCAGTCGTAATGGACGTGGCATTACCTAATACGTATACTTTAAAAAAAAATGTATTTAAGTTTTACACAATAATATCATTTATGAAACAAAAAAAATATATATGTTTAATTGTCACTATAGTCTGAGCGCCAAAGTTTTTTGAGTTTTTGGGCGATTATCTTAGGTAGGGTACCATTTTTGCTTGCTATTACACTTTTTGTGATGTAAGGTGACAAAAAAATTGCTTTTTTTTACACTGTTTTATTTTTATTTTTTACGATGTTCACCTGAGGGTTTAGGTCATGTGATATTTTTATAGAGCAGTTTTTTATGGACACGCCGATAACTAATATGTATACTTTTTTTTATTTACATAAGTTTTACACAATAAGGGTCCATTCACACGTCCGTGGTGTGTTGCGGACACGCAAATTGCGGATCTGCAACACACCCGGCCGGCCCCCGCTGTAGGAATGCCTATTCTTGTCCGCAGCTGCGGACAAGAATAGGACATGTTCTATGTTTTGCGGAGCTGCGGACCGGAAGTTCGGGGCCGAAACCCGGAAGTTCAGGGCCGCTCTCCGCAAATGCGGAAGCGGAGAGCACATAGTGTGCTCTCCGCTTCACGTCCGGGCCCATAGAGAATGAATGGGTCCGCACCCGTTCCGCAAAATTGCGTAATGGATGCGGACCCTTTTGCGGACGAGTGAATGGACCCTAACAGCATTTTTAAAACATAAAAACACCCCTTGAGGAAGCTAACGCGAAACGTGCGTCGGGGCTTTTGGATCACCACTCTGGTATTTATGTCATTATTTATTCACTATACCATTTATCATATTATCCATGTACATTGTATCTGCACTTTATACTTATGTACTGTATCTGGTTTTAATATCGTGTTCACGGTGTATTCATTGTATTATACGCCTATTTGGGGTTATTTTTTTTTACCATTTAGTACCTCTGTGACCTTGTCAGTATTGTTTTACATTTTGCCCAGTGTTGTGATCCGTTTTCATCCTGTGTGTCCTTCATCTACCATTGTATTGTCTATCATTGTTTTTTATCGGATTTTCTTCTCTGATATTATAATAAAGTTTATATTTATTGCCAGTTGTGCTAGTCTTTTTCTCCTTTTGGTGCTTATATTTGGCGTCTTGGCTTAGCACTCATACCCATTTTGTGAGGTATTTACTATTGGTGTAGGCGATTGTTTTAGGTAGCAGACCATTTTTTGCGGGATGAGGTGAGGGTTAGATTGGTACTATTTTGGCGGGCGTACGCCTTTTTGATTGCTTGGTGTTGTACTTTTAGTGATGTAAGGTGACAATTGTTTTTTTATTTAGCACAGTTTTTATTTTTATTTTTTTACAGTGTTCATCTGAGGAGTTAGGTCATGTGATATGTTTATAGAGCCAATCGATACGAACGCGGTGATACCTAATATGTCTACTTTTCTTTTTTCCCTATTTTTTACAATTTTTTTTACTTTATTAGGGGGAAAAAACTTTTTTTTTACTTGAAACTTTACATTTTTTGGGGGGAAACTTTCTTTTTTTACTTTTTTTCACTTTATTTTTTGTCCCACTTTGGGACTTCAATTTTTGGGGGTCTGATCCCCTTTACAATGTATTCCAATACTTCTGTATTGGAATGTATTGGCTGTATGAGTAATACAGTGTGTATTACTCATACAGCTTCCTGCCTGTGAGATCCAGGGGGCTGGATCTCACAGGCTCTCCACCGGAAGGCAGCCCCGATGTGTCATGCCCTGCTCTGACTATATGCGGAGGTCGGCCAGAATAGCAGCACGTGTTTAGTGTTTTGTTTTGGAGCCGTGCTGGATCCGCCTCCCATCAGGTGCACTGGGTGGGGTCATTAGTTTAAAAAGAACTCTATCCCAGTGCTCTGAGCGGGTTATAGAAATCATTCTGGCCTTGGAAGCAAGGAAGGAAGGTTGTCTGTTCCAGCTCAGAAAAGATAAGTGTGGTTTCAGTTTTTTGTTGTTTGCTATCTTGGTTGTGTTGGTGTCATCCAGGTTCTGTGCGAGCAGGCTGCTCCTATTCCCCTTTTCACCATCTCAGGGAATCTAGGGTGTTTTAGCCCAGGCACGAGGACACATCATTCCTACCATCAAGGTTTGAATGTGGGCTGAGCAGAGCAGGGAGAGAAGTCAGGGATTTGCTAGGAGGTGACCCTTCCCCTGCTTCTCGCCTAGAGCCTGGTTTGCTGGTTTATTTGTATGTCTGAGATCCCGTCCGGCGTGAAATTATAACCCGCCATACGTTAACTGTCATTGCTCAGCGGTTTTTGTGATGGCGTCAATTGATACATTAGTTAACCGCATGCAGGGGCTATCCCTAGAGGTTGCGGAGCTACGTGGTTCGGTCACACAGTGTCAGAATGCTCTGGCATCAGGAGGAGGTCAAGTTTACGTGGAGCCTAAGGTTGCTCTTCCTGATCGATTTGCAGGGGGTACGGATGATTTTATCCGTTTTAGAGAGTCTTGCAAATTATATTTTCGGCTGCGTCCATCGTCTTCTGGTGATGAAATCAGAGGATAGGTATAGTCATTTCTCTGCTTAAGGGGGACGTGCAATCCTGGGCCTTTTCTCTGCCACCCAGTTCTCGGGCCCTCCGGTCGGTGGAGGAATTTTTTAAGGTCCTGGGATTGATCTACGATGACCCAGACCGGGTCTCGATGGCGGAATCGAGATTACGTAATTTATTTCAGGGTGAACATTCTGCAGAGGCTTACTGTGTTGAGTTTAGGAGATGGGCGACCGAATCAAAGTGGAATGATCCCGCATTACGTAGTCAGTTTTGTCAGGGGTTATCTAAGAGATTGAAAGATGCCCTTGCTTTTCATGAGTACCCAGATTCTTTGGAGAATGCTATGTCTTTAGCAGTACGGTTAGATAGACGTATCAGAGAAAAGAGTAGGGCTCCCTCCGCGCAAGGGATCCCTTCTGTGAGTGGTTTCGTCTCGACGGCCTCCCCGGGTGATATTACAGGTAACTCTGGGGTAGCGGAGAAACCCATGCAGCTGGGTCAGGTTTCTTGCCGTTCTGATAGTAGAAATTTTAGGAGATTGCACAAACTGTGTTACTACTGTGTGAAAAGTGGTCATTTTGTTTTCGCTTGTCATTTTGTTAAACTGCAGGTGGAAGAGAAAAAAAAATATATAACTTTCCTGACTCTTGGTGGTGTGAATAGTGTGGTAGAGCAGGCAGGTATGCAAGCTCCCTGCAATTCCCGTTTTCTCCTTCCAGCTAGGGTGGCGCTAGAGTCAAGAGAAACTTTTGTTGAAGTATTCCTTGTCTGTGGTGCTGGGGTAAACCTAATTGACTTCCTTTTTCTTCAAACTTTGGGTCTAAGTACTTGCACTTTAGAGAAAGAGATTCGGGTTTTTGCAATTGATTCTTCCCCTCTTTCTCAAAGGAGTCTCACTCACATTGCTCATAGTATTGCTCATAGTATTCACTTAAGGGTGGGTGATTCACATGTTGAGATTATGTCTTGTTTTGTCATGAAGGATTGTACAAAGAAGGCAATCCATTAGAATATACAGGAAGATAAAACGTAACCTTTAATAATTTTACTATGAGGGTTCATTCACACGTCGCAAGTGTTTTGCGGATCCGCAAAACACGGACACCGGCAATGTTCATTCCGCAATTTGTCGACCGCAGATCACCGGCACTATAATAGAAAATGCCTAATCTTGTCTGCAATTGCGGACAAGAATAGGACATGTTCTATTTTTCTGCGGAAACGGAAGCACAGATGCGGAAGTGCGGATCCGCAAATGCAGATGCAGATGAGTGGTCTGATCTGCTACCTGCCAGGAGGAGGAGTTCCAAAGTAGAGAGAGTGAAGGAAAGAAGCACATATGAGAGCTCCTACTACATGGGACCGTAACCAGTTCTCCTGTGAGATCCTTACTCCAGGAAGACTTTCAGAGTCAAGAATATTGCTTCTAGAAAGCATCAGTGTGTCAAGACAGCAGAGTGACCAACAAAATCAGTGTTTTACAGACCCTGCTGCCGGTGAGGGAAAACAGCTCAAACCACCTCCAGGCCAGACTAACTTGAAGCCTGTATCACACAGTGGACATCTAAATCCACAAGTGCATGCAAGTGCCATTAAATTGACACACAACCAGCCACAATACATCCTCATCTGGTGTCAGAAACTACACTTTGACATTAATTCTGCTGGATGTGCCACACATTATATTTTGCACTAAGTAAAGAGGAACTTTCATCCTTTTCATTCTGGCCTGATTCTTGTAACCATTTTTCCACTGCACAGAACCCCAGGGAGTGATGGCCTGAGGGAGTAAACAGTGGCACAAGACCTCATCAGGGACACTACCACTCCCATCCTCTGCCCAGGCTCCTCAGGGGCTCGCTGCACATGCCACTGCGCCTGTGCGAGAGTTCATTCGGCCGTGAGGGAGGGGGAGGAGAGGGAGGAGAGGCTGTGGCAGGCTGGGGGTGGTTAGACAGTGCAAAGAAGGCGGGCTGGGCACTGTAAGAGTGGCGGTACTGGGCTCTCTAAGAGGAACAAAACGCCCCTCTGGGCACATTCAGGACTCATTTGCATAACCATAAAAGTCGTTTTTTGCAGAAACTGCTGGACGGATTACAAGATAAAAGAGCACAGCCTAATCAAGGTAAGCTGTGCTTCATGGCTGCTTTAAAATCGTTTTTTGGGTTAGGGGAGGTGACAGAATCCCTTTAACAACAGTGGTCTGTGTCATGCCAAGGGGAGCCCCTCTATTTCCATGTTATGCTATGATTACCCTTTGGTAGCATTGTTATTCAGAATAGTGATAAAAGAGAAGGACTTTTTGAAGACTTTTGTAAATTAATGAAATTATTTGCAACTTATCAGACACATACTAATGCACAGACAATACAGAATATGCTAGCTAGCAACACCGTAGTGTCCTAGTGAAATTGATGAATGGGGGAGGGTACATGAAATAGCATGTGTCTTTGGGCAGTCATGATGCCTGCTGTGGATGTGCTGCTCTATATATAAACAGTAACAATCCTTTGGGACACAGCTCATAGATATGGAGAGCAGCAGCGAGGATACAGGGAGTGATGGAGAGGAGGAGAGCCAGGTAAAGGAGCATCCCCTCTATCTATGCATAACTAGTAGATTTGTGTATAACATCTATAGATGGCCTCAGAACTTTCTAGCTCTGCACATTACACCCATGAGGCATATTGTTTTTAGGTAAATGTGTTAGAATTGTGTCTGTACTTTTCACTTTTTATATGAATATTAATGCGCCAAAGTTTGCACAGTGTTTTGCTATTAGCTCTAGCTATTATATGATGATTTATGTACCTCCTCCATCTCAATCTTGAGACCATTTTTTTTTGTGTTGTACAGCGTGGCAATTCTTTATTGTAATAAGTTGTTACAGGATTTGTATGCTGGTTTAATATAGCAGGGCGGAGTCACAAATGGAGGAGATCTACTTTATACAAACTGGCACAGTCACCAATAACTACCCGGTTTAACCACCAGAAAATAAGCACTCTAACTGGTTTCTCGCAGCGACTGTTCTATTGTAAATCCATAGTCACACAGTCCATGTCTGTGCTCAAATCCATTAGCAGGTGGTCAGTGATGCATCTGTGAAGCTGTCCGTGAAGGATCCGTGAAGGATCCGTGTGTCCGTTTTTTGCTCTCCGTGTTTCACTGACACTGAACAGCTGAAAAATAATTTTCAAAGCATCTCTTCTTAATGATCTGTGAAACATGGATGCAACAGGCATCCGTGTTGCATCCGTAGTTATTACGGACCCATAGACTATAATGGACTTGATGGATCCGTGACAAATTAGAGCAGGCATCCGTGCTAAAAACACTGACCCACGGACCGTGCTAAAACACATTAAAATGAACGAGGACGTGTGCTGTCCGTGGAGAACACGTAAGGCACACGTCTGTGAAACACTTGACGTGTGAATGAGGCTTAACTTGCATTCATTTTGATGAATGCCCCCTCGACGTGTAGAACTGTTGTCACTGAATTCAAAGTAAATTTTTGGTGTCTATCAGCAATACTGCAACATTCTCTAAATGGAAATAAGTTGAGCAACTCATTTGCCCAATCCGCATTTGGAGACTACTAACTCTTTTAAGCAGGATCCTATACTAACACTAACTACACTACCTGTTCTTATCTGCCCTAGCAATCTCCCCCTGGCACATTTAAGAAAAAAACACCTTAAAAGCACAAGGTTTACTGTTACAGTGTTATGGGGGGATCTGTGGATGACTGTACTGTTATGGGGGGAATCTGTGGATGACTTACTGTTATGGGGGGAATCTGTGGATGACACACTGTTATGGGGGGAATCTGTGGATGACACACTGTTATGGGGGGAATCTGTGGATGACACACTGTTATGGGGGAATCTGTGGATGACGAAGACTGCTATGGGGGATCTGTGGATGACGAAGACTGTTATGGGGATCTGTGGATGACACACTGTTATGGGGGATCTGTGGATGACACACTGTTATGGGGGATCTGTGGATGACACACTGTTATGGGGGATCTGTGGATGACACACTGTTATGGGGGATCTGTGGATGACGAACACTGTTATGGGGATCTGTGGATGACACACTGTTATGGGGGGAATCTGTGGATGACACACTGTTATGGGGGGAATCTGTAGATGACACACTGTTATGGGGGGAATCTGTGGATGACGAAGACTGTTATGGGGGATCTGTGGGTGACGAAGACTGTTATGGGGATCTGTGTATGACACACTGTTATGGGGGATCTGTGTATGACACACTGTTATGGGGGATCTGTGGATGACACACTGTTATGGGGGATCTGTGGATGACACACTGTTATGGGGGATCTGTGGATGACGAACACTGTTATGGGGATCTGTGGATGACACACTGTTATGGGGGGAATCTGTGGATGACACACTGTTATGGGGGATCTGTGGATGACACACTGTTATGGGGGATCTATGGATGACGAACACTGTTATGGGGATCTGTGGATGACACACTGTTATGGGGGATCTGTGGATGAGGAACACTGTTATGGGGGATCTGTGGATGACGAAGACTGGTATGGGGGATCTGTGGATGACGAAGACTGTTATGGGGGATCTGTGGATGACATACTGTTATGGGGGATCTGTGCATGACACTTTTATGGGGGATCAGTGGATGACACTTTTATGGGGGATCTGTGGATGACACTCAAGCACTCTCAAACCCAACTGGTCAAACTTGTTAAATGGATCCCAAACACAATATGCACAATAACACCCCCCACCCCCTCCAACACTTAATTGACCCCTTCATGGCCTAAACATTTTTTTCAAAGCAGAACACAAAGCTAAATAGGGCTGGGTGGGCTGGCAAGGGAGGGGTTAATAACAATAAGTGATGGAGGATCCTGGCCCTGTGGGATAATCCAGAAAACAGCTTTGCATTTTACCCCCGAGCAAAGACCACACAACATAGAGCTGCCGAGCCATGTAGACAACATAAGGATCAATATGAAAAGAAATCATTTGGAGCCTTTGAAATAGCTCAGCTCAGTATGCGGCCCAGGCTACTTTCACACTGCCAATGCATCCGTTTGGCTCCGTTCCGCCTCCATTCTGCTATGGAGGCGGACACCAAAACGCTGCTTGCAGCAGGCAGGCAGTCAGGCTGTGGCGCGCTAATCTGAAGGCGGCGTCACGGCATGAGGCGGCAGCAGGCAGCGGACAGAGACAGCGTCTGACGTCACCTGCCGCTGCGCAGCTACATTCCTCTGCGCAGCGGCTCAGAGCCTTTTAAAGGGGAATGCAGCCGGAGCCGGTATACCAGGTATAATACGGGAATCAGCGGAGCAGGGGGGGGGGGGGTCGGGCAAGGAATAGAGATAGGAAGTTCGGATCTTTCAGATCAATCGGTTCATTTGAATCAGCTCATTCAAATGAACTGATTCATGAATCGGATCTTCGGTTCATTTGCTGAGTCTACTAACTGAAGAGCTTAGGTGGTGCGCATGCGCGGATGATTCGATTCACTTGCTGACTCGCTGAGTCGGCTCTTGGTACATTGTCTGAGCTCTGACTGAGTGAGTCAGGAATGAAGGGAAGCGACAGGAGGACTCAGTCACTCAGGAGCTGTGTGGTGGGCATTGTTGTCTGTTGTGCATGCAATGCATTGTTACCCACAGTGACAGCAGTCTGACAGCAGGACAACTAAGTGAATGCACAGGGAAAACTGTATGTGCTAAGGTGATAACAGTAACACTGGCTGATAATAAAATGGTCCCCACAGACATCACTCAGGAAAATAACTAGTGTGCAATCTGTGCACGATTTTCTAATAAACCTGAAGAGAGATTGTCACCCTGTCAGATCCGTCCTGCTGCCGCTCCGTCCCCTTTGACTATAATGGGGACGGGGTGGAGCTCCGGTGCAGTATGGCAGTTCGCGGTGAGAGGCCGCCGGACTAAAAAGTTGGACATGCAGTACTTTTAGTCCGGCGGCCTTTCGCCATGCACTGCCGTGCTGCGCCGGAGCTTTGCCCCCGTCCCCATTATAGTCAATGGGGACGGAGCGGCGGTCCGGTGAAATAACGGCAGGACGGATCCGACGGGGTGAACAGCCTGTCGGATCCGTCCTGCCGCTAGTGTGAAAGTAGCCTTACAATCTCATGGCTTCTGAGCAACAGATCGTGTGGTCTTCACAGTCATCTGTCCCTTCTCTTATCTCTCTGCTCCTGTCCCTTAATCTTATCACTGCTGCAACAAAAGCATCAGCCTCAGTGTAAACTGTTCTAGAGTCTGACTCACGGTTCTTTTAACTCAAAGAATCGAATGAGTCTCTAACTAAGGCCTCTTTCACACTTGCGTTGTCCAGATCCGGCGTGTACTCCACTTGCCGGAATTACACACCGGATCCGGAAAAACGCAAGTGAACTGAAAGCATTTGAAGACGGATCCGTCTCCAAAATGCGTTCAGTGTTACTATGGCAGCCAGGACGCTATTAAAGTCCTGGTTGCCATAGTAGTAGTGGGGAGCGGGGGAGCGGTATACTTACAGTCCGTGCGGCTCCCGGGGCGCGCCAGAATGACGTCAGAGCGCCCCATGCGCATGGATGAGGTGTCCATGCGATCATGTGATCCATGCGCTTGGGGCGCCCTGACGTCACTCTGGAGCGCCCCGGGAGCCGCACAGACGGTAAGTATACTGCTCCCCCGCTCCCCACTACACTTTACCATGGCTGCCAGGACTTTAGCGTCCTGGCAGCCATGGTAACCATTCAGAAAAAGCTAAACGTCGGATCCGGCAATGCGCCAAAAACAACGTTTAGCTTAATGCCGGATACGGATCAATGCCTTTCAATGGGCATTCATTCCGGATCCGGCCTTGCGGCAAGTGTTCAGGATTTTGGGCCGGAGCAAAAAGCGCAGCATGCTGCGGTATTTTCTCCGGCCAAAAAACGTTCCGGTCCGGAACTGAAGACATCCTGATGCATCCTGAACGGATTTCTCTCCATTCAGAATGCATTAGGATAAGGGTCCATTCACACGTCCGTTGTTTCTTTCCTGATCTGTTCCGTTTTTGCGGAACAGATCTGGACCAGATCTGTACTCATTCATTTTCAATGGGTCCTGAAAAAAATCGGACAGCACAATGTCTGATTTTTTTTCAGGACCCATTGAAAATGAATGAGTACAGATCTGGTCCAGATCTGTTCCACAAAAAAAACGGAACAGATCAGGAAAGAAACAACGGACGTGTGAATGGACCCTAAAACTGATCAGGATTCTTCCTGCATAGAGCCCCGACGACGGAACTCTATGCCGGAAGAAAAGAACGCAGGTGTGAAAGAGCCCTAATTCTCCCTGTACTTGTGTCAGTGACTCAGAGCTGCTAGTGCTTGCATTGCCTCAGCTCTGATTGGATGGTGGGCGGGGCTGGCAGAAGCAGCTTCCACTCTAGGATCAGATTACACTCCTCCCGAGCCCCTCCCCTCCCTGCTGCTAGCGGCTCTGCTATTGTGTGCTAGGTCAGACTGAGCGGCTTCACTCGGATCCGCTCAGTCAGAGGAATCGACTCCTCCGGTTCAGTGAACTGAATCGATTCAAATGAACGATTCGTTCATGAACCGGACATCACTAAAGGAATAATCAATTGCCCCCCTCTAGCAATGCAATAAAGTTCAACTCAAGTCACTGACAAATGGGAGGGGGGAAAAAAAAATTTTTTTTATTTTTATTGGAACTGGCCGGGCCCCTTACTGGGGTATTGGCTGTACCCCACTGATGGCGGCCCTGCCTATACTACATGCTGTACAAGAGGCATTAGTGTACATTTTTATCAAAAGGCATTAGCCCACTCACCACGCCAAGGTCTTCTCTTTGAGTGCGATATACTCTGACAAAAAAGGCACAGCTCACTGCGGTGACAAAGCGGCACTTCCCTAGTATTCGGCAGGACCCAGGAGTCAGACAGCAATCAGCTGTCTGACAGTGCCACCCATGGCCCTGGGTCCCACCAACCCACCAGTACAGTGCCACAAAAACAAAGGCCACACGCAGTACTGCACCATGTGAACAGTTGTCTAACACAACATGTCCATTGCAATCAGGAACTGCAGGTCAATTACCACTTATATGCAGACTTCTGTGATTAAAACCACCTGTGCCGAATGGAAGGAGTGCTGATACCAGTAATAAAGAAGAAAGATTAAACGTGTATATATCAAGGGGAGAAAAACAGAACTGGATCGCACATCCACAATGCTATGCTTAGATCTAATTAAATTCGCTTTACAAGAGGCATTAGTGTACATTTTGATCAAAAGGCATTAGCCCACTCACCACGCCAAGGTCGTCTCTTTGAGTGGGATATACTCTGACAAAAAAGGCGCAGCGACCATGCGGTGACGAGGTGGCACTGCCCTAGTAGGCGGCAGGACCCAGGAGTCATCAACCATCTATCTGACAATGCCAATTTATACTCCAGTGCATTTATATTCAATATGTAGTCAATCATTATTCCTTTTTTATTATTGTAGCAGTAAAGCAGTAAAATTCCCTTATAAATGTTTAAGACTGCCGACTGGTACATCTTCTGCTGAACTGGAAGTTTTTATGTTGTCATCAATGTAAGGGATTGTACAGCACTGAACAATATGATGGCACTTTTTTGGGGGGAAAAGTAAGAAAGGATACAGCTTTTTTCTTTTTTTGATGACTTGGTTGAGCGAGATTGAACCGTACGACTAGCAATGAGGTTTATAGAGCAGGATTTTGAATAAAGCTCATGAGATTAGACAGTGTGAAGGTCAGAAAGAAAGGACAATGCTCCGATCAATATGTCAATTGTGGCTGGAGAGTGGATGGAAAGATGCGAGGGGACAAACTGAGCTCTGGCTTGTATTTTAGGACCGCACATAGAGGAGATAGGTCAGTGTCACTCTGATTTATTGTTCAACATATTCTTTCAGATTCTGTATAATTTAGATCGAAGTAAAGTAACCATTCATTATAAGAGAAGACGTCACTATATTATGTACTGTGGTTACATCGGTTAGAGGAAAAAAATCCTTGTAGTGGTAAAGAACATTTTTATTTTTGCAGTTACCTAATTTGCACTTGACCACTTTTCCTGAACCTCCTGCCCAGTATCCCAAACCATCTCTGTTGCGTTTAGTTCATAGATGACTCTTCTCTTCACATCTTCATTGGAGGATTTGTTAGGCGCCTTCTTCTTAAATCCAATCAAAAAAAGCAGGACTAGAAACAGTGTAGCATTCTACCTAGTTTAGACTGACAGAAAATCAACTGACCTCATTATAGTCAATGGGGGGCCTCTGGTGCCAAAGTCAGAGTCATGTCTGTCAAAATAGATCCAGTACTTCCATTGATTTAGTTGTTCTGCTCCCGTAACATTAGGAGAACCATGGAAATACCTAGCACAGATGTGAATAGAGGCTTAGACAGCACCACTTTCCTTTTCTATATATTTCTGTAATGCAAACTAGACGGAATGGCATATTCCTGCAAAGTGTTGTGGTAGCCAAGCTGGTGTGTCTTTATATTTTTATAAATTGGCAACATTATCACCAGTGCGTTTTCCTATAGTATATGATGCAACTTCAGCCTGTCTTCCAGCCTCCTGCTTGTGATAGGCTTCACCCTGTTTGCTCTTACAAACAGGATACAGGGGAGGACACTGGACAGTGTCAATTATTTTAGGATACACTGAACATTCTCCACCCAGTACACACAAATTGTATAGACACTTAGGGGGTCATTTACTAACCAGATATACGCCTATATTAGGCGTATTTCTAGCACAGATTGTGGTGCAAAGTTCCTTTGTGCCACAGTCTGCCATTTTTCCCCACTCACGCTAGGTCTAAAAAAGTGGGGAAGGGCCAGCAGCCCTGTCTTTTTTACCATTTTCTACACATGGTTTAGGCATAGAAAATGGTCTAAATGTAAGACAGCAAGGAAGCTGTCTTAAATTTAGGAGCGGCGGTGGATCTGCTGAAGTTATGTAGAGGCCGGTACCTCTCTATAACTCCGGTTGATCCACCACCAGCACAAAGGGGTTATTAAGAATCTAAATTAATATAAATGAATATTAATCTAAAATGTCGGTCTTAATAAATTACCCCCTTAGTTTGAGTATGCAGCTAATCACTGTATGGAGTCACTGCCTCACAAATTATATCACTGCCCCCATGGTCTTTTAGAAAAGGCAGAAAGGATTTCTTCAGCAGGACTCTATACATAGAAGAACATATAGAGGAACAAGGAAGGTGGAGCTGGGCAGGGAAGAGAGGTGTCTGATTTGATAGGTAATTCACAGGAAGTCAGCAACACAGGGGAGCATTATCTCCTGACTACGTAGGAGAGCAAGTTCTGGAATGGTGGCTACATTGGGGATCGCATGGCACAGAAGCCCATAATGAAAGAGTACATAATGAATACAACTGAGATGAGATTAAACAAATTGCACGATATAACACGATATGTAAAAAAAATTGTGAAGTCTGTTAGTCTGATCCTACCTAGTTGACACTGCTCATTGGCATTAGGCATGAAACAGGAGAGCCATACCACAAGTGTACTTTAAAAGGCACACACTTATTATGTACATTATGCACACACTTACAGTACGTAGGACGAAAAGCATTAAAGGGGTTACCGAGTTATTTTTTTGTTCTTTCTATGTTCCTAAGTAGGCAAATATAACAACTTTACAATTAACTCACTTTATCTGCAGTGCCTGGTTTATCAGATTTGACTGAGGGTCACATGACCTGTGATGTCAGCTTCTCTCCCTGCTCTTATAAAGTTTGTTTACAAGCCTGTAAACGAGACGTCACTGTGCTGGCCACGCCCCCCCCCCCCCCCTTCACTCCTGGGCTGTCTGCTCTCTCCTAGGATTCTTAACCCCTTCAGCTGCACAGACTGGGTAGCTGCAGGCAATGAAGAGACAATGCTGGGCACTGGAGCTGACAGACTAGAGAGAGCATTGCACAAGAAGGTAGGGATAGATCCTGTGTGTATTAGCAGTGTCATTATACAGCTGGGACTTGTAGTTCTACACACACAACATGCTGCTGAGTCTCCCAGCACCCAGGGCAGCTCTTGTATCCACTCCCTTAGCAGTGTCATTATACAGCTGGGACTTGTAGTTTTACACTTACAACATGCGGCTTGTCACGGGGCACCAAAGGCCCACTTGGTCTCCCATCAGCTGCTTAGCTTCAGGAGCGAGGATCTGTGTTTGGGCTCGTTCCCAGGGCAGCTTTGCTAGCTGGGAGGCTCCCTGCTCCTAGGTCTGCCTTGAGCACCATATAATATATAAATCCACGGCACACTCAACCATAATTTAGTTTGAAAAAGAATATCGTATTTTTATTGTGTCCAACACCAACAACATTTAGTATCAGAGAGAACTGAAAAAGCAGGGCCAACGTTTCGGTCCTAACCGGACCTTGGTCACGGCCTGTGGGCAATACAGAGAAATATATAGATACCATCAATAGGTTGTTGGAGTACAATCATCAAACACTGAATAATAATCAAGAAAAGCAAAGAAAAGTAAAAAAGATAAAAAATCCACATAATAAGAAAAAGTCATAACCAGGACAGCTGAATGTATATATATAGTGGTGGGGAAAAAAAGTGGTGGTGGGTGCCTTGAGCACCAAGCTGATCACTTGCTGCTCGACTTGTCTGTCTGTCGGTCATGTGACGCTGGCCACGTCACATGACCCTCAGACCCCACTATAAATACAGGCAGCCTGCTGGCCACAGGTTGCTTGTTAATTCTAGGTTCCTGGCTATTTGTTGGACTACTGAATACTCACCTGTCACGGCCTAAGGTGTGTTTTGTGACACTTTCCTTCGCTTGGTTGCCCGTGGCAACGTGTGGTGTTGTGTGCATATGGTGGCAGTGTCTCAGCCCTATGGCTGATCCCGAGGACATGGTTGCCACGCATGCCGTTGCCCGTGGCAACAGGTGAAGTGTGTGTTTATGTGTGTACTTCCCCTTTAAGTGGCTTTCTTCTCTTGTTTTGTGTTGGAAGGTTTAACTCCCTTCTGTGTGTGTGATCACCTGGTGTGTCTGAGTGTGGGTGTGGCTACTTTGGGCTATAAAGCCTCTGCTGTTTTCAGTTAGCTGAGGTGTTCTTCAGCCATGGTTGCTGGAGACATCCTCCTGTTATACCATCTGCCAGTGGGGGCCACCCTTGTGGTCATAAGCTTTATGTATGGTGTTAAGTAGATGTTTCTTTGGTCTTTATTTATTGCAGCATATGGTTTCCTGGGTTCCCGTGTGATGTGTGTTGTGTGCTGTGTCTTTTGTGTTGTTGTGGACAGCAGCACTTATACATGGGTTCCAGGCTCTGTGTTGGTGGTGGTACTAGTTGCACTTACCTGCCATTGCCATATGTCTGTTTCTGTTTCCCCTGCCTTTATAGCTTGGCCAGTGAGACTCCTGTTCGTCTGTATCTAGGAGGAACAGGTAGTCTTACCCAGCTCCTAGTCCAGGGCTACCCTGAGGGCTAGCAGGAATATCAGGTTCCGGAGTATGAGCCCTCCTACCATCAGGGTCGGCTCATAAGGGCTAGGAGACAGGGTCAGAATTAGGGATTGTTAGGAGGTGACCTGCTCCCTGATTCCTGTCCTGGCCATGCTCTGACCATCCATCTGCTGATACCGCACGGCTGAGGGTTTTCCCCATCCTCAGCCGTGACATCACCTGATCCTGTTCTCTGACGATCCTTTGCCTGCTCCTCTTGTACTGCGCATCCCTCCTGGTATTGTGACCTCGGCTCCCACCTGACTACTCTTTGCGAACTCATCTGGTACTTCTCTACTCTCCTGGTATTTGACCTTGGCTTCTCCTGACCATTCTTTGCTTTACCCTTTGTACTGCATAGCTCTCTTGGTTCTGACACGGTCCGTTCACGTTCCGTATTTTGTCTTGTCTGTCTTCCCTGCACATATCCTAAGTAAGGGACTGTCGTCCAGTTGTCCCCTGTCATTAGGACTCGTGAGGCAAGTAGGCAGGGCCAGGGTTAAGAGTGGAGCGCAGTAGTCACTATCCTTCCCCCTGTGTGTGTGGACGTGACCGTTGCACTGCTGATTCTCCCAGCAGACAGACATGTCACTCAGGGCAGACTTTACTCCCTTTGCAGAGCAGGGGAGGGGCAGAGATTGTTTTTACTGCAAGTAAACAAAGGGCCAGAAAAGAACCAGGGAAATGAGGAAATATTTTTTATTTTTTTGCAAAAACTTGCTTAGCTTAGTTATATATTTCAGTGGTATATATATATATATTATTTTTTTTTTCATAACTCGGACAACCCCTTTAACTGAATAATTTTGATTAAATATTTTCCACATCTAAAAATTCTAAGTGAAATGGGTGTGTTCCAAAAACATGTTTTAAACATTATCATTATGTATAATTCATTTATAAATAGGCATTAAATATAATGTCTATTTTTGCGGGGATAAAAAAAAAATATATATAATATTTCTTGCATTTCATCTGTGAACCTTTAGATTAAAATATCTCTGAACCAGCATAAATCATCATTCTGTCAGGTGTGTAAATTTGAAATTTTGTAATGTATTATGACTATAAGGTAGCATCTTCCCCATTATTCATAAGCATACTGTATAGTACAATACCTCTTTCCCTGTAAGGGGGTCTGACCTTACCAAATGATCTCTTTGGCCTGTGAGTGGTGTATGTGGCTCGCCACTCATGGATGGTAGAATAAAACAGATGGACACCAATTTAACAGGAGCAATGGCTCTTACAGTTCTCACTTGAGGCAACAAGCTTAAAGGGATTGTGCAGGGGTTTTATACTGATGACCTATCCTCACTACTCGATAAAGACTTCCTGTCGAAACGTCACCATGAATGTTGTCTTCTAAATAAACCGCAAGATATTTTGAATTGATGAGTGCTTTGGATCCTTTCTAATTGCTTGCTATCCTTGGGAAAGGTCATCAATATCAGATTGGCGAAAGTGAGTGTAATTACAAGTACTAAAGACAGAAGTTAAACGGCACTCCTCGTGGTTTGAAGGGTGCACAGTGGTAAATGTGATACCAATATTAACAGGAAGACCAGGGCACTCGAAGAAAAATGTTGCATAAATATCTTATTTATTTTCTTATTTTTTTGTATATATATCCATCCGAAAGTCAATTCATAATTGTATACTGGCCAACGTTTTGGTCTTATCCAAGACCATGTTCACGGCCTGAGTTCTTTGAGTAGTGAAGGTACTCGCTCCATTCACTTGAGTCGATCAAGTACTTCAGAGGATTCGACGCGTAGCATAATGAACAGAAAGAAGTGCTTGTATGGAGCACCACCTCCTTTTCAAACAGCTGATTGGCAGAGGTGCTGGAAGTAGGACCCCCGCCAATCTGATATTGATGACCTATAATGAGGATAGCTCATCGATATAAATGCGACGTGCCGTCCCCCAGGGGCAATCTGGTCCCAGTGTTTAGGAATGCCGAGTGGTATGTTGTGGTCCTCGTACCTGGATACTGTTGCTCCCTGGGTTAGGCTCCGCAGCAACAAAGGGAGTTGTAGTTGGTGGAATAAGCAGAGTCCAGACTTGGTGAAGTTCAACGGTTTTACTTGAATAAACTTACGATAGCCTTGTGTCATCCAAACAATGCTTGACCTTTCTCTACAGCAGGCTAAGGGTAAACTGGCAGGTGAACTTCAATATCTTTCTCTTCTGTGCTAATCTCTGGCTTCCGTCTGGTTACTGGACTTTCTAGCAGTTCTGGTGCCTTTGGCAGTTGACCCCTCGTAATACAGTGGCAACAGGGTTGACTAACTCAGTCTAAGAGACAACATGCTAATTAATTTTGTCTACACACCACTCTATACACAGGCATCTACTTACTATGAACGCTCATTAGTGATCATCTGGCAATCTGCCAGTGTAATACGGCCCTTACAGTGCGTTTCATATTGTGAACAGTGTCATTAACATCTCATATGGTTGTACATGACTCAATCTCTTACTGTCATTCACATAGCATATCATGCATGGCACACTTAAGTGTGGATCAGTACGATGAGGTAGCCTGTCATTATAATAATCACATATCAGGTGCATACTGGTATATTTAGCAGTGTTTAGTCACAGTGCCCAACTAGGGCGGTACTGCCATCCACACCAACTTGTTAAATGATGAGTGTTTTTCTAGGGAGAGGAGCAAGGGCATTTCTTGCACACAGACTTGCTGTAATTGTTAAGAAACCTGCTTAGTCACTAAAAAAATCTAGTCTAGTATAAAAGAGTAGATAGAAAACCTGGAGGGATGCCGCTGCAGAGCAATTATATTACACCAGGGAGAGCCCATCCACTCAGCAGGCGGAGAGAGAGAAAATGTGCATTTACAGAAACAGCAGAGGGGAGAAAAAGGTCCGAAATATGCAGGTTACACATCTGGCTGGAATTTACTGTACTGCACATCTTCAGCTGCATGACTGATGTCTGATTGTGATTTTTTTAAATGTAATAATAAGTATGCTTTCACATTGTCCAAATTAAAAATGTTATACGTTGAATTGGGGTTTGGACCTGTTCACTTGTCTGTTTCTTCTCCTGGGTTAGGATGATGGAGGAGATGTAATTGGTGTTACTAAGGTTGGAAATGTCCTCACTGCAAGTATTAAATAGGAGTCTTGCAACAGACAAGAATAGGACAGGACTCATAATTTTTGCGGGGCCACGGAACGGAGCAACTGTGTGCTGTCCGCATCTGTTGCGGACGCATTGAAATGAATGGTTCCATATATGAACCATATGCGGAATGCATAAAACGGCCCGTATACAGAACGCAAAATACGTTTGTGTGAACGAGCCCTAACTCAGCTGAATCTAATAATAAATTTCACTTAGCAAGCCATTGGTTTCTGGAGAGAAAAAGTACTTTTGACCCTTCGCTACCAGTGCCTTACACGAAGAGATGGGTAAACATGGCGCCCACTCACGCGTGCAACGTGCTCCATGGTGGGTGGGTCTTGGTCATTTAAGCCTTTAGATACCGTGATCGAGTGTGATCACGTCATCTAAAATCTTAAAAACCCAGAGCCTTACGCTTCCGGGCTTCTTACCGGCATCCTCTGCAGTCAATGAGGATGCTGGTATTGGTTTCAATATGCTGGGTCTCTCTGAGCAGGTAGCAGGCCAACATAAGAAAGAAGCAATTCTGCTCTCATCATGGATCTATAAGAACCATGATGGTTCAAAATCATAAAAAAAGAATAAAAACAATGATTTTTGTAGCCTCAAACATGAGCTATAATACCATTAAAAAAAAAGTTCAAAAGTATATAAAAAAATTTAAAAATATAACATTTTAAATTACCCCCCCTTTCCGTAGAATAAAATAAATCCATAAATAACAAAAAAATATAAACATCATAAATAGGCATCACTGCATCTGAAAACGCATGTACTACTAAAATATAAAAATATTTTTCCAAAACAGAAAATAGCATAATGGAAAAAAAAAAGCTAAAATTGCCGATTCACCATTTTTTTCATTGCTTCTCTTACACAATTTTTTTAATAAAATGTGATCAAAAAGTCACACACACTCAATGGTATCAATAAAAAATACAGATTGTCGTTATGGGGGTCAGAATATGGTGATGAAAAATATTTTTTTCAAAGTTTTAAATAATTTCTACACTATTTAGACATAAAAAACCTAAACATATGTGGTATCGTTGTAATTGTACTGACCCACAGAATGAAGGGAACAGGTCAGTTTTGCTGCAAACAGAAAGCCATACAATCAAACCCGTAACACGGTATAGGATTTTTTTTCCAATTCCACCCCATTTGGATTTTTTTCCTGCTTCCCACTACATTGTATGCCATATCAAATGATGGCATTAGAAAGTACAACTTTTCTCGCAAAAAATAAGCCCTCATATGGATATGTGAATGAAAAAAAAAGGTATGGCTCAAGGAAGATAGGGAAGAAAAAAAAATGCAAAAACGAAAAAAACTCCGGTATCCTAAGGGTTAAGCCATATGTAAATGAACAGTTAAATGCACTGAGGTCGGCCTAAGCCACTTGGTGCACCATTGCCCCTTCTTTTTTTTTTTTTCTTTTTTTTCTTGATTGACAGGGCTAGCAGAGCTGACTATGCAGGAACTTTCCCGCTCTGGAAAATAAACACTTTTTTAGAGCTTTTGCATGTTTGGGGTATTTATGCTGGCATTTAGGAAGTTCAGCACTGGTTTGCTGGCATATATAGTACACACTCAATAGACATATAATGTAGAGATCATTGCTAAGTAATTACCATTGAATATATTGATTGCTTTGTTCCTGAATGTAAAAACCACTGCTACTGTAGGCGATATTGACATCCATCCATTTAGGGTCTATTCACACGTCCGCAGTGTTTTGTGGATCCGCAGCTGCGGACAAGAATAGGTCATGCTCTATTTTTTTCCAGAGCCGCGGACCGGAAGTTCGGGGCCGCGGACCGGAAATGCGGATGCGGACAGCACCCTGGAAAAAAAATAAAAGACAAACACTGCAAATTTCTTTAATCCCTTGGAGAGGCAGCCTTGTTTGGTACTTAATGACGCAGAGATTCTGGGGTTTTTCCTTCCCCCATTTCAAAAGCCATAATGTTCCCTACTTTATTGCACTGTGGTTTATGCTATTGTTTACACTTATACTATGTTATATTGTTGAACTGCATTTTATATGTTTATTGTAATATACCCTGTTCGTTTGCACTGTTATTGCACTGTATTTGCACTACACTGTGCAAAGGCTTAAGGCTGGGTTCACACCTGAGCGTTTTACAGCGCGTATCTATGCGCTGTAAAACGCTCAACAAGGAGAAACCAATGCTTACCTATGGGAATGGTTCTCACCTGGGCGTTTTGCAGCGCGTACGATTGCGCTGTAAAACGCCCGGCGCCCCAAGAAGTACATGAGCTTCTTTGGGGCGTCTTGTCACGCGTTCCCGCACATAGACTTTTGGGAACGCGCGACAATGGGCGTTCGCTTGTCTCTGTATGCGCGATTGCAAACGCCGGTACAATCGCGCATACACAGCGCTCCTTTCAGAACGCTCAGGTGTGAACCCAGCGTAATGCACAACCAGCTAAGACCAAGAGACTTTGGGATTTTCCAGTTTGTACAGTGAGAAGCTAGTCATTTTTCATTGCTGTCATAAGTAACTATGAAGGGCAGAGTTTTAGGCTACTTTCACACTATCATTTTTGCTGGATCTGACAGGGTGCAGCAAAAACGCTTCCGTTACTGATAATACAACCATCTGCATATGTTATGAACGGATCCGGTTGTATTATCCGTAACATTTCTTTAACATTGCCAAGACGGATCCGTTTTGAACTCCATTGAAAGTCAATGGAGGACGGATCCGTTTTCTATTGTGGCAGATTTTTTATCTGTTTTTCCCAGGAGGGAAAGCAAAATACAACATATTGCGGTTTACTCTCTGGTCTAGGAACACAACTAAACAGAACGTAATGCATTTTGGAGCATTCAGTTCTGTTCAGTTCAGTTTTGTCCCCATTGACAATGAATGGGGACAAAACTGAAGTGTTTTTTTTCCGGTATTGAGCCCCTATGACGGAACTCAATACCGGAAAACTTTAACGCTAGTGTGAAAGTAGCCTTAGAGGGGGAAACATGTTGCTGTCATAAGAAACTATGAAGGTCTGAGTTTTAGAGGTAAGAAACAGACACAGTAACCTTTTGACTGCTTTAGGGCTCTTTCACACCTGCGTTCTTTTCTTCCGGCATAGAGTTCCGTCGTCGGGGCTCTATGCCGGAAGAATCCTGATCAGTTTTATCCTAATGCATTCTGAATGGAGAGAAATCCGTTCAGGATGCATCAGGATGTCTTCAGTTCCGGAACGGAACGTTTTTTGGCCGGAGAAAATACTGCAGCATGCTGCGCTTTTTGCTCCAGCCAAAAATCCTGAAGACTTGCCGCAAGGCCGGATCCGGAATGAATGCCCATTCAAAGGCATTGATCCGGATCCGGCCTTAAGCTAAACGTCGTTTCGGCACATTGCCGGATCCGACGTTTAGCTTTTTCTCAATGGTTACCATGGCTGCCGGGACGCTAAAGTCCTGGCAGCCATGGTAAAGTGTAGCGGGGAGCAGTATACTTACCGTCCGTGCGGCTCCCGGGGCGCTCCAGAGTGACGTCAGGGCGACCCAAGCGCATGGATCACGTGATCGCATGACACGTCATCCATGCGCATGAGGCGCTCTGACATCATTCTGGAGCGCCCCGGGAGCCGGGCGGACTGTAAGTATACCGCTCCCCGCTCCTACTATGGCAACCAGGACTTTAATAGCGTCCTGGCTGCCATAGTAACACTGAAAGCATTTTGAAGACGGATCCGTCTTCAAATGCTTTCAGTACACTTGCGTTTTTCCGGATCCGGCGTGTAATTCCGGCAAGTGGAGTACACACTGGATCCGGACAACGCAAGTGTGAAAGAGGCCTTAGCTCTGTCAGACAGTTGGTAATATCTGGAAACTACTTAGTCATTATTATTTACTTGAATTAAGATACAATACAAGTCTATGGCAGCCATGAACTGCAACATTGTTTCTGTTAGGCTGTGGTTCTCCATCTTCACCCTTCCCATTATACATTTCTGGTTTGGAAACTGTATTAAAGTAGAGTAGTCAAAGCCCCTAGAGCAGTGGCGTTGCGAGGGGGGTGCGGGCCGCACCGGGTGACACCAGTCTGATGGGGTGTCACCCGCCGGCCGCCGGAGTTCTCCTTGACTAACTAACTTTAGGCAGGGCCGGCGCTTCCATAGAGGCAGGGGGGGGGGGCTCTCTCCCTCCCCCTGTGCTGCTGCTGCCGCTGCCTCCGCCAATGAGAAGAGGGATGGGAGGAGGAGGGGAGGGGCTGTGGCCACTGCGCCACCAATGAAGAAAACTGACCTGTAATACAAATACAGGAGGCGGGTGCCGGAATCAAATAGCTGGCACCCGACCTCTATGACAGGGAGCGGCACCTGAGGGGTTAACTGCAGTGCCACTGATCGCAGCCCCCTATCATAGGTGTCGGGTGCCGGCTATTTCATTCCGGCACCCGCCTCCTGTATTTGTATTAACATTGAGTGCGCCCCCCCCCCAGTATAATAAACATTTTGTGCACATCCCCCCAGTATAATAAACATTTTGTGCACCCCCCTCCCCAGTATAATAAACATTGGTGGCGCAGTGGGAAGTGCCAATGAGGGTTAAAAAAATAAATAAAAAATTAACTCACCTCCTCCAGTTGATCGCGTAGCTGCCGTGGTTCTGCAAGATTTCTATAGCTTGCCGAAAGTCTATAGCAGAAGTCACGTGGTGCGCTGCGCAAGCGCACAAGCGCACTTCCATAAATCATCCGAATCATTGCCTTAAAGTGACAGTCACCTCCAGTAAAATACAGCATCTACATGAATTTGTACCCTCGCCACGCATCGGGCTCGGCCTCACTGCGCTCGGCATTTAGTAAAACGAACTCTATGCCGCCATTGATAGTAAAGAAGGAAATGGATGGTAAAGAAAGAGACTATCCATCTCTTTCTTTACCATCCGTTTCCTTCTTTACTATCAATGGCGGCATAGAGTTAGTTTTACTAAATGCCGAGCGCAGCGAGGCCGAGCCCGATGCGTGGCGAGCGAAGCGAGCCCGCGAGGGTACAAATTCATGTAGATTAAAGGAGATGACCGTCTCTTTAAGAAAGCTAATACCTTTAAGTCTGCGCACGCGCGATGTGCGAACTACTCCAGTGGAGGCAGCAGGAATGCTTCGCTGAAGTACGCTTGTGCGCTTGCGCAGCGCACCTTGTGACTTCCGCTATAGACTTTCGGCAAGCTATAGAAATCTGGCAGAACACCGGTCTCCTGTTCTATCTTCAGGACCTGTGGTGACATCACTGAGCTAATCACATGGTCCATTACCATGGTGATGGATCATATGATGTACCATGTGATGACCACAGTGATGTCACCACAGGTCCTTTGACAGGTCCTGAAGATAGAACAGGAGACCGGTGTTCTGCCAGATTTCTATAGCTTGCCGAAAGTCTATAGCGGAAGTCACGTGGTGCGCTGCGCAAGCGCACAAGCGTACTTCAGCGAAGCATTCCTGCTGCCTCCACTGGAGTAGTTCGCACATCGCGCGTGCGCAGACTTAAAGGTATTAGCTTTCTTAAAGAGACGGTCATCTCCTTTAATCTACATGAATTTGTACCCTCTACCTACATGATTTTTTTTAACCCTCATTGGCACTTCCCACTGCGCCACCAATGTTTATTATACTGGGGGGGGGGGGGGTGCTCTCAATGTTTATTATACTGGGGGGGGGGGCGCTCTCAATGTTTATTATACTGGGGGGGCGCTCTCAATGTTTGATATACTGGGGGGGTGCTCTCAATGTTTATTATACTGGGGGGCGCTCTCAATGTTTATTATACTGGGGGGGCGCACTCAATGTTTATTATACTGGGGGGCGCACTCAATGTTTATTATACTGGGGGGGCGCTCTCAATGTTTATTATACTGGGGGGCGCACTCAATGTTTATTATACTGGGGGGGCGCACTCAATGTTTATTATACTGGGGGGGCGCACTCAATGTTTATTATACTGGGGGGCGCACTCAATGTTTATTATACTGGGGGGGCGCTCTCAATGTTTATTATACTGGGGGGGCGCTCTCAATGTTTGATATACTGGGGGGGCGCTCTCAATGTTTATTATACTGGGGGGGCGCACTCAATGTTTATTATACTGGGGGGGCGCACTCAATGTTTATTATACTGGGGGGTGCTCTCAATGTTTATTATACTGGGGGGTGCTCTCAATGTTTATTATACTGGGGGGGCGCACTCAATGTTTATTATACTGGGGGGCGCACTCAATGTTTATTATACTGGGGGGCGCACTCAATGTTTATTATACTGGGGGGCGCACTCAATGTTTATTATACTGGGGGGCGCACTCAATGTTTATTATACTGGGGGGCGCACTCAATGTTTATTATACTGGGGGGGCGCACTCAATGTTTATTATATTGACCTTCTACTAAGCATTCTGTATTCAGAATGCTATTATTTTCCCTTATAACCATGTTATAAGGGAAAATAACACAGTGAATAGACTTTCATCTTAGCAACCAAGCGTGAAAATCGCACCGCATCCACACTTGCTTGCGGATACAATGCGATTTTCACGCAGCCCCATTAACTTCTATGGGGCCTGCGTTGCATGAAAACGCACAACATAAAGCATGTTGCGATTTTCACGCAGCGCACAAGTGAAATAATAATAAATAATAAATGACCCCATAGTTTTAGTTTTTTTTACGTTTTACTATTTTTGTGCAATAAAGCCCCTTTTTTTTAGGAAGAAATATTTTTGCATCACCACTTTCTAAGACCCATAACATTATTTTTATTTCTATGGAAGATTTGTAATTTTCATTGTTATTATTTTGGGTAAATTACGCTTTTTGATCACTTGTTATACCTTTTTTTTTCCGATTTAAAATAGGCATATTTATTTATCCTACCTCGGCCAAACTTCACACACACTTACTAGAATGTTCTATCTTCTCTATTTATATAGAGGTTGACACCAGCCCCATCTAGTGGCTATGAATATGACCTGCTGTTGCCATGTGTACATACATACATATGCAATTATTACATATTAAATAATTTACATTTTGTTAAGCCTCTGCAGTTTATGGCGACTCTTGGAGCAGGATGGTGCATTAGACTTACAGATGCACCAAATTTATCCAACATTGTGTGACACAGACCTATGTAACACTGACCCAGAGGCTGTATGATGGCTTGCCTTTTGCTGTTGGTGCCATTTTTTGGGTGCAGGTTACTTTTTGATTACTTTTTGTGTCAGAAAGAACAAAAACAACAATTTTTATTTTTTTACAGTGTTCACTGTGCAGGATAAATATTATGGACAAAGTGATACCTATTATGTATGTTTTAAAAAAGAACCAAAGGTTGGATTTTTTTTAAAAAAGAGGATTTTTATATGAAAACTGTGATTTTTTTTATTATGATGAAGATGCATTGTCATCACTCACTTTGCAGGGACTAAACACTTCTTCATATTGTTTGCTGCACCCAAATGATTAACCTGGATGAACACTACTCATTTAAACTGGGTGACCACCATACTTTTTGCAATTTCACTGCCAAATCTCAAATTCTTACTGCTCCATTCTCGAGTAGAATCTCGAAATAAAGCCAAGGGGCACACACATATCTGACCCTCTTACATCCCTGCCAGTCTGCCTGAAAACAGTGTTATGTTCACACCTGCACTTACTGTGCTTTCTTGCCCTCAAAACAATAGAAGCTTCAACAGTACCTCAATAGATCCTATTATAAGTCAGAGGGGTCTGTCTAGCACCAGGGGCGTTGCTAGGTTAAAACATTCGGGGCCTGGGCCCCTGATGTTTTGTCCCAGGCCCTGAATGTCCTGCCTGCCTGCTAGATACAACTGTATTTCCGTCTTCAGGACGGCAATACAATTGAATCTAATGCACTGGAGAAGGACCACTGGTAACATCACAGGTCATGTGACCAATAAAATACGCAGTGATTGAGAAGGACCTGCGATGATGTCACCATCATGTAACCAGTGCAGGAGAGTATGGCAGTGAAGAGGAGAAGTCCTGGGGGAAGAAGCTGTGGTGAGGTCTGTACATGAGTAGAGGTAAGTGAAGGGAGAGGCAGAGCAATTCTGGGAGTTGTGGTTATTTAACTGGGACTGTATGTTAGGGCTGAAGGGAGGGATGTTATTTACATGGAACTGTGTGTTGGAGGTGGCTGGGGAGGGGGTCATGTTATTTCCATGGGACTGTATTGATGGTTGCTGTCGGAGGGAGTAATGTTATTTACATGGGACTGTATTGATGGCGGCTGTGGGAGGGAGTGATGTTACTTACATGGGACTAAATGTTGGAGGGGGCTGGGGCAGGGTGATGTTATTTACAGTTGAAACCAGAAGTTTACATACACTATATAAAAAGACACATATGCATGTTTTTCTCAATATCTGACATGAAATCAGAATAAACATTTCCTGTTTTTGGTTAATTAGGATTACCATAATTATTATTATTTGCCAAATGCCAGGCGTCATCGGCGCAGGCGCAGTGGAGATGTCTGAGCAGGGAAGCGGTTGGACATTCACTGCGCATGCGCCGAATACAGCCGCGCACGGCGCATGCGCGTGAAGTCGTCCGTTTGATGCATTCCGAAGCAGATGGGCGGGCTGGAGGGAGGCGCTGAGCGGCTGCATCTTGAGAAGGTAGAACGATCCTCTAGGTGCTAATGACGCCCCCATAGCACCTAGAGGGTAATTAGCATATTAATAAAAGTTATTTTTTTAGGTAAACGGCTGCCCCAAAAGCTATTATAGCAGGATAGTTTGGCAGAGCAGACACTAGCGGAGCGCTAGTGTCTGACACCTAATTATGTGAAATCAAAGTGGTAGAAACCCTTTAAAGGCATAGTAATCTTAGTGTATGTAAACTTTTTTTGACGTTGCAGAAAGTAATAAAAATGCCTTAAAACATCCTCTCTCTAATTATTCTGGCATTTGGCAAACAATAAAATAAATAATAATAATTATGGTAATCCTAATTGAACAAAAACAGGAAATGTTTATTCTGATTTCATGTCAGATATTGAGAAACACATGCATATGTGTCTTTTTATATAGTGTACACGTATGTAAACTTCTGGTTTCAACTGTACATGGGAATGTATATTGAAGGTGACTGGTGGGGGGAATGATGTAATTTACATGGGACTGAATGTTTAGGGGGTGATGTTTACATGGGACTGTATTTTTGAGGGGGCTGTAGATAGAGAGGGATGTTATTTACATGGGACTGTGTATTGGAGGGGGCTAGAGAGATGTTGTGATGTTAATTACATGGGACTCTATGGTGGACGGAGGAAAATAGCGTTATTTACATGGGCCTGTATGTTTGAGGGGCTGAAGGGAGGGAGTGGTGTTATTTACATAGGACTGTATTTTGGAGGGGGCAGGAGAGATGGTGTGATGTTATTTACATGGGACTGTATGGTGGAGGGAGGAATATAACTACAAGGGGCACTGCAAATCCAGGGGACATTAGGCAATCTTATTACTACTGGGGGCTCTATATGAGGGACTTATGGATCTGACTTATTTCTTCTAGAGCACTATGGGGGGCCTTATTACTACTGAGGGGTCTGTAGAGAGCTTAATTACCACAAAGGGAACAATAGGGGGACTAATTTCTACTGGGGGCTCTGTGAGGGTTTTATTAATATTGGAGGGCCCTTCTACTAATGGGGGCACTCTTGGTGAGAATTGTCATGGTTGGGGGCACTGTAGGGGGCAGTATTATTAATGGGGGCCCTCTAGAAGGGAATAACTATTGGTGGGACTATTACTATGGGGGCACTAATTTTCCTAAGGATAATATTTGGGGGTATTGGGGGGCACAATGAGCAGCAGGATAACACTGTGGGGACTCCAGGTTGGGCGATGATGATAGAAATGTGAGCAAGCTGAGATGTCTGTGTGTCACACTCTGCAGAGACGAGGTGCAGCTGAAAGAAATTGTACGGACCAAAGGACATAATGACAGAGAAGATCTACATAGAAGGATACGTCACCTGGGAGGCACTGGATGTGACAGGTATGTGCTGCTGTATAGCAAGTACAGCAAAATGTGATGTGTGGGGGGAAGGGGGTGGGGTCGACAGAGAACTGGGTCCTATTCATTGGGGCTTGGGCCCCGGATCTTTTGAGACCCCAGAAACATTCCTGTCTGGCAATTTTTATGCGGTTGTTTATTTTTCTATATCAAGAACTCATGTATGCTGGAAGAGTTGTATTTTTAATGGCACCATTTACTGTACCATATAATGTACTGAAAACTGTATTTAATTTGTTTAGTGAAGTGGAATTAAAAAAAAGCCATTGTTTTTAGGGTTTTGTTTCTAACACCATTCAATGTTTGGTAAAAATGATATGTTAACTTTATTTTGTGGGTCAGGATGATCAGGGTGACAACAAATTTATATAGTTTCTGTTATATTTCACTACTTTAAAAAAAAATTGAAATAACTTCAAAAAGATTGCTTGGCAGCTCCATATTCTAACAATCATACATTTATTTTAATTTTTCTGTTGATGGAGCTGTACAAAAGTTTTTCTGTGAGCTGTAGTTTGTGTTGATACTATTTTGGGAAACAAACAACTTTTTAGTAATTGTTTATTTTCATCATGAAGGATAAATAACATTATACTTTAACCCGTAGAGGACCCACGCCGTACATGTATGGCGCAGATGTCTGTGACTTACGGACCAGTGCAGTACATGTACGGCATTGTGATTAGAAGGGTGCATGAAATGCGCCCGCCCGATCCACGGCAGGGGTCCGGCAGTCACTGATAGCCGGACCCCTGCTGCATGTGCCGGCATCGGTGAAATTACCAATGCCGGAGCATTAACCCTTGATGTAACGCGGACAGCGCTGACCACGGCAAATGCGATGTTCTCATGGGTATCGGAGCTGCCATCGGGTCCCTGTGCTGCTGTGACAGGGACCCGATGGTATCAGACCCCCAAAAGTTGAAGTCCCAGAGTGGGACAAAAAATAAAGTGAAAAAAAAGTTACTAAAATAAAGTTTTCCCCAAAATCTTTTAAAGTTTTAAGTAAAAAAATAATAATATCCTTTTGCTAAAATAAAGGGATTTTTTTTAGTAAAAAGTTGGGGGAAAAAAGGAAAGTACACATATTAGGTATCGTCGCGTCCGTATCGACCGGCTATATAAAACTAACACATGACCTAACCCCTACACTGTCAAAAAAATAAAATAAAAACTGTGCTAAATAAACCATTTTTTGGTCACCTAACATCACTAAAAGTGCAACACCAAGCGATCAAAAAGGCGTATACCCCCCAAAATAGTACCAATCTAACCGTCACCTCATCCCGCAAAAGAATAAGCCCCTACCTAAAAAAAAACTATGGCTCAGAATATGGAGACACTGAAACATTTGGGCTTTTTTGGTTTAAAAAATGCTGTTATTGTGTAAAATTTAAGTAAATAAAAAAAAGTATACGTATTAGGTATTGCCGCATCTGTAACAACCTGCTCTATAAAAATATCACATGACCTAACCCCTCAGGTGACCCCCGTAAAAAAGAAATTAATAAACAGTTTCAAAAAAGCCAAGTGATAAAGCCAAAAAGTGTAATAGCAAGCGATCAAAAAGTCATATGCACCCCAAAATAGTGCCAATCAAACCGTCATCTTATCCTGCAAAAATCATACCCTACCTAGGACAATCGCCCAAAAACTGAAAAAACTATGGCTTTCAGAATATGGAGACACTAAAACATTCTTTTTTGTTTCAAAACTTTTTTGTGTAAAACTTACATAAATAAAAAAAATGTAGACATATTAGGTATCGCCATGTCCGTAATAACCTGCTCTATAAAAATTTCACATGATCTAACCTCTCAGGTGAATACCGTAATTTTATTAAAATAAAAACAGTGTAAAAAAAGCTATTTTTTGTCACCTTACATAACAAAAAGTGTAATAGCAAGCGATCAAAAAGTCATATGCACCCTATAATAGTATGAATCAAACCGTCATCTCATCCCGAAAAAAATTAGCCCCTACACAAGACAGTCGCCCAAAAAAAATAAAAAAATACAGCTTTCAGAATGTGAAGACACTAAAACATCTTTTTTTTTCCAAAATGCTTTGTTATGTAAAACTGAAACAAACAACCAAAAAAGTAGTCATATTTGGTATTGTTGCGTCCGTAGCAACCTGCTCTATAAAATTACCACATGATCTAACCTGTCAGATGAATGTTGTAAATAATCCGTCCAAAATTACGGAACACTTGCCGGCATTAATTTACTTTGAAATGTATTATGGCCGGATGTGCAGACCTTTAAAAATGTGGGGGGAAAAATAGAAACGGATCAGTTTGTCCGTATGACAAACGGACAGACAGATCCGTTCTTGCAATGCATTTGTGAGACGGATCTGTATCCGGATCCGTCTACAAATGCTGTCCGTTTGCATGCAGATTTCCGGATCCAGCAGGCAGTTACGGCGATGGAACTGCTTGCTGGATCACTCTGCCGCAAGTGTGAAAGTAGCCTTATAGTAGTTTCTGAGTTAATTTTTATTTTACAAAAGTGATGGGAGCCTGGTAAAAATTTTTTTTATAGAAGCCTATCTTCCTTTCATTCGGTCTCTCCTGTCCAGCGTTGTTGCTTTGTCTTCCCAGGCTGCAGCCATGACATTATGTGTACTGGCCTCAGCAGTTTCTTGCTGTACATTACTCAGGCCATTGATTGGCTGCAGCAGTATATAGAATGCCACTGCTACAGCAAAATTACATATCACTCCTGGTAGATGAAAGAGTGGTGGTGCTAAATTGCAGTGGTGCAGGAGGAGAAAGGCAATTTCTTTATTATTTCTTCAGGCCCCCCATCACATTGGTAAAATAAAAAAAAAAATTGGACAGCCCCTCCAATTATGTGTTTACTATTAATTTCTGTATCCACTTGCCAGATCCAAAGTTTTCTGCGTATTGACTCAGAAGAAGAACTGCAAGAGATAATCCGTACTGATCCTAGAGAAAGTAACAAGAAAGCACAAGACCCAGGGGATCAATTCCATCTAACAGAGCAGCAAATAACTACCCAAAAAGAACAAGAACAAAAGGAAAGGTGCCCCTTCAGCAAAGCACAGGGGAAAGTCCAACATCTCACACAACACTATCAGGAAGAAGAGCAGCTTCTCAGAGATTACGGAGAAGAGAGTCTTGTTAAGGAGGATCAAGACGAAGAAGAAAAAGAGAGGCTCCGAAGAGAACATCAGGAAGAAAAGCTGCGCAGAGAACGGTGTGAAGACGATGACAAGCTCCGCAGGGAGCATCAACGTGAAGAGGAAGAAAGACTGCATAGACAATATCAGGAAGAAACTCTTCAACGAGAGCAACAAGAAGAAGAGAAGCAACGCAGAGATCTCGAACAAGAAATAAGGTTACATTGTGAGCAGCAAGAAGAGAATCTACATATAGAACAACCAGGGGGAAAACTGTGGTGGGAGCAAGAAACTGGAAGACACAATAGCGATCAAAAGAAATATTACAGGGAGCAGCATGTAGAGCACTTATACAATGATACCATGCAGTCCCATCTAGAGCCTGAGCTGTATGCTGTCAGGCATATTAAGGAGAACAGTGATGTGGGAGAAGAAGATACAAGTCAGAGCCTTCCTGTCTTACCTCCAGGTTGGGGATGTCCTCCATTGGTGCCACCTCCAAGTCCTTCTAGACCTAAAAGCCCATGGGGAAAACTGGACCCCTACGACTCGAGTGAGGTACAGATAATCAGTCACAATTGCTTTTGTTTTTGGATTTTCTTCATTTAACATTTTCTGTTTTATTTGAGGAAGATGCATGCACACAGTTCATCATTACCTCAATGGTTCCCTTCAGAATTGGGGGCAGTTTAAGCAGAGCAAGAATTGAACGTACCTGTACTGGTGCCTTCAGCAGTATACAGCCATACATGGTGACTATATATTGTTGATGGCACACACTGAAACGAACTAGTGTAAGTAAATCTATTTTCCTCGCTACTGCTACTGTATCTCAAACTTCTGAAATTGCTCCTATTTCTAGAGGGATCCATTTGGTTTGAGGATAACAGGGGTTTTCACACATTAACACCATATATATATATTTTTTTAAGTTTAGATTTTTATGTCATTAAATGTAGTATTAGTTTTCCCATGTATGTGTTATAGTTACAAGCTTATCATTCCTTTATGTAGGAGGACAGAGAGTATGTTGGATTTGCTACCCTTCCCAACCAGGTTCATCGAAAGTATGTGAAGAAAGGCTTTGAATTCACTCTAATGGTTGCAGGTAATGAGAAAACTGAAAAAATATGTGCTTATCTCCTGTATAGATATCAAACCATTGGTAATTATGTATGAAAATATATAGCAATAAGGTGTCATACTTGCTTTTCTCTATATCTTTGAGCAAGATATGGTTATTGGCAACTTACCTGTGTTCATGAGCTCCAAAGGTCATTTTATAGGGACCAATACTCAGGCCAGTTGAGGTGGCAGCACTGAACTGTAATATAGTAATTTGTGTAAAAGGTACCACTGATCACCCGATGAACGACCCAAAACTCGTTCATTGAGTGTTTGTGTTGTTCTGCCGGCACCAAAAATCATTGTTCCTGTGCAGCAGATCATACTGTCTAAACAGGGATCTTCTGCCCAGGAACAATGATTTCAATGATTTTCTATGGGAGCAAGCAATCACGTGTTCCCATTCAGTGGAGGCGATTGCTGCATGTAAAGGCACCCCTCAAATCTGCTGACTATGAGGCAGTTATGTGGAACGTCTGGTTCATTTCCGATAATTGCCTAAAACATCAGTAGGTGTAAAAGAAGCAAGTGTCCTCCTCACAAAAACTAAAAATTTATTTGACAGGAGCCAAGTTCATTATAGTAACACATAACTGCAAAGTCCGACTAGACAGGCTTTCTTTGTAGTCCAAGCAGATGCACAGGTCATTATAGGAACTGTATGTAGAGAGCAAAAGAGCATTTTAATCAGTGGTAAAAGCAAATATGCTTTTTTTTACTTTTGAGCATTAAAAAGCTATAACTTTTAGATCTGACAGTTTTTGGCGTGTCCTCGAAAGCCATAAATAAAATGTCAATATGATTATTGAGATGGAAGTAATCTGGTGTATTCATCTATCTTTAAAGATACATGAATACACCCACATTAATTCCATCTCAATAATCCCCCAACTGACATTTTTAAGGCTTTTGACATGCCAATTCTTAAAAGTTAAGTAAACATTTAGTTACTCTTTAACGGCTATGGACACCTTCAGGGCAATTTTTTTAATGATTGTATTTTACTCATTTTGGGCTTAAAAATTATTATTTTTTTTGGTCTTTATTAAAAATGTTCAGACGTCTCAGAGATACAAGAGTTAAAAATCAGTCTGTTTGGAAGCTGTCACAATCATAAACACTCAGTATAGCTTAATTCCTGTGAAACTGATAAGGATATGGCTTAAAGGGGTATTCCTAGCAGCAGTTTTCATACTTGCCTGCGGCGAGCGCGACGTTCACTTCATGGATTCGGCTGTGCGGGCTCAATCAGCTTGATTGACGTCTTCTCCCGGCCGGGCCGAGCTTGCACAGAAGACTGAAGATTTTCTCCCGGCCGGGCCGCACAATGTCCTGAACGCGCACGCAGCCGCGCATGCGCCATGGTGACTTATTCCTGGCCTGTATAGTACAGAGCCGGCGTGCGCGTGTCATGCCCCACTCTGACGATGTGTGGAGGTCGGCCAGGATAGCAGCACGAAGTTAGTGTTTGTTCTGGTGCCGTGCTGGATCCGCCTCTCATCAGGTGCACTGGGTGGAGTCATTAGTTTAAAAGGCACTCCAGCCAAGTGATCTGAGCGGATTATACTAATCATTGTGGTCTAGGAAGCTAGGAGGGAAGGTTGGCTGTCTGTTCCTGCTCTGGAAGATAAGTGTCATTTCTAGTTTGGTTGTTTGTGTCATCTTTCCCATCCAGGTTCTGTGCGAGCAGGCTGCTCCTATTTCCCCACTTCACCATCTCAGGGAATTCAGGGTTTTGTCAGCCCAGGCTGGAGGACACATCACACCTACCTTCAAGGTCTGTATGTGGGCTGAGCAGTGCAGGGAAAGAGGTCAGGGATTAGTTAGGAGGTGACCCTTCCCCTGTCTCTCGTCCAGAGCCTGGTTGGTGCGTTATTTGTTATACTGTGTGCACATCCGCCGTGACAGCGCGTTCACGGCTCTGTACTATACTGGCCAGAAGAAAGTCATCATGTCACATGCCCGGCGGCGTGCGTGTTCAGGACATTGCGCCGGGAGAAAATCTTCAGTCTTCTGCGCAAGCGCTGCCACAGGATTCGACAGACGAGAGGTGGCCCGAAAGATGACGGAATTAAAAACTTGCAAACTGACTCATTTTAACTCTTGTATCTCAGAAACGGCTGAATATGTTTAATAAAGACCAAATGAAAAAATGATTTGTAGCTCAAATTAAGTAAAATGCAATCATAAAAAAATGCCACCGAAGGGGTACATATACATAGCCTTTAAGCCCTTCCCAATTTTAGATCTTTAAATATGGCGCCCGCTCCGCAGCCGAGCGAACACCATAGCTGCTGGGTGCCTGCTGTTTCATACAGAAGACACCCACGGCTAATGTCCACAATCGTGGTAATGCTGACCGTGGACATTTAACCCCTAAGTTGCCGTGGTCAAATGTGACCACGGCATCTGAAAGGGCTAAAACTCAGAAGTGTGAACTTCCAGGTAAGGAACACCTCCCCCTGACCGAGATTGGTAATGAGTCTGAACTTGTACTAGGCTTCCAGGCTCATTACTTGTATCTTACAGTTCAGGCCAGCAGATGGCAGCACTGAACTGTAATACAGTGATTACAGTATAAAATAATGGAGCAAACTCCATTATTCTATAAAAATTGCAATATGATGATTGTAAGTCGGGGTTTAATTAGGAACCTAAGTAAGAAAAAAGTTAAAGAAAAGTTTTAAAAAAGTAAAAAAATTCTAAAAATTAAAATCACCCCCCTTTTCCCAAAATAAAAATAAATAAACAATTAAAAAAATTAAATTATGGGCAATAAAATATAAAAAAAAGTATCCCATAAAGTGAATGGCTGATTTGCTGTTTTTTCATCACTTTACTTCCCAAAATAATTGAATAAAAAGTGATCAAAAAGTCATACACACTCCAAAATGATATAAAAAAAACTACGGATTATAACCCTCAAAAAATGAGCCCTCAAACATCTTGGTAGACATAAGTATAAAAAAGTTATGGGGGTCAGAATATGGCGATCACATGAAAAAATGTATTATTTCAAAAACTATACATATGTGCTATCACCATAATCATGCTGACCTGGATAATGATGCGCACAAGTCAGTTTTACCGCATAGTGGTATTCCACCCCGTTTGGAATTTTTTTCCTGCTTCCCACTACATTGTATATAATATTAAATGGTGGTATTAGAAAGTACAACTTGTCGCACAAAAAAACAACCTATCATATGGCTATGTGAACGTAAAAATAAAAAAGTTATGGCTCTGGGAAGGCAGGGAGCGAAAAATGAAAATGCAAAAATGGCTTAATCGCTGCGTCAGCAAAGGGTTAAACAAAGTCTAAAATAAATAAATTGTGAACCAGTATTTCTATCGCACAAGGAGAGTTTCTAGCATGCAGGAAAATCTGGACAATCTCCCTGTGATTATCCAGTCCTTCCTTATTCCATACTTCTGTTAGTGGGGGAGGGGGGGGGGGATTTAGTAAACAGTAGGTCCACCAAAGTAAGGTCAGCAGAAATAGAAATACAATACCTTATACCTATATACAATATACCTATATAGCAGTATACCTATATACAATATACCTATATACCAGTATACCTATATACAATATACCTATATAGCAGTATACCTATATACAATATACCTATATAGCAGTATACCTATATACAATATACCTATATACCAGTATACCTATATACAATATACCTATATAGCAGTATACCTATATACAATATACCTATATAGCAGTATACCTATATACAATATACCTATATAGTAGTATACCTATATACAATATACCTATATAGCAGTATACCTATATACAATATACCTATATAGCAGTATACCTATATACAATATACCTATATAGCAGTATACCTATATACAATATACCTATATAGCAGTATACCTATATACAATATACCTATATAGCAGTATACCTATATACAATATACCTATATAGCAGTATACCTATATACAATATACCTATATAGCAGTATACCTATATAGCAATATACCTATATAGCAGTATACCTATATACAATATACCTATATAGCAGTATACCTATATACAATATACCTATATAGTAGTATACCTATATACAATATACCTATATAGCAGTATACCTATATACAATATACCTATATAGCAGTATACCTATATACAATATACCTATATAGTAGTATACCTATATACAATATACCTATATAGCAGTATACCTATATACAATATACCTATATAGCAGTATACCTATATACAATATACCTATATAGTAGTATACCTATATACAATATACCTATATAGTAGTATACCTATATACAATATACCTATATAGCAGTATACCTATATACAATATACCTATATAGCAGTATACCTATATACAATATACCTATATAGTAGTATACCTATATACAATATACCTATATACCAGTATACCTATATACAATATACCTATATAGTAGTAATACCTATATACAATATACCTATATAGCAGTATACCTATATACAATATACCTATATAGTAGTAATACCTATATACAATATACCTATATAGTAGTATACCTATATACAATATACCTATATAGCAGTATACCTATATACAATATACCTATATACGAGTATACCTATATACAATACCATAAGTATGTACTAGACAATATGCTAAGCATATGCTAAGTGAACTGCGTGTCCCGCACACTATATCTACTGTTATAGCCATCTACAATTCACCCGTTTCAGAATGTCCTCCTTTTTTGCCAGGTGAATCTGGTCTGGGAAAGTCCACTCTTATAAACAGTCTTTTTCTGACAGATCTGTATCGGGGCCGTCAGCTTCCAAGCCCAGAAGGTACTTTTACAGGTTTATCATAAAAAATCGCAATGTATCATAAAAAATATGTTGTGTTTGTTATGTTAAAATGAAATATCTCTGATATGCAAAGTTATCTTATACACATGCAAACATGTCTTATATTTTGTACTATTCACTATAACTGTTCTTTCCTTAACCCCTTCAAGACCAAGCCAGTTTTAACCATAAGGACCAAGCCATTTTGCAAATCTGACATGTTTCACTTTATGTGGTAATAATTCTGGAACACTTTTACTTATATAAGCGATTCTGAGATTGTTTTCTCGTGACATATTGTACTTCATGTTAGGCCTCTTTCACACGAACGTGTGCGCTCCGTGGCCGTATTGTGGACCACATTTGCGGATCTGCAATACACGGGCGCCGTTCCGTGGGCATTCCACATCATGGATGCGGACCCATTCACTTGAATGGGTCCGCAAATCCGGAGATGCGGAATGGTGCGGAACGGAAGCATGGAAGGGAACCCTACTGAAGCACTACGGAGTGCTTCCGTGAGGTCTCATCCAGTACTTCCCTTCTGCAAAAAGATAGAACATGTCCTATCTTTTTGCGGAACGGGCGGATCGCAGACTCATTAAAGTAAATGGGTCTGCGATCCATTGCAGCTGCCTCATGGTTGGTGTTCGTGCATTGCGGCCCGCAATTTGTGTGTAAGAGGCCTTAGTGGTAAATTTTTGATATTTGAATGTCTCTGCTTTTAAAGCAGATTGTGATACCTCATAAAAGAGTTGTTACTGTACATTTCCCAGATGTCTACTTCATGTTGGCATCATTTTGTAAACGTAATTTTATTTTTTTAGGACGTTAGAAGGCTTAGAATTTTAGAAGCAATTCTTAACATTTTTAAGAAAATTTCCAAAACCCACTTTTTAAGGACCAGTTCAGTTATGAAGTTGCTTTGTGGCATTTACATAGTAGAAACCACCCATAAATGACCCTATTTTAGAAACTACACCCTTCAAGTTATTCAAAACTGATTTTACAAACTTTGTTAATCCTTTGGGTGAAGCCTCATGCACACGACCGTTGTGTGCATCCGTGTCTGTTATGCCGTTTTCCGTGATTTTCTGCGGACCCATTCACTTTCAATGGGTCCATTGAAAACTAGGAAAATGCACCGTTGTTCATCTGCGTCCGTGATCCGTGTTTCCTGTCCGTCAAAAAAATAAGACCTGTCCTATTTTTTTGACGGACAACGGTTCACGGACCCATCCAAGTCAATGGGTCCGTGAAAAAAACACAGATGCACACAAGATTTACATCCGCGTCCGTGATCCGTGGCCGTAGGCTACTTTCATACAACTAAGGGATGTTTTATACGCACAATTAACCCCTTCAGGTGCGGCACCTGAGGGGTTAATTGTATGGATCACAGCACCCTGTAAGAGATCGGGTGCTGCCAGGCAGCAGGAGGCAGTCATGTACACAGTTCGTAGTATATTCTAACTTGGGAACTATATTCATCACTATGGGAACGCCTCTGTGTTAGAATATACTGTCGGATCTGAGTTTCACGATCTAACTCAAATCCGATGGTATATTCTAACATAGAGGCGTTCCCATGGTGATGGGGACGCTTCAAGTTAAAATATACCATCGGATTGGCGAAAACTCTGATCCGATGGTATAATAGGGACTCCTGACTTTACATTGAAAGTCAATGGGGGACGGATCAGTTTGCAATTGCACCATATTGTGTCAACGTCAAACGGATCCGTCCCCATTGACTTGCATTGTAAGTCAGGACGGATCAGTTTGGCTCCGCACGGCCAGGCGGACACCAAAACGACTTTTTCCTTAATGTCCGTGGATCCTCCAAAAATCAAGGAAGACCCACGGAAGAAAAAACGGACACGGATCACGGAACTACGGAACCCGTTTTTGTGGACCGCCCAAAAAAAGTCAGTGTGCATGAGGCCTAACAAGAATGGAAGGAAAATGGAGGTGAAATTTCAAAATTTCACTTTTTTTTGCAGATGTTCCATTTTATTCTATTTTTACCTGTAATACAGCAAGGTTTAATAGCCAAAGAAAACTCAATATTTATTACCCTGATTCTGCAGTTTACAGAAACACCCCACATGTGGTGGTAAACTGCTGTAAGGGCACACAGCAGGGCGCAGAGGGAAAGGAGCGCCATATGGATTTGGAGGGCAGATTTCACTGGGAAAATTTGAAGTTGCCATGTCACATTTGAAGGCCCCCTTATGCACCCCTAGAGTAGAAACTCCAAAAAGTGACCCCATTTTGTAAACTAAGGGATGAGGTGTTTTATTGGCACTATTTTGGGGTACATATGATTTTTGATTGCTCGATATTACGCTTTTTGTGAGGCAAGGTAACCAAAAAATGGCTGTTGTGGCACAGTTTTTATTTTTTGTTTTTTACAGAGTTCACCTGACAGGATAGATCATGTTTCTTTTACAGAGCAGGTTGATACGGACGCGACAATACCAAATAAGTGTATTATTTTTGTTGTTTCAGTTTTACATAATAAATAATTTTTTAAAACAAAAATAATGTTTTTGTGTCTTCATTTTCTGAAAGCTACATTTCTTTTATTTTTCTGCCAATCATCTTGTGCAGGGGCTCTTTTTTTGAAGGAAGTACTGACATTTTTATTGGTACCATTTTTGGGTACATATGATTTATTAATCATTCTATATGACACTTTTTGGGGGCAAGGTGACCAAAAAATTGCTATTTTGGCACAGTTTTTATAACAGCGTTCAACTGAGGGGATAGATCATGTGATATTTTTATAAAGCAGGTTTTTACAGATGTAGCGATACCTAAAATATCAACTTTTTTATGTATTTCAGTTTTACACAATAAAAGCATTTTTTTTTTAAAAACATGTTTTAGTATCTCCATTTTCTGAAAGCCATATTTTTTTTATTTTTTGGGCGATGGTCTTAGGTAGGGGCTAATTTTTTGCAGGAAGAGATGACATTTGATTAGTACTATTTTGGGGTGCATATGACTGTTTGATCGCTTAGTATTGCACTTTTTGTGATGAAAGGTGACAAAAAATGTAATTTTTTGCACAGTTTTATTTTTTTATGGTGTTCACCTTAGGGGGTAAGTCATACAATATTTTTATAGAGCAAGTCATTACGGACGTGGAGATACCTAATACGTCTACTTTTTTAAAATTTATTTCAGTTTTACACTATAAAAGCATTTTTGAAGAAAAAAAAATTATGTTTTAGTGTCTCCATTTTCTGAAAGCCATATTTGTTTAATCGTTTAGGCAATTGTCCTATGTAGGGGCTTATTTTTTGTGGGAAGAGATGAGTTTGATTGGTACTATATTGGGGTACATATGTCTTTTTGATCGCTTGGAATTACACTTTTTGTGATGTATGGTGACAAAAAATTAGATTTTTGGTACAGTTTTTATTTTTTATTTTTTTACGGTGTTCATCTGAGGGGTTAGGCCATGTGATATTTTTATAGAGCTGGTTGTTATGGGCATGGCAATACCTAATATGTCTACTTTTTAAAAATGTATTTCAGTTTTATACTATAAAAGCATTTTTGAAGGAAAAAATATCATGTTTTAGTGTCTCCATTTTCTAAAAGCCCTATTTTTTTTATTTTTTGGACGATTGTCTTAAGTAGGGTCTCATTTGGGGTAGGGTACTATTTTGGGGTGTGTATGACTTTTTGATCACTTGGAATTACACTTTTTGTGATGAAGGTGAATTTTTGGCACAGTTTTTTTTTTTTATGGCGTTCACCTAAGATGGTAGATTATGTGACATTTTTATAGAGCACGTCATGGACGTAACGATACCTAATATGTCTGTTTTTTTCTTTTCTTTTTTTAAACACTTTTATGGTGAGGGGGCTTTTATAAATTTTTTTACTTGAAACTTTCTCATATTTTTTTCACATTTTTAAAAAAAAAATTATATTTGTCCCACTGTGGGACTTCACCTTTTCAGGGTTTGATCCCTGTTTCAATTTAGTACAATACATTATGTATTGTACTGAATTGAACTGTCAGTGTCTTAGGCCTCATGCACACGACCGTTGTGTGCATCCGTGGCCGTTGTGCCGTTTTCCGTTTTTTTTCGCGGACCCATTGACTTTCAATGGGTCCGTGGAAAAATCGGAAAATGCACCGTTTTGCAGCCAAGACCGTGATCCGTGTATCCTGTCCGTCAAAAAAATATGACCTGTCCTATTTTTTTGACGGACAACGGTTCACAGACCCATTCAAGTCAATGGGTCCATGAAAGAACACGGATGCACACAAGATTGGCGTCCGTGATCCGTGGCCGTAGGTTACTTTCATACAGACGGATCCGAAGATCCGTCTGCATAAAAGCTTTTTAAGAGCTGAGTTTTCACTTCGTGAAAACTCAGATCCGACAGTATATTCTAACACAGAGGCGTTCCCATAGTGATGGGGACGCTTCAGGTTAGAATATAATAAAAGAACTGTGTACATGACTGCCCCCTGCTGCCTGGCAGGTGCTGCCAGGCCGAAGGGGGCAGAACCCCCTCCCCCCCTGTAGTTAACACATTGGTGGCCAGTGCGGCCGCCCCCCCCCCTCCCTCCCCTGTAGTTAACTCGTTGGTAGCCAGCCCCCCCTCCCTCCCCTGTAGTTAACTCATTGGTGGCCAGTGGGCCCCCCCCTCCCTCCCCTGTAGTTAACTCGTTGGTGGCCAGCCCCCCCTCCCTCCCCTTTAGTTAACTCGCTGGTGGCCAGTGGGCCCTCTCCCCTCCCTTCCCCTCCTAATTAAAATCTCCCCCCCTATCAATGGTGGCAGTGGAGAGTACCGATCGGAGTCCCAGTTTAATCGCTGGGGCTCCGATCGGTAACCATGGCAACCGGGAGCTCCTCCTACTGGTAAGTGACAGATCATTAGGCAATGCACCGCACAAACCTGTCACTTACCAGTAGGAGGAGCTCCCGGCCGGACACAGACATCGCAGTTCGCAGGTAAGTATGATGCTTCTACAGTAGCGTCCCGGTTGCCATGGTTACCGATCGGAGCCCCAGCGATTAAACTAGGACTCTGATCGGTACTCTCCACTGCCACCAATGATAGGGGGGGGATTTTAATTAGGAGGGGGAGGGAGGGAAGAGGGCCCACTGGCCACAAACAAGTTAACTACAGGGGAGGGAGGGGGGCCCACTGGCCACCAATGAGTTAACTACAGGGGAGGGGGGGGCTGGCCACCAACGAGTTAACTACAGGGGAGGGAGGGGGGGCCACTGGCTACCAATGAGTTAACTACAGGGGGGGAGGGGGGGCCGGCCGCACTGGCCACCAATGAGTTAAAAACAAGGGGGGGGGGTCTGACCCCTGCTGCCTGGCAGCACCTGCCAGGCAGCAGGGGGCAGTCATGTACACAGTTTTTTAATATATTCTAACCTGAAGCGTCCCCATCACTATGGGAACGCCTCTGTGTTAGAATATACTGAGTTCACAATCTAATTCATATCAGACAGTATATTCTAACATACAGGCGTTCCCATGGTGATGGGGACGCTTCAAGTTAAAATATACCATCGGATTGGAGAAAACTCGGATCCGATGGTATAAAAGGGACTCCTGACTTTACATTGAAAGTCAATGGGGGACGGATCCGTTTGCAATTGCACCATATTGTGTCAACGTCAAACGGATCCGTCCCCATTGACTTGCATTGTAATTCAGGACGGATCCGTTTGGCTCCGCACGGCCAGACGGACACCAAAACGACATTTTTTTCATGTCCATGGATCCTCCAAAAACCAAGGAAGACCCACGGACGGGTCCCCGTTTTTGCGGACTGTGAAAAAATACTGTCGTGTGCATGAGGCCTTACACAGTAAGACGCTGACAGTTGCCTAGGAGACCGAGCCTGCAGGCTAGATCTCCTGGGTTTTCCGTAGCTGGCAGGCTCTGATGCCCGTGTAAGGCATCGGGCCTGCCATGGCAACCATCAGCCGCCTGTCAGCGCAGCACGGGGGGCCGATGGAGTCAGAGGGAGACCTCTCCCTCTGCAAACCCTGCACGTGCAGCGGTCAACTGCACCCACATGATCAGATCACGTACATGCACGTGAGGATGCGGCAAGAAGCCGCATTTCCTTACGTACATGTACGTGAAACTGCGTGAAGGGGTTAAAGGAGTTACCTCACTTCAGCAAATGGCATTTATCATGTAGAGAAAGTTAATAAAAGACACTTACTAATGTATTGTTATCCATATATCCTCCTTTGCTGGCTTGATCCATTTTTCCATCATATTATACATTGCTTGTTTCCATGATTATGACCACCCTGCATTCCAGCATCAGGTGGCCGTGCTTTCACACTATAGGAAAAAGCGCCGGCCTATCTGCACTGCTATGGTCCCAGAGAGGCAGGTGCTTTTTCCTATAGTATACAGGTCCTTCTCAAAAAATTAGCATATTGTGATAAAGTTCATTATTTTCTGTAATGTACTGATAAACATTAGACTTTCATATATTTTAGATTCATTACACACCAACTGAAGTAGTTCAAGCCTTTTATTGTTTTAATATTGATGATTTTGGCACACAGCTCATGAAAACCCAAATTTCCTATCTCAAAAAATTAGCATATTTCATCCGACCAATAAAAGAAAAGTGTTTTTAATACAAAAAAAGTCAACCTTCAAATAATTATGTTCAGTTATGCACTCAATACTTGGTCGGGAATCCTTTTGCAGAAATGACTGCTTCAATGCGGCGTGGCATGGAGGCAATCAGCCTGTGGCACTGCTGAGGTGTTATGGAGGCCCAGGAGGCTCCGATAGCGGCCTTAAGCTCATCCAGAGTGTTGGGTCTTGCGTCTCTCAACTTTCTCTTCCCAATATCCCACAGATTCTCTATGGGGTTCAGGTCAGGAGAGTTGGCAGGCCAATTGAGCACAGTAATACCATGGTCAGTAAACCATTTACCAGTGGTTTTGGCACTGTGAGCAGGTGCCAGGTCGTGCTGAAAAATTAAATCTTCATCTCCATAAAGCTTTTCAGCATATGGAAGCATGAAGTGCTTCAAAATCTCCTGATAGCTAGCTGCATTGACCCTGCCCTTGATAAAACACAGTGGACCAACACCAGCAGCTGACATGGCACCCCAGACCAGCACTGACTGTGGGTACTTGACACTGGACTTCAGGCATTTTGGCATTTCCCTCTCCCCAGTCTTCCTCCAGACTCTGGCACCTTGATTTCCGAATGACATGCAACAGTCCAGTGCTGCTTCTCTGTAGCCCAGGTCAGGCGCTTCTGCCGCTGTTTCTGGGGAATGCGGCACCTGTAGCCCATTTCCTGCACACGCCTGTACACGGTGGCTCTGGATGTTTCTACTCCAGACTCAGTCCACTGCTTCCGCAGGTCCCCCAAGGTCTGGAATCGGTCCTTCTCCACAATCTTCCTCAGGGTCCGGTCACCTCTTCTCGTTGTGCAGCGTTTTCTGCCACACTTTTTCCTTCCCACAGACTTCCCACTGAGGTGCCTTGATACAGCACTCTGGGAACAGCCTATTCCTTCAGAAATTTCTTTCTGTGTCTTACCCTCTTGCTTGAGGGTGTCAATGATGGCCTTCTGGACAGCAGTCAGGTCGGCAGTCTTACCCATGATTGCGGTTTTGAGTAATGAACCAGGCTGGGAGTTTTTAAAAGCCTCAGGAATCTTTTGCAGGTGTTTAGAGTTAATTAGTTGATTCAGATGATTAGGTTAATAGCTCGTTTAGAGAACCTTTTCATGATATGCTAATTTTTTTAGATAGGAATTTGGGGTTTTCATGAGCTGTATGCCAAAATCATCAATATTAAAACAATAAAAGGCTTGAACTACTTCAGTTGTGTGTAATGAATCTAAAATATATGAAAGTCTAATGTTTATCAGTACATTACAGAAAATAATGAACTTTATCACAATATGCTAATTTTTTGAGAAGGACCTGTACAAGCAGGCCACCACTGATGGATTGCAGGGTGGTCGGAATCATGGAAATGAGCAGTGTATAATATGATGGAAAAATGAATGAAGCCAGCAAAGGAGGCAATATGGACAATCACAATACATTAGTAAGTGCCTTGTAATAACTTTCTCTACACAATAAATGCTATTTGCTGAAGTGAGACAACCCCTTTAAAGCCCAATTCTACCTAAAATCCTAACATTTGCAAATACTTCAAGATGCCAATCCCTATGCACATTACTACTTCTGAACATGTTTGATAGTAGACAAGACTCTGTGGTCACTGAGACAAGAAGTGCAATATGCATGTTACATGACATGTTGTATCTGTTAAATATGTCACATTATTTTGTCATTTACAACTTTAAACCCAATACCCTAAAAATTGTTTCTTCATAAATTAAGCTCAGAGTCTTAACCAGTTCTCTTTTCACAGTTATGGAGTTGTCCTTTAATGTAAAGGTGTGTAGAACTGTAAACCACAACAGGAGCAACGTGCTTAAAGGGTGTATGCAGGGGATTTATATTGATGACCTAGTATCTGATCGGCGGGGTCCGAGCCGTTTGAAGAGGAGGTAATGCTCCATGTGCGTGCTGCTTCCGCTTCATTAGGGCTCATGCACACGAACGTTTTTTTTGCGTTCCATATATGGGCCGTATTTTGATTCCGTATACGGAACCATTCATTCCAATGGGTGCGCAAAAGATACGGACAGCACTCTGTGTGCTGTCCGCATCCGTTGCTCCGTTCCATGGCCCCACTAAAATTATGAGGCATGTCCTATTCATTCCAATGGGTGCGCAAAAGATACGGACAGCACTCTGTGTGCTGTCCGCATCCGTTGCTCCGTTCCGTGGCCCCGCCAAAATGATGAGGCATGTCCTATTCTTGTCCGTTTTGCGGGACAAGAATAGGCATTTCTATATTGGGCCTACTGTTCTGTTCTGCAAATTGCGGACGGCACACAGACGGCATCCGTTTTTTTGCAGATCCGCAATTTGCAGAATGCAAAAAACGGCACGGTCGTGTGCATGAGCCCTTACACTGCCCGTCGTCTCAGAAGCGAGTATAATTACAAGTACATTCACTTGAATGGAGCGAGTACTTGTTTTTACACCCCGCTGCCGCTGCAAGGAAGACGACACACAGTGTAATGAAGAGGAAGCAGCACTCGCATGAAGCGCCACCTCCTCTTCAAACATCTGATCGGCTGGGGTGCTGGGTGTCAGACCCCGCCTATCAGATTCTGATGACCTTTCCTGAGGATAGGTCATCATCATTATAAAACCCCTGCACAACCTCTTTAACTTTGGGCTTAGAGCACGCTTTTTTTTCTTCCATGTCCAAACAAATCTGCTTCTGCAATCTTTACAGCCATACCCCTTATTTTGTCACATAGTTGATATAGAATAATTTTTTCACATTTCTTAATGACTACATTTTACTATAATACCATAATACACCATAACTTTTAATTCCCAGAGCGGGTAACACAGACTATAGAAATTGTGAAGCAGACAGTGGATATTCAGGAGAAGGGTGTCAGACTCCGTCTCACCGTAGTGGACACACCAGGCTATGGCGATGCCGTAAACAATGAAGAGTGGTATGTATGTGCCTTCAGAGTTCATGTTACTTTTATGTTGAATATTGCAGTTTATCCGTTCAGGATGCATCAGGATGTCTTCAGTTCAATCTTTTTGACTTTTCAGGACGGAGATAATACCGCAGCAGCACTTGCCTGAATGTCGGCATTTTTTCCAATAGGAATTGCCGCATTGACTGATCCGGAATTCCGGTCTGCGCATGCGCAGACCTTTAAAAATGTGAAAAGATTTAATACCGGATCCGTTTTGCCTGATGACACCGGAAAAACGGATCCGGTATTGCAATGCATTTTTTTGACTGATCAGGCATTTTTCTGACTGATCAGGGCCCTGATCAGTCTGAAAATGTCTGATCAGTCTGAAAAAATGACAACGGAACCGCCTGCCGGAATCAAACAACGCAAGTGTGAAAGTAAAGGAAACTACTCTATATACCTGCCATATTTATATAAATATCTTCTAACGCTATTGCTTACTTACATTGTTGTCTTTGGCCCAATTAGAGTGGTAAAGAAAGCACCCAACATTTTAAAATCATTTATTTTCTCTAAAGACCCCCATACATATAGTGTATTATTGGCCGAACCCGCTGCTGACAGTTTAATGTGTGTGGGAAAAAAGATCTGGCAAAATTTATATTTTCACCATAGTCCTTTTGTTCTCCCAGGAGATAAGCCACCTCCAGAAGTCTCTTGCAGTGGTGTTCTACTCTCCATTAAAAATGTTTATATGTATGGGGAGCCAGGAGAGATTGCACCTGTTTTGGAAGTCTGTTGGATCTTACATCTCCCCTGCATTTCAGCCTGCCTCTCATCTCCCAGCATGTGCTGTCTAAAAGACAAACTGTTTATTGCCCATAGAAACCAATCACAGCACAGCTTTAATTTTGGTTCTCAATCTGCTTCTTCCTGCGTGTTGTCCAAAAAAAGTACTTTGTGATTCAGAGTGGTAACCCACCTACATGTGCTGCCTAAAATACAAACTGTTGCCCATAGCAAACAATGATGCAGCATGCATTTTATACACTAATCTAACTGTAACTGCTGAGGCACTGCTTCTCACTCTGCCTTTCATCTCTCTGCATGTGCTGGCTAGAATACAAACTGTTAGTTGTCCATAGCAACTCATCACAGCACAGCTTTCATTTGTGCCCACAGCAATCAATCACAGCACTGCTTCTTACAATACTGTAGAGCTACGTTTACTAACCTGTGGATTTCCAGCTGTTTCAAAACTACTACTATCATCATGCCCTAACAGCCTGCGGCCATCAGGGCATGATGGGAATTGTAGTTCTTCAGCAGCTGGAGAACCACAGGTTGGGGAACATAGGTCTACAGCGGGGTTGCTCAACCGCAGGTTGGGCATCCCTGCTCTACTGTATTGTATGAAATCCTATTGTAAAATGAAAGCTATGCTGTGATTGGTTGCTTTGGGCATAAATGAAAGCTGTGATTGGTTGCTGTGAGCTACAATTTGTCTTTTAGCCCTCACTTGCAGGGAGATAGGAGGCAGAGTGAGAAGCAGGGCCTTAGCAGTTACATTATTGTAAAAATTTTAATGCACCATCAAAAACACATTACTTTATTAGAAATTTCCAGAACCCTGTCAGCTGGACTTGACAACCCCCAGTATTTTAAATTGAATAATAAAGAGTATATGTACCAAGTTTGGTTGAGATCTATCAAGGCACGTAGGATCCAATGAAGGACAAACACATTATATATATATATATATATATATATATATATATATATAAAATCATCATTATAAAATGAGTTATTGCTTAGGGGTTAACCAGGAATTTGATATTTATGGCTTGTCCTCAGGATAGGTCATAAATGTCAGATTGGTGGGGGTCTGACTCCTGGTAATGCCCTTACGGAGCTAGTTAAGCTGCACTGTAAAGCAGGACAAACAATGTGTCTCTACATAAGTGCATGAAGCTGACACAGAGACACTTACTGTACCTGAGTGCACATAGCAGGACATGGCGGAAATGAGGGGTTCACTTCACACCCAAAACACATATTACTGACAGTACAGTCACTAAAGTTTCTCTGCTGGGTGCTAGGTAAGCCAATCAACAGCAGGCTCTGCAAGCACTGCTAATGCTGATTGGCCAGCCCAGCGCCCAGTGGGGAGACAACATAGAGTGCTAGTGGGAACTCCAGAGTGTGCAGCGCTAGCCACTGATGATGTGCTAAGTAAAGGGGGGCCCCGAGGATAGGACAGAGAAAGCAGAGCATGAGCCCCGGACAGGGACTCAAGACAGGAGCAAAAATTAAGTTCAATTAGGAGGCGGGGCCTTTTGTCCAAGACCGGGCCCCCTTCCTCTAGGGGCCCCATAGCAGCTGAGTGGTCTGCCTCCATTGAAGGTACACTGCTGACTGTACCTCTTAATTTATTTTTATTTTTTTCAGTAGAATCTATATAAGGCCGCATCACACAACCATATTTGTTTTGCGGTCTGCAAATCGCGGATCTGTAAAAAATATGGATGTGGTCTGTTACATCCACAGTTTTTGCAGACCCGTTGTCCACAATGGGTTTGTGGTCTGGGGATAGTTTCTGTCAATTCAAAACTTTCCCCTATCCACAGAATATCTGGGACCACCACTAATCACAAGAACAGGATCCGGTGTCCGCTTATGAGCGGGCACATAGCTACTCTGTTCAGTCTCTATGGCACTCCTGGAGATAGCCAAGTACAATGCCCAGCTATTTACAAAAGTCCCATAGACATTGAATGAAGCAGAAGGGAACATTGTTTACCCACCATTCCATTTCTTTGGGGACACAGGATCCCCATTCTCATGATTATGGCGGACCCGTCAGTCCCCACCTATCAGATACTTATCCTCTATCCTATAGGTAGGGGATAAAGAAATAAGCTGAGCTGTAAAACCAGGAAAGGCCATAACTATAGTTGAGCGGACACCTGGATGTTCGGGTTCGGCAGGTTCGGCCGAACTTTAAAAAAAAGTTCGGGTTCGGGACCCGAACTTGACCCCGAACGCGAACCCCATTGAAGTCAATGGGAACCCGAACTTTTGCCCACTAAAATGGCTCTAATATAGCCCTGGTGTCATGGTCTTACCTTCTTACTACTCTCCTTCGTTTGACATGTGCTGGCAGCCATCTTGGTTTCTGGGTTTCTTGTAGCCTCCCACCCTGCGGCTTCTCCTTCCCACTGGGAGGAGCTGGATGCCTAGCTCATATATATAGGAGGTCTGTGGCTTCAGTTCCTTGCTTGGTCCTCCTGTGTTCACATGCTTCTAAGACTGCTGCTGCTTCTGGTTCCTGATCCTGGCCTCGTCTGACTACCCCGTTGGTTCCTGATCCTGGCTTCGTCTGACTACCCCGTTGGTTCCTGATCCTGGCTTCGTCTGACTACCCCGTTGGTTCCTGATCCTGGCTTCGTCTGACTACCCTTCTGGTTCCTGACCTCTGTCTCCGCAAGACCCTGCTTCGGTTTAGCCATCCGTTTGGACTTTTGCTTACGGCTTGCTTTTCAATAAAACCTTCTTATTTTCCACTTATCTCTTGTTGTACGTCTGGTTCATGGTTCCATGACATTAGGACCAAGCCATGAATTCTGACGGTACAGGGCCATCCTCGCTACCTACGCTGGTTGCCAGACTTGATCAGCAGGATCACCTGTTGGGTCGGTTCGCTGTGGCGTTGCAAACCCTGCTTGAACGCACGGCTCATTTCGCTTCCGTTGCCGATGGGTCGGTTGTCGCTCCTGGGCCCGTTCCTACTGCCGCTCCGGTTGTTGCGCCAGAGTCTACCCCGACACCTGTTGCTGCGCCTGCGGTGTCTCGGGGTATGACCGGTTCTGCCCCCCTTCCACAGCGCTTTGGGGGAGAGCCAACTCAGTGCCGAGGTTTCCTTAACCAGGTGGGCATTTATTTCGAGTTGCTGCCACATGCCTTTCCTACTGAGAGATCAAAGGTGGGCTTCTTGATCTCGCTGCTCTCGGACAAGGCCTTGGCCTGGGCCAGCCCTTTATGGGAGAACAACAATCCGGTGGTTGCCGAGTTTTCCGGTTTTGTTGCTTCTCTTCGGAAGGTATTCGATGTGCCGGCTCGTGCTGCCTCTGCTGCGAAGCTCCTTATGTCCATCAGACAGGGTTCACGATCCGTAGCTGAATACGCCATTGAGTTTCGTACCCTGGCAGCAGAGGTGGGCTGGAATAATGAGGCTCTGGTCGCTGCTTTCTCTCATGGTCTTTCGGATGCCTTGGAGGATGAGGTTGCAGCTAAGGACCTACCAGTGGAGCTCGAGTCTCTTATTTCTTTCCTGATTTTGATTGACACCAGACTCAGGGAGAGACCTTCCTTTAAGGAGAGCCTGTGGAGGTCTTCTAACAGATTGGCGCCTACGTTTGCTGTCCCACCCGTGCCTCCCTCTCCTCCCACGCCTCCTGGGGATGACTTGTCTGGGGGTGAACCCATGCAGCTGGGGTTTGCTCGCCTGTCCGAGGGGGAGAGGGTACTCCGGAGACGCGAGGGCCGATGCATGTACTGTGGTCTCGGTGGGCATTTTCGGTTGGCATGTCCGAACCGTCCGGGAAACGCTCGCACCTGAGATCCTGTCGGGGGCAGATCTTGGGTGGAGTCTCCTCGTCCCCGGTTTCCCGTGTTGACAAACCACTGATCACTGTTGTCCTCTCCTGGGTCGGGGGCTCGGTGACGACCCAGGCGTTGGTGGACTCTGGTGCTGGTGGTTTGTTCATTGATAGTGTGTTCGCTGCCGCCAATTCCATTCCTCTGCAGCCTCGAGGTTCCCCACTGGCTCTTGAGGCGATAGACGGCAGACCCCTTCTGCCGCCACACGTGACTCATGAGACCCTTCCAGTGGGGATAGCCATTGGTGCCGTTCACAGAGAGTCGGTCTGTTTCCAGGTGATTTCGTCTCCACACTACTCGGTGGTCTTGTGGTACCCCTGGCTCCAGAAGCATAATCCGACTTTCGATTAGAGATCGGCCGAGATCCTCTCGTGGTCACCGCAGTGTGGGGCTAGTTGCATCCATGGGCCTGTCAAGTTGCTGTGTACTTCCTCGGACTCTCTGTTGCCTCCTGAATACGAAGAGTACCGGGATGTATTCGATAAGGTGCGCGCGGTTGCCCTACCTCCGCACCGCCCATACGATTGTGCCATAGAGTTACAATCTGGTGCCGTTCCTCCTCGTGGCAAAGTCTATCCACTATCGGTAGCAGGAGAATGAGGCCATGGAGGAGTACGTGAGGGAGGCGCTTTCACGCGGACACATTCGCAAATCCTCGTCCCCGGCAGGGGCTGGATTTTTCTTTGTGAAAAAGAAGGGCGGTGAGTTGAGGCCTTGCATCGATTACAGGGGTCTCAATCGCATCACGATCAAGAACGCTTACCCGATACCCTTGATTTCCGAGCTGTTCGATCGCCTCAAAGGGCCACGGTCTTTACCAAACTCGACCTGAGGGCGGCATATAACCTGGTAAGGATCAAGGCGGGCGATGAGTGGAAGACCGCGTTTAACACCAGGACCGGTCATTATGAATCCTTGGTTATGCCCTTTGGGTTGTGCAATGCGCCCGCAGTCTTCCAGGAATTCATCAACGATGTTTTCCGTGACCTGTTGCAGCAGTGTGTGGTGGTCTATTTGGATGACATCTTGGTATATTCTGAATCCATGGAGGCCCACATTATGGATGTCAGACGAGTGTTGCAACGGTTACGAGAGAACAGGCTGTTCGGTAAGCTTGAGAAATGCGAATTTCACCGATCCCAGGTAACCTTCTTAGGTTACATCATTTCCGCTGAGGGGTTCTCCATGGATCCTGAGAAGGTTTCGGCTGCCTTACAGTGGCCCCAGCCCAGTGGTCTCCGTGCCCTGCAGCGCTTTTTGGGCTTCGCCAATTATTATCGGAAGTTCATCAGGGACTTTTCTATGCTAGCCAAGCCGCTCACGGATCTGACCAGGAAGGGCAGTAATTTCCAGGTCTGGCCGCTCGAGGCCATCCGAGCGTTTGAGGCTCTAAAGTCCGCCTTTGTGTCGGCTCCGATTCTGTCGCATCCCAACCCTGGGTTGCCCTTTGTCCTCGAGGTGGACGCGTCTGAGACGGGAGTAGGCGCCCTCCTGTCTCAGCGTAGAACACCAGAGGGTCCTCTGCTTCCTTGTGGGTTTTACTCCCGGAAACTGTCTTCCGCGGAGTGCAACTATCAGATTGGTGACAGGGTAGTTATTGGCCATCGTGCAGGCCCTTAAAGAATGGAGGCACTTGCTCGAGGGTTCGGTGGTTCCGGTTCTCATCCTGACGGACCACAAGAATCTGACCTACCTTTCTGAGGCCAAGAGATTGACACCACGTCAGGCCAGATGGGCTCTGTTCTTGTCACGTTTTAATTACGTGGTCTCCTACCTACCCGGTTCCAAGAACATCAGAGCGGATGCCTTATCACGGCAGTACTCCGAGCTGTCCGGGGAGGAGTCGATTCCGACTTCGGTCATACCTCCGAATCAGATCCTGGCCGCCATTCGCACCAGCCTGACCTCTCCCCTGGGTGAGCAGATTTTGGCGGCTCAATCTGGTGCTCCCTCTGGGAGACCCAACGGCAGGTGTTTTGTGCCTGAGGAGTTGCGCATTCGGTTGTTGCGAACCTACCATAACTCCAAGGCCGCGGGGCATCCTGGAAAGAATCAGCTGTCCTGGGCTGTTTCACGTCTGTTCTGGTGGCCTTCTCTACGTTCCGACATCGCCGCATATGTAGCGGCATGCTCCGTTTGTGCCCAGAGTAAGTCCCCTCGGCACCTTCCGTTGGGCCTTTTGCAACCCATAGCCACCGGGGAGCGCCCATGGTCACACCTGGGGATGGATTTCATTGTGGACCTCCCTGCATCCCGAGGCCATACGGTCATTCTCATGATTGTGGATCGGTTTTCCAAAATGTGCCACTGTGTTCCTCTCAAGAAGTTACCCTCTGCACAAGAGTTGGCCACGATTTTCGCCAGGGAGGTCTTCCGGTTGCACGGTTTGCCCAAGGAGATTGTGTCGGATCGGGGGAGTCAGTTTGTGTCCAGGTTCTGGCGCGCCTTTTGCTCCCAGTTGGGGATTCATCTCTCTTTCTCCTCGGCCTACCACCCTCAGTCCAATGGGGCCGCAGAACGATCCAATCAGGCCTTGGAGCAATTCCTTCGTTGCTATGTCTCCGATCACCAAGACAATTGGGTTGACCTCCTGCCTTGGGCTGAGTTTGCCAGGAACACGGCAGTGAACTCTTCCTCTGGGACGTCTCCCTTCATGGCCAATTATGGGTTCCAACCTGCCGTGTTACCGGAGGTATTCTCTCCCCAGGATATTCCGGCTGTGGAGGATCACCTTTCCGTCCTACGTGCTTCTTGGGTACAGATCCAGAGGTCCCTTGAGGTCTCTGCGCAGCGCCAGAGACTCCAGGCTGATCGCAGACGAGCGCCCGCTCCTTCCTACCAGGTCGGAGACCGTGTATGGTTGTCCACCCGCAACCTCAACCTTCGAGTGCCCGCTCCCAAGCTGGCGCCTCGTTTTGTTGGTCCCTTCCGAGTGCTTCGCAGGGTAAACCCGGTAGCCTATGCCCTTGCGCTTCCTCCTGGCATGCGGATCTCCAACGTGTTTCATGTCTCCCTGTTGAAGCCATTGGTGTGTAATCGTTTCACTTCCTCGGTTCCTCGGCCCCGTCCGGTCCAAGTGGGCAATCGTGAGGAATATGAGGTGAGCAATATCCTGGACTCACGCCTGGTCCGCGGTCGGTTGCAGTTTTTGGTCCATTGGCGTGGTTATGGTCCAGAGGAGCGTTCCTGGGTTCCCTCCGCAGATGTCCATGCTCCTGCTTTGCTCCGAGCCTTCCACGCACGCTTCCCTCAGAAACCGTTCCTTACTCCGCGGAGGAGGGGCCCTTGAGGGGAAGGTACTGTCATGATCTTACCTTCTTACTACTCTCCTTCGTTTGACATGTGCTGGCGGCCATCTTGGTTTCTGGGTTTCTTGTAGCCTCCCACCCTGCGGCTTCTCCTTCCCACTGGGAGGAGCTGGATGCCTAGCTCATATATATAGGAGGTCTGTGGCTTCAGTTCCTTGCTTGGTCCTCCTGTGTTCACATGCTTCTAAGACTGCTGCTGCTTCTGGTTCCTGATCCTGGCCTCGTCTGACTACCCTGTTGGTTCCTGATCCTGGCTTCGTCTGACTACCCCGTTGGTTCCTGATCCTGGCTTCGTCTGACTACCCCGTTGGTTCCTGATCCTGGCTTTGTCTGACTACCCTTCTGGTTCCTGACCTCTGTCTCCGCAAGACCCTGCTTCGGTTTAGCCATCCGTTTGGACTTTTGCTTACGGCTTGCTTTTCAATAAAACCTTCTTATTTTCCACTTATCTCTTGTTGTACGTCTGGTTCATGGTTCCATGACACCTGGAAAGAGCCAGAGGGCTGCAAAAGGCAGCAAAATGTGCTTAAGAGCATGGCAAATGCTCTGCAAACAAATGTGGATAGGGAAATGAATTAAAATAACATAAAATACCTTAAAAAAATAATAATTAGGAATGATCTAGGAGGAAGAGGTTGAGGAGGCGGTGAATGGGTGGATGTGGCGGTGTAGGCTCACGTGGCGGTCTTGGTGGAAGCGGCGGCGAAGGAGGAATAGGTAGCCAACACAGATGTGTGTTATTTTGCATTTTTACATAGGGGTATCCCCCAAAATATTGGGACCTATAAAAAAAAAGGAATAAGTGCACTTGAGTACAAGGATGGATGGTTGAGGCTGTTAGAACTGTCTATTCTGCACAAGGTACAGACAAGTCTTGTGGGATCCAGGCCTGGTTCATGTTAATGAACATGAGCTTGTCCACGTTGGCTGTGGACAGGCGGCTGCGTCTGTCTGTAATGACGCCCCCTGCCGTGCTAAATACACGTTCAGAGAGTACACTGGCTGCAGGGCAGGCCAGCACCTCAAAGGCATACAGGGCAAGCTCTGGCCATGTGGACAATTTGGAGACCCAGAAGTTGAACCATCAGTCAGTACATGTAGTCGTGTGCATAGGTACTGTTCCACCATGTTGGTCAAATGCTGCCTCCTGCTAACACGCTCCATATCAGCAGTTGGAGCCGGTTGTTGCGGCGAGGTGACAAAGCTTTTCCACATGTCGGCCATGCTAACCCTGCCTTCTGAGGTGCTGGCGCTGACACAGCTGCGTTGGCGACCTCTTCCTCCTCCCCTGCCTTCTCCTTGTGCTTCCATTTGTCCCCCGGCGTCAGACGGGAATGCTCTCAGGAGCGCCTCTACCAGCGTGCGCCTGTAGTCGCGCATCTTCCTATCACGCTCCAGTGAGGGAATTAAGAACGGCACCTTGTCTTTGTAACAGGGATCCAGCAGGGTGGCCACCCAGTAGTCAGCACACGTTAAAATGTGGGCAACTCTGCAGTCATTGCGCAGGCACTGCAGCATGTAGTTGCTCATGTGTGCCAGGCTGCCAAGAGGTAAGGACAAGGTGTCCTCTGTGGGGGGCGTATCGTCTGTGTCCTCCGTATCCCCCCAGCCACGCACCAGTGATGGGCATGAGCTGCGTTGGGTGCCACCCTGCTGTGAATATGCTTCATACTCCTCCTCGTCCTCCAGTAGTGGGCACTGGCTGGCCAAATTTGTACCTGGTCTCTGCTGTTGCAAAAAACCTCCCTCTGAGGCACTTCTAAAAGACTGGCCTGAAAGTCTTAGAAATGACCCCTCTTCCTCCTCCTCCTCCTCCTCTGCCTGGCCCACATCCTCTTCCATCATCGCCCTAAGTGTTTTCTCAAGGAGACATAGAAGTGGTATTGTAACGCTGATAACGGCGTCATCGCTACTGGCCATGTTGGTGGAGTACTTGAAACAGCGCAACAGGGCACACAGGTCTCGCATGGAGGCCCAGTCATTGGTGGTGAAGTGGTGCTGTTCCGGAGTGCGACTCAGCCGTGCGTGCTGCAGCTGAAACTCCACTATGACCTGCTGCTGCTCGCACAGTCTCTCCAGCATGTGCAAGGTGGAGTTCCACCTGGCGGGCACGTCGCATATGAGGCGGTGAGCGAGAAGGCCGAAGTTAGGCTGTAGCGCAGACAAGCGAGTGGCGCCAGGATGAGAACGCCGGAAGCACGCACAGACGGCCTGCACTTTATGCAGCAGCTCAGACATCTCGGGGTAGTTGTAAATGAATTTCTGCACCACCAAATTCAGCACAAGGGATGTGCGTCAAACCGGCTAGTCCCAGAGCTGCAACGAGATTTCGCCCATTATCGCACACCACCAGGCCGGGCTTGAGGCTCACTGGCAGCAACCACTCGTCGGTCTGTTGTTCTATACCCTGCCACAACTCCTGCGCGGTGTGGGGCCTGTCCCCCAAACACATCAGTTTCAGAACGGCCTGCTGACGTTTACCCCTGGCTGTGCTGAAGTTGGTGGTGAAAGTCTGTCGCTGACCGGATGAGGGGGTGGTAGAAGAGGAGGAGTAAGCCGAGTAGGAGGAGGAGGCAACAGGAGGCAAAGAATGATGCCCTGTGATCCTTGGCGATGGAAGGTCGTGCGCCAAACAGCTCTCCGCCTGGGGCCCAGCCGCCACTACATTTACCCAGTGTGCAGTTAGGGAGATATAGCGTTCCTGGCCGTGCTTACTGGTCCACGTATCTGCGGTTAGGTGGACCTTGCCACAGATGGCGTTGCGCAGTGCACACTTGATTTTATCCGATACTTGGTTGTGCAGGGAAGACACAGCTCTCCTGGAGAAGTAGTGGCAGCTGGGAACGACGTACTGTGGGACAGCAAGCGACATGAGCTGTTTGAAGCTGTCCGTCTCCACCAGCCTGAATGACAGCATTTCAAAGGCCAGTAGTTTAGAAATGCTGGCATTCAGGGCCAGAGATCGAGGGTGGCTAGGTCAGTATTTAAGCTTTCTCTCCAAGGTTTGGGAGATGGCGAGCTGAACGCTTCCATGGGACATTGTGGAGATGCTTGGTGACGCAGGTGGTGGTGTTGCTGGAAGATCCTCTGTTTGCGGGGTGGCAGGTGGCACTGTCACTCCAGAGGTGAATGAAGAGGCCGAGACTGCAGCAGAAGAGGAAGCAGGAAGAGCCAGAGACCTTTCTTGGTTTTTGAGGTGTCTACTCCACTGCAGCTCATGCTTTGCACTTAAATGCCTGGTCATGCAGGTTGTGATAAGGTTCAGAACGTTAATGCCTCGCTTCAGGCTCTGATTGCACAGCATGCAAAACACTTGTGTCTTGTCATCAGCACATTGTCTGAAGAACTGCCACGCCAGGGAACTCCCTGGAGCTGGCTTTGGTGTGATCGGTCCCTTGCTGCGGTGGGCAGTAGCAGGCGTACTGTCTAGAGGACAGTTTCTCCGCTTTTGCACCCTGCTCCCTCTTCTGCTGTGCTGGTAGCTCTGTGCGACCACCGCCTCTTCCTCCAAACTACATAGGTCACTTGCATGACCTTGATTACATGTGGGGTCGAGGACCTCATCGTCCTCCACATCATCTTCCACCCAGTCTTCACCCCTGCCTTCCTTGTCGGTCTGCACACTTTTGAAAGCCCCAGCAGTTGGCACCTGTGTTTCGTCATCATCCGAGACGTGCTGCGATGGTCCTCCCATGTACTCATCTTGAAAGATAAGTGGTTGGGCATCGGTGCACTCAATCTCTTCCACTTCTGGGGCAGGTCTAGGTGGATGGCCCTGGGAAACCCTGCTAACAGAGTCATCAAAAAGCAGAAGAGACTGCTGCATGACTTGGGGCTCAGACTTCTTGGCTGATTTGCAAGGGGGTGAGGTGAAAGACTGATGGACATCGGCTGCAGGTGCCAACTGTGGTCTTTCAGCAGGAGACTGGGTGGGAGACAATGTGAAGGAACTGTATCCACTGTCAGCAACCCAATCTACTCTCGCCTGTACTTGTTCAGGCCTCATCATTCGTAGAGCAGAATTAGGCCCGACCAAATACCGCTGCAGGTTTTGTCGCCTACTCGCACCTGATGAAGGGGTGTCACTTGTGCGTGTAGCTGGCGCCAGCAGCACCACGACCGGGGCCACGTCCCTTATTTGACGCTCTCCTCATATTTCTCGAATTTAGGATCTTGCCCTAAATGGGTGTTTAATTAAGAGTAGAATAGAATGACAGTATGTAAAGGGTGTATCTCACGCGGCCTGACCCAGACTAGGTCTCAATTAAAGATTTGTTTGCCCAAAATGGCTGTATTTCAAATGCCTGAATCAAACCCCTGTATGTAAAGGGTGTATCTCACAGGGCCTGAACCAGTGTAGGCCTGAATTAAATATTTATTTGCCCAAAATGGCTGTATTTCAAATAGCTGTATTTCAAATGCCTGAATCAAACCCCTGTATGTAGAGGGTGTATCTCACATGGCCTGACCCACTGTAGGCCTGAATTCAATATTGGTGCGCCAAATGGTGGTATTTCAAATCTCTGAATCTAACCCAAATGTATTAAGGGTGTATCTCACAATGACATATGCAGCAAAGGCTGAAAAATAGCCTTTTTTTGCCCAAATGGGTATTTGTTTAATAACTCAATATGGCAGCAGTATATAACCCAGGAATTTCAAACTAGTTTATGCTGCAAGGCCTGAAATATTGTGCATTTTGCCCCAAAAAGGGTGTTTTATTAATGACAAAATATAAGCCCTGTATATACAGGGTGTATCTCACACGGCCTGACCCACTGTAGGCCTGAATTCAATATTGGTGCACCAAATGGCGGTATTTCAAATGCCTGAATCAAACCCCAGTATCTAGAGGGTGTATCTCACACTGTCTGAACCAGTGTAGGCCTGAATTAAATAATTCTTTGCCCAACAAGGCTGTATTTCAAATGGCTGTATTTCAAATGGCTGTATTTCAAATGCCTGAATCAAACCCCTGTATGTAGAGGGTGTATCTCACACTGTCTGAACCAGTGTAGGCCTGAATTAAAGATTTCTTTGTCCAACAAGGCTGTATTTTAAATGGCTGTATTTCAAATGCCTGAATCAAACCCCTGTATGTAGATGGTGTATCTCACAGGGCCTGAACCAGTGTAGTGCTGAATTCAATATTGGTGCACCAAATGGCGGTATTTCAAATCTCTGAATCTAACCAAAATGAATTAAGGGTGTATCTCACAATGACATCTGCATCAAAGACTGCCAACTAATTTTTTTTGGCCCAAACAAGTGTTTGTTTAACAACTGAATTTGACAGCAGTATATAAGCCTGTAATTTCACACGTACTGATGCTGCAAGGCCTGAAAATAGTGTTTTTTGTAAAAAAAAAAGGTGTGTTTTTAAAACCACAGAAAATGATGGGTGTATTTCTAGCTTAAATTGCCCAAAAAGTATTTTTTTGGTAACAGAATATGAAAGCTGTATATATTCAAATTGAATTTAACACTTGCAGATCAGGAAAATACTGTTATGTGGAAAAAAGTGTGTTTTTAAAACCCCAGAAAATGATGGGTGTATTTCTAGCTTAAATTGCACACTGACTAATCCAGATGTTGTAGATTGCCAAACAAGTCTTTTTTTGGTAACAGAATATGAAAGCTGTATATATTCAAATTGAATTTAACACTTGCACATCAGGAAAATACTGTTATGTGGAAAAAAAAAAGTGTGTTTTTAAAACCCCAGAAAATGATGGGTGTATTTCTAGCTTAAATTGCACACTGACTAATCCAGATGTTGTAGATTGCCAAACAAGTCTTTTTTTGGTAACAGAATATGAAAGCTGTATATATTCAAATTGAATTTAACACTTGCACATCAGGAAAATACTGTTATGTGGAAAAAAAAAAGTGTGTTTTTAAAACCCCAGAAAATGATGGGTGTATTTCTAGCTTAAATTGCACACTGACTAATCCAGATGTTGTAGATTGCCAAACAAGTCTTTTTTTGGTAACAGAATATGAAAGCTGTATATATTAAACTTGAATTTAAAGAGGACCTTTCACTTGTATAAACTATGTGAACGGAGTATGCTGCCATATAGAGCAGCGCCCGGGGATCTCACTGCACTTACTATTATCCCTGGGCGCCGCTCCGTTCTCCCGTTATAGGCTACGGTACCTTTGCTTCTTAAGTTATAGTAGGCGGGTCTACCCTTGTCCTGTGGGCGTCTCCTTCTCCTAGGCTGCAGCGCTGGCCGATCGCAGCGCACAGCTCACAGCCTGGGAGAAAAAAAACTCCCAGGCTGTGAGCTGTGCGCTGCGATTGGCCAGCGCTGCAGCCTAGGAGATGGAGACGCCCACAGGACAAGGGAAGACCCGCCTACTATAACTTAAGAAGCAAAGGTACCGGAGCCTATAACGGGAGAACGGAGCGGCGCCCGGGGATAATAGTAAGTGCAGTGAGATCCCCGGGCGCCGCTCTATATGGCAGCATACTCCGTTCACATAGCTTATACAAGTGAAAGGTCCTCTTTAACACTTGCAGATCAGGAAAATACATTTTGTTGGCAAAAAAATGTGTGCTTTTAAAACCCCAGAAAATGATGGGTGCATTTCTAGCTTAAATTACACATTGACTAATCCAGATGTTGTAGATTGCCAAAAATGTCTTTTTTTGGTAACAGAATATTAAAGCTGTATATATTAAACTTGAATTTAAAGAGGACCTTTCACTAGTTTAAAAACTAAAAACGAACTATATCAGTGGGCAGAGTGGCGCCCAGGGGTCTCGGCCCGGCCTATTTTATGAATGAAGCAGGCGGCGCAGGCACGTGACGTCAGTTAGTGACACTGCCGCTCGTCTGCCCGGCCGGCCTGCATTACGATAACAGTAGCCCTGTGAGTAGGATGGATATATTGAATGTTATACAGTACTACAGAGGGGGCAGCATGAATAGAAGAATCATTATTCATTTTACACATTCTATAACTGTACTGGAGCTGGGGGCCGGAGCACAGTGAACACACCGGCCCCCAGCTCCTCCTCCCAGTCCCTCCCCGCTGATACATCGCAGCCTGCGATGCTGGAGCATGGCAGGCTGCGATGTCAAAAGGTGGCGGGACGCCGTTCCGGTGCTATCCGCCAGAAAAAAAGCCCTGGTCTGCGGAAAGTCCGGCGAATGTCAAGTCAAATGGTTATTGCAAATGGTTATTAAACTTGGGCCCATGTTTCTAACACCGATACCAACACTTATCATTGTCATTTAATGTCATAGCTGTTATTCTTGTTCTGGGACACACTGCTGTATCTAACATAATAAACAGAGTACACCTTATAATCGTGGGCTGATTTTGTATATATATTTTTATAGGGTTTGGAGCTCAGTTTTCCTGATACAAATCGCCAAAACCCCTGCTTCCTTACACACTTCCAGAGTTAAAATTCTGGGAGCCATTGCTCAAGGTGATCTACATATTAAGGTCAATGGGAGCTCCCCCTAGTGGTGACTGCAGGCAGTTAGAATTTTATCATGCTTATATGCCATGTATCAGGCGATTTAGATGATTTTCCTCTAATGGCTACTGTTCTGCTCATCTTCGTAGAGAATCTAAACCCTAAATTATTCTGTGTCATCACTCTGATGTCCAGAACTTGTCTGTTTTTTATTATGAGCTCCTGTCATAAATCACATTTAATTTTATGACTCATGTAAGAAGGATCTTATCTTATTTAGTGATCTTTTTGGTTCACCATCATCTGCCAGAAACTCAAAGGCAAATGCTTTGGCGAACACCACTACACTGCTCATTGACCACTACACTGTAGATGTTATTAATCTGCTCGCAAACAGATAGAGGCAAATTGCTAGTCTTGATGATGTCGGCCACTAGGATGTCGCCATTTTGGAAGCAGGTGGTCAGCCAGTGCACCCTGTTCTCGTCTTAGTGGATTTGTACTGCCTTCTTTAGCAAACTGTACCCTGGAAAGAAAATAGCAGCAGCAGGTTGTAGGCCATCAAATTCCTCAATCTGATTCTGCAGGAGATCCTGGGCTTTGCTAATATTGTCATTGTCCAGCATGCCTTCATGGCCGCTGCTCTTCAGGATGGATAAGTGCTTTGGAGACAAGTTGTTCTGTGCTCTCCGGGTATAGGCCATCTCCACTTGTGGTGTTTCCAGCTCCGGGCTTCCTACATCTTTTGTAGATGGAGCGGACGTATTTTCTGCGGCAACTCTTTTGGCTGGAACAAATATCCCGGGCTGACTGTCATTGGAGGTTGGTGCTTTTCTAGCTTTGAAAGCTTAACGAGATGCCTTCAAAAGGTCTTCAGAAGACTCAGCCATTTTCTTGTCCAATGTTTTAAGGGTCTAAAAATTTTGAGAGACATCATCCTTCACTGCTGTGTCTTGTTTTTGAGGGGTCTTTCTATTACATCATCTCTTACGGCTCTTTGGTGTTTTTTTAGCAGGTGGTGCTTTGTGGACAAGGAATGGCTCCACAGCATCAGTGTCCCGGGGTCTTTTTTGTGGGGCTTCCACACTTTCTGGTTTTTCTCCAAGGGACATGCCTTGTGGTATCAGGGACCCCTCATGTGCAACTTTTAAATCAGCAATAAAATTGGTTGGTGTCTTCTCAGTTGTGTCATGGCACATGATGTGGTTTTTACGTCTTAACGCAACTGACCTGAAGAAGCTCCTGGCCTGTGTCATGATGGTTGATTTCTTGGCCAGGAGAGTTCTCCATTTTTTATTCAGTTTCCTGAATCGGGTCAGAAGGAATGAGCCAATCGACATGCAGGATGAGAGAGAGTTGACCAGCAGCAGCCGATCAACATAGCGCTGACGCCTATGAATCCTCATGATGGCGCACAATCTTCTTTCTGAAGTTGTGTGCATCCAACATGGAGTCACACCTTTACAAATTCATCATTGTGATGTCATCCAGTGACATCAAAGCTGTAGGCCGAGTTCTAGAACATTTTATGCAAATGTGGTGACATCACAATACTCTGCCAAGATGAAGGCCAGATTATTTTAACCACTTAATGGTCAGAGCATCTAATCTGTTAATTAACTAAGATATAAGGATAGTGTTTGTTTAATGGATGCAGATGTTTTTACCTTTTACAGTACATTTTCACATTATTAGTTTGATTTGGTTGCTGATTTTTTTTCCTTTAATCTGTATAGTTCCAAAACTTAGGGGTCAGATCTTTATATTATATGAAACACTCTAATCCTTTAAATAAAATTACAGAATTTTAGATGCAGATGCTGCAGAACCTCTTTTCTGAAAACTAAGGAAGAGATTCCTGTCCACGCTGATTGCTTGGATAAGGCCTCGTCCTTCTCATAAGAAGGTCTGCAGTATATGAGATGTGTATTTTTGTGTTGTGTCCACACTGGTGATTACGAAGGGGTTGTCTAAATTGTAGAGTCCATTTAATTTCAGCCACCCATTGACATTGAGTAATATGCAAGCGGTATGCAGCCACAATACAGTCTATGGGGCCTTACTATACCCAAGCAACTTCCGCAAACCTCTCCTCCTGCCGCAAGTTCCTGCACTGTTCAGGAGGAGGAGTCAAGAGTTTACTAATCAATGGTGGATGAAAGCAGCTCCCCAGGCCCTTCCTCCTTATTAATGCCACTCCCCTCCATCTACATGCAGCAGCTTCCTGATAACATAACACCCCCTGCACAAGTGCACATAACACATTAGAGTTACTGCACTACATACATATATTTAATGTACAGCACCTCCACCAGCCTATGTTCATATAAACACGATATTAAAGAAACTCCCCAGTTTATTATTATAGACATGATCAGAGCTGAGATGACTTCTAGGTATAGAGGAAAGCTGGCCAGTATCCTCTTTTCCCCAGGACCTAACTTCTCAAAGTTGCTGTAGGGACCCCATATTCAATCATCTGGTAGCATCTTGCTGCTGTATGAGCAGGTAATATTTCAATGTATCCCAACGGTGGGCCCCCAAAATAAATTTTACTGGTGGGCCCTAGGCACCCCAATCCGACACTGCCTGGCTCTCCCGTCAATCAGCTGTCTGAAGAGGCCCTTGCAGTCATCGCAGCTCCAGTGAGTGCTGTGGCTCCTCAGTGCTTACCAAACACTACATTGTACGGCAGCTGTGCTTGGTATTGCAGCTCAGGCCCATCCATTCAATTGGGACTGAGCGGCACATAGGTCAGGTGACCAATGTAAGGTGGCATCACTGGCCTAGTAAGAGGCCTAAGCTTTCACAGAGTGCCGCGGCCTCTTCAGATATCTGATTGGTGGGGTCCCGGGCATCGGACCTCCACCAATCTGATATTGATGGCCTATACTGTGGATGGGCCATCAATATCAAATTCCTGGATAACATCTAAAATCAAGTTATGTTAAAGGTTTTTTTTGGGGGGTGATTTTTGGTGATTTTTCCATGTCACTATTAGAGTGCGAATATTTGGATCATAAATTTAATTTGCGAATATCTCCACTTCAAGAATTCGCGAATATTTAGAATATAGTGCTATATATTCGTATTCGCGAATAGTGTTGATCGCAAATTTATTGCGAATATCGGCATTTAGTAACATCCCTAGCAACCAATAGGAAAGTTGCCTACTCCTTAGTGTCGATTGCGAATATACTACATTGTCGATTTTCGCATTCAAGTAAATAATGACTGGAGATCACAAATTCTCGAATTTGCAAATTTATGGCGAAAATTCGGCCAAAATATTGCGAATTCGACTATTGCCTATGCCGCTCATCGCTAGTCACTATCTCAATTTGAAACATATCCTAAAAATCATGTAGTTTCACATTGGCCACTGGGCCTAAAGTATGTCACGACTTCCAGTCTTTGAGAGCAGCCATGCGGGCCATAGACGCGACAGACTGGAGCTGACCTCATTGACTTCTATGGAAGAGTCTTCTAGGCATGCTCTGCAACCTTCATAGAGAGCAGGAGGCAGTAGATAAACTGGACATCACCTATTATGAATGGTAGACCCAGTGCTTTCTATATGGTGAGGTGTTACATGACGAGGTGTTATCTGTCATTGTAATTCTGCTCGTGATGATAATGAGATAGCTGCTGAAAAGTTATCTGTACAGAACAGGAAGTCTTGACATATTCTCATGCTGTGTGGTCAGTGCAGAAACTGCATAATTTTGGGATACATTTTATTGGTATGACATGGAAAAAAAATCACCAAATTTCTAAAGTGACACTGAACATAAGAAACATCACCAAAAACTAAAAAAATAAATACATTTTTTAACATAAACAATTTTCTCCTGACACTTCTGGTTGACCAGAGGGGGGCACTTTATGAGTTTATGGTACAGTATGTTATTAAACAGGATAAAACCTGTAATGTGACTTTTGAACAAATTTAAGGATGTAATGATCCTCACAAAGACCATGGACACCATAAAGCTGACATATGGCTCCATCTTTACTTGTTTTTAAATCTTATGTGCCCAACAGCTGGAAGCCAGTGGCTGATTACATTGACCAACAATTTGAGCAATATTTCAGAGATGAGAGTGGCTTAAACCGAAAGAATCTCCAGGACACGCGTGTACATTGTTGTCTGTATTTCCTGTCACCTCTAGGACATGGGTATGTAATACTGCAATAAATATTTATTGAGATAATTAAATCGATTATATAAAACTGACCTTAACATTGTACATATTACATACCTTTATGAGACTCCAGATGCCATTTTTATTCTTAGAACATTCACTTTATTCTGCATCTGTGTTGCAGTACCTCACAGGGCTACTGCAAATGATTAATTTGCTACTTAATGTGTTAATCTTCATTGTTAATGCACTTTTTCTATGTAATGTTTGTAATTCAAGATCTGAAATGGGAACTCAGTTTAGTTTTTGTGCCCTAATAAGAAGGAGGAAGGCTGAAGCTACTTCCTGAGGGAGGACCTAAGTACCTAGTGTGGCTCAAGTTTCCAGACAGCGTGAGACCTGCCGTAAGGAACCCTTATCTTTGCATATCAAAAAAATACCAACATCCTCTAAGAAAGAAAGAAGCACAGAATATACAGATTGTTGAGGGCCAATTTAAAGGACTGGTACAAAGGTCTGCGCCCACCACACTTTTACCACGGGGTAGCTACCCGTTGGAGGATCTACACCCCTTATGTATTGTGAATGTGCACCCCTTTGATCAACTTGGAAAGTAGTTTGAATCCGATAGACATAGAGATTCAGAGTCAGCCGGGTATCCCATGTTCAGCTTTGAAAATATTGTGTTGTGCATGTATTCTGGAGAGTCTGGACTGAAGGCTGCCAGTATCTGTTTATGAACTGCCTAAGCTACCTCCAGTAAAGAATACTACAATAGTCTGGTTACCCCGACACTAACCTGGGTATTGCCTTGCACCTCTGCCATTATCTGGTCCTGCACTTGACCTCCTGAGTTGCACCCATCGATATACAGTATATCCTACCAGTAAATTTGCAGGTAAAATCTGAGCCAGCTTGATCCTTGAGAAGTGGCAGGGATCTGAAATGCTCAGAAAAGGTGCTGTACACAGCAAATGTCCATATGTCAGACAACAGAATGGAAATCAGTGTAGATGAAATGGCATCATGGGCTTCTGTGTGTAACTAGTAGGTAAAGGGAAATGCTGGAAAAACATAGCCTGTGCCTTCCCTGCTTTTTTCTATGTACAGATCACTTCTAATGCGGAATAAACAGGAGCCATTTGATCACGATAAAGTGCAACTGTATTTGAAACTAAAATAAATAAGTTAATAAAAGTAAATCAATAAAAATAAAACAAATTTTAAAAATAACTAAAACAGCCCAAACCCAATTTAAAAAAGGTAAAACAAAAAAAAAGCATCATCCCCATCCATAACCATTTACACTGAAATAAGAAGGGGAGTTTTCTTCTTAGGTTGTATTGGACTCCTGATCCTTTAGGTCTCCATACAATTCAAGTTTTTTATATTATAGAATTAATTCTGTATATTACTGGGGGTTTTTTTGTTTTTTTTTTGCAGAATGCGACCTCTGGACATAGAATTCCTACGAGCACTTCATGATAGAGTGAATATTGTCCCAATTCTGGGAAAGGCTGACAGTCTGACACCAAAAGAGCTCATTCAAAAAAAGCAAAGGGTGAGTGAGAAACACTTAAATACTTGGAAGGAGACACGTCAGGGGAGACGGGGAGAGTTAATTACACATTTACTTTATTTTACGTACTCGCTCTTTAGTTATATCTTGTCATAGCTGCTGGTTTACCAATAGAATAAGAAGCAACATGTAATGGTCCCTTCACTTGGGACAACAGATCAGCAGGTTGTTGGGAAGAAGCGCTGCTGGTGGAGGAGACCACTGCAAAAATGCAGCGATTTCCTCCACAGTATGGCAAGGAGCCATCAGTAATACCATTGTTCTTAACCATGCTGACTTGTTGTTTGCCGGCAGCAGATTGCGTTTACACAGCATGATCTGCTGTCGGGACAAATGGTCGGATTACCAATTACACGCTCGTTAATGATTATCTTTAGAATTCACAGCCCGTGTAAAGGACCCTTAAGACTTTTTGTTGGGTGACCATTTAGTGTGCACGGTAAAAGGTCACTACTAGTTATACTCTTCAATGTGTATAAAGACGTGTTGTTTATTTACTAAAGTGTATTAAAAATTAGATTATTGTAATTGTTTTTACACTTTATGTATACACTATAAGAATGGGTTCTCACGTAGGTTTATGCTGGTGTTTTTCTGTACTTTTGCATTTTTAGCCAGGTCCACATGATAGCTGAAGGTCCATGGGAAACATAAAACACAGCACACATAAGTTTTTTTGCTTCGGTCATTATTGTTTTTTAGGTGGCATTTTTTCTTTTCTTTCTTGCTTCTTTAAAAAAATGCAGCATGCTGTAGGTCTTGCCTTTTTGAGTTGTTTCAGCATTACATAGGTTTAAAAATACCATGAAGACAACACTAATGAGAAAACAAGTGCTACCAAAAACTACTTTCACTCATTCTGTTTTTTTGTTTTTTTTTACTGGTAACTAAAAATGCCAGACAAAATTTGTGTAGGTAAAGACGTCACTGGGAACCTTACTAGGCCGAACCTGCTAGGCCAAAGCACGATACAGCTCAGGGCAAGGGAGAGCATCATAGGGGCTCAATGGTGGAAGCAGGGGATATGTCCGGGTTCAGCTCTCAATCCGGACAACCCCTTTAAGTAACTTTTGTTTTCTATAGATATGTCTGTGAAGAAAACTATTTTAAATTTTAGGAATTAAAAAACACTTAAATAGATACCAGTGCAGTCTCCCATAGACCAGGTGCTGAGTTTGTGTTCTGAGAAGGATGAGAGACAAGGCTAAAAATGAATTAGATATATGGCACGATTGATGAGAGTGCCGCTCCCCCAATGACCTGTGTTGCAGAACTGACACAGGATGTTAGAGCTCAACAGTGTCCCATGTAGGGTCTCCTACTGTCCTGTGTAAGAAAAACTACAGAGGACATAAATGTAGAGAAGAGAGAAGCCGTGGATCTGCCCTTCTCCAGAAGAGCTGGTATCTGCTCGATCTTGTCAGGTGCTGACACTAGCCCTGCCTTAATGGGGGTTTTCCAGCCTGGAGATATTGATGACCTATCCTCACGATAGATCATCGATATCAGATTAGTGGGGGTCCGACACCCAGAACCTCCAGCAATCAGCTGTTTTCGGCAGCTGAATGGGAGCTGAACTAAAATATGCTTACATGGCTACTACATAGTGGTTGGAGCCTTCTGCTTCTGGTAGAGCGAACACTTGTAGAGTAGGCACGAGAACACCATGTGGTCTTGAAAAATTTATGGTGGAAGTACAAAAACTCCCATTTTCTAAATTACATACATAAAACCTGCAGAAAGGTCATCCTTAAATAACACAGAATATGTCACCAAACACACGGGATTTTTCCTGTGCTGTGATATTGATAAAAGATAAGACAAATTGTTGGTAGTCACCTTCTTGCTGTGGCTCACCATGTTCTAGTTCCTGCATTGGTGATAAGCTATCACTAGCGCACGGCAGGGGCCGACTCCACTGACATTTATATCTCATTATCTGAGGTAAAGCTACAGAGTTATAATTCTCTGCATGTGTTTAACAAGAAATACATTTATGGAAAAGTTATCAATTATTCATAAAAAAGCCTTTGCTGTACAACAGGGTACAAGAAAAAAATTACAGAAACTGTATACTAAACGCAAACCAACTATCTGGTGAGAATACAGGTAGCAGAATATTCATATAAATGCACTTTTTAGAGTAAAGTGCCATCTCACCTGCCTTCCAGCTGCTAGTAGCGTCCCATCCTCTACCTGCAGACTCTTTCTAAATGTAACTTCAGAAACTCCTTTCAATCTAGAAATTTGTCCATAGTAATAGAGTTAAATAGACAGAAAGGAGAGGGTTGGAGGGGGATGCGGCTGCAGTTTCTCCCTCTCAGTCTGCTAATGCGAGGTACAAATACATACTACATACATAGCCCTGCAACCATTCATTTTATGAGACGATATAGAGATATACTTGAAGCCTTTGGGCTTCACAGCATTTTTATGTAGGTAAACCAGCATTGACCTGATCCCGCGTTCTACCATGTATAATGTTATTGCACTCTATGTGTAAAATAATAGTGCAAATACATCATTATTCATATGAAAACCAAGTGTGTACATACAGTAGGGGTGAGGTGGTCCCATAGCAAACTTTCTGGTGCTGGGTAACACTAACATACCCCTCACCCCTTGGCACAGGATGACTTGTTTGCATTTATCTTCTTTCCATGATGTGTGGATTAATGTGCCACCCTTATGGTTATAGCTGGCTGAAAACTTTTGATAGATGCTGGCAAAATGCTTGTTTGGTTGATATATATTCCACCTCCTCTATTCCACTGTACATGCATTATGAATGCAGATAAAGGAGTGTGCTGCTGCCAGACGCCTCTGGTGCCAGCATATCTCCCCTGAGAACAGAGGATTGTGCATGTTGAAATCCAAAATCCCTAATCTTCTTTTCCCCAATGCTTGTATTGGGGAAGAGTTGGGCAATCTCTACACACAATGATGGCTAACCTCCGGCACTCCAGCTGTGGTGAAACTACGACTCCCAACATGCTCCATTACTTTCTGTGGAGTTCTGAGAACAGCCAAGGAAGTGTGCATCTTGGGAGTTATAGTTTTACCACAGCTGGATTAGATAGCCATCGCTGCATTAGATGGTCAGTCACTTTAGTCAACATTAATATAATGTGCACGGCTAGCTTAGGCTACTTTCACACTAGTGTTTTTACTGGATCCGGCAGGGTTCAGCAAAAACGCTTCCATTACTGATACAACCATCTGCATCCGTTATGAACGGATCCGGTTGTATTATCTTTAGCATACCCAAGACGGATCCGTCATTAACTCCATTGAAAGTCAATGGAGGATGGATCTGTTTTCTACAGAATTCACCATGCAGGATAAATTACATGATAATTGTATCGTGCGGGTCGTTGGACACAGCGATACCAAATATGTAGAGAGACTTTTATTTTTGTAATTTTTCCATTGAAAAGCATTTTTTTATTCAAAAAAGTACATTTTTTTTTATTTAATAAAATTTTATTTCACTTTAATTTGACTATTTATTAGTCCCAGAAGGTGACTTTGACTTTTTTCTAATCACTTCTATAATACACTGTATAGCTTATGCAGTACAATGTATTATACTGTCAGTAGTATACTAATGGGCACTATCAGGCTGTTCCTCTGACATACACTGCAGGGGACATAGACCTAAGTCCTAGTTCACACGATCGTTTTTTTTGCAAGTGTACGGGCCGTTTTTTTGTGTTCCGTATACGGAACCATTAATTTCAATGGACCCGCATTAAAAACGGAATGTGTTCCGTAAGCATTCCATTTCCGTATTTCTATTTTTCCGTTCCGTTGAAAGATAGAACATGTCCTATATTTGGCCGCAAATCACATTCCGTGGCTCCATTCAAGTCAATGGGTCCGCAAAAAAAACGGAACACATACAGAAATGCATCCGTATGTCTTCCATATCCGTTCCGTTTTTGCTGAACCATCTATTGAAAATGTTATGCCCAGACCATTTTTTTCTATGTAATAACTGTATAATGTACATGGCATACGGAAAAAACGGAAATTCAATGGAAACACAACGGAACTCAAAAACTGAACAACAGATCAGTGAAAAACTATAAAAGCCATACGTTCGTGTGAACTAGGCCTAAGGGCCATACTAAGACATCAGCACCCCGCAACCTCATTCGCAGCGGTGCCAATGCCTGATAAAGGAAACCCTCTTCCTCTACGCCACTTAGATGATGCAAGGTTAGACGGCCCATAACAGCACTCCTGCCAATCCGGGCGATTAGAGCAGTAGAACGAATGCCATGAGAGAGCCGAATTGCTGGTCTCCACTGTATGGGAGACCCGTGCAGCACTTAGACTAGGCTGCAAAAAAGACAGCAGCCTAGCCTAAGTAACCTCAGTAGAAAGGCATATTCTCACAAAGGGGATAAATTAGTCTAAACGTCTTAAATCCAGAGTAGAGATGTTACTGTAGTAAAGTCTTTTCTTAACATGTGACCATTTAGCCTATTTCCTCATAGATACGTGAAGAATTGGATCATTATGGAATTCAAATTTATCAGTTTCCAGATTGTGACTCTGATCAAGATGAAGAGTTTAAAATGCAAGATACGGAACTGAAGGTAAAACAGATAGTCTGACAGTAGTAAAATCTGTATTATCACTGGTATTGCTCTGTAAGGGTAGATTCACAGAGTTTTTGGAAGAGATTTTGAGATTTTCCTGCAGGTTTTTCAGCCAAAGCCAGAAGTTAATTCAGCAGGAAATAAAATTAGTCCTTCTTTTACATTTTCCATTGCTTTCTAAGTCACTTCTGGCTTTGGCTGAAAAACCTGCAGTAAAATATGTCTCCAAAATTCCTCCAAAAAACTATGTGAACCTACCCTAAGGGTGCTTTCACATGCGGTAGAACTTCTGCAATTAAAACTCAGTTCCGTACATCTAAATGTGGTTGTTTTAGTAGGAAGCCCATGTATTTTTGCAAGCCCCATTCAGATGAATGGGACTGGTTTTCAGTTGCAGATATTTTCTGCAACTAAAAGAATGGGCCCCTGAAAGTGAAAAAGAGTGTAACATGCGTGCATGGGGAGCTCTCCATTAATTTCTATGGGAGTTCCAAAAATAGCCCATAGAAATTAATGTAGAGTGCACCGTGCAAATGCAGCCACTTCTCCATTCATTTCTATGGGACTGCAGGAAAAAGCTGAGCCACTGCTCGGCTACCTTTGGAACTCCCATAGAAATGAATGGACAGTAGACTTGCATGCGTGGCTACCCTCCATTCACTTCAGGGGCCCCCGTTCTGGAGATAGGAATAGGTCACAGATTTTCCTGCAGTTTTTTCAGCCAAAGCCAGAAGTGGATCCAGCATGAAAAAAAGGCATTTCTAATTCACTTATGGCTTTTGCTGAAAAACCCGCACGAAAACATGTCTCAAAAATTCCTCCAAAAAACTAGTGGTATGCTACCAATATCTGAGGTGAGACAACCCCTTTAGGCCTCTTTCACACAGCCGTTGCGGGAAAATGTGCGGGTGTGTTACGGGAACACCCGTGATTTTTCTGCGCGAGTGCAAAACATTGTCATGCATTTTGCACTCGCGTGAAAAAAAATTGCGCGTGTTTGGTACCCAAACCCGAACTTCTTCACAGAAGTTTGGACTTGGGATCGGTGTTTTGTAGATTGTATTATTTTCCCTTATAACATGGTTATAAGGGAAAATAATAGCATTCTGAATACAGAATGCATAGTAAAATAGCGCTGGAGGGGTTAAAATAAATAAATAAATGATTTAACTCACCTTAGTCCACTTGATCGCGTAGCCCGGCATCTCCTTCTGTCTCCTTTGCTGAACAGGACCTGGCATGAGCATTAATTACATGAACAGGACCTGTGATGACGTCACTCCGGTCATCACATGTTCCATCACATGATCTTTTACCATGGTGATGGATCATGTGATGGAACATGTGATGACCGGAGTGACGTCATCACAGGTCCTGTTCATGTAATTAATGCCCATGCCAGGTCCTGTTCAGCAAAGGAGACAGAAGGAGATGCCGGCTACTCGATCAAGTGGACTAAGGTGAGTTAAATAGTTTTTGTTTTTTTTTCAACCCCTCCAGCGCTATTTTACTATGCATTCTGTATTCAGAATGCTATTATTTTCCCTTATAACCATGTTATAAGGGAAAATAATAATGATCGGGTCTCCATCCCGATCGTCTCCTAGCAACCGTGCGTGAAAATTGCACCGCATCCGCACTTGCTTGCGGATGCTATGCGATTTTCACGCAACCCCATTCATTTCTATGGGGCCTGCGTTACGTGAAAAACGCACAATATAGAGCATGCTGCGATTTTCACGCAACGCCCAAGTGATGCGTGAAAATCACAGCTCATGTGAACAGCCCCATAGAAATGAATGGGTCGGTATTCAGTGCGGGTGCAATGCGTTCAACTCACGCATCGCATCCGCGCGGAATACTCGCCCGTGTGAAAGGGGCCTTAAAGTTTCAATTTGTAAATGAATAGGGTGGCGCTATACCCCTTTGTTTCTAATTGGCTCTGCTCAGCTCTTCTTGGATAGTGGGATGTGCAGTGTATGGTTGCAAAGAAATCTGATGCATAGACAGACAGGGCAAAGAAATCTGATGCATAGACAGACAGGGCAAAGAAATCTGATGCATCTTCAGACAGGGCTTTAAGAATAGTAAGACATTTGTATCCAAAACCCAGTTACCTGTAGAGAATGCAAAATTGGGGTGCACAGTATAGATTCAAAGAATAACCTTAACAAAATGGACCTGTCTTTTCATTTTCATTACAGAAAAGCATCCCTTTTGCTGTGATCGGTTCCAATACCATTGTGGAGGTGAATGGGAAACGTGTTAGGGGCCGTCTGTATCCTTGGGGAGTTGTAGAAGGTAAGGGTCATCTCTAAAGCTTACCAAAGTGGTATGAAAATTTTTGAGTGGTATGAAAGAAATGCTCACATTAAGGCCTCATGCACACGACCGTTTTTTTTTAAGGTCCGCAAAAACGGGGTCCGTAGGTCCGTGATCCGTGACCATTTTTTCGTCCGTGGGTCTTCCTTGATTTTTGGAGGATCCACGGACATGAAAAATGAAAAAAAAATCTAAGTCAAGTTTGCCATTGAAATGATAGGAAAAAACGGACACGGATCACGGACACGGATCACGGACGCGGATGACAATCTTGTGCGCATCCGTGTTTTTTCACGGACCCATTGACTTGAATGGGTCCGTGAAACGTTGGCCGTGAAGAAAATAGGACAGGTCCTATTTTTGTCACGGCCAGGAAAAACGGATCACGGATGCGGCTGCCAAACGGTGCATTTTCCGATTTTTCCACAGACCCATTGAAAGTCAATGGGTCCGCGAAAAAAAACGGAAAACGGCACAACGGCCACGGATGCACACAACGGCCGTGTGCATGAGGCCTAAGGCTTCATTCACATGAACAGTCCACATGGACACCATATATCACTGCATACACCAAAAGCAATATTGGATCCTATAAGAGGAAAGCAGAGAAATCTTGTCCCAAAGAAAAGCTTTGAGATGAATATTGCTCATTTCTTGCATACAACCTATAGCACTCACGTGGAACATTCATTTCCCTACAGAACACTTTATCCAGATGTATAAGCTTGAGCGATTTGCTTTCTTATATATGAATACGTTATTATGCTCAAAATCACACAAAGGCACATGTGCAGTGCCCTAAGGGACCACTGCAAGGGTTAATTATTGCTAATATGGCTGAATATAAGGCAGGGAAGTCATTAACTCAGTTATAGCTAGGTGGCTGGGGGCTTAAAGTGGCCCTGGAAAAAAAACTAAAAGTGGCCCCAATGTTGTAGGTGGGTCCAAGTTGGCAGAAGCTGGGGAAACACAAGCAGATAGGGCCAATACAAGTTGGCAGGGTCAGTAATACCATAATGCACCACAGAATACCATCCCACAGAACCAAATACCACAGTGCAGCACAAAATACCTCCCCAGAAGCTGTCCCTCCGTGGTGGCCATCAATAGATGCCATCTTCTGTCCACCTCCTCCTCCATTTGTCTCTAATAAGGATATAGAACAGGGGGCTTAGGAGGTAAGATGTGGGCCACAACACCAAGCCAACCTTACCTTGAGCATGCTGCCTAGATTTTCTCTAATAATGACCCCTATGGCATCGGCCAACTGGGAAAATTCCCTGTAGGATCTATGGCCAGTCTGTCCCTGGTGATGTGCTGGTCGCAGAAAAAAAAAAAAAGAAATAGAAAAAAGTGATTGGCACTGCTAGATTGCGGATCGGCCAAATGTGTGCATGGGTGCTGACTAGTGTATGTGTAATTCAATAGCTTCGGTTGGTGCTATAACGAAACCAAGTCCATATATAATGTCCAAATAAAGAAAATAATCATGCCACTCACAAGCATAAAATCATCTTCCAGCTGTTTTGTGCTGATCAGTGCTTCCTCAAGGCCCGCATATGTGCACAGCCAGGTCATTATGTGGGATTTGAGGAAGCGCTGATCAGCACGAAACAGCTGTCATCTGGGCGCCCCGCGTCCGACTACCCTGTTTGCTTTTAATTAAGAAATAAAGGAAGAGGAGTGCCATGACTATTTTCTTTGTTTGGACATGTGCTGGTCACAGCTCTGTTTGGTTAGTGTTAGACTAGATTAGACTTCAGTCTGGCTCCGGCAATGGATAAAGCTACAGCTTGTGAACCTTTCAGAAGCTGATTGCAAGGAAAAAACACCATTCCTGTGGAGTGAGATGTCAGAGCACTGCTAGGAGAAACCTTCAAGGAAAGCCAACAGGCTTCTGCAGGCTGTTTAGGATAACAAGAGACTGTGCATGATAGCTAAGATAATGCTTGTTTATGGGTATATTGCTTCAGCGCTCACCACACATATAACAGAATGTCTGTTTGAAGACCCTGAAGACCTGCGCCCTGTTCTGGGAGCTGCAGTAGTGATTGTGAGAGTTTTGCAGGACTGTGCTCAATTTGTGAAGATTGCAAAGCGTTTAGAAAGAGACTCAGTGGCTACTACTAGCATCATTGTGGCTTCCTATACACAGCCATTGGGAAAAAGCAAGTGTAACACCCTGCTACTGTCTCTAATGGCCTAACATAAATGTCATCTTTGTAATTCTGTCTCTACATTGTGCAATGCTATGATTGTTATGCAACTGTTTGTACATGTAATGTGCCTGGTTCACTAGCAGGTGGCAGCATATATGGCAGAACTATACTTAGAAAGAATGGAACTCACCATTCTATTCTCCCCCCTCTGGGCAGATGTGGGCCAGTCCTGATTCCTTTCACTAGGGAGGGGCAGCGGTTTCCAGGGTAGCCTAGTCTAGTCTGGACAGAAGAGAAGTAAGGGGGCGCACGCTCATGCGTGCCTATGTCATCCAGAGCAGTCTAGGCTTTGCTGACCATGGAAGCAGATGCCTGGAAGCCATAGGAACCAGAGGAAATTATTCTTCGGTCACCATAAGAGAAATAAGCAAGAGGAATAGTTCATTGGCTGAAGATAAGTGATTTACTGAGTGTCAGCAGGGGAATAACAGCCCAAGGCACCCCAATCAAATGTACCAGAACAGACCTAAAGTACAGAAACCAGACTTAAGAAGAGTTTAGTGCAGCACAGAGCAAGAAAGCAAACTATTAAGCACGCCTGTCAGTACAGCAGAGAAAGAAAGAAAGTAAAGCTATTAAGTTTGCCTGCCAGTTTATGCCAAAGCCTGCTGGAACCAAGACAATATCTGCTAATCGTTTGGATGCAATTTTATTCAAGTAAAGCTGCCGTTGAATTTCATAGCAAGGTTTGGACTCAAGTAATTTTTCCTTCATCCCCAGGCTTTGGCTCCCCTTTTTAATGCTACGGAGCCAAAGCCTGGGGTCCCATTGTATCCAGCTAGGAGCACCGTGACACATAAAGAGACATTTAGGCCGCACTACACTCGGCATTTCCAACTAAACCTGGGATGCAAAAAGGCCCTGGGGGGCGGCGCGTTACACAAGCTGTGTAAATACCTCAGAATCGCATCACTGATCATCTGCAGCAAAAAAGACTGTTCTTTGTCATCATTAAACTGGACTTCTCCTTCCTTGAACCCTGTCTAAACTATCCACCATCAATTGCACCCCATCTACCATCAGTTAGGAGCCCCAGTAACAGTTTGTGCCCCAAGGTAAGAAAGGGTGCACTCTCTATTCACGGCATTGCCCACAGAGTGCGGAGTGTAGATTGTGACCATATGACTATGACCACCATCATAGTCACTACCACTCCTATCTTTCTCGCCTCCCCTTTGGGTCGCTGCACATGGCAGGATGCTAATGAGAGGTAAGTAGAATGGGTAGCTGCTGTGGCACAGCGGGCTGAGGATGCTCTGTCTGAATGCTGTAGGAAATGAGGAAAGTGCTAAATAATTCCCTGGTCAATTAACTTGTTTGTCCATTACACATGCTGAGGGTCTGGGATTGGCTGACCATATACTGAGTACCCTGGACCCTGTATCCCTGCACTACTCTTTATTAAGCAGATCAATGCAGCTAAAGGCTTCTAGGATATAATACCTCCTAATGGACCATTATTATATGAATCTGAAAACATATGGAAGTACATTATGGTCCAATGTTTCTTCATATTCCTTAAAAGTTGACTCTGTCCAATCCTGAACAACTCATTCAAGCCTACGGGAAGAAATCACAGAAGAAACTGAGAAAACATCTGAAAGCCAAACTACCCCCAGTACCAACAAAATGCCAACCAATAGCCAAGAGGGCAACTGAGTATCCAGACTTTTTTAGTTCTCTGGAAAAGACTACTGCTTTTTTAGTGGCCAATGTGATATTCATGGTGTATACCATTGTATCACTGAACGGATTTGACTTAGGGTTACTCATAATAGTCCCCCCTGGACTTCATCCTTTCACCCCTAGACAGTGATCTGGCCTCTATCTTTTAGAGTAACCTTTGTTCAGTGACAGCTGACCCAGGTGGGTCCAGAGACCCTGGTGAATGGCACCAAAGGGGACAGGCAAAACTATACTCAGTGGACAAACCAAGACCAGGACAGGCAGAGTTTGTTCAATCCGGTAAACAGGCTAAGGGTTAGTGCAGGAAAGACAGAGACAGTAAGATAAACAGGCGGAGGTCAGATCAGGCACAGAAGATCAGATGGCATTTAACACACCTTTGTAGGTACTAGGCAAGCTATTTTTTCTCAGGCACCCTTCTATAGGTGAAGGGGCCATAATTGCAAAAGACGGATAAAGTCCTTTAGGAGCAGGAGAGAACACGTACATGCCTGAAAGTAGTGCAGGCAGGAAGCAAGCTAAAACTGCTTTGCTGGCTGTGCCCACTGAGAGGTAACAAGAAGGTGCCGACGGGCACATACTGCCGGAACCAAATGGCGGCAGAACAGATAAGCATCCCAGTGGCCGTGTCCTTAGGGAACAGGAAGATTCAGACAGGGAGGGTCACCAGCACTACACCTGGTTGTTTTTGCAGCTTTTATGGGGATCTGCTATGGGCTGATTTGCAGGTGCCTATACTTGGTGTCTCTATCAGTCATAATCAGCTTATTCGCCAGTTGTGCAACCAAAGCTTCTATTCTGTAAATCCATCTTCTTACATAAGCTGCTCATTTAAATACTTCAATCTTTTTCATAGTGGAAAATGAGCATCACTGTGACTTTGTCAAGTTGCGCACAATGCTGATCCGTACACACATGCAAGACCTTAAGGATGTGACAAGAGAAACCCACTATGAAAACTACCGGGCACAGTGCATCCAGAGCTTGACACAACGGGTGGTGAGGGAACGCAATCGCAAGTAAGTGCATGTAACATTAATTATATCCATGTAACTCAATTGACAGGCCCTCCTTTAATAGAATATTATGTATATTAGCTTTTGCTGCCCTCTGCTGGAATAGAGGCCTACTTTACAGAGGCTTATATCTATAGACTACCATATGGATGCTGTCATAGTACTGAATATTTGCTAATGTGACCACAGGACTGTTGTGGTATCTAAATTAGATACTGTGAATTCAATTCCGAAAGGATGATTATATTTAGGGAAAGCTCTTTGAGATGACCACTCAAAATTGCATTGCAAAATAGTCTAGGGATGGCTGTAGGCATAATACATGCGTAAAAGTGAAGAACCGCGCTGCCTAAACAAGGAATTTTTTCCACCGTGCTATAAGCCCACCGAGTTGATACAGGATAACAGTGCTTCCCATCTCTGGATTCCAAAGGCACCTCCTGGATTCCTGTGCCGGGCACCAAAAAAATCACACCATAGTGAAGCACTTCAAATGGGTAAAAAAACTTGTGGTTTATTATACTCACCAACGAGCTAAAATATATAGCATATATAAAATCCTGGTAGTAACACTCCGCTGCCCGACCCGGGTTTCGCACTCAAGCTTCGTCAGGGGCGAAAATTTCATGGGGGAAACCGTAACCCTAGGAACCTGAGACAGAAGGGCCAGCGGTAGGGGTGGCCGCCACTGCGGTGGAACAGGGGAAGACAACCCCGCTGAGTGTAATGGTGGAAGACGTGAAGGATTTGCCGCCGGCTCCTGAGTTGGCAGGACTCAACGACTCTGGGGAAAATTTCAGTACAGCACAGCACCGGGACCCAACACTATCTCGAACCTGGGAAAATGTTGTAATAGTTGATGGTGAACCTCAACAACTGGGTGCCGAGTCGATGTTTCCCTGTTTTGTGGTTCATCAGAAGATGCTGTATCGGTTAAACCAACTACAAGGTGAGCATATTGAACAGCTGGTTGTACCAAAGGCGTATCACAAGCTCGTGTTGGAGCTAGCCCACCAACATGTTCTTGGGGGACACCTGGGATGGCAGAAAATGCAGGACCGGATTCTACAGCGGTTTTACTGGCCCAGTGTTTTCAGAGAGGTGGAAGAATATTGTAAGTCTTGCCCAACCTGCCAGATAACAAGCCCCCAGGCACATTCCGTAGTCCCCTGGTACCTCTCCTGATTATCGAGGTTCCGTTCGAGTGAATCACTATGGATATCATAGGCCCAATACCTAAGTCTGCTAGAGGGCACCAACACATCTTGGTCGTCCTAGACTATGCCACTCGGTACCCGGAGGCGGTGCCCCTGCGACATACCCTGCGACATACATCAGCCAAACTCATAGCTAAGGAGTTAATGGAAATGTTTTCCCAAGTGGGACTACCTAAAGAGGTTCTGACCGACCAGCGGACCCCTTTTATGTCAAAGGTCATGAGGGAACTCCGTAAGTTACTGCATATAAAACAGCTATGGATGTCCGTTTATCATCCGCAAACGGACAGCCTGGTAGAGAGGTTTAATCAAACATTAAAAAACATGTTAAAAAGAGTGGTGTCTAAGGATGGGAGGGATTGGGACCTTCTTCTGCCCTATCTCATGTTTGCATTGCGAGAGGTGCCCCAGGCCTCTACTGGGTTCTTGCCCTTCGAACTGCTATATGGCCGACATACTCGCGGTCTGTTGGACATAGCCAAAGAGGCGTGGGAGCAACAACCCACACTGTATAAAAGTGTAATTGAATATGTCACTCAGATGCAAGAGAGGATGGAGACAGTGTTGCCGCTTGTTAGGGAACATATGGAGGCAGCCCAGCGAGCCCAGAGTAGGGTCTATATTCGGCAGGCTCAGGTCCGGATCTTTAACCTGGAAGATCAAGTTTTGGTTCTGGTATCGACGGTGGACAGTAAGTTCCTGGCTAGGTGGCAGGGAAAACCAAAACTAACAAGTGGAGAATGGTATAAAAAATATAAATTTATTGATAAAATACAAAAGATGGAGCAACTACAGAATTACAAGAATACGGAGAAGTATAGGGTCACAGACGCCACAGTTCACCTAAGTGGCAGGGACCCTACGAAGTACTCAAAAAAGTTGGTGAGGTAAACTACAAGGTACACCAGCCAGGACGGCGAAAGCCGGAGCAGGTGTACCATGTAAATTTACTTAAGCCTTGGAAAGATAGGGAGACCAGTACGGACGACAGCCCGTGGCCGAGTTTTCTAGGGGAAGAGTTTTCAGCCCCACGGTCTGATACAAGGGAAGCAGTTGCCACAGTGATGATTGCTGACAGCCTTTCCTTTAAACAGACTCAGAAGGCCCAGGAGTTCATCAGCAGGAACACGGATGTGTTCTCTGACCTCCCTGGATGCACTTCTACCATCCAACATGACATTGTCACTGAGCCTCAGGCCAGAGTCCGGTTCAAACCATAACGGGTACCCGAGTCTTGGCGACAAGCCATCTCGGAAGAAGTGCAGCTAATGCTATAACTAGACGTCATTGAGGAGTCAAAAGAGAATGGGCCAGTCCAATAGTCTTAATACCCAAGCCGGACGGGACATTACGGTTCTGTAACGATTTCCGAAAACTAAATAAGATTTCAAAATTTGATGCATACCCCATGCCTCGGGTGGATGAGCTTATTGAGAGGTTAGGCCAAGTCTAGTATTTTTCTGTTTTGGACCTCAACAAAGGGTACTGGCAGGTGCCCTTGGTGGAGGCTGCCAAAGAGAAAACTGCCTTTATCACAACAGAGGGGCTAAACCAATATAAGGTGTTACCCTTTGGTCTTTACAGCACCCCTGCCACTTTTCAACGGCTCATGGACATTGTGCATCCACATCCTCGGTACACTTCGGCTTACCTGGACGATATTGTCATTCACAGTATCAACTGGGAAAGTCACCTACCAAAAGTTCAGGCTGTAGTGGACTCCCTTCGAAAGGCTGGACTAACAACTAACCCCAAAAAATGTGCAATAGGGTTAGAGGAGACGAAATACCTGGTGTATGTCATTGGGTGCGGAGTTCTCAATCCCCAAGTGAACAAAATAGAGGCGATACGGAATTGGCCCCGACCTGTCACTACTAGGCAAGTAAAGTCGTTCCTGGGAATGGTGTGATATTATATGAGGTTTGTCCCCCACTTTGCTACGGTGGCTGCACCATTGACAGGGCTCTTGAAGGGACGCAAGTCAGTGATGATCCACTGGGATGATCAGGCGGAAGAGGCTTTCTCCGCTTTGAAGTCGGCCCTGTGTGGGTCCTCGGTTTTGGTGATGCCCGTCTTCATAAGGGAGTTTATAGTACAGACTGATGCCTCTGAAGTAGACTTCGGTGCTGTACAGTCTCAGGAAGTCAACGGGGAGGAGCATCTCATTGTCTTCCTCGGCCGTAAGCTCACCCCAGCCAAGACCAGGTACACTATAGTGGAGAGAGAGTGCCTGGCCATCAAGTCGGCACTAGAGTCTCTCCGCTATTATTTGTTGAGGAGAAAGTTCTGCCTGGTGACTGAGTACTCTCTTCTTAAATGGATGAGCCAGGCCAAGGACAGAAATGCACGGGTTACGCGATGGTTTCTCTCCCTACAAAATTTTAAATTTTTCGGTGGAACACAGGGCAGGCCGGTTGCAAGGAAACGCGGATGCCCTGTCCCGGGTACACTGTTTGGCGTGTTTTCACCCCCTCAGGGTTGAACAAAGTGGGGAGGTATGTAGGAGGGTTCAAGGGATGATTGTAGATCATAGATATGTGTCACCGAGGTTCCTGGCATCGGTGATGTAAGACCCGGTTTCATGTCTTAGCAGTAGTTGCTGTTTAACACGTTACTATTTAGTATGGCTGTTATAGCTGATCCAGGACGGCTCTTACTAGGAGTAGTCAAAGTGCTGGGTGGGTGACTACTCCCCGCGTTCCAGGCCTGGTCTTGGTTTTGGGCTATAAAACACAGGGAGCACTGTCAGGTGAGGTGGATTACTCCTCTCTGGCAGTGGAGCTCTGTCAGTCTCTGTGTTGGGACCTGGGAGTTTGGTCCTGGATTAAGGCCTGCTACCTTGTTGGTGTGAAAGCAGGTGGATTCTTTGCTGCATGATGTGAATAAACACCAGAATCACAAGGTGACTGTTTTCCTTGAAACTGACTTTTTGTTTTGTCATTTACTTAATGTGTGAATAAACATTGAATTGTTTAATTCAAAGACTTTGTTGTTGCCTCTATACTGCGTCTGCTAACCTGCCTACCAGAGCGAATCCCCACACCGTACACCACAATGCAACTGTGTTTGGAGTGTATTTGTCTGTTCAAATGCCACTTTACCAGTGTGGAGCAATGTGACGTGGCAGAGCCGCACTTACAGCTCCTTGAGCAGGTTCTTGGTGCTTTAACTTATTTCCTGGTCCACTCCAGAACTGGATCCTACAGATACGACACTCCTGGGGTCGTCACTGCAAACCTCCCCTTCGTGCTGTTGCCAGTCTTCACTGTGAGCCAGTCCAATCCCTTCCAGAATCTGCAGAGACGATCTCTCCTGGTCTCAAGCTGCACCAAGCACAACCTCCGTCTGTCCACTTCCTTCTCCTCTCGGCCCCTCCTAGCCTTACAGGGAGAGTGTGATGCAATAAGTCAATTGCTAAGTGCTGTATCAAACCTGCATATCCAGCCTGCTATGACAGTTGTAGGGGGTCAAACACAGCCCATAAAATAGCTAATTACCAACTTTGCAAACAAAACATGTTATTAACATTACTTCATAGTCAGCGCCATGTAGACTGTTATCCTTTGCTGCCGTCTACTGACTAAAATGAGACATTGCAGTAATTATACAATTTTACACAGGCAGAGTAGTACATTTAAGGTCCTTTGCCCCACATCCTTACAATACAGTATCTTCACATTCCCACAACTGGTTAAGAAGTAATAATTTAGTTGCAATCTTGTTTTTACAGTAAACTGACTCGAGAAAGTGGTACAGATTTTCCAATTCCCAGTGTGCCTCCATCACCAGACCATGAGACGATGAAACTCATCCGTGAAAAGGATGAGGAGGTGAGTAGTGGACATTTCATTATAGGCTCATGAAACTAAGAATAAATTGTATTACACAGTATACTAAACTATAACCACTAGGCCAGCTGCATGGACCCTAAACATTGAAAAAACATTTCATGTGTTAGGGGTCAGAACAATTCTCAGCATGTGTTTGCTTTGGCTTGAGATGATAATAGTCAATTTTTATTTTCTAGTAGAACATAGGGGGAAATTTATCACTGTCACTACGCCGATTCTTAGACCTACAAAAGTTGCAGATGTTTGCACAGCTTTTGAGAACAGTGGTCAGGGCCTTGCCTGAGGATTGTGGCCTCCTGCAATTGGACAACTTTACAATAATGAACATTCGAGGCTGGCATAAATGATAACTCAAATCTACGCCAGCTCATAGCTGACACGGATTTGCTTTTCTGGCGCACACTGTCAGGACGATGTGTCAAATTTATTACGTGACCTATTACTTCAGGGCATTTTTTTTTCATAATACCATAATGACTTCCCAAGTTCCTAAAATATAACTGTTTTAGTAAGTAATTGAACTATGAGCAGTTAAGTAATGTATTATTATTATTGGAACTGCTTCCATTCCAAGTGCTGATTGCCATTGTGACAGTAGCATAGTGGTGTTTACAGAACATAGACTGAGTTAAAGAGGACCTTTCACTACTGCACAAACTAAAAACTAACTAGATCAGTGGGCAGAGCGGCGCCCAGGGGTCCCCCTGCACTTACTAGTATGCCTGGGCGCCGCTCCGTTCGCCCGGTATAGGCTCCGGTGTCTGCGCTCCCTCTGACTGATTTCTTGTAGGAGGCGTGTCCCTTTCTGCAGTGCTGGCCAATCGCAGCGCACAGCTCATAGCCAGTGCAGGGGGACCCCTGGGCGCCGCTCTGCCCACTGATCTAGTTAGTTTTTAGTTTGTGCAGTAGTGAAAGGTCCTCTTTAAATTGTATTTTAAAAAAGGACCCTATTTTCTGCTGTTGGCACCTCCATGCTTCCCATCTGGACAACCCTATTAATACACTACCAGAAACTGAAAAATGTACACCTGGAAAAACTGAATTACATTGAGTTAAGATTGTTGCATGGTCAGTGATCACACAACCACGGTGGTGCACCCTCCTGCAAACTCTGATACAGCCATTCTTAGTACCAAGGCAAAACCTGGTTTCATCACTGAACACTATTGTTTGCAGTTGATGTGTAGTACTCCAGACCTGGGGGCACTACTATTGTATTCTTGATTGTTACATTTTATATATTTCTTATGTATTTCGTGTGTACCATGTAATTTTATTCAGCAAGTGAGGTATTGGTTGGCAATGGCTGGTTGTAATAGGGTTAACCACCCTGTTCCACCCCTCCTGATAGCATGGGCTGGTCCGATTTTGTGCCAGGAGGGAGAGGTCTAGTAGAGAGGTAGTGTAGTTAGTGTAGTCCAGAGGTGTGCAAGGGGTGAGAGATCCTGTCCTGATAGTGGGGTAGGTGGATAGCTCATTGAGCACCCACTCCCAAGAACTGTATCCAGGTCAGATATTCTGAGATCCCTCTCCTGCCAGAGAGTTGGGAAGTAGCTCATAGAGCACCAACTCTCAAGAATCATACTGAAGACACTGCAGTGAGGCAAGGGACTACAGCCAAGCCACCTGTCACCAAACAACCACTAGGCCAGCTGTAGCAACTCAACCTGCCACCATAACTCCGTAGCTGGTGCCAGAGAAGAATTGCACTAAAGCCTGCTGCTGTATGTATTTCAAGTTCTATGTTGTACTTAGTAAAAAGGACTTTGTTACATTTAACCTCTGGCCTCATTCTTCAGTGCTTTACTTTCATGGCAATGGACCCCAGGGAGTGATAGCCTGAGATAGGACCATTGACACTACAACACTTCATCAGGGCCACTTACCTCTCCCATCCTCTACCCCGGCTCCCGTGGGGGCTCACTGCAGAGTTCACAGAAGAGCTAGACAGTGCCTACTGCCATCATGCATAGCGTGGAGATACACAGGACCGACATCATGATCTGGGGCGCCATTAGCCACTAAGGTCAAATCCATCTGGTATTTATGGAGGGAATGTTGACCAGTCTTATTTTACTCACTTAAGCAATGCGGCATTCCAGCAAGATAACGGCCACACTGCCCACACTGCACAATGTGCTTTTCAGGGTATACAGCAACTCGTCCTGGCCAGCTCGATCGCTAGATATATCCCCCATCAAAAATGTCTGGAACTGGATGGAGAGATGGATCTCCCATGCACAGCAGCCAACAACCATCTTGGCTGAATTTTAGGGGCCCAGGTGAAAGAGCTTGAAATGACCTACCACAGGATGATATCCAGGATATCACAGCCGGTATCACGGCCCTGGGAAATGGCAGCCAGTATTAATGTGACCCTGCCTCATCATATACCCTGCTGTAGAACCCCAAATTAAAGGTGTACCATCTTGGTTGTGTGATCATTGACCAACCACCACTAGCAGTTAATAGTTTGTCAATCTCAGCTCATTTGCATTAAGTTTTCCAGTTGTTCATTTTTTGTAACATGGACATCATTAATCCATGGATCTGCGGACTCAACATTCTAATTATTACCTAATTACATAGTTAGTGCAGATGAAAATAGACATATGTCAATCAAGTTCAAATGAAGGATTGGGTGGAGATAGGAATTAAGGAACAGGGGCTGTGAACCAGACTACACATTTACATAAGAGTTAATTTTATTTAATTTTAAAAACTCATCTCTAAGCCCTTTTTCAAAACTGGTGACTGTAGGTAGGCTATTCCACAGAATATGGTAAAGAAGCCTTGTTGCCTTTGGAGAGTGAACTTTTTCTTCTCCAGATGATGGCAGTGCCCTCCTTGTCTATCCTAACATTTGTTGCTGTGCACACTCTTATCCCCCAATAAAAAACATTTTGTGGCAATAACTCTGAACTACATATGAGTTAGTATTCAGCTATTTATATACATTTACACATTATTGACCAAATAATGACCAATATTTGACCAAATGTTTCTAATTTCTCTGTTTTATAGTTGCGGAGAATGCAGGAGGTCCTGCAGAAGATGCAGAAGCAGATGAAAGACTCAAATTAAAACTTTGCTGTGCCACCTCCAAACACTCATCGTAATACCTCAAATTCTCCATTTATCTCTCCTATCACCCAAAGACCAAATTCAAGATCTAATATATGAAAAGTTCTTGTGCCTGTAAAGAGGAGCGTAGGCAAATAAATAGGCAAAGCAAAAAGGCCATCTATAGTATTTATGTTCAGGTTCTTGGGAAGACAGTAAGAGTGGTATCATGGTGCAATTTGCCCCATGAAGGTGCTACTGGAGTGCATGCACACTGGTATCCCAGTACAAAACGGAGGTCTGTTGGTTCTCTATTTTACAGTGTTTAAAGTAAAGCTTCACATCTGTAGTCACTTTAAATTTTATATTAGTGAACTGCATTGTCACAAATCCATTACATTATTCACAAGAGGGAGTATTTCAGGTAATAAAGCCAAGCAGTCTGTATTCTATGAGAAGAGAGAACAGGCATTGTTATAATGCCAGACAAGTGTTGGTGGGCTGGCGCTGGGATCAGCTTGGACATGACATTTCTTTCCACACTTTTTTTGAAAAGTGGTCAGAAGCCTTGCCGCTTCTTCCTGGCCCAATCATATGTCAGAAAAAGGGGTGCAAGTGCTGTCAAAAATGTGTCATATGGCTGAAAAACTATTTTTTTAATTTATGTCAGACAACTGGAGTAAACAAATTAATTGATAAATCCACCCCATAAAGCTCCACATGCTATCAAAACTCCAACCTGCTAGGGGGTGCTCACTGATTTACTGTATACAGCTAATAAGGGTCCATTCACATGTCAGTATTTTGCTTTTCCAGATTTTCGGTCAGTTTTTTGCGGATCCGTGTTTCCGCAAAAATCTTCTGTATTTACCAATTGTATATCCGAATCTGTTCCGTTTTTCCCTAAAAAAAAAGTGACGGAGGAATATATGTTTTGCTAGGGTTCTAAAGATTTTTTTTTCTCTATTTCCTGGGAACGGATCCGCAATGGCAGATGTCATGCGGATGACATATTAATGCATTCCGCGTGTCATCCACATTTTTGTGGACCCATTGACTACAATGAGACCACAGACCGCATTTTGCGGACAATACTAGGACAAGCTCTATTTTTTGGGCGGAACTGCATAACGGAATGGAACGGAACGACTGATGCGGACAGCACACTGAGTGCTGTCCGCATTTTTTGAGGGACCATTGTAATGAATGGGTCCGCATTCCGTTTTGCAAATTTGCAGAACTGATGCGGATTACAAAATACTGATGTATGAATGGACCCTAAAACACAGTAGGAGCTGTAAAAATCTCTGTCAACTGATTTACCCCTAGTGGCAGCTGCAGAAAAACACTGTGACCCACATTTATTTTTTTAAAAATCTACTCCTGGTATAAAAAAGTCAAAAAGTTGCTGCAATTGCTTCAAAATGTGTTTTTTTTTTAGGGGGGGGGGGTGCTGTACTGGCCTCTTTTTCAAAAAGTGGGCAGTAGAGGGCCTAGGTGGTCAAAAACATTTGCTGTAATTTACACCAGAAAATTGCAGCATGTTGTAGATTTATTCTGGCCGCCTCTCGGCATGTTTGTGAATGGGGCCGCACAGTGCACTAGCGGTAGCACGGATCTGGCAGGCTGTTCCCCCCGCCAGAACAGCATGCTGGAGAAGGCTACCGCTAGTGTGAAAGTAGCCTTAAAAAATACTTGCCTCACCACAGGACACTAGCAGGAATACTCACTCCTCACTGGAGTCAGCAGGACCTGAACTTCCCAGTGTGATAATGTGACATCATTATAACGCAGGGAACGTCAGGCTGCTTCCAGTGAGGAGGGAGTGTTTCCACGCATGCAAGTGGTGAGGTAAATATTTATTTATTTTAAACCCCTGAAAGGCCTGTTTTTTACACAGTGTTCTAGTTTTAACAACAATTAGACAGGTGCACTTCTGTTTAAACAGCTATTAAAAACGGGACCCATTCATTTTGGTGGGGTCCCTCTGCCAGTGAAATCAGGACAAAAATAAGACGTCCTATTTCTTTAAAGGTTTTTATTCACTGGCCATTAAAAAAATGCCACGTGAATAGCCCCATAGACTTTAGTTGGTTCTGGAAGTCTTGGGAATGAGCCCTTAATAAAGGTCCCCTGTGACTATGGTGGGAAGCAGGAGAAGCTGTTTAGTGCTATGCCATTCTCTCATTGTGTGGTGCAGGAGATAGCTCCTACTTTTGGGGAGTCTATGAAGAGGTGGTCGGCCACTACAGTGACCTATAGAGATGCAGACCAATAGAGATGCAGGCAGATATGTTTGCTGACCCCTTACAACTCCATGTTGCTAACATTCCACGGTTGTAAAGTTGCCAACCTCAGGTTAGACCACTTAGTTCAAGAATACTTTATTCTGCCCCAACTATTTATTCAGCCTTGTGTCTTTCTTGGGATATCACCTCCTCTTACCTATATTTTGCTGATGGCACCTACAAGGACTTGGAAATTAATTTTCTGTCCCCTCCAGTGCTCTTCTCTATTATTGTGACCAAGCATGAAAGGATAGATCTTACATATTTGATTTGCAATTCCTGATAATGCACATACCTAACATGAGGTAATGTAATAATTAATGTGGCTCAAAGGTGAAGAAGCTTCCCTTTAAAGAGGACCTGTCACTACAAAATGCAGTACAATCTGCAGGCAGCATGTTATACAGCAGGAGGAGCTGAGCAGATTGATACATAGGTTTGTGGGAAAAGATTCAGGAAAACTTGTAATTTATACATTTAAACCTCTGCTCTTTCTGACTTCAGTTGTACACAGGGGAGGTGTTATCAGTGATTGATAGTATTTTCTGTGTAAGTGTGTATACAAAGATAGCTGTCAATCACTGATAGCTGTACATGGGGAGGTGTTATCAGGTGATTGATAGCATTCTCTGTGTAAGTGTGTATACAGAGATAGCTGTCAGTCACTGATAGCTGTACACAAGGGACTTAAGTATAAAAAGAGCAGAGTTTCAAATGTAGAAATTGCAGGTTTTACAGCTCATATTAAAATCTACTTCCGATCACATTAACAGTTGATATGAAGCTGTTTGCATGCACACACAAACTTCTACATCATAAGCCATTGCTGTCTACAGGTATGTGGGAGTAGCATGGCTATTGTGCTCTTCATTGGTTGCTAGAACAGGAAGTCTAATGTGTGTAGGGAAATGTTGCCCCCTATGATAATAAATTTATCCTAAATGTCTTCAGTTATAAAACTTTATCTTATAACAGTATACGTGTGAAACTGTGTGTTTATAGCCTTTTATACAGTCCAGCTTATTTTTACATTTAGTGGCCTTTAGCCCATAGAGCGCTATCATTGTTGTTTTGTATTGCTTACTGTACATTTACAACCTACGTATTCAGTATCCCTATTGTATACATGCCATATGCGTGGTATCTCCTCATGAGGAATATGAAGTCTGAGCTGCTTGTTATGTCTCAGCATCCTCCTGTCCTGGTAGTTACCTCATTCTTTAATCTTTTATTTCATTTACAAAATTTATAGTTAAAAATTTCCAAATTATTCATGGTTTTCTGTTTTGCCTTTGAACTTATTCTAGTCCTAGCTTTAGTACTGTTTAATTTCTTTTACAAATTTTGAAAAGCTTTAGTTGAGGGCTAAGTTGCATTTCTAAAAAGTTGGGGTACACACTGCTATCCAACATGTCAACTGGGCGAATAAGTGGGCTGCTGTGGGGCTGCTATTGAGCATTTGGGGTGATCTGATTCTTCTTTTCGCTCATAGAGAACTGAGGGATTGGCACCCTGGTGCACACCATGGATTCACCACTAGAACTGATGTTTTACCAACAGTTGATCTCAGAAAAGCATCTGCTTTGTGTGGCCAAATTAAAAGAAATATTTCTTATGTTGGGAGAGACTATCCAGGTCTTGATCATTATCAATATGAAAAGCATTCTTGGGCTCAGGTGAAGGGATGATAGTACATAACTGGAACCATCTTTGTTAAAAAAAAAAAAAGTATTCCACTAGGACCTTACAAATGGCTGCCTTTCTGATATACATTGTGACTTGCTGATTCTTGCATGTATTCTTCCAACATAGCCTCAGAATTAACATTTGCATGCAGCTAAACCAGTGATATTTCTGTTTACTGGGGATATTAAACATTTTCCACCCTCTTTACATCTTGAGTTTTTTTTCAGTAATGCTGGTTACCACATTGGGTACTTACTACTAAGGTGAAGAAGACCAAAACCAAGCCTATAGGGTATCCAGTACTTTCACCATTTCAGTTAAAGAACTCTGACAATTTTGAAACTTTTTGAACTTTCGACAATCTACGGCACTTTTTCCTACATACACATGCACGCTTTACTTGGCCAATCATGTATGTGATTTTGTTGGGTAAATAGGAATAAGCTGTTGCCAGACTTTTCCTGAGATAGCTTATGTCCTGTAAAAAACAAAGGATTTGGTATGTTGATATCAAGTGTAGAGTTTCATTTTCCGTGTATGGAATTCAAATGCCACATCTATCTGCACTTCTTTAGAAGATGTCCAGTGAATATGCAAGTTTATTACCAGAGTAAAAGAGGGCAAAAAGATGTATTGTACCTTTATATCACAAGATTAAATAGCAAATTGATATGCTGAAAGCTAATATTCCAAACCATGTTTTCCATAACAGTTAACATTATTGGACAGAAAGGTTGTCATAATACTGATCATCTGTCGCCCATAACAGTATCTGTTTACATCCTAGTAAGCTATCTATGCCTTCTATGGCATTGTCAATGGGGATGATGGATACACCAAATCTTTGTCCATGGGCTTTCAGTTAGGTGGTCACATACCTCCAGTAACTATCAGCCAAACAAGTTTGTGTTCCCAGTAGGAAGAGGGGAGGAAGCTGCTGCCAGACACCACTGCTGGAAGCTTATCTTCCTAGAATGGTTTCTCCAGCTTCATAATGATTTTTTGTATCTGCTCAGAGTACCCCAAACACAACATATTTGACCCCATATACTTTGTCAGAATTTTCTTCCTCTTTTTTTCTACCTCATTTCATCTGGACAGGATACTTACATGCAGAACTTCCTGTTTTTATCCACTTCCTGTTGGGATCTCTAAACAAAACCCAGCATGCTTTGCTCTATACCATTTCACAGGGCTCGTACTGCTTAGCTAAAATGAAGAAGAAAGGTGTAACAGTGTAGTAGGCAGAGAAAGCCCTCAGAAACATTTTAGAGCATACAGGGTTTGGTTAGAAAACCCAACAGGAAGCTGCTTGTAAATATCCTACCCGGGTGAAATGATGCGGAAAATATAGGAAGGAATGTGCCGACATGAAAAACAAGTATATGGGGTGAAAATAACTGTACTGTGGGCAGATGAAAAAATCATTATGGAACCAGAGAACCCCTTTAAGAACAAAGGATCCGGCATGTTGAAATTCAATACATGCTATCCTTTTTAATCACAGCCAAACGTCAAACATCTAAAACCACTAGATGGTCAGCCAGTCAAAAAGGAAGGTTTGACTCTAGGCCCAACTTTAGTTCAGAATTAAGTGAGTTATGGGAGCTTAGATTTCAGTTATCTGATGGTATACTGGTGTAGTCAACTTATGACTTTTTTTTTTGTGACTTATGACATAAGTTTGGCAAAAAAGCCCACTTTATTTTCAATTTACATTGTATTAATACATAAATCTGTCATATATAGAGAAGAACATTAATCTTCCGGAGTGTCCATATTTTAGATCTTGTTCAAAGGGTGTCCACAGACATAAAATATTGCATGAAAGTGCTACAGAAGTGAAGAACAATATCCTCCTGCTTTGTCACTTTTATAGGTAGACACAGTAATCTGCTGGACGGATCATTACAGTGGATCCTTGGCAATTGTTATTACACAGTCCATGCCAAGAAATACCATTTTTGTTGTTGAGCTTGGCAGCATGGCAGGCAGCATACCACCATGCACCACCAAAACTGGCTGCACAGTTGGCACTATAGATATCTTGGTCTTTGTCCTTGGATGTGAACTTCATGTTGTCATGTGTGGCTGCTGGTTGAACTGAAGACATGGCATCTCCTGCAGTACCTGTGTAGCTGCCCAGTCTTACCCTGTAACCATTAGCTTCATCTTCTACACTGAAGAGGTTGTAATCAGCATATTTCTCTTCATTGTTATTATCTAGAATCACAAACCGCACCTGATAGACTTTCTGCTTAGTAATGTGATGGAGATACTCCAAGCCCAACCAGTAGTCCTTCTCCACATTACCAAAGCCATATTTGTAAGTGGTCCAAGATTCATCCCAGGATATCTCTGAGTTGAAGCTATTGCGCTGAATGACAATCCAGCCGCCACTCTCTGTAGTCATGTCACAGTACACAATCAGCGGGTGCAAGCCTGTAGGACGTAGGACATAGACACCACTGTCTTTGTAACGTGGAATTTCACTGCAGTCCTTTGGTAAATCTATAATGAAACATGAAAATTATTAAAAATTTTTGTTTATTAACGGTTTTGTAAAAAGATATGGTAATACAATTATGGTATTTAATGGTGATATAATGGTAATGTTAGGACTGAAAAGTTCCAGTGATTAAATAAGGATATGGGGCTCTGAAATATCTTGTAAAAAATGAACCTATATAATATCAAAAAGATCTGTATAAAAAAAATTGTAAAGCTTAGACAGGTAAGACTAGTTTCACACTAGCGGCACCGACCTCCGGCAGGCTGTTGCGGCGGGTAAACAGCCTGTCGTGCCCCCAGACTACCGCTCCGGCCCCACTGACTATTGGCCGGAGGTCCATGCCGCTAGTGTGAAAGTACCCTAACGCAATAAACCTGTGTAGAGATACTGAGGGATAGAAAGGGAGGTAAGGAAGAGGGAAAGAGTATATTTGCAGACACATTCTGCAACATGGGCGTTACGTAATCTTTTGGCCCAAAAGTTTGGAAACAAAGTCCAACTCCACCATGACAACTGACCACCCCCAGAAGCAAATGAGCCCAGAACATGACAAGATATACTTGCACGGACGACAGTCCGTATACTGCAATACACGAAGGGGCGACACACAGAGACAAACAAACAGACAAACACTAAAAAAGGAGTCTTAAAGAAAAAGGTTCAAATGCCAGTCTGATAATCAAGCACAAGATATGCCAGAGGCAAATGAGAAAACCGAACACGCCAAAAAGTCAGAACCAGGAGATCAATACAATACCAAATTACCACCACTCCAAGCAAAAGGTGTCTTCAATACACCCAAGGAAACAGCAGGGGGAGACAGAGGACAAGAAATTCATTGCCACATGCAGGTGTCTGCCTTTTATACTGAGTAAAGGCGTCTCATGCCGGAGTGCCTGCACACCAGGTGGAGCTGCCGGCAGTGCGTCCTGACACTTGGGAACTCTGGTGCACCACCTTATTAAACCAGGGGCTCCCACTTCAGAACGGGCCGCTCAGCAGCCCTGGTTCCCCCGGCAACTGGACGCTGCCACCGGACGGGGGAACCGTGACATATATTTTGCCCATGGCATTTGACTCACATTAATTTTCATTTTCACCCTTTTAGCATCCACGGTGATTGCTCATCACTAGTCGTAGTGAGGGTGGGCCACATTAGCATCTCTGCCACATTTCTTAAAGCATTTTAAGAAATACATGTCTGTGGATTTGTCATGGAATTCTTAGCAGAGTATTCTCATATAACAGGGTATTCAAGTAGAAAAAAGATCTTGGATTTCCTTAAAAAGGTTAAAAACATAAGCTAGCTAATAATCATCTTGCTAATGCCCCTGCCCAGGGCCAGATCAAGGTTGGTGGAGGCCCCTCGATAAAAAACCTCTGGTAGGCCCCCCCCCCAAAACAACAACTTTTGCTTTAATAAAGGGAACCTGCCACCGGTATTTTGTGTATAGAGCTGAGGACATGGGTTGCTAGATGGTTGCTAGCACATCTGCAATATCCAGTCCCCATAGCTCTGTGTGCTTTTATTGTGTAAAAAAAAAAAAAAAAACATTTGATACATATGCAAATTAACCTGAGATGAGTCCTTTCCCTGACTCATCTCACAGACAGGACTCATTTCAGGTTAATTTGCATATTTATCAAATAGTTTATTTACACAACAAAAGCACACAGAGCTATGGGGACTGGGTATTGCGGATGTGCTAGTGGCCATCTAGCAACCCATGTCCTCAGCTCAATGCACAAAATCCCGGTGACAGGTTCCCTTTAAAGGGGTTGACCATACATACTGGCAATGACATTTTTGCAGACCTTTCCTAAATATACCCCCAAACAGTGACAATTTGGATGGTATAATACTAGTATTATAGTTCACACTAATATTTATAAGGAAATGTTTGCAATTTCATGTTTTTTTTTTTACTCATTATTTAAAATTTCACTCCTCTATTTTTGAATTGCCTGTTGCTCTCGGCCATCACTCAAAGTTGGATGTGGCTCACAACGTACAAAAGGTTGGGGACCGATCTAAGCCCTCCTTCAACAAAACTTTACCAAAGTCCAGTCAGGATAATGAGCGGTGTCTGACATCAGCTGAACAGAGGATAAAACTGCAGTGTCCCTCACAGGTCGGTGAGGGCAGTCATCTATGCAGGAGGTAGGAGGGTGAGGGGGCTCAGCATTACCTATGAGGAGAGGTGTCTGAATTACAGGCCACTAACAATTTACATCTGTGAGTCTTGCTCTGTAATTGACTTCATGCCCACTGACCTCCAGATTACAGCCTGTAATGCTCTGGGACTTCATCAGAAAAGAGTCTGTGGAGGAACTATACATCATAACAGGTCCTGGTCTCCTGGCCTCCCCACCTCCTCTCCCCACACAATAAGTAAGACTAGATTCACATCAGCATTAAAAAATTCGGCAGGTTGTTCTGGCAGGGGAAAAGCCTGCTGAATTTCACAGTATCCAGCATAGCCAAATAATGCCGTGAACCGCCAGATCCCAATTGACTATAATGGGATCTGGCCAGTTTCCTGCCTGGTTTTTGGCTTGTCCGGCTTAAAGCTGGCATTGATGCTGCAAATCGCCCAGATCCCTGTCGGATCCAATTATATTCAATGGGGATCCAGCAGTTCATGGAATCATCCGGCTATGCCAAATACAGTGTTTTTTAATGCTGACGTGCAGGGCCGTCTTTAATATTGATTGGACCCTGGGCAAGGATTTCCTTGGGCCCCCTGGATCCCGCCTTCCCACACCCTAGCATGCAATCACGGCCTCCACCACAACACACACTACCGACTGTACAGCCGTTCAGAGTTCAGACAGTTCAGAGTTCCACTTCCTTCAGAAAAGCGAGCCTGCCGTGCACTCCAGCGACTTACAGATAGAGGCAGTGGCCCTCATGGTGTGGACTTGTCATTTTTTTCTAAGGAATATAGTTTAACCGTTTATGTTCAAAAGAGAAAAAAAAGAGGTCACTAAGTCAGCTCCAATCAGATATCTGCACATAGACCCAGAGTCTTGGTCTATGTGCAGATATCTGATTGGAGCTGACTTCTTATTTTCTCTTTTGCACATAAATGGTTAAACTACTGTATATTCCTTAGTGAAAATGACCAGTCCAGTCCACACCATGAGGGCCCCCCAGGCCCCCCCTGAGCAAAGATTAGTAAATGTGGCAGGTGGTGGCCCCAGGCCACAGTTCAGCAGACAGAGAGAACCCAACTCCTTTGTCTCCCGTCTCTCTAATAATCCACCAGTAATTTAAATAACCCCATTAGTGGGGGATTATTATAGAGACGGGAGACAAAGGAGTTGGGTTCTCTCTGTCTGCTGAACTGTGGCCTGGGGCCACCACTTGCCACATTTACTAATCTTTGCTCAGGGGGGGCCCTCATGGTGTGGTGTGGACTGGACTGGTCATTTTCACTAAGGAATATAGTTTAACCATTTATGTGCAAAAGAGAAAATAAGAAGTCAGCTCCAATCAGATATCTGCACATAGACCAAGACTCTGGGTCTATGCAGATATCTGATTGGAGCTGACTTAGTGACCTATTTTTTTCTCTTTTGCACATAAACGGTTAAACTATATTCCTTAGAAAAAATGACCAGTCCACACCATGAGGGCCCCCCTGAGCAAAGATTAGTAAATGTGGCCGGACGGCCCCAGGCCACAGTTCAGCAGACAGAGAACCCAACCCCTTTGTCTCCCGTCTCTATAATAATCCCCCACTAATGGGGTTATTTAAATTACTGGTGGATTATTAGAGAGACGGGAGACAAAGGAGTTGGGTTCTCTGTCTGCTGAACTGTGGCCTGGGGCCGTCCGGCCACATTTACTAATCTTTGCTCAGGGGGGCCCTCATGGTGTGGACTGGTCATTTTTTCTAAGGAATATAGTTTAACCGATTATGTGCAAAAGAGAAAAAAAGAGGTCACTAAGTCAGCTCCAATCAGATATCTGCACATAGACCCAGAGTCTTGGTCTATGTGCAGATATCTGATTGGAGCTGACTTCTTATTTTCTCTTTTGCACATAAATGGTTAAACTATTCCTTAGTGAAAATGACCAGTCCAGTCCAGTCCACACCATGAGGGCCCCCCAGGCCCCCCCTGAGCAAAGATTAGTAAATGTGGCAACTGGCAAGTGATGGCCCCAGGCCACAGTTCAGCAGCAGAGTCAGACAGAGAGAAGAACCCAACCCCTGCCCTTATGTCGCCTGGGGCTCTCTATAATGATCCCCCACAAATTTATGAATGGTCGGATCTGGTGACCTGACCGGTTTCTTCTATTATAAAATAAAGTCAATATATATATTCCTATGCGCAGCATGCCACTGCTTTTTGTTTACCTCCTCAGTCCTGTCCTCCCCTCCTGGCGCGGCAGTGGCAGGTCGACTCTGACTGGCTGACTGTACTGTCAGGTCAGCAGGTCAGTGACTTGAGACTGGTCTGGTTCTTTTCTGGTCAGTGGTCGCGTTACGTGAGGCTGTGACTCACTCACCACCGCCACCCAATCCCTTTAGCCTCCGGACCGGAGGCGGGGACTTAGTCCCTGCTGCTGGCTGCTCCGCCATGGCGCTTCACCAGGCTGCGGTGACTCACACACGACACACCCCCTTTTACCACGTGAGTGACGGGGGCGGGGGGCCGAAGTGCTTCGCCTTCGCTGTAAGTTCAAGTTGTCTAGTATACTGAAGAGTAGACTGCTGCGCTGCTGCATATTAGATACATAGAGTCAGAGTCGCGAGTTGGGCCAGGGCCCCCATGAGCAACTGGGCCCGGGGCAGCTGCCCCTTTTGCCCTGCGGCAAAGACGGCCCTGCTGACGTGAACCTAAGAGACTTTCATGACAACAGGCACTAGAGGAATCATGCAGGCCGAGGTCAGAAAGACCTGTTAGTTAAAATAGTTTAACATACATTAGGCTGCCAAAAACTAATCTACAGTAACTTTTCCTTTCTTGTGCACTGCCCGCTGCAAGTCGTTGTCTTGTTACAGCCCCTTCATGCTGCTGTATAACTCCTTGGTCTGTGTAGCTGGAGGTGACATCATTATGTTGCCCCAGACACACGGAGCAATGCTATTTTTAACAGTAGTGCTGCTTAAAAAGGCCCTTTTGGAATATAAGGAAGCTACCAGTGGAGGCCCCTTAGTCCCCCTGAGTGGTGTAAGCCCGGGGGAACAAGCCCCTAGTACCCTCCCTATAACCTGGCCCTGACCCCACTGCTGCCATTTTGATGATGCCCAGGTCCCTGCTGCTCTTTATTTTATGCTCTATTCCCACATACCTTTTCTTATTTATAATGGCTCGTTTTGCCTGGGAAGCAATCATTAGGAGAAATAAAATGGCCGCTGTCCTATTAGTCAGCAGCACTTGTATGAAGTTATTACCAAAGTCCCACATTACCACAGTCTGTCCTGTCCGTCCTCTCTGTACTTCATGTCTCCTCATGAACTCCATTCCCACAAAAATTCAGCTGAAGTTGTTATCAGCTGTGTTCAGGGTCATAATTCCTGCCAAATAGGAGAGGAGGATGGGGCAGCTCTTTAGCTCAGTGTTGTGAAGTAACTTGTCCTCCAGTGTGATTAGGACAGGTTTTGTGTGTACTGATAGGGCGGCAGCCATTTTATTTCTCCTTATGATTGCTCCCTAGAGAAAATTAGCCATTGTAACTAATGAAAGGTATTTGAGAATATATTTATAATAAAGTATGATTAATACTTTTCATTTTCTTAATTATTTTTCTAAATTTTTTTAAAATTTGCATTGAGAAGCAGAATAGGAACGTTAATGTCATATTTAGTACACAGTGAACACTGTGATGTCAAAACCCCAAAAACCTTGGCGGAATTGTGTTTATTTTATTTTTTTATTTAACCACACAAACATTTTTTTTCCCTTTTTTTCCAAAAACAGACGTGTGAAATTAAATAGTGCCCTTAAAAAATACAATTTATCCTGCAAAAAATAAGCACTCGTGTGGCTATATGAACAGAGAATTAAACAAAAGTTATAATTATTGGAATGTAGAGAGGAAAAAACAAAAATGCTAAACTAAAAATGGGCCCGTGGTTAAAAATGATCATTTATGACGTTAGCTGTAATCTTGCAATATATTTATTTTACATTTATTGCTCCTATCTTCTGTTCTGGGCTATAGTCACAGTCCATGCAGCTCTTTCTTATTTCCTGTTATGTCCCGGGGTATCTCAAAGTAGCAAAACGTGCAGTGATAGGGGATTGTCTATGTAACTAGCTGGGTGGGAGGAGCTATAAACTACCTGGGTGTTGTTAAGGGTGGTTGTGTAGCTGTAGTACATTATGTGCAGTAGCCCAGTCCTATGGGGTATCTGCAAGTATTTGTAATGTATTGTATTGTCATGCATATTTCATTGTTGTGGCCGTGTATTCCAGCAAGGCTCGGACTGGCCCACAGGGGTACAGGGGAATCCCCTGGTGAGCCCCTTAGCAAGGTGGGCCCCTAGTCTCCCACCCCCTGCACAAGTGGTACATAACACAGTAGACTTACTGCACTACATACATATATTCAATGTACAGCACCTCAACCAGCCTATTTTCATTAAAAAAACTTGTTAGATTATTTATTATTTTTGAATGTATCCGTAGAGTGGGCCCCCAAAATAAATTTTACTGGTGGGCCCTAGGCACCCCAGTCCGACACTGATTCCAGCAGAGGAGGTAATGGTTTGCAGGATCAGGATTAACCGCCCTGTTTCTTTCCTCTTGGTAGGAGTGGAAGTTCCTGTCTAGCTAAGAGAGGAGAGGAAGTTCCTGTTCCTATAGTAGGAGAGTGAGGAAGCACATGTCAGAGCTCCCACTCCAAGAAACTGTATCTTATTCCTCTGTGAGGGCAACTCAGGAACCAGATACTCTTCTCCTGTGAGAACAACTTAGGGCTCTTTCACACCTGCGTTCTTTTCTTCCGTTGTCGGGGCTCTATGCCGGAAGAATCCTGATCAGTTTTATCCTAATGCATTCTGAATGGAGAGAAATCCATTCAGGATGCATCAGGATGTCTTCAGTTCAGGACCGGAACGTTTTTTGGCCGGAGATAATACCGCAGCATGCTGCGCTTTTTGCTCCGGCCAAAAATCCTGAACACTTGCCGCAAGGCCGGATCCGGAATTAATGCCCATTGAAAGGCATTGATCCGGATCCGGCCTTAAGCTAAACGTCGTTTCGGCGCATTGCCGGATCCGACGTTTAGCTTTTTCTGAATGGTTACCATGGCTGCCAGGACGCTAAAGTCCTGGCAGCCATGGTAAAGTGTAGTGGGGAGCGGGGGAGCAGTATACTTACCATCCGTGCGGCTCCCGGGGCGCTCCAGAGTGACGTCAGGGCACCCCACGCGCATGGATGACGTGATCGCATGGCACGTCATCCATGCGCATGGGGCGCTCTGACGTCATTCTGGAGCGCCCCGGGAGCCGCACGGACTGTAAGTATACCGCTCCCCCGCTCCCCACTACTACTATGGAACCAGGACTTTAATAGCGTCCTGGGTGCCATAGTAACACTGAACGCATTTTGAAGACTGATCCGTCTTCAAATGCTTTCAGTTCACTTGCGTTTTTCCGGATCCGGCATGTAATTCCGGCAAGTGGAGTACACGCCGGATCCGGACAACGCAAGTGTGAAAGAGGCCTTAATCCTACCTCAAGAAAACATTTAAGAGACAAGACAGCAGAGTGATCAGTGAAATACAGCTTTACAGACACTGCATCAAGATGAGGGACAACAGCTCAGACACCACCACCTAAACCATCTCTAGGCCAGACAAACATTAAGCCTGTACTACAGTGGACACCTAAATACACAAGTGCTTGCTAATGCCAACCTATTGCCATCCAACCAGCCAGCATACCTCCTTATCTGGTGCCAGAATCTGCACTTTGTACTTAATACAGCTGGATGTACCACAAGTTAAATACAGACTTTTAGACGTTGGCCTGATTCTTTAAACTACTCTTTCACTGCACCGATCCCCAAGGAGTGACAGCCTGAAAGAGTACACTGAGACACAACATCTCATCAGAGCCACTACCACTCCCATCCTCTGCAACGGCTTCTCATGGGTTTGACACATAAGAAGTGCGTCATGGGTTTGTTGAAAAAAGCATGGTGAAGATGTACATGAGGTAAGCAACTACATGAGCATATCTGTTAAAATCATAGTAATCCCAGAAAACCCCTTTAACCCCTTAGTCACCACGCATACGCCTTTTTACGGCAGTCAATAAGGGGCCTTAGGCTGGGCGGCCGTACTGTTTTACGGCGGCCCAGTCTAAGTGCTGCACGGGTCCCCCATGCAGCGGGGAGTGGTGTCCCATGAGAGCCGCTGCCCTGCTCTAACAGCCCGGACAGGCAGGAGTGCCGATCCAGGCTGTTCAACACTTTACATGCCGCGGGCAATGGCGCCCGCCACATGTAAAGTGCTGCATTGATTAGTTTCCAGTACACTGCGCCAGAGAGGCTGCTGGTCAATGTCAGAATAGCACTGACATTAAAATACAATGTACTATAGGGATAGTGCATTCAATTTTAAAATCAATCAAAAATCTGTCTTATAGTTTCTTTGTAGTACTATTAAGTGGTAAAAAAAAGTAAAAAAACAAACATTTATTCAATAAAATAAAAAATCACATTAAAAAAATTACGCTTTTTTGTTCCATTGAAAATACGTTTTTCAAAAATTGCAAAAAAAATCTCCCCCGTATGTTTGGTATTGCCACGTCTGTAACAAAAATTAGCCCCCACAGTGAACGCCGTAAAAAAACAAAACAAAAAAAAATGTATTAGCTGCCACCGAAAAAACTGAATAACTAGCAGTCAAAAAGCGTAATTTGCACCAAAATGATACCAATGAAAAATACAAGTCGTCCTGCAAAAATCATGCCCCACACAACTCCATAAAAAGAAAAAAGAAAAAAATGATGGGTCTTGGGAAGCGGCAATGCAAAAACATATATGATATCACTGTAATGGTACTGACCCAGAGAATAAAGATATTATGTTATTTATACCGAAAAATTAATGCCATAAAACTTATAACGTAAAAATTCACTGGCAGTATTGCTGTTTTTCCTATCTCCCTCCCAGAAAGAGTTAGGCCTCCTGCACACAACCGTAGGTGTCCCGTTGCCGTATTGCGATCCGCTGCGGCTGCTCCACGGTTGGTGTTTGTGCAATGCAGCCTGCAATTTGCGGCCTGCAGCACAGCCACGGGGCTCACACGTTCGTGTGCAGGAGGCCTTAATAAAAGTTAATCAGCAAGTTATGTGTACCAAAAAATGGCGCCATTAAAAACTACAACTTGTCCCGCAAAAAAAAAAAAGTTTTAGCTCTTGGAACGCGACAATGAAAAAAGGAAGAAAAACGCATGGTCAGCAAGGCCCAAAACAGGCTGGTCACTAAGGGGTTAAGACTCATTTGGCTCAGTCTACATGTGGTGATTACCTGATAATTTTGTTTTCTTACTATAGGTTTTGTAGTCTGTACTTTATAGGCTACTGCCTTTGCTATAACAGAAATCAGCTAGTCATTCATTGATTTCCTGGTGATAGACGTGGATGATTTTTTGCAACCACAAGATTGTAGAGTTGCAGTCTTATACGTCCCAATAGACAAATATTATTTCCGACAATATGCGATATAACAATGAAATCTACCATGATCGTGAAGTCCAGGCCTGCTGATGGACCATAAAAAATGCTATAATTGTTAAAAGATTGCAACTTTTTACTGTATTTTTACTTCCCTTGTAGAATGAACATTTGCAGTGTCAGATTTAACTAAAGGGAGAACTTACTTTCCACCTGTTCTTCACCCTCATTTCTTGGTTTTCGATGACCATGACGCGTTGAACCGACACTCACCAAAACGAATATCCACATGTAACATAATATCCCTGACACAGAAAAATACAGAAAATTCATGCACATGTTAGAGCGGTATAAATTACAGTTTTTATCCATTCTTTGTATTTTATAAGGCCGGGTTCGCACTTCTTTATAGCCCCTGCTGAGCCAAAAGTATACAAACATATACCACCATGGGTACATTGAATTCAGTGAGGCCAACGAAGTTCAAGGGATTCATCTATTGACCTTGTTTGATCTCCTTGCTGTTCATTTATATCTTTTTTTTTCTGGGAAGAATAGCTAAGGAGCATAGTATTCATATTTATACCCCCTATGGCCATCCCAGTGGAGGGCTTGAACACAGTGTGAATTGTCACTTTTCAAAGCAACAACATATTCTGACAGATTGTAGGACCTCTCATATAGTGCTGTAAGGGTACCTTCTTTCAGATGAAAGATGGCTAGAAAATGTGTAAAATGATGACAATGAGTATAGACTGGTGTCTAATATGAGCCTTCTCACCAGTGCTATGTTATGTAGTATGGATGTGCTTAATGGGTAGCATGCTGGGAGGTAGTGCACTGCAATACTGCAAATGTGGATAAAGAAAAGTAGCAGTTGATGTAAGTGAAATTATAAAATTATTAAATTATCATCCAGTTTCCATTAACACATTCGCTATTACATCTAAATATTATTGTTATTAAATATTTTAACCACTTAAGGACCACAGGTTTATACCCCCCTAGTGACCAGGCCCTTTTTTACAAATCGGCACTCCACAACTTTAGCGGTTTATTGCTCGGTCATGCAACTTACCACCCAAATGAATTTTACCTCCTTTTCTTCTCACTAATAGAGCTTACATTTGGTGGTATTTCATTGCTGCTGACATTTTTACTTTTTTTGTTATTAATCAAAATTTTACGATTTTTTTGCAAAAAAATGTCATTTTTCACTTTCAGTTGTAAAATTTTGCAAAAAAAACGACATCCATATATAAATTTTTCGCTAAATTTATTGTTCTACATGTCTTTGATTAAAAAAAAATGTTTGGGTAAAAAAAAAATGGTTTGGGTAAAAGTTATAGCGTTTACAAACTATGGTACAAAAATGTGAATTTCCGCTTTTTGAAACAGCTCTGATTTTCTGAGCACCTGTCATGTTTCCTGAGGTTCTACAATGCCCAAACAGTAGAAAAAACCCACAAATGACCCCATTTCGGAAAGTAGACACCCTGAGGTATTCGCTGATGGGCATAGTGAGTTCATAGAACTTTTTGTTTTTTGTCACAAGTTAGCGGAAAATGATGATTTATTATTATTATTTTTTTTTTCTTACAAAGTCTCATATTCCACTAACTTGTGACAAAAAATAAAAACTTCCATGAACTCACTATGCCCATCACGAAATACCTTGGGGTGTCTTCTTTCCAAAATGGGGTCACTTGTGGGGTAGTTATACTGCCCTGGCAATTTAGGGGCCCAAATGTGTGAGAAGAACTTTGCAATCGAAATGTGTAAAAAATGACCGGTGAAATCCGAAAGGTGCTCTTTGGAATGTGTGCCCCTTTGCCCACCTAGGCTGCAAAAAAGTGTCACACATCTGGTATCGCCGTACTCAGGAGAAGTTGGGGAATGTGTTTTGGGGTGTCATTTTACATATACCCATGCTGGGTGAGAGAAATATCTTGGCAAAAGACAACTTTTCCCATTTTTTTATACACAGTTGGCATTTGACCAAGATATTTATATCACCCAGCATGGGTATATGTAAAATGACACCCCAAAACACATTGCCCAACTTCTCCTGAGTACGGCGATACCAGATGTGTGACACTTTTTTGCAGCCTAGGTGGGCAAAGGGGCCCACATTCCAAAGAACACCTTTAGGATTTCACCGGCCATTTTTTACAGATTTTGATTTCAAACTACTTCGCACACATTAGGGCCCCTAAATTGCCAGGGCAGTATAACTACCCCACAAGTGACCCCATTTTGGAAAGAAGACACCCCAAGGTATTCCGTGAGGGGCATGGCGAGTTCCTGGAATTTTTTTTTTTTTGTCACAAGTTAGTGGAATATGAGACTTTGTAAGGGAAAAAAAATAAAAATAAAAATCATCATTTTCCGCTAACTTGTGACAAAAAATAAAAAATTCTAGGAACTCGCCGTGTCCCTCACGGAATACCTTGGGGTGTCTTCTTTCCAAAATGGGGTCACTTGTGGGGTAGTTATACTGCCCTGGCAATTTAGGGGCCCAAATGTGTGAGAAGAACTTTGCAATCGAAATGTGTAAAAAATGACCGGTGAAATCCGAAAGGTGCTCTTTGGAATGTGTGCCCCTTTGCCCACCTAGGCTGCAAAAAAGTGTCACACATCTGGTATCGCCGTACTCAGGAGAAGTTGGGGAATGTGTTTTGGGGTGTCATTTTACATATACCCATGCTGGGTGAGAGAAATATCTTGGCAAAAGACAACTTTTCCCATTTTTTTTATACACAGTTGGCATTTGACCAAGATATTTATATCACCCAGCATGGGTATATGTAAAATGACACCCCAAAACACATTGCCCAACTTCTCCTGAGTACGGCGATACCAGATGTGTGACACTTTTTTGCAGCCTAGGTGGGCAAAGGGGCCCACATTCCAAAGAACACCTTTAGGATTTCACCGGCCATTTTTTACAGATTTTGATTTCAAACTACTTCGCACACATTAGGGCCCCTAAATTGCCAGGGCAGTATAACTACCCCACAAGTGACCCCATTTTGGAAAGAAGACACCCCAAGGTATTCCGTGAGGGGCATGGCGAGTTCCTGGAATTTTTTTTTTTTTTGTCACAAGTTAGTGGAATATGAGACTTTGTAAGGGAAAAAAAATAAAAATAAAAATCATCATTTTCCGCTAACTTGTGACAAAAAATAAAAAATTCTAGGAACTCGCCGTGTCCCTCACGGAATACCTTGGGGTGTCTTCTTTCCAAAATGGGGTCACTTGTGGGGTAGTTATACTGCCCTGGCAATTTAGGGGCCCAAATGTGTGGTAAGTAGTTTGAAATCAAAATGTGTAAAAAAGGACCTGTGAAATCTGAAAGGTGCTCTTTGGAATGTGTGCCCCTTTGCCCACCTAGGCGGCAAAAAAGTGACACACATCTGGTATCGCCGTACTCAGGAGAAGTTGGGGAATGTGTTTTGGGGTGTCATTTTACATATACCCATGCTGGGTGAGAGAAATATCTCGGCAAAAGACAACTTTTCCCATTTTTTTATACAAAGTTGGCATTTGACCAAGATATTTATCTCACCCAGCATGGGTATATGTAAAATGACACCACAAAACACATTCCCCAACTTCTCCTGAGTACGGCGATACCACATGTGTGACACTTTTTTGCAGCCTAGATGCGCAAAGCGGCCCAAATTCCTTTTAGGAGGGCATTTTTAGACATTTGGATCCCAGACTTCTTCTCACGCTTTCGGGCCCCTAACATGCCAGGGCAGTATAAATACCCCACATGTGACCCCACTTTGGAAAGAAGACACCCCAAGGTATTCAATGAGGGGCATGGCGAGTTCCTAGAATTTTTTTTTTTGGGCACAAGTTAGCGGAAATTGATTTTTTTTGTATTTTCTCACAAAGTCTCCCTTTCTGCTAACTTGGGACAAAAATTTCAATCTTTCATGGACTCAATATGCCCCTCACGGAATACCTTGGGGTGTCTTCTTTCCAAAATGGGGTCACATGTGGGGTACTTATACTGCCCTGGCATTTTAGGGGCCCTACAGCGTGAGAAGAAGTCTGGAATATAAATGTCTAAAAAAAATTACGCATTTGGATTCCGTGAGGGGTATGGTGCGTCCATGTGAGATTTTATTTTTTGACACAAGTTAGTGGAATATGAGACTTTGTAAGAAAAAACAAAAACAAACAAAAAATTTCCGCTAACTTGTGCCCAAAAAAATGTCTACATGGAGCCTTACAGGGGGTGATCAATGACAGGGGGGTGATCAGGGAATCTATATGGGGTGATCACCCCCCTGTCATTGATCACACACCTGTCATTGATCACCCCCCTGTAAGGCTCCATTCAGACATCCGTATGATTTTTTACGGATCCACGGATACATGGATCGGATCTGCAAAACACATGCGGACGTCTGAATGGAGCCTTACAGGGGGGTGATCACCCATATAGACTCCCTGATCACCTTCGTCATTGATCACCCCCCTATAAGGCTCCATTCAGACGTCCGTATGATTTTTTACGGATCCACGGATACATGGATCGGATCCGCAAAACACATGCGGACGTCTGAATGGAGTCTTACAGGGGGGTGATCACCCATATAGACTCCCTGATCACCTTCGTCATTGATCAGCCCCCTGTAAGGCTCCATTCAGACGTCCGTATGATTTTTTACGGATCCATGGATACATGGATCGGATCCGCAAAACACATGCGGACGTCTGAATGGAGCCTTACAGGGGGGTGATCAATGACAGAGGGGTGATCACCCATATAGACTCCCTGATCACCTTCGTCATTGATCACCCCCCTGTAAGGCTCCATTCAGACGTCCGTATGATTTTTTACGGATCCACGGATACATGGATCGGATCCGCAAAACACATGCGGACGTCTGAATGGAGCCTTACAGGGGGGTGATCAATGACAGAGGGGTGATCACCCATATAGACTCCCTGATCACCTTCGTCATTGATCACCCCCCTGTAAGGCTCCATTCAGACGTCCGTATGTGTTTTGCCTTACAGGGGGGTGATCAATGACAGGGGGTGATCAGGGAGTGTATATGGGGTGATCACCCCCCTGTCACTGATCACCCCCCTGTAAGGCTCCATTCAGACGTCCGTATGTGTTTTGCGGATCCGATCCATGTATCCGTGGATCCGTAAAAATCATACGGACGTCTGAATGGAGCCTTACAGGGGGGTGATCAATGACAGGGAAGTGATCAGGAAGTCTATATGCGTGATCACCCCCTTGTCATTGATCACCCCCCTGTAAGGCTCCATTCAGACGTCCGTATGTGTTTTGCGGATCCGATCCATGTATCCGTGGATCCGTAAAAATCATACGGACCTCTGAATGGAGCCTTACAGGGGGGTGATCAATGACAGGGGGGTGATCAATGACAGGGGGGTGATCAGGGAGTCTATATGGGCTGATCAGTGGTTTATAAAGGGTTAATAAGTGACAGGGGGGGGTGTAGTGTAGTGTAGTGGTGTTTGGTGCTACTTTAGTGAGCTGCCTGAGTCCTCTGGTGGTCGATCCTAACAAAAGGGACCACCAGAGGACCAGGTAGCAGGTATATTAGACGCTGTTATCAAAACAGCGTCTAATATGCCTGTTAGGGGTTAAAAAAATCACATCTCCAGCCTGCCAGCGAGCGATCGCCGCTGGCAGGCTGGAGATCCACTCGCTTACCTCCCGTTCCTGTGAACGCGCGCGTCTGCGCGAATTATCAAATTTAAAGGGTTGTGCAGTGCAAAGATATTGATGACCTATACTCAGGATAGGTCATCATTTTCAGATCGGCAGGGGTCCGACTCAAGGTACTCCCACCGGTCAGCTGTTTGAAGGGCTAGCAGTGCGAGTGCTGCATTTCCTTTGCAGAGTTGACACATTGTAATTACAACTACTCGTCCCCTTCAAACAGCTAACTCGTGGTGTGCCAGGAGTCGGACCCCTGCTGATCTTATATTGATGACCTATCCTAGTTCCTGTAGGGACTTGAGATGAGCAAATCGATTCTAACTGATCAAATTTGTTCATATTCAGTCTCCTGGAGCACCAAGGGGCTGGTCCCGTTGCTGAAGAGGCTCTTCTCCTTGATTGACAGGGCCAGACATTTCGCTTGACCCTGTCAATCTTGCACCTGAGCCATTGCTCCGAGTATTAGCACAAGTTCAGAGGATCTGCAGATACCGACTGCGAATGCGCCACTGATGTCTGGGTACAGCCATAAGTTGAAGTGGTGGCTTCGGACGCAGAAGCACCTCCTCCACTTGTGAGTGTACTCAGAAGTCAGCGGCGCGTGCGCAGTCAGAATCTGCACTGCTCAGGCAGCAGCAAATCCTCTATACTTGTTGTGCCAATAGTCATAGCAACAGCACAGGCACGAGACTGACAGGGTCAGGCAAGATGTCTCACCCTGTCAATCAAGGGGGGGGGGGGATTCTCTTGAGTAGCAGAGACAGCATTTAGATGCTTACCAGCAGTTGAACCATTTTGATTCATTAGAATCAATTTTCTCATCTCTAGTAGGGACCCATCTACATGAGGTACTCTTGTCATGGCAGTTGAGCTCACACAATTTGATGGAAATATGTGACAAAAACCTCAAATCAATAAGCAGAGTAAATATAGCAGTAATGTCGATTCAAATAATAGAAATATTACATATTTGCAGATATCTTATCGTCCACAAGTGCTGCGGCTTCTTTATGATTGTTTGCTTTTGCACTGCAGCGACAGATTTATTTCACTTTGTTAGAAGGTGCTGACTAGCTTTGTCTTTTGATGTTTTTTTTCTGTCTGTCTGTCCATCTCCTTCTCAGTGATGCACACAATGTACTGACACAAATATAATTGGCTGTATGTAATAGCTGCATGTGCCACTACACTAGTATAAACCAGGTCTGATCATTCTTAGCTGGTTAAAAAGATTTTGCAGTAGCAAATGCCACAGAATCTCACATCTCCACCATTTTTGGGAATGTTCACTTCCAGATTTTAAATAGTACAAGTGGCATATTTTTTCTGCGGTGGCAGTACTTACAAACGACCCTCAATATTATAATCTAGTGGATGACAACATCCACTAATCCTGCAGATTTTTCTGCTCAGATGCAATGTATCTAATAGGACTAACGTCCTACTCACCCATTGTTCTGTTCCTTGATCTCCTCGCTCTCTGAACTCTACTGTTCAATGTTATTCTACTCTCTTTCTACATCCTCTTAATTACTCAAACATATTATGCCACACCATGAAATAGTGCAAAGTCCCTGCATGTTTTCAAGGCATGGATTGCTTTAACTCCTTAATGTCTTCTGCCAGAGTTTTACTACAGAAAAGCGAGTTCACAATCTGTAGGTGTGCAAGTTTGCTTCCATGCTTAGGTTTTTATTTCACCCCAACAAAAAATGCAAAAATTATGTTTTTACATGGCTAACATGTAACAAAAATGACAGCAAAAAAAGTTGTATTCGAAAAAAAAAAAGATGCTAGTGATGTGCCTTTCAAGTACATGTGACTGGGGAGGCTAATGATTCTTAATGCATCTTGTGCATCTACAGACCTGTCTCTAGTCTCCTCTTCATCTCTAAATCCGGGAACATCTGGTCTTCTCTCGCCTCATCCACGATCTCTCTGTTAACTCTCTCCTTGATTCATTACAATCTGGTTTTCGCACTCTACATTCTACAGAAACTGCCCTCACCAAAGTGACCAATGACTTTCAGACAGCTACAGTAAATGCAACAGTGACTACTCTGTACTAATTCTCCTTGATCTCTCTGCCGCATTTCGACACTGTAGACTACCGTCTACTCCTCACCATTCTCCAATCTATCGGCCTTAGGGACAACTTTCTTTCTTGGTTCTCTTCCTATCTCTCTGGCCGCTCTTTCAGTGTATTATTTGTTGTCTCTACCTCTTTTACTCTTGCTGTTGGGGTTACTCAGGGTTCAGTCCTAGGTCCTCTCCTTTTTTCTCTCTATACTGGACAGTTTATCAGCAGATTTGGTTTCCAGTACCATCTCTATGCTGATGGCACCCAACTATATACTTTTTATATACTATAGAACACCAGTTACTGTTTGTCCGCTGTCTCTAACATCATGTCCTTTCTCTATCTGAAACTGAGTCTTTCAAAAACTGAACTACTGGTGTTTTGTCCTTTCACCAACCTAACTAAACCCGATATCTCCTTCTCAGTGTGTGGCACTATCATAACAGCATGCCCACTGTCTCGTTGATATGTTTGACACTGATCTTTCCTTTACCCCCTATATTCAGTCTCTTGCCCGCTCATGCCCTCTTTGTCTCAAAAACATCTCTAGTATCCGCCACCTTTGTTACTGTGAAAACAAAAAAAACTCTAATTGTTGCCCTGATCCATTCCTGCCTTGATTGTTGTAACTCATTACTAATTGGCCTCCCCCTCACCAGACTTTCCCCTCTCCAATCTATCCTGAATGCAGCCAGGCTCATCTATCTGTCTAACTGCTACTACGATGCCTCTGCCCTGTGCCAATCATTGCACTGATTGCCCATACAGTACATGACTCAATTTAAACTGATCATTCTTACTCACAAAGCTATCCACAGTGCTGCATCCCCCTCCATCATCATAGTTTAAGACGCTTCCTAAAAGCACATCTTCTTAGGTTAACCTATTGCATTCCCTGATCAAACCCTTCTCCATTCACCGCTGCCCCCTTCAGAATTATTCCTCTGAACCTGGTCTATCAGCATCCACCACACCTCATGCACTAAGAAGCACTACAGATATTGGCTCGTGACTGACTCATGCAGCCTTATATCTACTCCCCCATTGAGTTAAGATTGCCGGACCATTGTATAAAACAAGCACTTTTTAACTATTTTTTCACCCTTTGTGTCCCCAAGTCTCTGTTTCTCCAGGTATTATGAGCAGCCATTAACAGCACAGTGGTCAGGCATGGCAGGAAGGTATTTTTTCTTTCAATGTGGCACAGTCTAGGAACATTGGGTGCATGGCCTCCTCAAACAGCTGATTGACAGGGATTTTGGGTATGGATAAGGATAATATCTGCAAGGAGTTTGTATGTTCTACCTGTGTTTGCGGGGGTTTCTGCCAGGTCTTCCAGTTTCCTCCCACACTCCAAAGGCATACTCATAGGGAACTTAGATAGTGAGCACTTGGAGACAGTGAGTGATGATAATGTCTATAAAGCGCTGTGGAACATATCAGCGATATAGAAGTGAGTAAAATAAATAAATTAAACATATAAATAGGTACATAGCTTGTTCTAGCTTTGTTAGAAAGAGATTGTTATGATGTCTTATTTTCATTTTTACATCAATCATGGCCTAACCCAGGCATGTCCAAACTGCGGCCCTCCAGTTGTTGCAAAAACTACAACTCCCAGCATGCCCTAATAGCTGTAAGCTATCCAGGCATGCTGGGAGTTGTAGTTTTGCAACAGCTGGAGGGCCGCAGTTTGGACATGCCTGGCCTTACCCCTTTAATAATTGAAGCACATGTGTTCCGATCCATGCGCCAGAACTGAAATGAACACCAGCAAGGGGGCTCCTGTAGATTTCAGGTATAATCTGTGTGACTTCACTGGCATAGAGTATAATAAATGTCTGGCCGGGCATAACCACACAACCCTCATCCCGCTCTGCCCATGTTTTGTAAAGAGGCAAGTGGGGCACATGATTAGGTTATTGGTTATTTATTCAGGACCTCTCTAACAACCCCCCAACTTCCCCATGCTTACACTTCTCCCCCAAATATGCACACACAGCCACTGTTCGGATTAAATCGGCCACAGCAGCCGTTTATTAAATGAAATAAATACATAACATAAATAACAATAAATTAACAATAAATTAAATAAAAAAACAACATGGCAATTCCATCTTCCCTCCAGTGGTAAAACACCAGCTCAGAGACACCAACTGATGGACGCCTCTCCGAAGCAACCAAGTGCCCCAATTATGAGAGTCCAGCCCCACCATTTAGGCCCTCCCATTCTCCAATACCATCCTATACCACTAACTTCTAGGACCTCCCACCACCAACAACTCGCAGCTGGAACCCTACTAACCTCAAGCTTGCGCGTTCCTCCACAACCTCAACACCCTCTCAATACTTCCCTGCAAACCCAGGGACCACAAATCAATACCCACCGTGTTGAGGTGCACCCCGTCAGCTCTCCAGAATCCACCACTGACTCTAACTCAGGATGCCTGACCGCCACCACCCCAGTCCTGGCTATAAACCTACCAATCGCCCTATTTAACTTAATCCTTGCTTTATTAATGCGCACTACCAACCGTGCCACCCGCCACGTCTTACGAGGCACTATATCCGACCACACCATTATCATGGGCGGGAAAAGGGACCACAATCGCAATAAATTAAACTTTATATCCCTGATCAGTTCCCTGCAGGGCCTAACTCCCATGTCATTTCCCCCGACATGTAACACTAAGATGTCTGGAGGTCTGTCCAAACGGGCAAAACTATGCACTTCCCTCAGAACACTGCCCCATAACATACCTCTGCACCCGAGCCACCTTATTACTGCGACATCCCTCTCAAAGCCCAGCTGCCGCCCGTTCGGCCGCACATCTGCACGCAGAGCCCCCCAAAAAACAAATGAATGCCCTAGAATCCAAATCAAAACCGCATTGTCCCCTGAAACACAAAAGCACAAAAAAACAGATTAATAACAACGCCCCCTTTACTATTACCAATCTCCAAACCTGACATACGACCTAAAACCTAGCCTGGCTGCCTCTGTTGCCGCACCGATCCGGTAGGAATGATCCGTTAAATCCTCGGAATCCAGTCCCAAAGCTTGCAAGCACTTCTTAAAGACCGCTGCAAACTGGAAGCGTGACAGGAAAGACTCTGAGAAGGGGGCCTCCCACAAAACCTGTAGCCATCCTGTATTCCTGTAAACACCTAACCGGACATAAACACCCGGGAACCTCAAACAAAGTAACGCAGCAACCTCTACCATCCCTATCTATCTTAGATACTCAAAGATGTACCACAACCCTGTCCCTATACAGGTCTACATCCTCCTCATACAAACCACCCCTACATTGAAGACTTTTGAAGACTAACTCCCCCAAGCGAAACTCCCCAAAAAAGGCCAATGAAAATGCTAACCCAAACAGCCACACCTCACTTGATGACCTGCACATTGAACCTGCCTGAACACCTATCTGAAACAACATTGCAAATGACACCGGCCCCCTACTATCCACCGCACGCCTCCCCCTTCTACACCCTTTCAAAAAAGCCAGACCGGCCATACAACGATTTACCTGCGCTACCGACCTACACTTTTCTTTGGCATTCCCCAAGAATAATAACAAAGTGACTTCCCCTTCATCCACCCCCACCCCCAAATCCTCACACCACTGTTCCCAACTCCACCACACCTTACCGTATACCGCCCATGTACCCGCACTTAATGACTCCTTTAAAAGCCCTTCTACCATACCTCCAAGAGCTCCCACAGGAACTCCGGACACACCAACCCTTCCGTATCTGCTTCTAGGGCCAGCTACCGAAAACGCTCCCACTGCAAACGAGAAAGGGCATCAGCTATGCTATTAGAAACCCCTGGCACATGAACAGCCACAATCCAAGCGTTAAGCGTCAAACAAAGTAAAACCAAATGTTGCAATAACCGAACCATCGGAGGTGAAGAGGCGGTCAAACCATTGATCACCTGCACCACCCCCAGGTTATCATAATCAAAACGAACCTTCCTATTTCTTAATTTTTCCCCCACAGCACCACCGCATCTGAACATAAGGCGGTCATCTGAGCATAGAGCAGTCATCTGAGCATAGAGCGGTCATCTGACCAAAGGGCGTTCATCTGAGCATAAGGCGGTCTTCTGAGCATAAGGCGGTCATCTGAGCATAGAGCAGTCATCTGAGCATAGAGCAGTCATCTGAGCATAGAGCGGTCATCTGAGCATAGAGCGGTCATCTGAGCATGGGGCGGTCATGTGAGCATAAGGCAGTCATCTAAGCATGGGGCGGTCATCTGAGCATGAGGCACTCATCTGAGCATAAGGCGGTCATCTGAGCATAGAGCGGTCATCAGAGCATAGAGCAGTCATCTGAGTATGGGCGGTCATCTGAGCATGGGGCGGTCATCTGAGCATGAGGCGATCATCTGAGCATGAGGCGGTCATCTGTGCATACAGCGGACATCTGAGCATGGGGCGGTCATCTGAGCATGGGCGGTCATCTGAGCATAAGGCGGTCATCTGAGCATAGAGCAGTCATCTGAGCATAGAGCAGTCATCTGAGCATGAGGCGGTCATCTGAGCATGAGGCGGTCATCTGAGCATAGAGCGGTCATCTGAGCATAGAGCGGTCATCTGAGCATGGGGCGGTCATCTGAGCATGGGGCGGTCACCTGAGCATGAGGCGGTCACCTGAGCATAGAGCGGTCATCTGAGCATAGAGCGGTCATCTGAGCATAGAGCGGTCATCTGAGCATGAGGCGGTCATCTGAGCATGGGGCGGTCATCTGAGCATAGAGCGGTCATCTGAGCATGGGCAGTCATCTGAGCATAAGGCGGTCATCTGAGCATAGAGCAGTCATCTGAGCATAGAGCGGTCATCTGAGCATAGGGCAGTCATCTGAGCATGAGGCGGTCTTCTGAGCATAAGGCGGTCATCTGAGCATGAGGCGGTCATCTGAGCATAAAGCGGTCATCTGAGCATGGGGCGGTCATCTGAGCATGAGGCGGTCACCTGAGCATAGAGCGGTCATCTGAGCATAGAGCAGTCATCTGAGCATGAGGCGGTCATCTGAGCATGGGGCGGTCATCTGAGCATAAAGCGGTCATCTGAGCATAAGGCGGTCATCTGAGCATAGAGCAGTCATCTGAGCATAGAGCAGTCATCTGAGCATAGAGCGGTCATTTGAGCATGGGGCGGTCATCTGAGCATGGGGCGGTCATCTCAGCATGAGGCGGTCACCTGAGCATAGAGCGGTCATCTGAGCATAGAGCAGTCATCTGAGCATGGGGCGGTCATCTGAGCATAAAGCGGTCATCTGAGCATAAGGCGGTCATCTGAGCATAAGGCGGTCATCTGAGCATAGAGCAGTCATCTGAGCATAGAGCGGTCATCTGAGCATGGGGCGGTCATCTGAACATGGGGCGGTCATCTGAGCATGGGGCGGTCATCTGAGCATAGAGCGGTCATCTGAGCATGGGGCGGTCATCTGAGCATGGGGCAGTCATCTGAGCATAAGGCGGTCATCTAAGCATGGGGCGGTCATCTGAGCATGAGGCACTCATCTGAGCATAAGGCGGTCATCTGAGCATAGAGCGGTCATCAGAGCATAGAGCAGTCATCTGAGCATGGGCGGTCATCTGAGAATGGGGCGGTCATGTGAGCATAAGGCGGTCATCTAAGCATGGGGCGGTCATCTGAGCATGAGGCGGTCATCTGAGCATAAGGCGGTCATCTGAGCATAGAGCGGTCATCAGAGCATAGAGCAGTCATCTGAGCATGGGCGGTCATCTGAGCATGGGCGGTCATCTGAGCATGGGGCGGTCATCTGAGCATGAGGCGATCATCTGAGCATGAGGCGGTCATCTGAGCATGGGGCGGTCATCTGAGCATGGGGCGGTCATCTGAGCATGGGGCGGTCATCTGAGCATGGGGCGGTCATCTGAGCATGGGGCGGTCATCTGAGCATGGGGCGGTCATCTGAGCATGAGGCGGTCATCTGAGCATGGGGCGGTCATCTGAGCATAGAGCGGTCATCTGAGCATAAGGCGGTCATCTGAGCATAAGGCGGTCATCTGAGCATAGAGCAGTCATCTGAGCATAGAGCAGTCATCTGAGTATAGTGCGTTCATCTAAGCATGGGGCGGTCATCTGAGCATGAGGCGCTCATCTTGGCATACGGCGGTCATCTGAGCATAGAGCGGTCATCTGAGCATAGAGCAGTCATCTGAGCATAGAGCGGTCATCTGAGCATGGGGCGGTCATCTGAGCATGGGCGGTCATCTGAGCATGAGGCGGTCATCTGAGCATAGAGCGGTCATCTGAGCATGGGGCGGTCATCTGAGCATGGGGCGGTCATCTGAGCATGAGGTGGTCATCTGAGCATAGAGCGGTCATCTGAGCATAGAGCGGTTATCTGAGCATGAGGCGGTCATCTGAGCATGGGGCGGTCATCTGAGCATAGAGCGGTCATCTGAGCATAAGGCGGTCATCTGAGCATAAGGCGGTCATCTGAGCATAAGGCGGTCATCTGAGCATAGGCGGTTATCTGAGCATAGAGCAGTCATCTGAGTATAGTGCGTTCATCTAAGCATGGGGCGGTCATCTGAGCATGAGGCGCTCATCTTGGCATACGGCGGTCATCTGAGCATAGAGCGGTCATCTGAGCATAGAGCGGTCATCTGAGCATAGAGCAGTCATCAGAGCATAGAGCAGTCATCTGAGCATAGAGCAGTCATCTGAGCATAGAGCGGTCATCTGAGCATGGGGCAGTCATCTGAGCATGAGGCGGTCTTCTGAGCATGAGGCGGTCATCTGAGCATAGAGCGGTCATCTGAGCATAGAGCAGTCATCTGAGCATAGAGCAGTCATCTGAGCATAGAGCGGTCATCTGAGCATGGGGCGGTCATCTGAGTATGAGGCGGTCTTCTGAGCATAAGGCGGTCATCTGAGCATAGAGCAGTCATCTGAGCATAGAGCGGTCATCTGAGCATGGGGCGGTCATCTGATCATGGGGCGGTCATCTGAGCATGAGGTGGTCATCTGAGCATAGAGCGGTCATCTGAGCATGAGGCACTCATCTGAGCATAAGGCGGTCATCTGAGCATAGAGCCGTCATCTGATCATAGAGCAGTCATATGAGCATAGAGCGGTCATCTAAGCATAGTGCGTTCATCTAAGCACGGGGCGGCCATCTGAGCATGAGGCACTCATCTGAGCCTAAGGCGGTCATCTGAGCATAGAGCGGTCATCAAAGCATAGAGCTGTCATCGGAGCATGGGCGGTCATCTGAGCATAGAGCGTTCATCTGAGCATAGAGCGTCTCACCTGGCTGCCCGGGTGCTGTAAACCCCGCAGCCGATGGTCCTGATTCCTGACGATCCACTCTGGACAACATAGGTACGATCCTTCCAGCTGTCGACACACCGCTTGTGGACTGCATCCCAGCCCCCGCCATAATGGATGTGCTCCTCGCTGATCCATCTTCTTCCTCCATGTGAGCTGGACCAACGCAGCACTGTCTGTCAAACTGTAGAGGCCCGTGCACGCTCCTGGCTTCCCTGTGCACAGCCTCATGTCCCCTGCTGCTGCAGTCTCTCCCATGCAGACCAGGACTCCTCCCCACCCAGGAGAGGGGGGAGCCCGCAGTAGTTGCTTCTGCACCCGCGCTGCCTGCCGCTGAGGACGGGGGCCTGGCCCCCCCACCCTGAACTGGTTCCCACCGACTAGCTGGATTCCTCCCACGCCGGAAGGAGCTTAAAGAAGGCTGCCTGTTGTCCCCCCGGTGTGGAGGGTCCCTGGAGTGGCTACTGACCCGGCACCGAACCCTGGGGGTCTCCTCAAGGCTAAGGCGCGTTGGCGGCCGTACTCGCCGCGGCCGTCTTGTGCATGGCTGCGGGCTCCCGCAGAACCTCCTTCACTGCCTGGGACATCGCTCCGGTAAGCAGCAGTTCCTGTTCTCATTAAAGAAAAATGGCACCCTTTCCCTCGCGCTCGCCCCTTTTACAGTCCTGATCAAAAGTTTAAGATGATTTGAAAAATGGCAAAAAATCATATTTAGCATGGCTGGATCTTAACAAGGTTCCAAGTAGAGCTTCAACATGCAACAAGAAGAAATGGGAGTGAGACAAAACATTTTTTGAGCATTCAATTTAATGAAAACAACGAATAAGCTGAAACAGGCTGTTTTTCAGCTAATGAAAAAACAGAAATCCAACTTTCAAACATGAACTCAGTATCGAGTAGCTCTGCTGTTATTGTTTATCACTTCCAAAATTTGTTTCGGCATGCTTGATGCAAGCGTTTCCATGAGGTGAGTTGTAACATTTCTCCAAGTGGTGAAGATGGCCGCACGAAGGCCATCTACTGTCTGGAACTGTTGTCCATTTTTGTAAACTTCCCTTGCCATCCATCCCCAAAGGTTCTCAATTGGATTTAGATCAGGGGAACACGCAGGATTGGCCAAAAGAGTGATGTTATTTTCCTGGAAGAAGTCCCTTGTCCTGCGGGCATTGTGTACTGTAGCGTTGTCCTGTTGAAAAACCCAGTCGTTACCACACAGATGAGGGCCCTCAGTCATAAGGAATGCTCTCTGCAACATCTGGACATAGCCAGCGGGCGTTTGACGCCCCTGCACTTCCTGAATCTCCATTGTTCCACTGAAGGAAAAAGCACCCAGACCATTATGGTGCCCCCTCCACTGTGGCGTGTAGAAAACATCTCAGGTGGGATCTGTCTGTCATGCCAGTAATGTTGGGAACCATCAGGACCATCAAGGTAAAAAAAAAGCTCATCAGAGAATAAAACTTTCTTCCACCTTTGAATGTCCCATGTTTAGTGCTCTCTTGCAAAGTCCAAACAAGCAGTTCTGTGGGGTTCAAGGAGACGAGGTCTTTGAAGTCGTTTTTTTGTTTTTGAAGCCCTTCAGTCTCAGATGCCGTCTGATGGTTATGGGACTGCAGTCAGCACCAGTAAGGGCCTTAATTTGGGTCGAGGATCGTCCAGTGTCTTGACGGACAGCCAATTGGATCCTCTGGCTCAGTGCTGATGAAATTTATTTGGGTCTTCCACTTGACTTTTTAGTTCCATAACCCTCAGGATCATAAAAAAAAAATCAAAATGACTGTCTTACTGCGTCCCACCTCAGCAGCGATGGCGCACTGTGAGAGACCCTGCTTATGCAGTTCAACAACCAAATCACATTCAAAAAGGGAGAGTTTTTTGCCTTTGCCATCACAACATGTGACTACCTGACAGAAAATGACAATGAATCCACATCTTTGCACAGATTTTGCCTTTTAAAGGCATGTGGTCCTAAACTTTGGATCAGCTGAAAAACAGCCTGTTTCAGTTTAATCATTATTTTCAATGAATTGAATGTTCAAAAAATGTTTTGTCTCACTCGCATTTCTCCTTGTTGCATGTTGAAGCTCTACTTGGAACCTTGTTAAGATCCAACAATGTAAAATATGATTTTTTTGCCATTTTTCAAGTGGTTTTAAACTTTTGATCAGGACTGTATAAACTATATCCCACCCCCTTAAATCACCCCCCTTTCCAACTGACTTTAACCCCTTACTGGCCGGCCCTTCACCCAAAACCTATCATGTTGGCCTCCCCTTACTACCGTCTTAGTCCGGCCTCACTAAACTCAAAGAAATCATGACATTTTGACAAAGTGGAGCATGCACACAATGTTTCAAATTTGATTGGGTATGGTACTGGCGGGAAGGGGACTCAAACCCAACATTTACTGTCATAGGACTTTAGTTATGCCACTGTGTATGTATGTAGTGAGTGTGTATATGGAAACACATACTATATTTAGGCATGTGCGTGTGTGACATGCATACATTTGTATCCACAAAAAGCCTGGTTATTGACAAGTCTAGATAGATTATAAGTGATTGGTGAGTTGGACCTCACACTCGACCAACCTTTTAGGCCCTGTGCCTTCACACTTCCAAAAGAACTCACATATGATATATTATTCATGCAGCAAAATTAATTCTGGCTTCTTTTTAAAGCAATGTCATCTTTGCCAGATTTTGATGTGCTCATTCAAGTTGTGTGAATTATAGACTACCTAGATTTTCTTTTGAGGAAATTTAAGGTATCTGCTCACCCTAGCATAAAAACTGCCCCAAGCTGGATATTGAAAAATAAAATCACTAAGGCTACATCTGACCATATGTCCCATTACAATATATTGACATAATTTCTTTGGATCACCTTCAATTAGCTAGGACGTATATGGCTCCAGGAGTGCTGCTCCTATCATCTAGGGCAAAGTAAAGAGTTCCTCCTACTACAGAGGACTCAGCTTTACCATGTATTACATGGTTGCTCATGGATGCCCTGCAATATATAATTTCTCCTATATTGGACACATTTAGAGAAGGGATTGTCCAGATGGAACTTCTTGTATTATTCCTTGTACTGCTCCAGTTGTTTCCACTTATTTATTCTCTAATATGTCTTTGCCTGTTTGTATCTTAGCCTGTCATGCAGGTGTTGGAACTATTGTACGAAGTAAAAACAAATTTTTTCACTCAGTTTTTCTATTCACAAGGTTCACACATTTATTGTGGGCACTATCTGTTATTTACCCAAGGAGCTTCCTTACTAAGTAAAGGGACCACTAAGTTGTATCGACCATCTATTCTTTTGTGGTTGTTCTCCTAGATGTCTTTCGCTGTTTTTATCTAAAGATACTTTCACACTAGCGTTTCTCTTTTCTGGTATTGAGATCCGGCAAAGGATCTCAATACCAAATACCGGATAAAAACACTTCAGTTTTGTCCCTATTCATTGTCAGAGGGGACAAAACTGAACAGAACAGAATGGTCCAAAATGCATTCCGTTCCATTTGGTTGCGTCCCCATACCGGAGAGCAAACCGCAGCAAGCTGCGATTTTCTTTCCGTCATAGGATGCGGAGCAAAACGGGTTTGGCATTAGGGCTGCGCATCTTCACTCGTCCTGTTGACAATGACAGGGATGGAGTTGGAGTAACTCGTCGTGAGGGAGGGGTGGGGAGGAAAAAGGGAAAGGGGAGGAAAAAGGGAAAGGGGGGGAGGGAAAGGGGAAAGGGGGGGAGGGAAAGGGGAAGGGGGGGAGGAAAGAGGGAAAGGGGGAGGGGGGAGGGAAAGGGGAAGGGAAAGGGGAAGGGAAAGGGGAAGGGGGGGAGGGAAAGGGGAAGGGGGGAGGGAAAGGGGGGGGGAAGAAAGAAAGACACAGAGACAGACAGACACAGAGACACAGACAGACAGACACAGAGAGACACAGACATACACACAGACACAGAGACAGACACAGAGACAGACACAGAGACAGACACAGAGAGCGGTAAACGGAAAAAGAGATAGAGAGACTGAGAGGGAGACAGAACGAGAGATAGGGAGACGGAAAGAGAGATAGAGAAAGACAGAAAAAAGGAGAGAAAGAAAGAAAGAAAAGAAAGAGAAAGGAGAGAAAGAATGAGGTAAAATTGAGGAAAGGACTAGTAGGACTAGGAGCCGGAGGAGAGGAAAAGTTCTCCTCCTTTCCTCCTCTAGTCTCTCCCCTTTCCTTCTCTCTCTCTCTCCCCCCTTCTTTCCTTCTCTTGGAGAAGGAAAGAGGGAGAGGGAGGAAGGAAAGAATGAGGGAGAGGAAAGAAAGAAAGAATGAGGAGAGAGGGAGGAAGGAAAGAAAGAAAGAATGAGGAGAGAGGGAGGAAGGAAAGAAAGAAAGAATGAGGAGAGAGGGAGGAAGGAAAGAAAGAATGAGGAGAGAGGGAGGAAGGAAAGAATGAGGAGAGAGGGAGGAAAGAAGGAGGAGAGAGGGGAAAAAAAAGGAAAGGAGGAGAGAGAGGGAAAAAGGGGAGGGAGAGGGAAAGGGAAAAGGGGAGGGAAAGGGAAAAGCGGAGGGAAAGGGGAAAGGGGAGGGAAAGGGAAAAGGGGAGTGAAAGGGAAAAGGGGAGTGAAAGGCAAAAGGGGAGGGGAAGGGAAAAGGGAAGGGGACGGGGGAAAAGGGGAGGGGAAGGGAAAAGGGGAGTCTGGCAGGGGAGACAGAGAAATAAAAAATTTCAGTGGCAGAGACAATGCTATAAACAAAATCTATAAAATTAAAAACACTGCTCAGCATTTGGGAACATGTAGATTTTTCTGTAAGAACACCAATTGATCTACATGGTCTGGTTTGAGGGCGCTTCTTTTTGCAGTTACCACATCTCCTGCAGTGGAGAAAACCCGCTCTGCAGACACGCTTGTACCTGGGATACACAAGTATTGCTTTGACAGCCGAGAAAGGAGGGGAAATATGACCTCATGCTCACGCCACCAGTTCAAAGGGTCCTCAGTGAGAGGTGGGGCTTTACAATAGTTTTCCATTTCCTCTTCAGCCTTGGCATAGGGGGTCTTTTTGGGTTCTATTGTACCTTCAGTGTCAGTGAAAGACTGTCCCAGCAAACTCACGAGCAGCGATCTGGCCTTTTTGGGAGGAGATGGTGGAGATTCAGAATGGTTGTCTTCAATGGGTGAACTGTCCTCTTCTTCCAGAGTTTGTTTTCTTCTAGGCACTTGATGATCCTCTTGTGTCCTCTCACTCTCATCTGATGTAATCTGTGTTTGAACAAAAAAGAAACGGAAAAAAAACAATAAGTAAAAACACAAATGTCAATGCCTTTGATTCTGATGGGGTGATAAAAAAGCACAGGAAACGGACAGTACAGTTCCCGCACCGCATCAGATTCAGAAGCGTGGTAGTGCTACTGTCGTTTCAAGAAGAAACATGATGGAATTCTTCAAATTAATTTAATTACCTCCAAGGATGCAGCTTCCTCAGTGACTCCTTTAAATATCTCCAATCTTTCTTCATCTGTGAGGATGAAAGGCAGTCCCTTAAAGCGAGGATCCAGTGCAGAGGCTGTATGAAGGATCTTCTTCTCGGCCTCACTGCTGTACCTCTTCTGGAGATCTGTTCTAATAGAATTCTTGATCTCATGGATCATGGGTGTGTCTCCCATCGTGTCTGTCATGCTCTGGAGAAGTTGTGCATTTATAGGGGCAATGAGAGAAACTGTTGGATTGCGCTCTTCTGACATCAGCATGGTTGCATCCTTCATTGGCTTTAATGCACTCACGGCGTCCTCTGCATTTGACACATCTGTTTCGTTTAGAGTGCAGAGATCGGACTCTCCTCTTCTGACTTCTGGAGACAGCATGGTGGCACAGACTGCAGGTTGTTGTTCCAAGAACCTCTCGACCATGTCGTATGCACTGTTCCATCTTGTTGCCACATCAGTTATCAGCTTATGATTCTTCAGGCCAAGACATTTCTGTTTCTCTTTTAGACAGTGGCTTGCTCTAGTGCTGCGGTGAAAGAATGTGGACATCCGACGTACTCTGCCAAGAAGCCTAGAGAGAGTGGCCACTTTAAACGCTCGCTGGGATGCAAGATTCAGTGTATGGGCGAAGCATTTCACATGGGGGAATTTTCCAACTTGAGCTGCAACTATCATGTTTGACGCGTTGTCGGTCACAAGCACTACAGATTTATCGGACAGCTGCCATTCTTCCACAACATGAGAAAGTAGCTCTGCCAGATGAGCACCCGTGTGAGACTCATAAATGGCTCTCGTTTGCAGTACATGCGACAAAATCTGCCAGTCCTTACTAACGTAATGTGCTGTTATTGTAACATAAGACTCTGTCGTGACTGAAGTCCAGGAATCACACGTTATTGCGACTCAACTTGCTTGGCTCATTGATGCAATTATCTTAGCTTTGGTTTCGTGGTAGAGTGCAGGTATGACGTTTTCTGTAAAGTGACTTCGTGACGGGATCTTGTAACGCGGCTCTATCGTCTTCAAAAGGTAGCGAAACCCACTGTTTTCCACAACAGAGTAAGGGGGCAGGTCCTTCGCTATGAAAGCTGCCACAGCTTTTGTTATTCTCTTTACCTTTTCAGAGTTGGGCGGCAAAGTTGACTGTAACATTGCATCAATTCTTGGCTGATCTGGGTTCATTTCCTTGGTGGTGGTGGTGGTGGTGGTAGGTTTTAGCATTTCTGGGTGAAAACGGCTGACGTGGTTTCTCAGATTAGTAGTATTCCCTAGTTATTTAATTTTTGTGTGACAGATTTTACACACAGCGTATGACTTGTCCAATTCGTGCTTCCTACTTTTTTCATAAAAGCCAAAATGTTCCCAGATGTTTGCTTTTAAAAAGCTAGGTGCATTTTTTATCTCTCGTTCCTTTTGTTCTACTTCTGCCATTTTTATTTACTAGCAAATGCAATGCATGCCGGGCATCTATGTGAATTTGTGAGTAGGGATGACACAAGTCTTGACGTGACGATGATGTTGTCAAACTCTGTCAGTTTGAAAAAAAATAAAAAAATAAATTGAGTGACTAAGCCTAAAGCCTGCCACGAGATCAACAGAAAAAGTAACACTGCTGGCTGCTGGTGGTGGAGCGATTCTCCTCCTGCCTGTGGTGGACTGGACTGAGCCTGAGGAGTGAGGAAAAACGGACAGGTGAGGTGACACAATTTTTTTTTTTTAGGTACGGTAATAACAGGCAGTGACCAGCTGCAGTCTTTGTGAGTGGTGTATCTGTGTGATGGTCACCTACCTGTCACAACAAGGTGGCAGAGTCTGGCTGGCACGTGGCACCTGCGGGTCTCCTCTCCTGCTGCCTGTGATGGATGAAGGGACTCGGAGTGTGCGACACAGGGGGAGGGGGGTGTCACTGTCGTCACGTCAGCGGGAGGCGGGAAAGAAGGCGCCCAAAAACTTTTTTTCCCGACTCGGCTCTGCACGGCGGACGCGACGCTGACGTCATCAACATGCATCGATTATTTAAAGCAACCGCATCGATGCAGAATCGCCGGGGGTCGAATCGCGATGCATCGCTGCATCGATTATATTCGACAGCCCTATTTGGCATGACCCACAATGCAAGTCAATGGGGACAGATCCGTTTTGTCAGACACAATAGAAAACGGATCCGTTCCCCATTGAATTTCAATGGTGTTTATGCCGGATCCGTCACTGCTATGTTAAAGATAATACAACAGATGCAGATGGTTGTATTTATCAATAACGGAAGCGTTTTTGCTGATCCCTGCCAAATCAGGCAAAAGCGCAAGTGTCAAAGTAACCTTAATCTGTCATGTAGGTGTTACAACTATTGTACAAAGTAAGAACACATTAACAGTTTTCCCATTCACAAGGCTCACGAATTTATTGTAAAAAAGAAAAACAAAAAACAAAAGTTTAGTTAAAGTTCTTGATAGACATATATACTTCACTTTGAATGGTGGAGCATTCTACAATACCATTCATTTAGAGGGTTGTCTCCCCACAGAAAACCCCTAATTATATCAGAAATACTGTGGGTCCTGCTCCAGCCACTCCTGGCAAACAGCTGCTTTTGAAGGGGGAAAACAAGGCTAGTCAGACATAGAGATGAATGGTTGACATGAACCATGTAGCCATCATACCACAAGTGTGAAGGTACGTGGTTAGACTTGCCAAAAATTAAATCAGTACATCCCAACTATGGTAAATGGAATTAAAGGGAACCTGTCACCAGTTTTATGGTGTCCTAACTAAGGGCAACATAAATAAGTGACTTATTCTCTTAGCAAAATGCTGGGTCACTTTCTTTAATTGACCCAGTCAATCTGCCAACATCTTGTATTGAAAATCTCCAGCTGATAATGATGAGTCATGAATATTTATGAGCTCCTGACTCTCCCCGCCTACCTGCTGCTGATTGACAGTTATTTTCCATATGAATCAGCAGCAGGTGGGCAGGGGAGTGGCTATAGCTCTGAATAAAAAAAAACGCTGGACTCACTGACATCACGCTGGACTCAAATCAGCTCATTGGCATGTGGCATCTTTGTGTGTGTATATTATGAGGTAACCATCTGTCACACCAGTAAGTGAATACATCTAAGGCTACTTTCACACTAGCGTTCGGGCGGATCCGTTCAGAACGGATCCGCCCATAATAATGCAGACGGAGGCTCCGTTCAGTACGGATCCGTCTGCATTATTTTAGCAAAAAAAAGCTAAGTGTGGAAATAGCCTGGGACGGATCCGTCCAGACTTTCAATGTAAAGTCAATGGGGGACGGATCCGCTTGAAGATTGAGCCACATTGTGGCATCTTCAAACGGATCCGTCCCCATTGACTTACATTGTAAGTCTGGACGGATCCGCACGCCTCCGCACGGCCAGGCGGACCCCCGAACGCTGCAAGCAGCGTTCAGCTGTCCGCCTGTCCGTGCGGAGGCGAGCGGAGCGGAGGCTGAACGCCACCAGACTGATGCAGTCTGAGCGGATCCGCCTCCATTCAGACTGCATCAGGGGTGGACGGCTGCGTTCGGGTCCGCTCGTGAGCTCCTTCAAACGGAGCTCACGAACGGAATACCGAACGCTAGTGTGAAAGCAGCCTAAGACACTTTTTAGTAGTTAATGATTGTATATAATTAGTTAGATTATAATCAAATATCCACATGACAGGTTCCCTTTAAATTAAAACTTTTGCCAGATATGCCCAAATAAATGGAAAAAACATGCAAACACCTGTCAAAGATTCAGTATACTTATACCATGGCAAACTGGGCATAGTACAGGGTATCCATAGTCTAACTAGTTGTCCCACAGAATCTGGAAGCCATGTTGCCTCCACTCTATCCCACAGAGGATGTCAACTGACCCTGGTGCCTTCAAAGATCTCCAGCCTGACTGAGTTACCCTATTAATGTCTCGCTAGCCTATAAGCATGTGAGTTGCAAATGAGTCCTGGTAGCGCAGGATGAAATGCAATTGTTGAGATCTTCTAGTGGGGTAGTCTGTTGGCCCTAAGTATTATGGTCTATTGTATGGACCCTTTAATTATAAGAATAACTATAGAAAATGGGTAGGTATTATAATCCATTAAGACATTGTTGGCACTGATATGTACCATGGTTTCCATTTTTACAGGACCCATGAAAGCTATTACAGTATATGATAACAAGCAACACATCTAGATCAAATAATTTTTAGTTCTGCAAGTCTAAATGAATAATTTTTAGAAAAATTTAATATATGCAGTAATCAGCTGGACGGATCATTATTGTGGATCCTTTACAAGTACCAGCACACAGTCCATACCATTGAATACCATTTTTGTTGTTGAGCTTGGAAGCTAGGCAGGCAGCATACCACCATGCACCAGCATTGCTGGATGCACAGTTAGAAGAGTGGATATCTTGGTCTTTGTCCTTTGATGAGAACTTCATGTTATCATGTGTGGCTCCTGGCTGAACTGAAGACATGGAATCTCCTGCAGTGCCTCTGTAGCTGCCCAGTCTCAATCTGTAGCCATTGACCTCATCTTCTATACTGAAGTAGTTGTAATCAGCATATTTCTCTTCATTTTTATCATCCAGAATCACAAACCGCACCTGATAGACTTTCTGCTTAGTAATGTGATGGAGATACTCCAAGCCCAACCAGTAGTCCTTCTTCACATTACCAAAGCCATATTTGTAAGTGGTCCAAGATTCATCCCAGGTTATCTCTGAGTTGAAGCTATTGCGCTGAATGACAATCCAACCCCCACTCTCTGTAGTCATGTCACAGTACACAATCAGCGGGTGTAAGCCTGTAGGACGTATGACATAGACACCACTGTCTTTGTACCGTGGGATTTCACTGCAGTCTTTTGGAAATTCTATGAGGAAGTAATGTAGGTTAATAAAGTGCATAAAAACTTTGTGAAACTGAAATAGAATATCACACTGAATGGATCTGATGGTGAACAGCCTGTCGGATCCGTCCTGCCGCTAGTGTGAAAGTTGCCTTAGATGCTGCAGTCGCTATTAATTGCGGCATCTAAGGGGTTAAACAGCCCAGATCTGCACTTCTGCTGGTCCAGACCATAAGAGCAGGAGCCTGACTTTTATGTTAGAGCTGAGTCCACGCTCTCCACTGTATGGATCTCTAAAGCACTTATTCCTGGCCATAGTAAAAGCTGGTGGTTTAGGAATAAGGCACATTAATGACCAACGTAGAAACCCGTATCGGTGGTTATTGAAGGGGTTCTCCAGGAATTAAGAAAATGAAAATGCTTAAATATTACATTAATAGAAATATATTTCCAATTACCTTTTATTAGTTTAAATGGTTTGTTTTGTCTAGAGAGCAATCATTAGGAGAAATAAAATGACAGCTGTCCTACCAGTACACACAAATTCTGTCCTAATCACACTGGAGGACAAGTTATTTCACAACTTTGACCTAAAGAGCTGCCTCATCCTCCTCTCCTACTTGTAAGGGATCATGACCCTGAATACAACTGATAAGATCTTCAGTGATTAGGACAGGCTTTGTATGGACTAATAGCATGGCGGCTATTTTATTTCCCCCTTAATGATTGCACCCCAAGACAAAAACAAGCCATTATAACTAATGAAAGGTATTTGGGAATATGTTTACTATAAAGTAATATTTAAGTATTTTCAGTAATATTATTTTCTTAAATCCTAGAGAACCCCTTTAAGGGGGCTCGTTGGGTACCCATGTTGTCTTGCTGGTAGTCCAACTCAGCCCTTTTTTTGATAAATCATGGGGCTTACCCAAATGTATACAAAGTGCTGAATATTGAACATACCTCCTTCCTTCACATTGTTATTATAACCATCTGCAGACGAATAGATATATTAATTAGGTAATTCACTCATATACATAATTCCTTCCTTCAACTGCCTCCTGATGCTGCAGTTGCTATTAATTGTGGCATCTAAATGGACATGCCCCCTTAGCTGCAGCAGAAAAGACACTCCCCTTGAGCTGTCAGCTTGATATAAATCTAGTAGAGCAATGAATAGGGAGATCTCTGGATCCATGTGAGCTTTGTTAGAAAGAGACTGTCATGTACTATATGATGTCTGAATTTATTTTCAAATTAGTTATGGGATAACACATTTAGAGGGGTTCCCTGGGAATTAAGAAAAAGAAAATACTTAAATATTACTTTACTATAAATATATTCCCAAATAACTTGTATTAGTTATAATGGCTCATTTTGTCTAGGGAGCAATTATTAGGAGAAATAAAATGGCCGCCGTTCTATTAGTACATACGGATCACCTGTCCTAATCACACAGCAATGCAAGTTAGTTCACAACACTGCTCAACACACAACTACTTTTGAGGGATAATGATACTGAATCAAGTTTATCATGATCTTCAGATGAATTTCTTTAGGAATGGAATTCATGCACAGAAATAGATTTCCATCTAGTATTTCATGTTATCACTAAGAGATATATTTATCCTTGAAGTATTCATACCCCTTGAATATTTCCACACATAAACTTCCCAAAAAATTGTGCCTTTAATTCTCCTACCAATGAGACCTGGTTAGGGGCAAATATACCGAATGGTACTGTAGTGTCCCACTAGGTAGGAGTGGGCACTACACAAGGGTCAATTGGGTAACGTGTTACTTCTGCTCACAAGGGACAGTGATGTTATCTTTATCCATGCATTTAATGTATTTTCTATGTGTTTTTACATGCAATGATTTCCCCTGTTATATGCTTTGCAGGCCTAGTGGGGTGTAATTTAGACATTCCAGACACTAGAGGGAGATAAGGAGCCCCTAGTATAAATGTCCAGGCCCAGACAGGGAGTGGTTAGGTCATAGTCAGGAGTCTGTGGAGACAGAAGTGAGAAGGCACCAGCCCAAGTTATGCTGAGAGCCTCCTCCTGATATGCAGCTGGATAGTCCTGGTTCCTAGCTGTACCAAGGGGCTAGATGGAGTACAGCCTGATTGGAGACCGTAGTGTATTCCAGGGGACTAGAGGAGTTACCTCGTCAGCCTGAAGCTCCTGAGGCTAAGGATAGCTCAGTTGAGATACCCCAGTAGCAGGACAGCACCTCCTGGGAGAAAACCTGCAGTTACCCTCAAGTCAAGCAGAGACAGTGTCATCAACTCAGATAAGTAAGCTAATGGGCAGAGGAACTATAAAAGTAAAGCAAGAATCCATACGGGAGGAAGATATATTTTACCAAGGATTTAAGCCAGCATTTAGGCATCCGGGCCTTGGGGTAGAAACCATGTCTACTTCATGTTTGGATCATTTTGGGAATTACATTTTATTTTTTGGAGACGTTACAAGGCTTAGAAGTTTAGAAGCAAATCTTGAAATTGTTCAGAAATTTTCAAAACCCCACTTTTCAAGGACCAGTTCAGGTCTGAAGTCACTTTGTGAGGCTTACATAATAGAAACCACCCAAAAATGACCCCATTCTATAAACTACACCCCTCAAGGTATTCAAAACTGATTTTCAATTTTAATCAATTTTTTCAAGGAAAGGAAGCAAGGGTTAACAGCCAAACATAACTCAATATTTATTGCCCCAATTCTGTAGTTTGTAGAAACACCCCATATGTGGCCGTAAACTACTGCACGGGCATACGGAAGGGCTAGAGGGAAAGGTGCGCCGTGTGGTTTTTAGAAGGCAGATTTTGCTAGACTGGTTTATTTACACCATGTCCCATTTGAAGCCCCCCTGATGCACCCCTAGAGTAGAAACTCCATAAAAGTGACCCCATCCAAGAAACTACACCCTTCAAGGTATTCAAAACTGATTTTACAAACGTTGTTAACCCTTTAAGTGTTCCACAAGAGTTATTGGCAAATGGAGATGAAATTTAACAATTTTAGTTTTTGGGCTAATTTTCTATTTTAATCCATTTTCTCCAGTAACAAAGCAAGAGTTAACAGCCAAACAAAACTCTATATTTATTGCCCCGATTCTGTGGTTTGCAGAAACACCCCATATGTGGCTGTAAACTATTGTACAGGCACATGGTAGGGCGTAGAGGGAAAGGTGCGCCGTGTGGATTTTGGAAGGCAGATTTTGCTGGACTGGTTTATTTACACCATATCCCATTTGAAGCCCTCCTGATGCACCCCAAGAGTAGAAAATCCATAAAAGTGACCCTATTTTGGAAACCACGGGATAAGGTGGCAGTTTTGTTGGGACTATTTTTAGGCTACATATGATTTTTGGTTGCTCTATATTACATTTTTGTGAGGCAAGGTTACCAGAAATAGAAATTCTGAAATTTCATCTCCATTTGCCTAAAAACTGTTGAGGAACACCTAAAGGGTTAATAAAGTTTGTAAAATCAGTTTTTATTATCTTGAGGGGTGTAGTTTCTTAGATGGGGTCGCTTTTATGGAGTTTCTACTCTAGGGGTGCATCAGGGGTTTTATCAAATGGGACATGGTGCCCCAAAAAAAAGGCCATCAAAATCTGCCTTCCAGAAACCATACGGCATTCCTTTCCTTCTGCACCCTGCTGTTTGGTCATACAGCAGTTTACAACCACATATGGGGTGTTTCTGTAAACTGCAGAATCAGGGTAATAAAAATTACGTTTTGTTTGGCTGTTAACCCTTGCTTTGCTACTGGAAAAAAACGGTTTAAAATGGAAAATTTGCCAAAAAATAGCTGTTTTGGTACTGTTTTTATTTTATTTTTTTGACGGTGTTCATCTGAGGGGTTAGGTCATGGGGTATTTTTATAAAGCAGATTCTTACGGACGCGGCAATACCTAATATGTCTACTTTTTATTTAGGTTTTACACTATATTATCCTTTTATAAACAAAAAAAAAAACATTTTTGTATCTCCATAGTCTGAGTCATTTTTTTTTTTTTTTTTAGCCTATTATCTTAAGTAGGGGCTCAATTTTTGCAGGATGAGAGGACGGTTTTATTGGCACTATTTTGGGGGGCATTTGACTTTTTGATAGCTTGCTATTACACTATTTGTGATGCAAGGTGACAAAAAAATACCTTTTTTGCACCGTTTTTATTTTATTTTTTTGACCGTGTTCATCTGAGGGGTTAGGTCATGGGGTATTTTTATAGAGCAGATTCTTACGGACGTGGTGATACCTAATATGTCTACTTTTTTATTATTTATTTAGGTTTTACACTATATTATCCTTTTATAAACAAAAAAAAACATTTTAGTATCTCTATAGTCTGAGTCATTTCTTTTTTGTTTTTAGCCGATTATCTTAGGTAGGGGTGCATTTTTTGTGGCATGAGAGGACGTTTTTTTTTAAACTATTTTGGGGGGCATATGACTTTTTGATCGCTTGCTATTACACTATTTGTGATGTAAGGTAACAAAAAAAATACTTTTTTTTGCACCGTTTTTATTTTATTTTTTTGACCGTGTTCATCTTAGGGGTTAGGTCATGAGGTATTTTTATAGAGCAGATTCTTACAGATGCAGCGATACCTAATATGTCTACTTTTTTTTTATTTATTTTAGTTTTACAAAATAATATTTAAAAAAATATATTTTTTTTGTTTTAGTGTCTCAAGTCTAAGAACCATAGTTTTTTTTCCCGATTGTCAGTGGCTAAATGGAATAAAAATTAGGGAAGGGGATTATAAATTTAGTACTCCATGGAAGTGTGGTACTCCCTGAAGCAACCAATAATGCAGAGGTCCGGATGATTGGGGCACGTGTCACACTGAGTGGTGGTGTCCTTCCGTTTCCCCCTCCTGTGACACACTCTGCCCCTTTTTTGGGTCTGTCCATTCTTTCCAGTATGGGGGACCACACCTGGAAAGTGTTGGCCAGGGACGATCCGGGCGCCACCAGTTCCCGAGGTACTCCGGCCTGCTCTTTCCCGGTCAGAAAAGATCAGGGCCTTGAGGACTGCCTCATAGAACTGGAGGAATCTCCCTGTGTTGCCAGCACTCCGGGACAGCAGAAAAGAGCCCGGGTTTTGCTCATGGCATTATATGGCTTGAGGACTTGATCAGAGAGATCAACTACTCCCATATACCGATTGTAGTCGACGATACAATCGGGCTTGAGGACCGTTGCTGTGGTACCTCGCACAGGGACAGGGGTGATGCCGTTAGCGTGAATTGTGGACAGTACAAGGACATCCCTCTTGTCCTTATATCTGACCAGCAACAGGTTTCTACTGGTAAGGGTACGGGTCTCACCCCTGGGGATAGGTACCTGGAGGGGGTGGGTAGGGAGGCCGCATTTTTCCGCACGGTCCCACAAGCGGACGTGGATCTGGCGGCGAGGGACTGAAACAAGGGGATACTAGTATAAAAGTTATTCACGTACAGGTGGTAACCCTTATCTAGCAGTGGGTGTATAAGGTCCCACACAAGTTTCCCGCTAACACTCAGAGTGGGGGGGACATTCTGGGGGTTGAATACGGGAATCTCGCCCCTCGTACACACGAAACTTGCAAGTGTACCCTGAGGTACTCTCACAAAGTTTGTACAGCTTCACGCTATACTTCGCCCACTTAGAGGGAACATACTGGCGGAAAATGAGTCTCCCCTTGAAAGCAATGAGAGACTCATCAACTGCGACCTCCCTTCCAGGTACATTGGCCCCAAAGCGATCGCTGACCGGCCTGATTTTGTACAGGCGCTCATAGGCAGGATCACCTTGGGGGGGACATGCTGCATTATGTGCATAATGCAGGCATTTCCGGATGGCTTCAAACCGGGTACGTGTAAAGGCCGTACTGTTAAGGTGGGTCTGGTAGAGGACGTCCCCACTCCAGTAATGCCTGACACTGGGTTTTTTGACTAGGCCCATGTGCAGTACGAGGCCCCAAAACGTCCTCATCTCGGCTGCACTGACCGGAGTCCAGCCACCGGCCCTGTTGGGCGATCACATTCGTTTGCTTCACCATCAGGTTCACAAAGTGGTCACTGAAAAAAAGACTAAAATAGTGTGGGAATCTGGATTCCTGGTTGGCCAACAAAATCAGGAATCGTACTAGTGTGGGCCACAGGGTCCCTAGCATGGCGATCCTCTTGCTAGGCCTGGCGGCGTCTCCGCCTCCTTGGGGGCTCATCATTATCGCTAGATGATGAGGAGGACGCGGATGACAAAAGGAAAATGGGGTCATCCTCGTCCTCACTGGGGCTCTCGGAGTCGGAGGGAAGCTGGGCTTATGCCTCCGTGGTCGAGAACGTCCGGCGGGCCATAGGGGAGTGTGTGTGTGTGCGTGGAAATCTTTATTTAGTGTGCGTGTGTGTGGGGGCACGGGTGTTCTAACAGAAAAAAAAACTAAATAAAAAAAGCCCCAAAAATGTGAAAAAATAAAATAAAAATTCAAACTCGCTGATCAGCCACCGGAAGCTGATCAGTGGTTGGGTGTGCGATGCGCGAACTGTGGCCGGACGCTATGAAAACCGGCCACAGTCAGCGTACGCAGAAAAAAAAAGAAAACTGCTTGCGCCCCCAAAAATGTGTGGGGGGGGGAGGGCGGGGCAGGGGGGCAAGCTGCAGCACCCCTGGGGGGTCTAGGGTCACACAGCTGTGCTGTGGACCCCAGACACCCGATTAGGGTGATGCAACAGTTAAAAACTTTTTTTTTTCCACTAATTTTCCCTGAATATCCCTGCCTAAGCTAACCTGTCTCTAACCTTACCCTAAATACCTTTTAGTGCCAGATGGCACTGTGGAGAGTCAGAAGAGGGTGCTGGCTCTGGAGATCCACTGCAATAATTTGAACCTCCCACCCACCCCTGCAGCCAATCAGAGCTGATCCTGAGAGGTGATGTCACCATCACCTCTCAGGATCGCACAATGGTGATTGGTGGTGTATTATCACACCACCGATCACCATCCTGTTCCGGGTTATCGGGTCCCCAGAGACCCGAATAACCCAGAAACGCAGCAAACCGCAGGTCTGAATTGACCTGCGGTTTGCTGCGATCACCCCCGCGCATTGTCCCAATCCCCGCGCGGCGGGATTCGGAACTACACATGACGTACCGGTATGTCATGTGTCCTTAAATACCAGGACATCATGACGTACCGATACGTCATGTGTCCCCAAGAGGTTAAGGGGGCTTGTTGGGTATCTATGTTGTATTGCTGGTAATGCAACTCAGCCCTTTTTTTGATAAATCATGGGGCTTAGATCATACAAGTGTATTACTGTAGTGCAGCGGCAGCATGGAGCGCACAGCGTCATAGCAACCAATGACGCCGTGAACTCCTTCTGTCAGCAGGATGCCAGGGCGGGATACCACGGCCGTGTGCATTTGGCCTTACCCAAATGTATAGAAAATTCTGAATACTGAACATACCTCCTTCCTTCACATTGTTGTTTTGACCATCTGCAGACAAATTGATATATTAATTAGGTAGTTCACTCATATACATAATCATTATAAACATAAACACATTAACCCATTACCATATTAATAAAAATGCGGTGTATTCGTTCATTCTAACGGGTGTACTTTAAAGGGGTTGTCCCACAAAAAATATTTTACCGTTTTCAAAACAGCACCTGGATCTGAATTATTTTGTAAGTGCATGTAATTAAAAATTTAGCATAGCCACTGAGTATGTATCTGTATAGCGCCACCTGCTGCTTGTTTTTCTTATTTCTTTGTCCTGCTCACTGAGATGGCCACACATGCTCAGTTTCATCCTTCAGCTGCCTCCTGAGCTGTGATAGGGAGAGCTGAGACACGCCCCCTGAGCTGAAGCAGAAAAGACACTCCCCTTGAGCTGTCAGCTTGATATAAATTTGGCAGAGCAATAAATGGGGAGCTCTCTGGATCCATGCAAAGTACAGAGCTTTGTTAGAAAGAGACTGCCATGTGCTATAATGTCTGATTTAATTTTTTTACATTAGTCATAGGATAACCCATTTAACCACTTCACATCCGGCCCATTTCCCCCTTCCTGACAGAGCCTAAGGCCGAATGCACACGGCCGTGGAACACGGACGTAAGCGGTCCGTGGTATCCCGGCCTGGCATCCTGCTGACAGCAGGAGCGCATGGCGTCATTGGTTGCTATGACGCCGCATGCTTCATGCCGCTGCTGCACTACAGTAATACACTCGTATGATCTACGAGGCATACGCCTTTTTGATCGCTTGGTGTTGCACTTTATGTGATGTTAGGTGACAAAAATCTTTTTTTTTTGGGCACTGTTTTTATTTATTTTTTGTATGGTGTTCACCTGTGGGGTTAGGTCATGTGATATTTTTATAGAGCTTTTTCCTACGGATGCAGCAATACCTAATATGCCAACTTTTTTTATTTGACTTTAACACAATAATAGCAGTTTTGAAGAAAAATAAACATATTTTAGTGTCTCCATTGTCTGAGAGACATATTTTATTAATTTTTTTGACCGATTGTTTTAGGTAAAGTCTATATTTTTGCAGGATGAGGTGAGTGTTTTATTGGTACTATTTTGGTGGGCAAATATCTTTTTGATCGCTTGGTATTGCAATTTTTGCGATGTAAGGTGACAACAAATAGCTTTTTGGACACTGTTTTAGGGGTTAGGTCATGTGATATTTTTATAGAGCTGGTTGTTACGGATGCGGCGATACCTAATATGTATACTTTTTTAAATTTATTTCACTTTAATACAATAATAGCATTTTTGACACAAAAAAATGATGTTTGAGAGCTATATATATATATATTTTTAGCAATTTTATGTAGGGGCTCATTTTTTTAGGATGAAGTGACGGTTTTATTAGTATGATTTTTGATCACTTGGAGTTGCACTTTTTGTGATGTAAGGTGACAAAAATTGCTTTTTTTGACACAGTTTTATATTTTTTTGATGGTGTTTATCAGACGGGGTGGCTCATGTGATATATTTATAGAGCCGGTCGTTACGGACGCAGCAAAACCAAATATGTCTATTTTATTTGTTTTTGTTCCATTTTTAACATTTTTTTTAATTATCTAATTAGGGAATACTTTTTTCTTTTTCTTTTTTTTTACACTTTGCTTCCCCCATAAGGTCATACAAGACCTCTGGGGGACATTCACCTTCACTTTATTTTTTTTTTTTCACCATTGATTTCTCCTGTAACTGGGGCTGACATAGTAGCCCCAGTTGCAGGGGAAATACACACACCCAGAGATGCTGTACAGCATAATACAACGCTGTACAGCCTCAGTGCAGGGCTGATCGAGGTCTGTAGAAGACCCGACAGCTCCTGCACTCTCCTGGCCCCGGCAGTCGCATAGTGCTTCCTGATCTGTATACACAACGCTCGCTGAGTGCTGTGTATGCAGCGATCTAGAAGGCAGAGACACCCGGGAACTATCCCTGCCTTCTCTCTGGGGTGGCCTGCTGTAACTGACAGCAGGCCCCCCGCTCAGCAGCTGCACGATTAGCGTGCAGCTGCCATCTCTGAATGGACAGTCCAGAACGTCCATTCAGAGAAAAACATCCACCCATAGAATGTTTATATCCTATGGGTGGATGTGAAGTGGTTAAAGGGGTTCTCTGGGAAGAAAATGAAAATACTTAAATATTACCTTATTATACATATATTCCCAAATACCTTTCATTAGTTGTAATTGCTCGTTTTGTCTAGGGAGCAATCATCAGGGAAAACAAAATGGCCGGCGTCCTATAAGTACACACAAAACCTGTCCTAAACAGCAGGACAAGTTACTTCACAACACTGAGGTAAAGAGCTGCCTCATCCTCCTCTCTGCTCTGCGTGTCAGAGATTATGATCCTGAATACAGTTTAATATGATCTTCAGCTGAATCTCTGTAGGAACGGAGTTCATGAGGAGATATGAAGTACAGAGAGGATACTGGGGATGTGATAATGAGCAGTCTCCATTACCACAGCCTATCCTGTCTGTCCTCTGTACTTCATGACTCCTCAGGGACTCCATTCCTACAGAGATTCAGCTAAAGTCCTTATCAGCTGTATTCAAGATTATAATCCCTGTCAAGTAGAGCAGAGAGGAGGGTGAGGCAGCTTTTTAACTCAGTGTTGTAAAGTAACTTGTCCTTCTCTGTCATTAGGACAATGTGTACTAATAGGACAGTGGCCCTTTTATTTTTCCTAATGATTACTCCCCAGACAAAACGAGCCATTATAGCTAATAAAAGGCATTTGGGAATATATTTATAATAAAGTAATATTTAAAGGGCATGCCCAGGTTCAGAGATGAACCTGCACATAACCCCTTCTTCACCCCTTCAGCCTCTCTGAATGGAGCATCGGAGCATTTCTTCATATCCGGTGACCCACCAGGCTTTCTTACAGTATGCTAGGCGGAAGTTTCTGCCTAGCAGTGTTCCTGGTGATGTCACCGGCACTAATGGGCAGCCTTTAGCGCTGCCCTAGCCTGTAAAACATCCTAAGGCAGCGCTAAAGACTACCCATTAGTGCTGGTGATATTAACAGGAACACTGCTAGGTGGAAGCCTCCGACTAGCAGTGTAAAAATGTAAACAAACAGCCCTTGACCTGCATGAAATACTCCGATGCTCCACTCAGAGGGACTGAAGGGGTGAAGAACAGGTTATGTCTGGGTTCAGCTCTGAACCTGCACAACCCCTTTACAGTATTTTCATTTTTTTAATTCCCGGAGAACCCCTTTAAGCCTGGTTTTACTAGGAAAGTAAAAAACAAAACACATACTATTCTCATCAAAATTGTCCCCCCGTTTTGGATTCCTGCGGTGACGAGTTGATGCTGTGCACACGAGGGCCAAGATGCACAAGCAGTAGAAAATGTCTAAAAATGAGAAAGAGAAGACACATGACACTATGTATAAAAGTGCAAGACAAACGAACAAGAAGTTATTTCTAGGAGAATCATATCTTGTCTTTTGTTTACCCAGGGCAAACATTCAGTTTTCTGCCCTGGTAATGGAGGTCTAAGTGTATGTGTATCTTACCACAGTGTTTCTGCCCTGTGTGAAACCCCCTTTCAGTAAACTAGTGGCCTGCTCTGTACAAGATAGTCTGTAATCAGCGTCTCCCGTTCACTCACCCATTTCGTCTTCTTGCCTGCTTCTTCTGTACTATAAAAACATTAATATCCTTACAATCTCCTCACTACCTTATCAACTAAAGCTAAATCTGTTGCCTAACTAATTAAAACGTGCAAAGTCCTCATGTGTTTTGAAAGTATGAGGTTGGGTTAACGTGTTCAGGTTTATTCATGCAGTTTTTGCATCCAAAGCCAGAAAGGGATCTTAAAGGTAGGACATCTATAAAGAAAATGCTGAATCTTTTCCTCTTTTTGAATCCACGTCAGGCTTTGGTTTCAAAAACGACATTAAAACTAAACCTCTCATACATCAAGCAACCATAAAGCAAAAAACTACCAACAGGTGAACTAATTAAAACATATATCCCACCTCTGGCCAGGTATTATTGATAATCTATATGAAATAGCATGTGTTGATGTGTTGGAAGAAAGAAAAATGGGTAAGCAAACGACTTTGACACGGGCCTAATTTTGAAGGCCAGACAACTGGGCTAGAGCATCTCCAAAATGAGGGGTCCTCTTGGGTGTTCTGCGTATGCAGTGGTCAGTACCTGGTCCAAAGCTCACTGATGTGTGTGGGTAGTGAGCGCTAGTCCATCTGATCCAATTCTGCAGAGGAGATACTATAGCACAAACTGCTGAAAAGTTACATTGAATATGATAGGAAGGAGTAAGAACACCAATGCTTCGCAGCTTGCTGTGTAAGGGCCTGCATTGACACAGACCGGTCAGAGTGCCCATTTTGACCCACGTCCATTACTAGAATCACCTATAGTGGGAATATGAGCATCAGAACTGAATCATGAAAGAAGGTGGCCTAGTTTGATAATTTCAGGGCATTTACTGCAAATGAAATTTTTTTGTAATTTGATCATTCTCTAGCTATGCTCCTTTAAATATGTAGGAAACATTGTTTCATTTTTGAAAATAAAAATGAAATAAGGAAAACACCTATGTATCTCTTTCTTTTTAACTTAAAGCATGACATTTAAAGATATGCAGTCATGTGCGCATATATGTACCTAGAACGCTATATCTGACCATTGAATGACATACATGCTGCATTTTCAGCAGTGTTCTCTCTGCTTGCTACATTGACAATTCTCAGACTTCCTGAGCTAATGGGTGTAGACTAGCTGCTATGATGTCTCCCATTGAGCACACATGAAAAAACAGGAAATTCTGCTTCCTAACTCACCCTAATACACTCAGAATCACTGAGATGCATCATGAAAGACATTATAGAGAAGTACAGAGTAGTACATCAAGTAAAACAAGCACTTGGGGTAAGATATATAACTTACTAAGGCTACTTTCACACTCGCGTTTTGGCTTTCAGTTTGTGAGATCCGTCATGGGCTCTCCCAAGCGGTCCAAAACGGACCAGTTTTGCCCTAATGCATTCTGAATGGAAAAGGATCTGCTCAGAATGCATCAGTTTGCCTCCGATAGGGCTCAATTCCGCTCTGGAGGCGGACACCAAAATGCTGCCTACAGCGTTTTGCTGTCCGCTTGACGAAACTGAGCCAAACGGATCCGTCCGAGCACACAATGTAAGTCAATAGGGACGGATCGGTTTTCTCTGCCACAATCTGCCACAATAAAAACCTGGTCTGTCTCCCATTTGACTTTCAATGAAGTTTATGACGGATCCGTCTTGGCTATGCTACAGATAATACAAACGAATCTGTTCATGACGGATGCATGCGGTTGTATTATTGTAATGGATCCGTTTTTTCAGATTCATGACGGATCCGCCCAAAACGCGAGTGTGAAAATAGCCTAATACCTGTAGCTTCTGCAGCTTTTCTCTCTGAGCTTTTGTCTCTTTCACTGCAGCTCACTCCTCCTTCCACTCCATAGACTGAATCACTCAGTGAGAGAAAGTCAGTCTTGATCTCTTAAGCTGAATTTAGCTGAGAATTCAGAGTGAATGTTAATTTAGGAAGCAGGAAGGAAAAGGAGCTTCATAAGTATTGAAAGATGTATTTTTCTCTGATAAGATACATCATGCAAGTTTTTTTGTATTAGTTTGTACTATTGAATGGTCAGTTGAATGGTTAGTGACTAGAAATAAGAAAAATGATTCAAAATTAAATTAACTCATTTAGAGTTTCCCAAAAATGAACGGCCTCCAATATTTTACATATCTCAATAGTGAGCACAACAGTGCAGGGAATATGAAGACAGGGGTTATATTACCCTGGTTTGGCCTTGGCCAGCAGGCTTACTCTTAATTCCTTGCAGTCAGCTTCACAGGCAATCAGGAAGGACAATATAGACTTGCCAAATATACTCTGTAAGGTTTCAAGCTGATTTGCCACAAACATGGCAATTTAGACAAACAATACCATTTTAGGGTCTTATAAGGACAGTGTTAGGAATTGGGAAGATATATTTTAGTTGGGTGCTATTATTTATTATTAAAGCACCATTCCTTGGCGCTGTACATATGATAAGGGGTATGCATACATAATTAAAAAAAACTAAAAAACAAGTATTTGAATTGATACAGAAGGAGAAGGGAGAAGGATACAGTAGGTGAGGGTAAAGGTGGTCATAGCGGTCTAGTGGCAGCAGGTTTACTGTACGTTGTAGGCTTGTCTAAAAAGGTGGGTTTTCAGGTTTCTTTTGAAGGTTTCCACAGTAGGTGAGAGTCTGATATGTTTTGGTAGAGAGTTCCAGGGTACGGGTGCTGCACGGGAGAAATCTTGGAGGTGACTGTGGGAATAGGAGATAAGAGGAGAGTAGAGGCGGGAGTCTAGTGAGGATCGGAGATTGCGGGAGATCAGGTTACAGATGTATTTAGAGGACATGTTGTAGACAGCCTTGTATGTCATGTTTTGTACTGGATTTTCTGGGCAACAGGGAGCCAGCTATTGGCAGAGAGAAGAGGCAGGAGAGTAACAGGAGGAGAGGTAGATTAGTCGAGGATTCATTGGAGGGGTGTGAGAGTGCTAGATGGGAGACCATAAAAGAGGATGTTACAGTAGGCGGGGGATGATGAGGGCGTGTACAGGCATTTTTGCATACTCAGGAGGGGAATGTGCGGATCAGAGAGATATTTTTGAGTTGGAGGTGGCAGGAGGTGAAAAGGGATTGGATTTGCGGTTTGAAGGACAGAGCAGAAATCAAAGGTTACCCTAAGGTTTCATGTACACGAACATATTTTTGGTCTGCATTTTCTGTGAATTGGATGCGGAGCCATTCATTTCAATGGGTCCGCAAAAATGTGGACAGCAGAAAAAAAAGACAGAGCATGTCCTATTCTTGTCCATTTTGCAGACAAGAATAGGCATTGTTACAATAGATCCGCAAAAAAAAAAAATGGATGCCATGCGGACATCATCTGTATTTTTTGCAGATCCGCCAAAACCGAAAAATACATGAATGCACCCTAAGCCAATGGACTTGGTTGACCGGGGAGAGTGTGCAGCCATTGACGTTGATAGAAAGGTTTGATGAGGGAGCTGAGTGAGATGGGGGAAAAATGATAAATTCTGTTTTATCTATGTTAAGTTTTAGAAACCAAAGGAGAAGAAGAAGGCTATAGAGGATAGGCATTGCGGGATTCTGGATAGTAGGGTGGTGATATCTGGACCACAGAGGTAAATTTGTGTGTTGTCAGCATAGAATTGATACTGAAAGATATGGGACTCTATGAGCTGTTCCCAAGCCGAAAGTGTAGATTGAAAAGAGCACGAGTCCTACGTCAGAGCCTTAAGGGACACCGACAGAGAGGGGGTCTCGACCTCTTCGTCTTTTCGTCTGTGGGACCTCTGGAGCTCTCCAGCAGGTTAAGAGACAAGGCATTTGTTTGCTTCTTGCTTCAGAAAATCAAGCACTTCAAAACAAGATAGAGGACTTAGAAAATAGATCAAGGCGCAACAACGTTCGCATAATCGGTTTCCCAGAAGGAGTTGAAGGCCGTCATCTAGAGGAACAACTTAAAGATGTGCTTATGAACAGATTTGGCAGCGATAACTTTTCCTCCATGTTTCAAATAGAAAGAGCCCACCGAATTCCGGGAAGGAAACCCATCCCAGGGAGACCCCCGCGTGCAGTTTTAATTAAACTATTACTGTCCGCGGATAGAGATAGTATCTTGAGGAGAGCAAGAGAATGTACACCTATTGAATATCAGGGTACAAAACTGCTCTTCTTTCCTGATTTTGCGCGGCAGACTCAGGAAAGAAGAAGAAATTTTACAGAGATAAAGAAACGCTTGGCGGCTAAGGAGATTAAATACTCCTTACAATAGCCAGCGAAATTAAGAGTAATTCATAACGGGTCTTCCCTTTTTTTTGAGTCATCACAACAGGCATCAGACTGGATGGATCAAATGGGCATCTGAAATTGTGCTTCACTATGATTGGAGGGATAGGAGGGGGGGCCAGGCTGGGGGAGAATGGCCGGAGGTTAGAGGTTCGCTGACTAGTTCGGGCGGATCAAGAGGGGGGGGGGGGGACCCACCTTGCAGGAATATTTTTTTTCTTTTTTTTTCTTTTTTCTTCTTTTGTGAGAGATGTCCACTAGAATTGTAGCTTGGAACGTCAGAGGACTTGGGGAAAGAGTTAAAAGGCAAGCGATTATGGATGCATTAAAAATATATCTTCCAGCAATTATCTGTATAGTAGAAACTCACCTAACTAGGGAAACCTTGTCCCGCCTGACAACGGGATGGCAGTCCCAATCGTATCATTCTACCTTTAGTGGCTCCTCCAGGGGTATTTCGGTTCTTATTCATAACTCCATAGATTTCACCCTTATAAAGTCTCATATAGATGCCCAGGGCAGATTTATTTTCTTGCATGGCAAGCTTAATGGTGATAGCTATATCCTAGCCTTTTTCTATATACCTCCGCCATTTTCAATGTACCCACTGCTTCAGTTAATGCTCTTTTCTGAAAAGAGACCAGAATGCCGCTTAATCCCTATAGGGGATTTTAATGCGGTCATGGATCCTAATAAAGACAGATTTTCACTCGATGTTGAAAAGGGGAGGTATCCTTGTAACTCCCCGCTGCCTCAATTCTGCTCTGAGGTGGGAGTGGTGGATATATGGGAGCATCTCGGTGGAGGAAAGAGAGTATACTCCTGTGTCAGTAGGGGGGGCAGAGCAATGTCTAGGATCGATCTAGCATTTACTAATGAGAGCAATCTGAGTAATATCTGTAAGATGCGATACGGAGTAAGAACAGTTTCGGACCATTCACCCCTACTGGTTGAGGTTCGCAGTGGGAAGAATAAGGATACTAGGGGGCTAGGATTTAAGCTAAATCCATACTGGCTAACTATTCTGGACAATCCGCAGACGATTAAACTACTGATATCCTCCTTTTGGGAGGTTAACCTTCCCTCTGCTAATATCAACATAGTATGGGATGCCTTGAAAGCATATTTGAGGGGGATCTTTATAAGTGAGATTGCCGCAGTAAAGAGAACATTTAGGAAGAAAGAGGAGGAACTGGGTAAGATCGCTGCACTCACAGCTGAGCGATACGCTAGCCATCCCACTGAGCACAACAGGCAAGAGATGCAGAAGGCTAGTTGCTCCTTGGAGAAATATGTAACAGAGAAAGCAAATCATAGGGTATTCTTCAAGGGGCTCAATTATTTCATCGAGTCTGGACGTCCGGGCAAGCTTCTAGCTAGAATAATTTCGCAACAAGATAAGAAAAAACAATCTATCATCTCAATTCGTAATGTAGAGGGCGAAACCATAACAGATCCAGAGGGAATTGGGAATATTTTTCTACAATATTTTGCTCAGATATATAGATCTTCCCCTGGACTGTCGTCTGAACTGGTGATGCGGTTCCTGGAGAAAATTCCACTTTCTACGTTAAATGAAACTCAAAAAGAATATCTGGAGGAGGAGCTCTCTCTTGCTGAGTTGCAGGAGGCCCTTGGGTCCATCTCGGGGAACTCATCGCCAGGAACAGACGGCCTTCCATATGAGGTCTATCGCAAGCATAGTGAGGTGATCCTCCCCCAGCTGCTGGAGGTTTTCTCCCAAGCAGCACAGGGAGGGAGATTACCACACTCTATGATGGAGGCCCTTATTGTTCTAATTCTAAAAAAGGATAAAGATCCGGCCGAATTGAGCTCCTATAGACCAATCTCCCTATTAAACACAGACGCTAAGTTACTATCAAAAGTCCTTGCTAGGAGGCTCTCGCGGGTTTTCCCTACGATTATTCATCCGGATCAAAACGGCTTTATGCCAAACAGGGGCACCCATCACAATTTGCATAGGCTATTTATGAATATTCAATCCCCGGGGCGCGGCGCCCGCTCCTACCTGTCGTTGGATGCTGCTAAAGCCTTCGACAGGGTGGAGTGGATTTTTCTTTGGGAGGTAATGAAAAAAATGGGCTTTGGCCCAAAATTTATGGCAATGGTCCGGCTACTCTATAACTCCCCAGTCGCCAGGATTAGGATCAATGATTTGATGACAGAGAGCTTTATTCTGGGAAGAGGCACCCGCCAAGGTGGTCCCCTTTCTCCCCTTTTATTTAATATTTATATCGAACCCTTAGCGGCCATGATACGACATGATCCGGAGGTGGCCAGTTTTGGCATAATGGGGAAGCATGACCGTGTGTCCCTCTACGCAGATGACATTCTGGTTTTTATTCATCAAACAAATACCACTCTCCCTTGCATAATGGATCTGGTCGGTCACTTTTCCGACATATCCGGACTTGAGATCAATTGGGAGAAGACCGTACTTCTCCCTATAGACGAGCTGCAAGGCGAATTAAATAATCAGATAACAATCTCTGATTCAATAAAGTACCTGGGGATAATAATTTCCGCCAAACCTCAGGAATATCTGCAGCTTAACCTGTTCCCCTTGCTGATGAAGTTGAGAGCAAAAATTAAGATATGGCAGAAAATTCTGCAAGCAAGAGCAGATAGAATTTCATTAATAAAAATGGTAGTGCTGCCCCAGGTTCTTTATGTCCTGCGCAACTCGCCTATATGGATTACAGACAAGCATTTTAGATTGATAGAGCGGATGCTCAATGATTTATTATGGGGGAGGAAGCGTGTGAGACTGAAGGCACTCTATTTCTCCATGCCTTATAGGCGGGGAGGTCTTAATCTCCCATATTTTAGGGGTTATTTTGTGGCCTCCCAACTCTGCCTTTTTAGTGACTGGGAAAATAGTCCTTTCTGCAGTAAAGTGGTGAAGGAGGCAGGTTTTTCTGATTTCTTCACTGTACTGGAATCCGATTACCTATTAAATATACTGAGCGGTTACACACTTTTCTGCAGAATGGCTATAAAGACCTGGTCGGTTATAAGGGCTTGGTGCGCAGTTAAGGCATCGCTTATCTGCACCCCATTATGGCACAATCCGAAACTTCTTAATCTAAACGACTTAAGTTGCAGTCAGTACTGGAGGACTAAAAATGTGCAGTACTTACATCAAGTAGTCAGGGGTGGACAAATTTTGCCTCTTATGGAATTAGGGGCAAAATTAGGTGAGGTGGCCTGGTTCGCATATTTTCAATTGAGGTCAGCACTCTTTAGCACTTTGAATAGTCACCTTTTTATTATAGACACTCCTTTATTTTTACAGGATTTAATTTGTAAGAAAACTGCCACGAGAATCAAATTATCTTACTGCTATAGACACTTAATGGATAATTTTTTTCGGGATGTTCTTTCTCCAGGACAGAGAGCCTGGTCTTCTCTTCTTTCAGAGGAGGGTCCCCCAAACTGGGAGAATATAGGGGAAAGCTTAAAATTGGTTTCACACAATTCTAACCACATTGTTGTTCAATTTAATATTCTGCACAAAATTTATGCGACACCTATATGGCTATAAAGAAGAGGACTCCGGACCTCCTCTGACTGGGAACGGAGACGGGGAAAATGCTATCTGTCCGGCTTTTCAGCATTTATTCTATAGATGTAGAATGTGAAGGTTCAAATGTCGACACTATTATGTATATTCGTATGAAATTATTGTCAACCACGTTCACAGATTAGAATTGGCGGACTTATGGATTTTATAATGTTAATTATGTAATATGTATTTAAGTTTTTGTATCACAACAAATAAAATTTAATTAAAAAAAAAAAAAAAAAAAGAGACAAGGCATTTGCATTATTTCATCCAGGCCTATATTGCATCTTGAGTACCCATTGAGGAGAATGTACAGGGGCGCTGCTCTCCTCTTTGATTACCTTCGCACCTTCCAAATGTACTGTTCTCCAGTTGCTCTGACACATTCAATCCTCATCTGACACAATTATTGGGGTGGTGGTGGCCATATCAGTCGACCTGATGCACCATAGGAAACACATCTGCCACTAGTTCTCTGGGTGCCAGTACTTGTTCATCCTGGACTGTGCATAAGGTTCGTCCCACAGCTATCCCTTCTTTCTGTAGTGCAAATTTTACCATCACTGTAGCTCCTTACAATCTGTGGCAAGTGCCCACTGGCAGGAGTAGCAACACTTTATGGCCAGCTTGCACTTCCAAAGAAGTTAAAAGAGGGTCTCATACATCCCACTTTTCCTACCAGGCCAGACAGGCACTATTTGAGCGATCTCTGCAAAGCCACCTGTGGTGGTTTCAAATTTGGGACAATCTTCCAATACTTGGGACCCAGCTCTCGATCCATTAGTCCATCTAATTCTTGCAATACATTCATCCCTAGTATCACAGGGACTTCTGGATCAATTGCACGCTATACCACCACCACTCCTTTCTTTTCCATCGTCCAGCCCCCAAGCTCAATGGCACCTTGCATGACTCCGACCATTGGAATGGGCAGACTATTGATAGCTTTCATATTCACCCAGTCTGCACATCCCTGGTGCAGGGCAGAGGGAAAGTGTGTCTTGAAGACTTTCTTGGCCATTGTCGTTATTTGTGACCCAGTGTCTACTAGACAGGACGGATCTACTCCATTAAACTTGACTGTAACAACTGGGCTCTCTCCTACTAAGTCCATAGCTTCCAGCAGTACACAAATCTGTACTTCCACCTGCGATTTGCCACTCAATCGCAGGTGGAACTAGTTTAGATCTCTCTCTGGTTGCTGATAATGCCAGGGTTGGGGCAGTTCTTGATGAAGTAACCCTCCTGATTACATTTCTGGCATCTTATTACAGGTTGGGCCCCTCTGTAGAACTGTCTGTGTGTTGGATAGGATTTTCATTAATCTGAGGTGCCACTCTCTCCTTTCTCACAGTTAGTGTCTCCTCTTCCAATGATAACACCCGGGCCTCCACACTCTTCTCTTTGGTGGGATTTACCTCTACTTGCTGGGCTATTGTGACTGTTGCACCCTGTTCCTCCCTTTTCCATGGTAATAGCTTCCTTAAGCACCTGGTGTAAGGTTAAGTGGGGCTCCAGCTTGAGTCTCTCGTGTAGGCTCCTCCATAATGGTTGACTCCTTCGAGCGAGGAGAAATTGATCTCGCAGTATCTCTGCCACATTACTGAAGGATGTGAATTCCTGTCCTTCCTTTCTTCTGTCTTTCCGGCTTCCCCTTCTAAATGCTAGCTCTACTTTTAGATGTGGGGCAACATTACACAGATGTGCGGCTCCCTCCAGCTTCTCTTTCCAGTCTTCTAGTAACTCATTGGATCCGCTAAACTTGGGTAGGTGGCTCAGTAGTGCCCCTACCGGGATCATGAGCTGTGTCCCGCTCATGGAGGATGTGGCACCTTCTGTTGCCATATCCATCCTGCCGTCTACTTGTAAGGTATGCAGGTGGATGGCGACAAACTCACTCTGACAACTGAGGAGCGCTGGAACGGATTTACTAAAGATGATTTTGCAGTACAGCAACAAACTACTGTACTTGTGAAACTGTTAAATTTTTATTCAATAGGGACACTTTAAGAAACTGAGTTGATACTAGGGAAGGTGTACGGTAACTACAGTCTCTGTAGAATTGGTTTAACTTTATACAGTCTCTCAGGGGCCACACTTATGTTCCTGCTAGAGGGCAAGGGACCCTCCTGGTATTTGATCTCTATCTCTCCAAGGCGGGACCTTTCTCTTTTCTGCAGTGGAGAATCAGGCTAGGCACTTCTGAGGCCTTGCTTGTCTGGCAAATGTGCTCCATACTCTGCTCCTTTCCACTGATCCGTATTGCACTCTTCCTTCAGTGTCACACAATGCTCTGCCTGCCACAGCCTCTCTGTACCTCTCTGGGCTGCACTACTTCACCTGGGTGGCCGCATTACACCACCCCTGAGCTCTGGCAACGGACCCTGCTTTGGATCTCCTGCACTGCACACTTCTTCTCTAGGCCCTGGCTGAAGTGCTCTTCCTGTGTACCAGGCTTTGTCTTCCCCTGTTATCTCTAGATGGGAACTGGCTCCCTCTGCTGGACTGGAATGATGACAACAAGTCTCTATTCCCCAGCACTGCAACAGATGCTCCTGACACTACACTACAAATACTACTGTGTATATAAACATGAATGGGCATCTGCTCCAATTAATGGATCATTTTTGGAACATGTTTTAATTTAAAAAATCATAGCAATTCTGACATTGAAAAGCGTTTTTTAAACAGGCTGTTCATTACCGTTGACGATTTACCCATAGCCATATACATCACTTTCATATTACTAATGCCGTCTTTCTATTAAGAGCTTTAAAAGGGTTGGATAAAGTCCTGGGAGACCCCAAAGTGTCATACACCCCTTTTAACCCCTTAGTGACCACTGATACGTGTTTTTACGGTGGTCACTAAGGGGCCTTAGGCTGGGCCACCACTTTTTTATGGCGGCCCAGTCTAAGCGCTGCACCGGTCCTCTGTGCTGCAGGGAGCGGGAACCTGGCTCTCACATGAGAGCCGCAGCCGTGCTCTAACAGCAGGAGTGCTGTTACGGACTGTTTAACACTTTACATGCCGTGGGTAATGGCGCCCGCCACATGCAAAGAGGTGACAGAGGGAGCGGACCTGGCTTCCGATGTAGGCCTTGGTCCTGGCTGTAGTAGCCTCTCTGGCACAGCCTGCTGGTCAATGTTAAAATAGCATTGCTATTAAAATGTAATTGAAAAAATTACACTTTTTTTCTATTGAAAATATGCTTTTCAATAAAATAAATTGGGATTTCCGCATCCATAATGACCCGGAAAACATAAATATCACGTAAATTAACCCCTAGGGTGAACGCCGTAAAAAAAAAAAAAAAAAAAAAAAGACAGAATTGCTACATTTTTTCTTAGTTGCCACCGAAAAAACTTAACAAGTGAAAAAAAGCGCCATTTACTCCAAAATGATACCAATGAAAAATACAAGTTGTCCCGCAAAATTCAAGCCCTTACGCAACTCCATAAAAAAGAAAAAGATAAAGTTATGGGTCTTGGGAAGCGGCAGTGCAAAAACATTTTTTTCTTTAAAAAAAAAGGGTTTTATTGCAAAAAAGTAGTAAAACCTAAAAAAAATATATGTATTTGGTATCACTGTAATCGTACTGACCCATATAATAAAGATATTATGTTATTTATACCAAAAATGAACGCCATAAATTTTATAACGTAAAAACGCAGTGGCTGTATTGCTGTTTTTCCCATCTCCCTCCCAAAAAGAGTTAATAAAAGTTATTCAGAAAATTATGTGTACCCCACAATGGCTCCATTCAAAAACTACAACTTGTCCCGCAAAAAACAAGTCCTCATAAAGCTGTATAGATAGAAAAATAAAAAAGTTATAACTCTTGGAACGCGGTGATGAAAAAAGGAAGAAAAACACTTGGTCAGTATAGCCCAAAACAGGCTGGTCACTAAGGGGTTAAGGGCAATCAGTGCACTTTCAATTCCAATCAAATGTATTTGTCTGCTGGATTCTTTTCTTCCATGTTCTGGTCTGGGCTTGTTTTCTTCTAGCTGGGGCATTAATTACATTGTTTACTATGTCCACTGACTTTATGACATTAGGACTTTGATACTATATTATACTTCATTTACTACAGAAGCATAAAAACATAAAAGCTGACAAGTAAACCTCACACAAACGAAGATAGAGACAGATTGTTATCTAAGAACTTGGATTCTTTTCTTTTTAGATTAAGGCTCATGCATACGAACATATTTTCTTTCCGTGTCCTTTTTTTTGCGGACTGGATACGGAACCATTAATTTTAATGGGTCCACAAAAAAAAAACGGAAGGTACTCCGTGTGCATTCCGTTTCTGTATGTCCGAATTTCCGTTCCGCAAAAAAATAGAACTTGTCCTATTATTGTCCGCATTATGGACCAGCTGTTCCGTTCCGCAAAATACGGAATGCACATGGACGTCATCTATATTTTTTGCAGATCCATTTTTTACGGTCATCTATACGGTCGTGTGCATGAGGCCTTAGACTTTTATTATTGTGTATATGGAGTCTGTATATATCAGAGGATCATAAATGCCTCCCAGTATTTTGTTATCAGCCTTAGCTCCGGCAGTACAATGTTGGTCATTTGCACCAAATAAGCAACTGTGGAAAGCGAAGTGCAGTTGATTTAAACAAGTCACGTGTTCTGAAATGCTTAGTACATTGGTATAGTTATAGTGCATACACATCCAGAGAACTGTCAATAAAAAGTATTATACTACAAAACTAAAATTTCAGTTGAAACATGGCAACTAGTGTAAATGCAATGCTAATGACTAGGGGTCAATGCCCTGCTGTAGGCTGATAGCTGTAGGCTGTTCGGGCATGCTGGGAGTTGTAGTTTTGCAACAGCTGGACGGCCGCAGGTTGGGGGTGACTGCTGTATGGAGACCTGTCTTTGTACAGCATTAAAATGTATGGTCTTCGCAGAGGTAAAATTAGTTATGTCCAAAGTCTCACGAGCAGTGATGGCCAGTTCGCAGTGTTCGCAGATGAACACATGCGATCTGCCATCTGTCACGACCCTTGGTCAGGGTCGTGACTCCTTGGGTGCCGCATGCTGTTGCCCGCGGTTTGGGAGTTCGTCAACCGCAGCTGGGGCACTTAGTTGTTTGCCTCAGGTGCGGTTGCCGCGGACAACAAGTGTGCGTGCAGTTGCCCTTGGCAACGGGTTTTGTGTGAATGCCGTTTGTATGTCTGTGTGCACTTTGTGTTTGTTGTGCACGAGGTGATGTTTTATATGCACCTGGACTCCTCCCTTCACCTGCGGTTGTCCGCGGCAACGTCTGGCGATGTTTGCATGCTGTGGAAGTGTCTCGGCCTGTTGGCTGTTCTGGAGGACACGGTTGCCACGCATGCCGTTGCCGTCGGAGACAGGTGAGTGAGGTTGTGTGCTTTCCCCTTTATGTGAGTTTCCCTTCTGTGTTGCTGGAAGGGTTAACTCCCTTCCCAGTGTGTGTGACTTCACTGGGTGTGTGCTGATTGTTGGGTGGGGCCTCTTGGCCTATAAAGCCTCAGTCCCTGGCTGGGCTCAGTAGGTTGCTCTCAGCCATGCTGGCTGGAGCAGCCGCCTGTCTCCTCCATCTGCCTGGTGGGGACCATCCTTCTGGTCATAAACCATTGTCAGTTAATACTATGTTTCACGGTGTTATCTAGGTGTGTGTGGGGTTATCTTGTTAGTGCAGCTTATGGTTTCCTGGTTTCCCGTGTAATGTCTGGTGTGTGCTGTGTCCTTTATGTTGCTGTGGACATCAGCACTTGTTCATGGGTTCCAGGTTTGTGTGTCTGTGGCAGGTAAGTGCAGGTCTAGTCTCACTTACCTGTCATTTCCATATGTCTGTTGATGTTCCCCCTGTGTTGCTTGGCCGTTGAGACCCCTGCTCCTCCGTGCCTAGGAGGAGTAGGGCGTCTGACTCTGTCCCCTAGTACAGGGCCGACTTGAGGGCTCGTAGGGACTGTAAGGTTCCGGCGTATGAGTCCTCCTACCATCAAGGTCGGCTCATACTGATAGGAGACAGGGTCAGCGTTAGGGACGCAATAGAAGGTGACCTGCTCCCTAACTCTGTGGTCCCGGCCAAGGGGTAACCCCACCAACTCCTGGCACCGCACGGCTGGGGGTTTCCCCCACCGCCAGCCGTGACACCATCTTTATTCCCAAGCCCGGCGATGCAGAGGTAAGTCCTTACCTGTGCCTGCGCCGCTCTGAAACACATGCGGTCACCGGGAGCAGGCAGTTCCGAGAACAGCCCAATGAAGGTTGTTCTCGGAACTGCCTGCTCCCGGGGACCGCATGTGTTTCAGAGCGGCTCGCGGCGCAGGCACAGGAAAGGACTTACCTCTGCATCGCCGGGCTTGGGAATAAAGATGGTAGATCACATGTGTTCATCGGCCAACACTGCGAACTGGCCATCACTGCTCACGAGATTTCAGTGCAGAACTTTGGCCTTTGATTGTACGACTTTAAAAACATTTTAAAACAGGAATCCGAAGTTGGCTTCAGAACCGAGTTACCAGCGGTACCGAAGCCAACTTCCGATTCCTGTTTTAAAATGTTTTGAAAGCTGTTGAATCAAAGGCCGCAGTTATTCACTGAAGTCTCGCGAGACTTTGGACTTAACAAAGTTTGCCTCCGCGCAACCCATACATTTTAATGCTGGAAGCAGACAGGTCTCCGTACTGCATTAATGTAACGGGGTGCCGCAGGCGCACTCAGTCTCCCATCAGCCACAGACCTGCTGCTTAGCTTCGGGAGCGAGGATCTGTGTTTGACCTCATTCCCAGGGCGGCTTTGCTAGCTGGGAGGCTCTCTGCTCCTAGGTCTGCCTTGAGCACCGAGCTGATCACTCGGTGCTCGACTGTTTGGTCTGTCGGTCATGTGACTCTGGCCACGTCATATGACCCTCACTCTCCACTATAAATACAGGCACCCTGCTGGCCACAGGTTGCCTGTTAATTTAGGTTCCTGGCAGTTGTTGGATACCTGTGTACTTACCTGATCCTGTTCCCTGACGATCCGTTGCCTGCTTCTCCTGTACTGCGCATCCTTCCTGGTATATTGACCTCGTCTTCCATCTGACTATTCTTTGCGGACTCCTTTGGTACTTCTTGACTCTCCTGGTATTTATGACCCCGGCTTCTCCTGACCATTCTTTGCTTATCCCTCTGTACTGCGTTGTCCTCTTGGTTTTGACCCGGTCCGTTCACTATCCGTTATTTGTCTTGTCTGTCCTTCCCACACGTATCCTAAGTTAGGCACTGCCGTCCAGTTGTCCCCTGTCATCAGGACTTGTGAGGCAAGTAGGGCCAGGGGTGAGGGTGGAGCGCAGTGGTCACTATCCTCCCCCCGTGTGTGTGTACGTGACCGTTACAATTAATATGAAGTTGAGGAACGAATCGACTTCGGATCTTGGATCTCACCTCTACTAGTTACCAAAACATATGACAATATCTGGGAAATGTAGAATGTGTGGACTTCCTGTAGGAGTTATTACACAGCAGAACAGCATCACATTTTAATGAGGTTTTGAGCCTAAGATCAATTTCTGTTTCTGCTCAATACCCAGTTCAGGGCAAAAAAGGTATAAATATCCCCACGATTCATATACTGGTATAGTTCTTTTGTAGCCCAACAGTGTTACCTCACTGCAGTATGGTAGCCAGCTTTCCAGCTGCTCCCACAGCCACATCTGATTCTGTGAACAAGCTCAGACTGGCCCACAGGGGAACATGAATCCCCTGGTGGGCTCCTGAGCAAGGGGGGCCCCTAGTCCCCGACCCCCTGCACAAATAGTACACTTGACTGACGTAGAGATAGGCTGGTGGAGACGCAACACATTGCCTATATTTATATGAAAAACTGGGTAAATTTAACAAAGTACATACTTGGTAATTATCATAGATGCATCAGGTGGCTGAGATGATGCCTAGGTACCGAGTCTGATGTCTACCCTGTGTCCTCTTTCCCCACGGACCTGCCCTCTCGAGGTCATTACAGGTGCCCCCATCTTGTAGCATCTTGCTGCTGCCACTCTGAGGGCAGGTAGTATATACATGTAGCTTTTCAGTGAGCCCCCTGAATAAAATTTACTGTTGGGCCCAATGCGCCCCAGTCTGACACTGACGGTGAATGCAGTAAACAGAGACACTGTTGCAAAGCACAGCAGCACATCATAACAGCATCTCCACTTCCCCAATTCACAGTAAATAAGCTAGCGTGAGGACCTACTGTATTATCTGTATTCTATTCATGGACATTTCAGGGCAACCACATCTCTTTTAGTATATATTGTACTTCACATGAAATGAAAAATTTTGAGTGTGTTTTCTTATGACTTTATGTTGTTCTGTTCCTCTATTATTCCTTCTAAAAGTTACAATAAAGGCACAACAGGGTGTACCAGTTGTTGTGTGTCCCTGCAAAGTCTGACATTGTCCAATCAGCGCTGCCAGTGTCAGACTTTGCAGAGACACACCACCAACTAGTAAAACCCAGCTGTAGATGTATTTGAAAGCATCTAGCAGGAGTAATAGAGGAACAGAAAAATATAGAGTAATAGAATCGATATTCCAGAATTATTACACGAGGAATGCATGTAGTTACTAAAACAGACATGTTTAGAGAGGTGACAGGTCCTCTCCAAAGCTCCCATAGAATGGTTTCCACTTCTATATATTATGATTGTACAGTGTTAAATGAAAGTAGCCAAGCTGGAGACAGAGAGATTCATTGCCAGAGAGAGTAAAAATAGTAATAAAGTCCCCTATAGTGTCTGCAGTAGTTATAATGCCTCCTTTAATGGTCTAAGTATTTATAAAGACTCCATTAATTATAAAGACTCTTGTCACGGCGGGCGTGCACTCAGACTCACAGATAACCCACCAACCAGGCTCTGGGCGAGAGACAGGGGAAGGGTCACCTCCTAGCTAATCCCTGACCTCTTTCCCTGCACTGCTCAGCCCACATGCAGACCTTAAAGGTCGGTGTGATGTGTCCCCATGCCTGGGCTGAGAAAACCCTAACTTCCCTGAGATGATGAAGAGGGGAAATAGGAGCAGCCTGCTCGCACAGAACCTGGAAGGGAGAGATGACACAAACAACCAAACTTGAAATACACTTATCTTTCTGAGCTGGAACAGACAACCTTCCTTCCTAGCTTCCAAGACCACAATGATCCTTATGATCCGCTCAGAGCACTGGGCTGGTGTGCTATTTAAACTAATGACCCCCCCCCCCAGTGCACCTGATGAGAGGCGGATCCAGCATGGCTCCAAAACAAACACTAAACTAATGCTGCTATCCTGGCTAACCTCCGCACATAGTCAGAGTGGGGCATGACAGTACCCCCCCCTTCTACGGGTGACCTCCGGACACCCCGGACCAACCTTATCCGGATGGGACCTATGAAAAGCCCTCACCAGTCGGCTGGCGTTGACATCCAATGCCGGATCCCACATCCTCTCCTCAGGGTTGTATCCCCTCCAGTGCACCAGGTACTGAAGGGAACCCCGAAGAACTCTCGAGTCGAGAATACTGGAGATCTCAAACTCCAAGTTTCCCTCGACTAGAACAGGAGGAGATGGCGATGGTTCCACCGGTCTCACGTATTTCTTTAGTAAAGACCTGTGGAACACATCATGGATCCTCCAAGTCTGCGGAAGATCCAGCCGAAACGCCACAGGATTGATCACCGCAGAAATTTTATACGGACCAATAAATCTTGGACCCAGTTTCCAAGATGGCACTCTTAATTTGATATTCATAGTGGACAACCACACCAGATCACCCACACACAGGTCCGGACCAGTCACACGTCTCTTGTCAGCCATTCGTTTATACCTCTCACCCATCTTCTCCAAATTCCCTTGAATCCTCCGCCAGATGGAGGATAAGGCAGAAGAGAATCTCTCCTCCTCTGGCATCCCAGAGGAACCAGTCCCAGAAAAGGTACCAAACTGAGGATGGAAACCGTATGCGCCAAAAAATGCCGACTTACCCGTGGACTCCTTCCTACGGTTATTCAACGCAAATTCTGCTAAGGACAAGAATGAGGACCAGTCCTCCTGATTCTCAGCCACAAAGCACCTCAATTAGGTCTCCAGGTTTTGATTAGTACGCTCCGTCTGACCATTCGACTGCGGATGAAAAGCCGAAGAGAATGAAAGTTGAATGCCAAGCCGAGAGCAGAACGCCCTCCAAAACCTGGAGACAAACTGCGTGCCCCTATCAGAGACCACATCCGAAGGAATACCATGCAATTTCACAATATTATCCACAAAAATCTGCACAAGAGTCTTAGCGTTAGGCAGACTAGTTAGTGGTATAAAGTGAGCCATTTTACTGAAACGGTCAACTACCACCAAAATCACTGTTATCCCGGAGGAACTCGGCAGATCCGCAATAAATCCCATAGACAAATGCGTCCAAGGACGAGACGGAATAGACAATGGAAGAAGTGAACCAGGCGGTCGAGTATGAGCAACCTTTGACCGAGCGTAGGTTTCACAAGCTGTCACGTAATTCTCAATGCTCTTACATAACCCTGGCCACCAGAACCTCCGGGATACTAGATCACAGGTGGACTTACCACCAGGATGTCCAGTGAGGACAGTATTGTGATGTTCCTTGAACACCTTGTATCGCAGGCCCTCAGGAACAAACAACCTCCCTGGGCGACAAGAACCAGGAGCCCCCTCCTGGGCTCCCAACACCTCCATCTCCAATTCAGGGTATAGAGCGGAGACCACCACCCCCTCCGCCAAAATCGGCGCAGGATCCTCTGAATCACCTCCCCCAGGAAAGCTGCGAGACAAGGCATCTGCCTTGACGTTCTTGATCCCTGGGCGAAAGGTAACCACAAAATTGAACCTGGTAAAAAACAGTGACCATCTGGCCTGCCTAGGGTTCAGACGCTTGGCAGATTGCAGGTAAGCCAAATTCTTATGGTCAGTGTACACCGTAACGGGGTGAGACGCCCCCTCTAACCAGTGACGCCATTCCTCAAAGGCCAACAACTCTCTATCTCCAACAGCATAATTCCTCTCGGCGACCGAGAGCTTCTTGGAGAAAAAAGCACACGGGACCTATTTGCCAGGAGATAAACCTTGTGACAGCACTGCTCCAACCCCCACCTCTGATGCATCAACCTCCACCACGAATGGCTGAGACACATCCAGCTGCACCAGAATGGGAGCAGACACAAAACTCTCCTTAATAGCCGAAAAGGCCTGCAATGCCTCATCCAACCAGACAGAGACATCGGCGCCTTTCTTGGTCATATCAGTAAGAGGTTTTACTATGGTACAATAATTCGAAATACATTATCTATAATAATTCGTAAACCTCAAGAACCGCATCAAAGCTTTCTGATTCTCTGGTCGGTCCCACTCCAGAACCGTCCGGACCTTTTCGGGGTCCATATGAAAACCAGAATCAGAAAGCATGTATCCCAAGAACGGAAGCTCTTGCACCGCAAACAAACATTTCTCCAATTTGGCATATAATTTATTCTCCCGAAGGATCGTCAAAACCTGTCTCACATGATCCTGATGGGTCTTCAGATCAGGAGAATAAATCAAAATGTCATCCAGGTAAACCACTACGAACCTCCCCACCAAGTGATGAAAAATGTAATTGACGAATCGCTGAAATACTGCTGGCGCGTTCGTCAACCCAAAAGGCATAACCAGTTTCTCAAAATGACCCTCGTGCATATTGAAGGCCGTTTTCCATTCATCCCCCTCCTTGATTCTGATCAGATTGTAGTCCCCTCTCAAATCCAACTTGGAGAACACCTTGGCACCAACAATCTGATCAAAAAGATCTGAGATCAAAGGCAGGGGATATGGATCCCAGACCGTAATACGGTTCAATTCCCGAAAATCCAAACACTGTCTCAGTGATCCATCCTTTTTCTTCACAAAGAACAAACCTACTGCCACTGAAGACTTAGATGGTCTAATATGACCCTTTGCCAAACTCTCGGCGACATACTTTTGCATGACCTCTCTTTTGGGTTGAGAGAGGTTGTAAAGCCGAGACTTTGGCAATTTAGCCCCCGGAATGAGATTAACTGGACAATCATAGTCCTGATGAGGGGGCAATTCCTGAGCCCCACTCTCCGAAAAGACATCAGCAAAATCCGAGAGATACTGAGGTAAAGCCGTAATGGACACACCAGAGATATATGTGCCAAGACAATTATCCGAACAAAACTCACTCTAACCAATGATTTGTCTCGCTTGCCAGTCTATAATTGGGTTATGTCTAGTCAACCATGGCAACCCCAACACTATAGGAGCTGGCAAATCCTTCATGACAAAACAAGAAATAATTTCAACATGTGAATCACCCACCCTTAAGTGAATACCATGAACAATGTGAGTAAGGCTCTTTTGAGAAAGAGGGGGAGAATCAATAGCAAAAACACGAATCTCGTTCTCTAAAGTGCAAGAACTTAGTCCTAGGTTTTGAAGGAAAAGAAAGTCAATTAGGTTTACCCCAGCACCACAATCAAGGAATACATCTAGAAAAACTTTTTTGGACTCTAGCGCCACCATAGCTGGAAGGAGAAAACGGGAACTGCAGGGAGCTTGCATACCTGTCTGCTCCACCACACGATTCATACTACCAAGTGTGAGGGAATTTTTTTTTCTTTTTTCTTTTTTCTTTTTCTCTTCCACCTGTGGTTTAACATAAGGACAAGTAAATATAAAATGACCCCTCTTTCCACAATAGTAACATAGTTTGTGCACTTTCCTAAAGTCTCTACTATCAGAATGGCAAGAAATCTGACCCAACTGCATGGGTTCCTCCGCTACCCCAGAGTTACCTGTAACATCCCCCGGGATGGCAGTAGAAACTAAACCACTCACAGAAGGGATACCTTGCGCAGAGGGAGCCCTATACCTCTCTGATACGTCTATCTAGCCGTACTGCTAAAGACATAGCGTTCTCCAAAGAGTCCGGGTATTCGTGAAAAGCAAGGGCATCCTTCAATCTTTCAGATAACCCCTGACAAAACTGACTACGTAACGCGGGATCATTCCACTCCGATTCAGTAGCCCACCTCCTAAACTCAACACAGTAAGCTTCTGCAGTATGTTCCCCCTGAAACAAGTTACATAATCTCGACTCTGCCATCGAGACCCGATCTGGATCATTGCAGATTAATCCCAGAGCCTTAAAAAATTCCTCCACTGACCGGAGGACCCAAGAACCAGGTGGCAGAGAAAAGGCCCAGGATTGCGCGTCCCTTTAAGCAGATAAATAACTATACCTATCCTCTGACTCTCATCACCTGATGACGATGGACGCAGCCGAAAGTACAATTTGCAGGATTCTCTAAAACAGATAAAGTCATCCGTACCTCCTGAAAAATCGATCAGGGAGAGCCACTTTAGGTTCCACACAAATTTGACCTGCACCAGCTGCCAGAGCATTCTGACACCGTGTGACCGAACCACGTAGCTCCACAACCTCCAGGGATAGCCCCTGCAAGCGGTCAACCAGTGCTTCAATTGACACCATCAAAAACCTGCTGAGTAATGGCAGTCATAGTATGGCGGATTATAATGTCACGGCGGGCATGCACTCAGACTCACAGATAACCCACCAACCAGGCTCTGGGCGAGAGACAGGGGAAGGGTAACCTCCTAGCTAATCCCTGACCTCTTTCCCTGCACTGCTCAGCCCACATGCAGACCTTAAAGGTCGGTGTGATGTGTCCCCGTGCCTGGGCTGAGAAAACCCTAACTTTCCTGAGATGATGAAGAGGGGAAATAGGAGCAGCCTGCTCGCACAGAACCTGGAAGGGAGAGATGACACAAACAACCAAACTTAAAATACACTTATCTTTCTGAGATGGAACAGAAAACCTTCATTCCTAGCTTCCAAGACCACAATGATCCTTATAATCCGCTCAGAGCACTGGGCTGGTGTGCTATTTAAACTAATGACCCCACCCAGTGCACCTGATGAGAGGCGGATCCAGCACGGCTCCAAAACAAACACTAAACTAATGCTGCTATCCTGGCCGACCTCCGCACATCATCAGTGGGGCATGACAACTCGTCACAGTGTCCCCTCTGTATTATTATATATAATTGCCCCCTCTGTATTATTAATATAATGACCACCTCAGTATTAGTAGTATATTTGCCCCCTCTGTATTAGTAGTATTGACCCCGTATGTATTAAAAGTATAATGACCTCCTCTGTATTAGAAGTATTGGCCCCCTCTGTATATGAAGTATTGCACGCCTCTGTATATGAAGTACTGGCCCCCTCTTTATCATTATGGCCCACTCTCTCTCTATATATGTAGTAATCCTCCTCCGTCCTCCCCACCTCCATAGTGCCCACAGTATGGCCTGCCTTAGGATGCATACATAAAAAAAAAAAATACTCACCTCTCTTCTTCAGTCCATCACCGGTAGTGGCCTGAAGCCTATGAGGCATAACAGAGAGGATGGGAGCCATAGGCTTTCATAGCTCTCATTTTACTGCTTGCTGCCTTGCGCCCCCTGCAATTTGGCGCCCGGAGCAATGGCCCTCCTAGCCCCTCCCCATGCTACGCCACTGGCTGCAATAATAATTTCCCCTGGTGGGCCCAAGGAACTCCAGTCTGACACTGAGGCCGAATCTAGGACGCGCCTGTGAAGAGAGCTGACATAGAGGCTAAGAGCAGGGCCAAGGTAAGTGCATCTCCAAATTGGCCCACATCACATAGCTGCACTTGAGTCGAATATAGCATGTGATGGCGTTCAGCCTAAGGCCTCCTGCACATGACCGTATGGCTTTTTCAGTGTTTTGCGTTCCGTTTTTCATGGATTCGTTGTTCCGTTTTTCGTTTCCGTTGTGTTTCCGTTTCTGTTCCGTTTTTCCGTTCCATTTTTCCGTATGGCATATACAGTATACAGTAATTACATAGATAAAATTGGGCTGGGCATAACATTTTCAATAGGTGGTTCCGCAAAAAACGGAACGGAAACGGAAGACATATGGATGCATTTCCGTATGTGTTCTGTTTTTTTGCGGACCTATTGACTTGAATGAAGCCGCGGGCAACAATAGGACTAGTTCTATCTTTAAGGGTCCATTCACATGTCCGTAAGTGTTTTGCGGATCCACAAATTGCGGATCCGCAAAACACGGACACCTGTAATGTGCGATGCGCAATTTGCGGACTGCACATCACAGACACTATAATAGAAAATGCATTTTCTGGTCCGCAATTGTGGACAAGAATAGGACATGTTCTATTTTTTTCAGGAATGAAATTATGGATCCCAAAAAAACGTATCCCGAAAAAACGGATGCGGATCCCGAAAATGCGGATGTGGATCCAGAAAATGTGAATTTGCATCCATTCCAGCCCCATTGAAAGTTAATGGGTCCGCAAATTGCGTAATGAATGCGGACCCAAATTACGGACGTGTGAATGGACCATTAACGGAACGAAAAAACTGAAATACGGAAACGGAATGCATACGCAGTACATTCAGTTTTTTGTTTTGCGGAACCATTGAAATGAATGGTTCCGTTTACGGCCTGTATACGGAATGCAAAAAACGGCCAGTAAACGGGGAAAAAAAACGGTCGTGTGCAGGAGGCCTAATAGTGTGGGTGGCAATATCTGTCAGCCTCACCTCTGACAGTTAGGCTGGGAGTTGGATTTGGCACACAATTATTCCCTCATCCTGTTCCCCGGTTTAGATCCGGCATCCCCTCCAACCTTCCCTATCATCACTCCACTATGTTAAATATCAAGCAGGCAGTCAGGATACACAGTCCTCCTCTTACTCCTGCCTGTCACTTACTGAACGGAGTCCATCTGTGTTTAATTTATTGGTTTGTTAGAAAACATTAGTGATCAAACAGCATCATGAAAACCAAGGAAAACACCAGACAGGTCAGGGATAAAGTTGTGAAAAGTAACATCGCTCCCTCCCAAACTGCCTCCATCATACAGTTCCATGTAAGTCTACATGCACACTAATGTAAAAAATTATTAAATAGGAGTTTAGAAGAAGACGCATAACCGTTTTCTAACCCTTTGGGCGTCCGTTTTCTCGCCATCTGGCTGTTTAAAAATGGATGAATTTTATAGGCTTATCCCAACCCCCATAATGGCGCTAATTGTAAACAATGCCCACATATTGGCCCCCAGCATTAATAATGTCCCTCATAGTGGCCAATGTAGAAATATAAAAAAGAGAGGATTAGGGTACAATTGAAGTTATCTGGTCTTGAAAGTGGACCAGGTAACACAGAGAAGAGTACCTGAGGTAGAGGCAGAAAATGAAAAACAAAAAAATTTGTGGCAATTCTGGAGGAGCTGCTCAGCCCATGACACTGTAGCGTGTCTTTAGTTAGGGGAGCAGCCCGACCGCATGTGGACCGCAGTAATCGACTAGCCCCAGCAAAATATGCATACAATGGAGGATATCGGCGCGGTCCACATGCACCACGAGAGCAAACTACACAGAATGTAGCAATCATATAGAACACACAGAGAGAATGCACCAAACAGATATAACACTGACTATGCTGGCAAGACATAAGTAAAGGTATTAAAAGCTGAGACTTTTGCCAATATGTTCCAGTCATGGAGATATCGAAGCCCACATGCACCACGTCACGGTATCTCAGCATGGCAAGGGGTCCTAACCACTGCTCTGACTATGGTGTGAACACGGTCTGGGGATGATATAATTCAGCTCACAGCCAAGCTCCCCACAATTGCCCAGCATGAATACTGCGGTTGTACAATGTGGATGAAGCCAGGCCGTGAGCCACACCCACACCAGACCATGTGATGGAGGTTACCAGGTGCAAAAAAGTGTTGGAGTGCCAAGTAAAGGCAAACACACTCAAATCTAGCAAGGCAGAAAATGAAAAACAAAAAAATTTGTGGCAATTCTGGAGGAGCTGCTCAGCCCATGACACTGTAGCGTGTCTTTAGTTAGGGGAGCAGCCCGACCGCATGTGGACCGCAGTAATCGACTAGCCCCAGCAAAATATGCATACAATGGAGGATATCGACGCGGTCCACATGCACCACGAGAGCAAACTACACAGAATGTAGCAATCATATAGAACACACAGAGAGAATGCACCAAACAGATATAACACTGACTATGCTGGCAAGACATAAGTAAAGGTATTAAAAGCTGAGACTTTTGCCAATATGTTCCAGTCATGGAGATATCGGAGCCCACATGCACCACGTCACGGTATCTCAGCATGGCAAGGGGTTACTGCGGTCATACCTCATCCACTTTCAAGCGTACTTACCAATTAAAATGATTGACCAGAAGCCACTTGTATAGGCGTTGTTCAATTATTTACATTTCTGCATGTGATCCTGGCCGGGGGGAAAAGTAGTCCCAGGGGTCTCTGAATTGATCCGGGTGACTGCCCTCCCCCGTGAAGTGAGTGCATTTGATTTTATCATTCTTATTTTATATTTACTATCTGTCGATATCACCACCATAAGGATATTGATAGTCCTAAACCTCTGGCTCTTTTATTAGACCTGGGTGAAGGTCCTTTTATTTAAACCTACCTTGTTATATACATAACTAACAACTGATTCGAATTATCATCACGTTTAGTGACTGAGTGTATTTGGCGCCTATTACGTGTTTTCTTTTTCTTTTTAATGGGTGTGAAGGGTTTCTCCTCCCCCTTTTTTTCCTCATAGTGGCCGCCAGCATTTATATGGCTTACAGCATTTTTTTTTTACTGCAAAAAAAAAATAATACAAAAAAACAAACATCATCCACTTTCACGCGTGGGGACACTCGCTCCTCACTGGATGCAGCAGGACCTGATGTGATCTTGTGATGTAATCAGTCTGGGAGCGCAGGTCCTTCAGCATCCACTGAGGAGTCTGTTTCCCCGCGCTTGAAAGTGGATGAGGTATGTTTTTTTCCATATACAGTCCCATGCAAAAAACATTACTCCCCTCCCTTCAGCCCCATTTAATATACGGTCTACATGTAAATAACACCCCTCCTTTCAGCCCTAACATACAGTCCCTTGTAAATAACATCACTCTCTCAACCAAGCAGGGAGGTGGTGTGAGAGAGCAGAACTACAACTCCCAGCATTCCTCTGCCTCTCACACTGTATTCATCCCTTCACTTACCTCTCTTCAGTCACAGAAGCCATCACAGTCAGGTTCTTCTCCACTAGTTCTCCTCTTCACAGCTTAGCTCCGCCACCTCCCGCACTTATCACATGACAGTGACATCATCGAAGGTCCTTCTCCACCACTGAGTTCGGCCTCTAGCACAGATCACCTGACTGTGATGTCATCACAGGTCCTTCAACTCCTGCAGTGCATCCCTGGTTAGTAGTCCCGCTTTTTCTTTCATTAGCAGGCAGTACATTCGGGGCCTGGGACAAAACATATCTTTTAACCGGCTAGTGATGCCCATCGGCGGAGGTTCACCTTCCAACAGGATAATGACCCTTAAAGAGGGTTATCTGACTCCTGAAATACCTCCCCTATTGCCCGGGACCCTCACACACAATGTACTTGCTTCGTTCCCCGACACCTGCGTTGCTCCTGGTCCATGCACATCCGCTGCTGCCTCTTCCCGGTGTCGGGGGGTAGGGCAGCAAATAGCAGGTGGTGACGAGCCTCCCTAGCGTCACCCACAATGCTAGAAAGGCTCCTCCCGGTCACCGCCTGCCATTGGCTGCCCCCCACTGACACCGGATCTTTTCATCCATGCATGGTGAGAAGCAGCAGCCGTGGGGGGACAAGGAGCGACGTGGGTGCTGAGGAGCGAGGTATATGTGTGTGAGAGGCCTGGGCGTATGGGGGAGCATTTCAGGGGTCATATAACTCCTTTAACATCCAGCCAGAGATACAATGGAATGGTTTCAATTCCCTCTTTTTATTTTGTGAAAAATATAACTTGTGGTACATCCAGAAGCAATAAATAGAAAAAGACAGATCAGATTCTGGCACCAGATGAAGAGGTATGGTGGCAGGTTAGATGGTAATTGATTGGCAGTAGCAAGCACTTGTGGATATAGGTGTCCACTATAGTGCAGGCTTAATGACTACTAGTCTGGCCTAGTAGTTATTTAGGTAGGTTATGGTGTCTGAGTTGTAGTCACTCACCTTTCAGCAAGGTCTCTAAAGCTGTATTTTTCTGATTACTCTGCTGTGTTTTCTGTCCAGTGCTTTCTTGAGGTAGGACTAAGTTGTTCTCACAGGAGAAGAATATCTGGTTCCTGAGTTTTTCCTCACAGGGGAATAAGATATGGTTCCTGGGAGTGGGAGCTCTGGCATGTGCTTCCTCACTCACCCACTATCTGAACAGGAACCCTCCTCTCTCTCCTTTCTCTGTTTCACTAGACTGGAACTCCTCCCCACCTGGCAGGAAGCAGGACCTGCCTACTTCCACCAAGAGGGGAGGAACAAGGTGGTTTGCCTTATTCCCGCCAACCACCCAACCATTACCTTCCCGCTGGAATAAAATCACATTACACTACACAACATTGCCTATAAAACATTAAACAATTGCAGATAACCCCAGGTCTGGGGTACTGCATAAGCCATGCCTCTAACTCCACCCAATGCCTATCTATACATGCCCAATCCCACATAGCCCCCTTAGTTCCCCCTACATAGTAGTCGTTCCCCCTTATTGCTCCACAAAGTAATTATTCCCTCTTAGGGCTGTTTTACACGAGCAGATGCCGTGTGTGTCGTCCGCTGCGTGAAAGACAGCCAAGCCCCGCACTGGACAGCAGAGACACGGAGCATTAACATGATTGATAATGCTCCATGCCTCTCTGTGATCTTTTTACTACAAAATCACAGTGAGGTAAAGTTGTCACAGAGAGGCACAGAGCATTATCAATCATGTTAATGCTCGGTGTCTCTGCTGTCCAGCGCGGGCTTGGCTGTCTTTCACGCAGCGGATGACACGCACCACATCTGCTCGTGTGAAACAGCCCTTAGTGCCCCAACACAATAGTTACAGCATGTCCCTTTAGTGCTCTTACACAGCACTTTGTGGTGATGCAACGCTCCTTGCACAGCTCAGCAGGCACGTTGATGTCACATCTTGTCTGCTTCAGCCGGTGAATGATGGCGCAGGGAGCTGGTGACTGCTTCACCATTGCATTCAACTGTATCTATTTCAGGACATACCTCAGCCATCCTGTGATAGCAGGACAGCTGCAGAAATCTGGGACAGCCCCACCGGACAGTTTTTGTGTATGTAATACAATACTGTAACATTAGGCTTTATTTGACTAAATTCCCATGACAGTGCCTCTTCATAATTTCGACAGATCCACTGCCGGCTTTATTAAGACCAGCGTTTAAAACGCCGGTCTTAATAAATGTGCCCTATTGTTTAGGCTAGAAAAAGACATCTGTCCATCCAGTTCAGCCTATTATCCTGCAAGCCCCAAAACTTCAGTGAAAGTGTAACTGCCATTCTGTTTTTCATTTGTGTAATGAATAGGGGCAGTGCTACTGACCATTTTTGTAATATACTTTAATTACTGAAATCGTACATTTCTATTAGAAAAATAGCTCTAAAGTGGCCCATTTTGAGCCTTAGCAACGCTCCCGTCTTCTGTTTACATACAGTTGCAAGAAAAAGTATGCGAACCCTGTGGAATGATATGGATTTCTGCACAAATTGGTCATAAAATGTGATCTGATCTTCATCTAAGTCACAACAATAGACAATCACAGTCTGCTTAAACTAATAACACACAAAGAATTAAATGTTACCATGTTTTTATTGAACACACCATGTGAATATTCTCAGTGAAGGTCGAAAAAGTATGTGAACCCTTCGATTTAATAACTGGTTGAACCTCCTTTGGCAGCAATAAATTCAACCAAACGTTTCCTGTAGTTGCAGATCAGACGTGCACAACGGTCAGGAGTAATTCTTGACCATTCCTCTTTACAGAACTGTTTCAGTTCAGCAAAATTCTTGGGATGTCTGGTGTGAATCGCTTTCTTGAGGTCATGCCACAGCATCTCAATCGGGTTGAGGTCAGGACTCCAGAAGGCGTATTTTCTTCTGTTTAAGCCATTCTGTTGTTGATTTACTTCTATGTTTTGGGTCATTGTCCTGTTGCAACACCCATCTTCTGTTGAGCTTCAGCTGGTGGACAGATGGCCTTAAGTTCTCCTGCAAAATGTCTTGATAAACTTGGGAATTAATTTTTCCTTCGATGATAGCAATCCGTCCAGGCCCTGATGCAGCAAAGCAGCCCAAAACCATGATGCCACCACCAGCATAATTCACAGTTGGGATGAGGTTTTGATGTTGGTGTGCTGTGTCTCTTTTTCTTCAAACATAGTGTTGTGTATTTCTTCCAAACAACTCAACTTTTGTTTCATCTGTCCACAAAATATTTTGCCATTACTGCTGTGGAACATCCAGGTGCTCTTGTGCAAACTGTAAACATGCAGCAATGTTTTTTTTGGACAGCAGTGGCTTCCTCTGTGGTATCCTCCCATGAAATCCATTCTTGTTTAGTATTTTACATATTGTAGATTCGCTAACTGGGATGTTAGCATATGTCAGAGACTTTTGTAAGTCCTTAGCTGACACTCTAGGATTCTTCTTCACCTCATTAAGCAGTCTGCTCTGTGCTCTTGCAGTCATCTTTACAGGACGGCCACTCCTAGGGAGAGTAGCAGCAGTGCTGAACTTTCTCCATTTATAGACAATTTGTCTTACCGTGGACTGATGAACAGCAAGGCTTTTGGAGATACTTTTATATTATAACCCTTTCCAGCTTTATACAAGTCAACAATTCTTAATCATAGGTCTTCTATGAGCTCTTTTGCGCGAGGCATCATTCAGGCAATGCTTCTTGTGAAAAGCAAACCCAGAACTGGTGTTTTTTTTTATAGGGCAGCGCAGCTGTAACCAACACCTCCAATCTCATCTCATTGATTGGACTCCAGTTGGCTGACACCTACTCCAATTAGCTCTTGGAGCTGTTGTAAAACTACATCTTCCAGCATGCTCCACTCACTTCTATGGGAGTTCTGAGAACAGCCAAGCAAGTGTTTATGCTGGGAGTTGCAGTTTCACCACACCTGGGGTGCCGAAAGGTTGCTGACCCCTGCTCTACCGGATGCTGATCACCTGAGATGTGAACGAAGACTAATACGGCATCAAAGTGCAGCAATCAGATGGCTTTATTTTGTCTGGGTTTAGAGCTGAACCCTGGACATATCCCCTTCTTCCCCCACTCAGCCCCCGTGACATGAGCATCGGAGCCTTTCCCTTGCCCTGCGCTGAATCTGGAGAATTTTTCTGGAGATTCGGTGACGTCACCGGATCTGCAGAAAAAGCCTTTGCCCTGCACAATTCAGCGCAGGGCAAGGGAGATCATTGGAGTATGAAATGCTGCTGGCTCGTTTTGATAAAAAAAACTTTTATCTAACCTGTCAGTCATGTAGATAAGGTGCCCAGGGCGTTTCTCATGGTCTGAAGATGCCGCCGCCGTTGGAGCCCAGCTCCTCCTCTGCTCTGGTCAGCGCCGACTGAATATCAAGAAATACGCCTCCGGCTCTCCCTCAGTCCCCCCTCCTTCTTTTCTAAGATCCCGCGCGTGCGCACAGACGTGGGCAGACGTGCGGCTCCGGACAGCTCTTGGCAGGCTCTGACTGGCTGGCGGCAGTGTTCGTCTTATGAGGAGGTTGAGCGAAGTGCGCTCAATGAGGCTGAATCGAAAAGTCCGCACGGGCGCATCAGGCACAGGCCTGTGCGCACGCGCGGGACTTTAGAAAAGAAGGAGGGGGGACTGAGGGAGAGCCGGAGGCGTATTTCTTGACATTCAGGCGGCGCTAATTCAGAGCAGAGGAGGAGCTGGGCACCAACGGCGGCGGGCGGCATGTTCAGACCAGGAGAAACGCCCTGGGCACCTTATCTACATGACTGACAGGTTAGATAAAAGGATTTTTTATCAAAACGAGCCAGCAGATTTCGCTTATAACAACACCTTAGTAATCACAAGGGCTCCATGGACAGAACAATAGTTTTAAAAGTGGGGGTTAGAAAGTGGTGACAGAGTCCCTTTAAGTGAACTTGTATTTTCAAGTTTGGCATACAAGGTTCAGGTTCGGGTTATCTAAGAATTCTGAATTCTGTTATGGATTCTGCTACCACAGACCATAATAGAATTCTATGATGGCATAGCATGGATTCTTAGAAAACCCAAACCTTGTACCCTGAACTTGAAACACAAGTGTGTGTTAACTCTGCTACATCTGTGTGTATGTGTGTGTGTATGTATATATATATATATATATATATATATAAATATAAATATATATACAGAGCTGCCCATAATTATTCATACCCCGGGCAAATTTTGACTTAAAGTTACTTTTATTCAACCAGCAAGTAATTTTTTGATGGGAAATTACATAGGTGTCTCCCAAAACATAATAAGACGATGTACAAGAGGCATTATTGTGGAAAAAAAAATCACAGCTTTTATTTACATTTGAGCAAACAGTGTCCAGTCCAAAATTATTCATACCCATCTCAATAATCAATAGAAAAGCCTTTATTGGCTATTACAGCAATCAAACGCTTCCTATAATTGCAGACCAGCTTTTTGCATGTCCCGACAGGTATTTTTGCCCATTCATCTTTAGCAATGAGCTCCAAATCTTTCAGGTTGGAGGGTCTTCTTGCCAATACCCTGATCTTTAGCTCCCTCCACAGATTCTCAATTGGATTAAAGTCAGGACTCTGGCTGAGCCACTCCAAAACGTTAATGTTGTTGTCTGATAACCATTTCTTCACCACTTTACCAAATTTACCAAACATTTGGAAAAATTAGCAAATTTCCAAATTTCAATTTCTCAAGTTTTATAATAGATAGTAATACCTCCAAAAATAGTTCTTACTTTACATTCCCCATATGTCTACTTCATGTTTGGATCATTTTGTGAATGCCATTTTATTTTTGGGGGACATAAGAAGGCTTAGAAGTTTAGAAGCAAATCGTGATATTTTTCAGAAAATTTTCAAAACCCACTCTTTAAGGACCAGTTCAGGTCTGAAGTCACTTTGTGAGGCGTATATAATAGTGATGAGCGGGAGGTGCCATATTCGATTTCGCGATATTTCGCGAATATTTGAGTGAATATTCGTTTTATATTCGTCGAAATCGAATATTCGCAATTATTCCAATGTCGCGAATAATATTCGCATGGAGATACGAATAATTATGCAAATTATCTCCCCCTTTCCTTAGGCAATGTTCCTATGACTAATAAACTATGGCTATACTATATGTGTGTGTATTTTACGAATATTCGTAATTTGCTCTAACGGCGTCTTATTTAATGATTGGAATATTCTAAAAGACGAATTTAGAGCAATGTTATGAATTTTCGTAAAATACACATATAGATTTTAACTTAGCTAACATGTTGCTATAATCCTTTTTTTTTTGTCCTCAAAATTATTTTGCATCTTATGAACTTAACTTTAGTAAAATATGTACACTATTAAAAAAAATACCATTGCACTATATTAGCTCAATTACAATCTATTATATGTGTATTTTACGAATATTCTTAATATTACTCTAACTCCGTCTTTTATGATCTTCGTAATATTGCTCTAACTTCGTCTTTTAGAATATTCGTAATATTCTAAAAGACGAAGTTAGAGCAATATTAAGAACATTTGCAAAAGACGAAATTGCGATGCGAGTAATATAATACGAAATAATCGCATGAAGATTTCGATTTAGCACTGCTATATTCCATATTCTAGCCTAGTGTGGAATATAGCAGTGCTAACTTAGCACAGCTATATTCCACACTAGGCTAGAATATGGAATATAGCAGTGCTAAGTTGAAATCTTCATGCGATTATTTCGTATTATATTACTCGCATCGCAATTTCAGCTATTGCGAAATTTCGTAAAATACACATAGATTAGATTGTAATTTAGCTAATATGGAATATAGCAGTAAGTTGAAAACGCCACTGACTGGAGCAGACAGGAAGCCAGGAATCCAAAGGACAGGTAAGAACAACTTTAGAGAAGTGGGAAAGAAAAAATTATAATAATAAAAAAAAAAAACGAATATTTGAATTCGCGAATATATAGAACGATATTCTAAATATTCGCGAAATCTCGAAATTGCGATATTCGAGAAAAAAATTCGCAATTCGAATATTTGCGCTCAACACTAGTATATAATAGAAACCACACAAAAATGACCCCATTTTACAAACTACACCCCTCAAGGTATTCAAAACTGATTTTACAAACTTTGTTAACTCTTTAGGTGTTCCACAAGAATTAATGGAAAATAGAGATACAATTTCAAAACTTCACTTTTTTGGCAGATTTTCCATTTTAATAATTTTTTTTCCAGTTACAAAGCAAGGGTTAACAGCCAAATCAAACTCAATATCTATGGCTCTGATTCTGTAGTTTACAGAAACACCCCATATGTGGTCGTAAACCGCTGTACGGGCACACGGCAAGGCGCAGAAGGAAAGGAATGCCATATGGTTTTTGGAAGGCAGGTATTGCTGTACTGGTTTTTTTGACACCATGTCCCATTTGAAGCCCCCCTGATGCACCCCTAGAGTAAAACTCCATAAAAGTGACTTCATCTAAGAAACTACACCCCTCACGGTATTCAAAACTGATTTTACAAACTTTGTTAACCCTTTAGGTGTTGCACAATAATTAATGGAAAATAGAGATACAATTTCAAAATTTCACTTTTTGGGCAAATTTTCCATTTTTATATTTTTTTTACTTTTACAAAGCACGGGTTAACAGCCAAACAAAACTCAATATTTATGGCCCTGATTCTGTAGTTTACAGAAACACCCCATATGTGGTTGTAAACTGCTGTTCAGGCACACGGCAGGGCGCAGAAGGAAAGGAATGCCATGCAGTTTTTGGAAGGCAGATTTTGTTGGACTGTTTTTTTTTTACACTATGTCCCATTTGAAGCCCCCCTGATGCACCCCTAGAGTAGAAACTCTAAAAAAGTGACCCCATTTTAGAAACTACGGGATAGGGTGGAAGTTTTGTTGGTACTAGTTTAGGGTACATATGATTTTTGGTTGCTCTATATTACACTTTTTGTGAGGCATGGTAACAAGAAATAGCTGTTTTGGCACCGTTTTTATTTTTTGTTATTTACAACATTCATCTGACAGGTTAGATCATGTGATATTTTTATAGACCAGGTTGTCACGGACGCGGCGATACCTAATAAATAAATACATTTTTTACGGTGTTCATCTGAGGTGTTAGGTCATGTGATATTTTTATAGAGCCGGTCGATACGGAAACGGCGGTACCTAATATGTATACATTTTTTTTATTTATGTAAGTTTTACACAATGATTTCATTTTTTAAGCAAAAAAAATCATGTTTTAGTGTTTCCATAGTCTGAGAGCCCTAATTTTTTCAGTTTTTGGGCGATTACCCTGGGTAGGGTATGATTTTTGCGGGATGAGATGACGTTTTTTTTGGCACTATTTTGGGGTGCGTGTCACTTTTTGATCGCTTGCTATTACACTTTTTGTGATGTAAGGTGACAAAAAATGGTTTATTTAGCACCGTTTTTATTTAAATTTTTTTACTGTGTTCATCTGAGGGGTTATGTCATGTGATATTTTTATAGAGCCGGTCGATATGGACGTGGCGATACCTAATATGTATACTTTTTTTATTTATGTAAGTTTTACACAATAATATCATTTTTGAAACAAAAAAAATAATGTTTTAGTGTCTCCATATTCTGAGAGCAATAGTTTTTTCAGTTTTTGGGCGATTATCTTAGGTACAGTCTCATTTTTTGCGGGATGAGATGACAGGTTGATTGGCACTATTTTGGGGTGCATATGACTTTTTGATCGCTTGCTATTACACTTTTTGTGATGCAAGGTGACAAAAAAATGGTTTATTTAGCACAGTTTTTATTTTTTATTTTTTACAGTGTTCATCTGAGGGGTTAGGTCATGTGATATTTTTATAGAGCCGGTCGATGCAGACGTGGCCATACCTAATATGTATACTTTTTTTTATTTATGTAAGTTTTACACAATAACAGCTTTTTTAAAACAAAAAAAATGATGTTTTAGTGTCTCCATATTCTGAGCCATAGTTTTTTTTTATTTTTGGGCGATTGTCTCAGGTAGGGGTTAGGTCATGTGATATGTTTATAAAGCCGGTCGATACAGACACGGCGATACCTAATATGTATCCCCCCCCTATTTAAAAGAAAAAATGTTTACTTTATTTGGGGAAAATTACGTTTTTGTTGATTTTTACTTGAAACTTTTCATTATTTTGGGGGGAAACTTCAATTTTTTTTTTAAAAAAATTAACTTTATTTTTTGTTCCACTTTGGGACTTTACAATGCATTCCAATACTTCTGTATTGGAATGCATTGGCTGTATGAGTAATACTGTGTGTATGGATGGATCTCACAGGCTTGTCACCGGAAGGCAGCGAGATGCCTTCCTTAGGCATCGCGCTGCCTTCCATGCCATCAGGTCCCCCCACAGCCCCATGAGGACCCGATGGAACCGCCGCCCGCTGCCACCGCAATAGGTAAAAGCCGCAAACCGCACGTCTGAATTGACCTGCCGTTTGCGGCTATCGCTGACATGGGGGGGGTCACGGGACCCCCCCAGCACATTTAGCCGAGGTGCCTGCCCGCCGCACGGCGGTGATCAGAAATACACAGGGCGTACAGGTACGCCCTGTGTCCTTAAATACCAGGACATAAGGGCGTACCTGTACGCCCTGTGTCCTGAAGAGGTTAACGTGCATTAATTTAACATATAAAATATATAAAAAAGTATAAAAATATACTTTGTAAAAACAGCAGCAAGGAAGGGGGAAACCTTCAGTGAGGAGAAAAAAACCCTAGAGGAGGCTGAGGGGTCAACACACAAGGGTATATAGATTGCAGAGAGAAGCCACACACAAGCAAGCCAGTAAGACAATAGAAGCCATCAGACATAAAAATCCAAAAGTAAGGCATAAACAGACCTATGTGTGGAAAGGATAAACATATAACTACCCAAGAATGCGTGTGGAACCCTCCTCCTCCTCCTCGTATAACCGTTGAAAGTGGTGTGCTTTATTATTATATCCTATAAGAAACCCTCCCTGACCAGGGAAAACAGGAACATGTTCGGACGATTGAACGACTCCTCCACTAAAGCCCCAAAGAATACATGAGGCAACAAACAGCCACAAAAAGGACTGCATACAGCTCCGACTTTGTCCAAACCATCCATCCGGCCCTCGAAGACACACCACGGGCAAGTAGGTACTCCTTCTGCGCCAATATGAATGATGCGATGTCCATGTAGCCTTGTTTTCTTTATAAATCTTTATAACTATAACTATGATGCTCCGGTACTCATAATGGTTTAAGGTCCTGGGTGATGTCAGACTGATGTAATGGTCACATGTACCCCTTGTGATCAGTGCATCATCGCTGCTTAAGGCCAGGTCTTATACCTTTTTGCCTGTTTGGCCCTCCTCTTATTCACATGATCAGATATGCGATGCCTGATTGGAAAGCATTGTTCCAGGACACATCTGGTACCAATTTTACTTTATTTGATTATGGGAAGACACTATAAAAAGAGGAGTTTTTGTAATCGTTTCTTATCCCTGGAAGAAGCCAGGTGTTACTGGCGAAACGACGTCGGGAGGAGGCGGCTGAGGGTTCCACACACATTCTTGGGTAGTTATTTGTTTATCCTTTCCACACATAAGTCTGTTTATGCCTTACTTTTGGATTTTTATGTCTGATAGCTTCTATTGTCTTATTGGCCTGCTTGTATGTGGCTTCTCTCTGCAATCTATATACCCTTGTGTGTTGACCCCTCAGCAGGGGCGTATCGTGGGGGGGGGGGCGGGGGGCCGCTGCCCCGGGCGCCACTCTGCAGGGGGGCACCGTCCGCTGGGCTGGCACAAGTTAAATCGCCGACGCTGTGTTTTTTTTTTCTTCACACAGCGTCCAGCTGCAGAGCAGAGTGAGGAGGCGAGAGGGGACGGGCATGCACGGCAGTTCCCGATAGGCTCCGCCCACCTTCCAGGCGGGAAAGACAGTACAGACTGCAGAGCCAGGAGCCGGCCGGAGCAAGAAGAAGCAGAAGATGGTTGCAGCTGAATCAGTAGGAGACTCTGTAGTCCAGCCTAGAGACAGTGATTCAACTTGAATTACTTAGTGGGGGCATTGTGCACTGTCTATTACTCTGTTGGGGCCCTGGGGGCAAATTACGTAATGGGCAGTGCTTATTACGTAATTTGCCCCCCAGTTCCCCCACTAAGTAATACTAACTGCCCCCACAGACAGTGCACAACTCACTGCACACTGCCCATTACATAATTTGCCCCCCAGTGCCCCCACAATGTAATACTGCCCCACAGACAGTGCACAGTTGTGGCAGTATTACTTAGTGCACAATGCCCTCCATTATGTTATTTGCCCCCCAGTGGCCCACTAAGTAATACTGCCACCACAGACAGTGCACAACTCACTGCACACTGCCCATTACGTAATTTGCCCCCCAGTGCCCCCACTAAGTAATACTAACTGCCCCCACAGACAGTGCACAATGCCCTCCATTATGTTATTTGCCCCCCAGTGGCCCACTGTCTGTGGGGGCAGTTAGTATTACTTAGTGGGGGCACTGGGGGGCAAATTACGTAATGGGCAGTGTGCAGTGAGTTGTGCACTGTCTGTGGGGGCAGTATTACTTTGTTGGGGCACTGGGGGGCAAATTACGTAATGGGCAGTGCCCATTACCTAATTTGCCCCCCAATGCCCCCACTAAGTAATACTAATTGCCCCCACAGACAGTGCACAACTCACTGCACACTGCCCATTACGTAATTTGCCCCCCAGTGCCCCCACTAAGTAATACTAAGTGACTGAACAAACGCATGCCCTCGCAGGGGCAGCAGTGCAGCACAATCCACCATGATCTGGCCGGCAAGTACTGGAACAGCCGAACAGGAGGAGTCAGATCGATGACAGCCAGGTAGGGGGCGTGGCGCGGGCGGCGGCTTGGAATCAGGAGATGTTAGAACTTAGATGGATGGATCACAAGTAGGGGGCGTGGCGCGGGCGGCGGCTAGTCGGGATTCGGACTCCAGAGCGCCGGCGCCCCCAGGCAGAGTGCGCTCTACGCGGTGGCCTACTCTGCTTATGGGTGGCGCCGGCCCTGGATTCAAGCGACCCTGAGTGAGTGACAGTCAGTGTCACTGTCCCAGAGTCCCAAAGTCCCACCCTGAGTGTGTAATTAGGTCAGTAGTTTAATGTGTTGGCATGGGCTGAGGGCAGGCAGGCTTTAGGGGTAATATATGATAATATGAGTTAAGCGCCACTGTGCCAGTCAGTGTCATGAGAGCCAGGCCAAGGCTGCCAAGCAGATGGCACCATGGCACTGCAGTCAGAGTGCTGGTGAAGGATGACCAGGGACACTGAGACAGTACTGCATCTCTGGGATGCCATCTGCCCATCTCTGCTCTCCATATACCAGGCCTACCCTGGTATATGGACAGCAGAGATGGGCAGATGGCATCCTCTGGGCAGTACTGTCTCTCTGGTCATCCTTCACCAGCATCCTGACTGCCACGGTCCTGCTTGGACTGGCTCTCATGGCACTTCACTGCCTCGTGCTTGGCTATCAGCGCTGAGTGACTCAGTCACACTGCAACATTGACTGAGTCACTCAGTGGTGATAGCCGAGCACGAGGCAGTGAAGTGCCATGAGAGCCAGGCCAAGCAGGACCGTGGCAGTCAGGGTGCTGGTGAAGGAAGACCAGAGAGACAGTACTGCCCAGAGGATGCCATATGCCCATCTCTGCTGTCCATATACCAGGTCTACCAGCATTAGCCCTTGATATACCACCTGCCTGCCTTGTCACCCCACCTAACACTCAGGGAGACAAGTGACTCAGACTGTTAGGTGTGGGGTGACCATGCGGTATTTGAAGGGGTAATACTGGTAGGCCTGGTATATGGACAGGAGAGATGGGCAGATGGCATCCTCTGGGGGTTGTATCTTACATGGGACTGTATGCTGGAGGAGCTGAAGGGAGAGTGATGTATTTTACATGGGACTGTTTGCAAGAAGGACTAAAGGCAGGGGGAGTGTTGTATCTTACACGGGACTGTATGCTGGAGGGGCTGAAGGGGTCCATAATTATTACTATAATACTACAGAGGTAGTCATTATATTAATAATACAGAGGGGGCCATTATATATTATAATTATACAGAGAGCATTATATACTTATGGGCCCTATGGGGGAAGGGGAGGTCTGTTATCTGAGGATGATAGTAAAATGAGGAATCTAAAACATTTTCTGCGAAACTTTGCAGAGACGAGACGCGGCTGAAAGAAGGTGTCATGATGGTCCTATCTCCTAATGAGGACGTTGAGGAAAGTCTACATCACAGGAGATGTCACTGGATGTAACAGGTATGGTGCTGTATTCTCCTGTACATTTCATAGCAATGTATGTTATGTCCATCCAAATATCTGTTTCACGGTAGGGTAGGGGGGAGGGGGTATATAGAATTTGTCCCACACTGCCTCAGCCTGGCCCCAGACTTGAGGTCACACTGTGCGTGTTCTGAATTCTGGGGCCTCACACCCATCTACTACATTATCTGTACTCAGAGAGTTATCACCGTGTTATCTGCGGTGTTACATAGGACTGCAGGTGACATCTACTACATTATCTGAACTCAGAGTTATCACTGTTTTATCTGTGGTGTTGCATAGGACTGCAGGTGACATCTACTGCATTATTTGTTTTAAAAATGGGGGCGTGGTCACAGGTTGGGGGGGGGCACAATATTTGGCTTGCCCCGGGTGCTTGCTACCCACGCTACGCCACTGCCCCTCAGCCTCCTCTAGGGTTGTTTTTTCCTCACTGAAGGTTTTCCCCTTCCTTGCTGCTGTTTTTACAAAGTATATTTTTATACATGTTAAATTAATGTATGTTAAATAAAGACTCTTTTATGTTTATATATACATGTGTTTGGTCCCATTTTGCATGAGCTGAATCAAAGATCTGAAACATTTTCTACATACACAAAAGACCCATTACTCTCAAATATTCACAAATCTGTCTAAATCTGTGTTAGAGAGCACTTCTCCTTTGCTGAGATAATCCATCCCACCTCACAGGTGTGGCATATCAAGGTGCTTATTAGGCTACTTTCACACTAGCGTTCGATCGGATCCGTTCTGAACGGATCCGATAATATTAATGCAGACGGAGGCTCCGTTCAGAACGGAACCGTCTGCATTAAAATGGCAAAAAAAAGCTAAGTGTGAAAGTAGCCTCGGACGGATCCGTCCAGACTTTCAATGTAAAGTCAATGGGGGATGGATCCGCTTGAAGATTGAGCCATATTGTGGCATCTTCAAACGGATCCGTCCCCATTGACTTACATTGTAAGTCTGGACGGATCCGCACGCCTCCGCACGGCCAGGCGGACACCCGAACGCTGCAAGCAGCGTTCAGCTGTCCGCCTGTCCGTGCGGAGGCGAGCGGAGCGGAGGCTGAACGCCGCCAGACTGATGCAGTCTGAGCGGATCCGCTCCATTCAGACTGCATCAGGGCTGGACGGCTGCGTTCGGGTCCGCTCGTGAGCCCCTTCAAACGGAGCTCACGAGCGGACACCCGAACGCTAGTGTGAAAGCAGCCTTAGACAGCATGAATAAAGCACAGGTGTGCCTTAGACTGCCCACAATAAAAATCCACTCTGAAATGTGCAGTTTGATCACACAGCACAATGCTACAGATGTCACAACGTTTGAGGGAGTGTGCAATTGGCATGCTAACTGCAAGAATGTCTACCAGAGCTGTTGCCTGTGCAATGAATGTTCATTTCTCTACCATAAGCCATCTTCAAAGGTATTTCAGAGAATTTGGAAGTACATCCAACAGGCCTCACAACCACAGACCACGTTTAACCACACAAGCCCAGGACCTCCACATCCAGCATGTTTACCTCCATGATCATCTGAGACCAGCCACCAAGACAGCTGCAGCAACAATCGGTTTGCTTAACCAAATAATTTCTGCATAAACTGTCAGAAACCGTCTAAGGGAAGCTCATCTGCATGCTTGTCATCCTGATCGGGGTCTTGACCTGACTGCAGTTCGTCATCGTAACTGACTTGAGTAGGCAAATGCTTATATTCAATGGCGTCTGGCACGTTGGAGAAGCGCTCTGTTCACGGATTAGTTCAGGTTTTCACTGTTCAGGGAAGATGGCAGACAGCGTGTGTGGGTGAGCGGTTTGCTGACGTCAACGTTGTGGATCGAGTGGCCAATGCTGGCGGTGGGGTTATGGTATGGGCAGGCATATGTTATGGACAACAAACACAGGTGCAGTTTATTAATGGCATTTTTAAATGCACAGAGATACCGTGACGAGATCCCATTGATGTGCCACTACCATCACCTCATGTTGCAGCATGATAATGCACGGCCCCATATTGCAAGGGTCTGTACACAATTCCTGGAAGCTGAAAACATCCCAGTTCTTGCATGGCCAGCATACTCGCCGTACATGTCACCCTTTGAGCATGTTTGTGATGCTCTGGATCAGCGTATAAGACAGCGTGTTTTAGTTCCTGCCAATATTCTGCAACTTCGCACAGCTATTGAAGAGAAGTGGACCAACATTCCACAGGCCACAATCAACAACCTGATCAACTCTATGCGACGGAGATGTGAGGCAAATGATAGCCACACCAGATACTGACTGGTTTTCTGACCCCCCCCCCCCCCCCCCCCTGACTGTGCACATTTCAGAGTGGACTTTTATTGTGGGCAGTCTAAGGCACACCTGTGCAATATTCATGCTGTCTATTCAGCATCTTGATATGCCACACCTGTGAGGTGGGATGGATTATCTCGGCAAAGGAGAAGTGCTCACTAACACAGATTTAAACAGATTTGTGAACAATGTTTGAGAGTAATGAGTCTTTTGTGTAGAAAATGTTTCAGATCTTTGAGTTCAGCTAATGCAAAAAGGGAGCAAAACCGAAAGTGTTGCATTTATATTTTTTTTCAGTGTAGTTGTACCCTATGGTGTGGAGAGGATAACTTGAAAACTTGCACACACCCTTTAAATCCTCCACCACTTCACCATCAGTATCTCTTTACATGACAGCAGTAATGCCTGTAAATACGGAATATCATCACTACTGCCATGTAAACCATACGTGTCAATACTGGAGAATGTGACGCACTGTGCAGAATTTTTTGGGCAAAAGTCCAACCCCCTTTGCAGGTTACAACCTTTAACTAAGCCCAAGCAAAGGTGCTAGAGGAGCAACGTGAGCAAAGGGCACAAACGGAGGGTCATAACTGAAGTAGAGGCATTAGGGTCACCTGAGGCAGGGTAATAGTGGGGATCCTAGAGCAAGGGTATTAGGGGGGCAACTGGAGAAGCGGCAATATTAGGGGTGCATTTAGAGTGGGGGCATTGGGGGCATCTGGAGCTGGGGCACTTATGGGGGTGCACCTAAAGCAGAAGCATTGGGGGGGGGGGGCCTAGGGCAGAGTCCCCCCCCCCAATGCCACTCTGAACTCTGCAGAAAGCAGCACACATTCATAGATCTGTCTGCTATAAACAAATCCCCTATTTGCACCTTAGTCTCCTACAGCATACTACTGTCACAAACTTGAGAAATCAGCCCAGGACCGCAGCAGAGTACTTCTCTCCAGTAGCTCCAGTTTTATGACAGCAGGGTTGGCCAGACATGTTCTCTCCTCCTTCATTGTCAGCAGCCCAGGAGGTTTAGAAGATACTGTGGGGCCTCCTGTACAATTTACACCAGTAGGAGGCTGCATCACTGTGCGATACTGCCACCTAGTAGCTACAATAATTATCTCTCCTGAGACAGGATAAATAATTACTCCACCATCTTATCTCCAGGCACAGGAGACTGGGGCCCACTGAAGAATCCCCAGCCTCCCCGGTGGTCCAGTCTGAGCCTGTATACATATACTGTACATGCTCCTCAATACATTACTATTCACCTTTCACCTGTTAGATATGTAATGGTCAGGGGAGGGAGAGACAGCAAGGCAGGATTCAAGGACAAGGAGACTGAAGCAAAAACCGGCTTTATTAAGGAGCAAAATGAAACTGCCAGAAACCTGAATAACAGTACAGTACCACCGCACCAGAGGCACAATGGGTCAATGACTGGAATGGCATGAACAGGTGAACATAAATCATCAACAATGGTACAGGAATTTTGCATAGACACAGAATGAGCTAAACAGCAAACAGCTTACAAGCTACTCTCAACACTTATTTTCTATCTAGCCCTGCTACCCAGGGGACGCTTCTACAGCGCACTGACTAAGTCCCTGACTCTATAACCTATCACAGCTTCTGCAGATTCTCCTTGATCCAATAATATGCAGTCTGGCTCCAGGTCCGGTCACTTGCTTGTCTGTCTTTCTCTCTCAGGTTACAGCAGATGCAGATCTTCACCTAGTTTCAGCTCTGGCAGGAAGCATCCGGCTTGTACTGGTTCTCTAACACACTGTGCAGCCTCTTTCTCTGGGTCACAGCTGCAGCACTTCAGTTAAGAGTCTATCTTGGCCTGTCTCCAACTCAGCCAGCTTCTCAGGACTCCATGAATCAGGCTTCGTGTCCCATCACTAACCTTTACTTGGCTCCTAACATGGCAGTCATCCTCACAGCTACCAGGACCAGGGGCATAGCTATAGGGGGTGCAGAGGTAGCAGTCACTACCGGGCCCAGGACCCTGAGGGGGCCCAAAAACCCTTGTGCCACATAAATCACTGGCATTATAGAAAGTGCATGCTGGTCTATTTACACCTCTGGCTAGAGGGAAGGGGTTAGGTCAAGAATTTGGCATAAGGGGGTGCCCTTTCAATGTTTGCCTCTGGCAGCAGGAAGGCTGTGTGCTACCCTGCCCCTTGCCAACACTAAGGGAATGGGGGCCCAAGCTGAACTCTTGCACTAGGGCCCGTGAGCCTTTAGCTACGCCCCTGACCACCTCCAGACAGGACTCAAACCCCAGGAACTTCTGGCTCCTCCCACCTCTTGTGCATCTCAAAAAAAGTTCAGCTTCCTCTACTCAGAGCCACAGCGACCTCTAGTGGCTGAAATAAGTCATCACAGTCTATGTAACACTATATTGTAGATATCTGTGCAAAGAACAGTATTCTAGGGGCTGACCCTTACAGATACTTGGGCAGTTAACTGAAAGCGAGATCATATATGAGGGTCAAATGACTGAAGCCATGTTTAGTCCTATTCAATCCTCCTATGGATACATTTTACAGGACTAAAATAGATTTTACCATTTCTTTTCTTTAGGCAGAAATAAAATGGCAGGCGTCCTATAAGTACACACAAAACCTGTCCTAAAGATACAGCAGGACAAGTTACTTGACAACACTGAGCTAAAAAGCTGCCTCATCCTCCTCTCTGCTCTATTTGTCAGGTATTATGATCCAGAATACAGTTGATAAGATCTTCATCTGAGTCTCTGTAGGAATAGAGCTCATGAGAAGACATGAAGTAGTGAGAAGGTGGGGATGTGGCTAATGAACAGCAGCACTTGTATGCAGTTTCCATTACCATAGTCCCACATTACCACAGTCTGTCCTGTCCTCTTCTCTGCACTTCATGTCTCCTCATGACCTCCATTCCCGCAGAGATTCAGCTGAAGATCTTATCATCTGTATTCAGGAATCAGGATCATAATCCCTGACAAGCAGAGCAGAGAGGGGGATGAGACAGCTTTTTACCTCAGTGTTGTAAAGTAACTTGTCCTCCTGTGTGATTAGAACAGATTTTATATGCACTAAAAGGACGGCGGACATTTTTCCTCTGATTGCTCCTCACACAAAATGAGCTATTAAAACTAATAAAAGGTATTTGGAAATATGTTTATAATAAAGTAATATATAAGTAGTTTTTTGGAATTTTGTTTTCTTAATTCCTGGAGAACCCCTTTAACCCCTTTAGGATACAGCCGTATTTCACCTTAAGGACCAGGCCATTTTTTGCAAATCTGACCAGTGTCACTTTAAGTGGTGATAACTTAAAAAAAGCTTTTACTTATCCAGGCCATTCTGAGATTGTTTTTTCGTCACATATTGTACTTCATGACACTGGTAAAATGAAGTTAAAAAAAATGCATTTTTATTTATAAAAAAATACAAAATTTAGCAAAAATTTGTAAAAAAAAATGCACATTTCCAAGTTTCAATTTCTCTACTTCTATAATACATAGTAATACCTCCAAAAATAGTTATTACTTTACATTCCCCATATGTCTACTTCATGTTTGGATCATTTTGGGAAGTATATTTTATATTTTGGGGATGTTACAAGGCTTAGACATTTAGAAGCAAATCTTGAAATTTTTCAGAAATTTTCAAAAACCCAATTTTTAGGGACCAGTTCAGGTCTGAAGTCACTTTGTGAGGCTTACATAATAGAAACCACCAAAAAACTGATTTTAAAAACGTCGTTAACCCTTTAGGTGTTCCACAAGAGTTAATGGCAAATGGAGATAACCTTTCAGAATTTGGATTTTTTGGCAAATTTTCCATTTTAATCAATTTTTTCCAGTAACAAAGCAAGGGTTAACAGCCAAACAAAAATCAATATTAATTGCCCCGATTCTGTAGTTTGCATAAACACCCCATATGTGGCCGTAAACTACTGTACGGGCACACAGTAGGGCGTAGAGGGAAAGGTGCGCCGTCTGGTTTTTGGAAGGCAGATTTTGCTGGACTAGTTTATTTACACCATGTCCCATTTGAAGCCCCCCTGATGCACCCCTAGAATAGAAACTCCATAAAAGTGACCCCATCTAAGAAAGTACACCCCTCAAGGTATTCAAAACTGATTTTTTACAAACGTTGTTAACCCTTTAGGTGTTGCACAAGAGTTATTGGCAAATGGAGATGGAAAATTTGACAAAAATGTAAATTCTCAAATTTCATTTAATCAATTTTTTCCAGTAACAAAACAAGGGTTAACAGCCAAAAAAATGCTGTATTTATTGCCCCGAATCTGTAGTTTGCAGAAACACCCCATATGTGGCCGTAAACTACTGTACGGGCACACAGTAGGGCGTAGAGGGAAAGGGTTGCCGTATGGTTTTTGGAAGGCAGATTTTGCTGGACTGGTTTATTTAGACCATGTCCCATTTGAAGCCTCGCTGATGCACCCCTAGAGTAGAAACTCCATAAAAGTGACCCCATTTTGGAAACCAGGGGATAAGGTGGCAGTTTTGTTGGGACTATTTTTAGGGTACATATGATTTTTGGTTTATCTATATTACATTTTTGTGCGGCAAGGTTACCAGAAATAGAAATTCTGAAATTTCATCTCCATTTGCCAATAACTCTTGTGGAACACCTAAAGGGTTAACGACGTTTGTAAAATCAGTTTTGAATACCTTGACTGGTGTAGTTTCTTAGATGGGGTCGCTTTTATGGAGTTTTTACTCTAGGGGTGCATCAGGGGGGCTTCAAATGGGACATGGTGCCAAAAAAAAAAGGCCATCAAAATCTGCCTTCCAGAAACCATACGGCATTCTTTTCCTTCTGCGCCTTGCAGTTTGGTCATACAGTTTACGACCACATATGAGGTGTTTATGTAAAGTGCAGTATGAGAGTGATAAATATTAAGTTTTGTTTGGCTGTTAACCCTTGCTTTGTTAGTGGGGAAAAAAACGTATTAACATGGAAAAATTTTATAGAGCAGATTCTTACGGACGCGGCGATACTAAGGGTATTTTCACACTTGCGTTGTTTGATTCCGGCAGGCAGTTCCATTGCCTGAACTGCCTGATCAGGCAAACTGTATGCAAACGCATGGCATTTTTCAGACTGATCAGGATCCTGATCAGTCTGAAAAATGCATTACAATACCGGATCCGTTTTTCCGGTGTCACCAGGCAAAACAAATCCGGTATTAATTTTTTTCTCATTTTTAAAGGTCTGCGTATGCGCAGACCGGAAGGACGGATCCGGCATTCCGGTATTTTGAATGCCGGATCCGGCACTAATACATTCCTATGGAAAAAAATGCTGGATCCGGCATTCAGGCAAGTCTTCAGTTTTTTTCACCGGAGATAAAACCGTAGCATGCTACGGTTTTCTCTTTTGCCTGATCAGTCAAAATGACTGAACTGAAGACATCCTGATGCATCCTGAACGGATTACTCTCCATCCAGAATGCATGGGGATATGCCTGATCAGTTCTTTTCCGGTATTGAGCCCCTGTGACGGAACTCTATGCCGGAAAAGAAAAACACTAATATGATTATCTTATGTACGGGCTCATTTTTTGCAGGATGAGAGGACGGTTTTATTGGCGCTATTTTGGGGGGCATATGACTTTTTGATAGCTTGCTATTACAATTTTTGTGATGTAAGGTGACAAAACTAAATCTTTTTTTTTTTTTTTACAGTGTTCATCTGAGGGGTTGGGGGGTATATTTATAGAGCAAATTCTTACAGACGTGGCGATACCTAATATGTCTACTTTTTATTTATTTTATTTTTTTATTTATGTTTTACACTATATTATCTTTTTATAAAGAAAAAAATACATTTTAGCATCTCCATAGTCTAAGATTAATTTTTTTTTGTTTTTAGCAGAATATCTTATGTAGGGACTAATTTTTTTGCGGGACGAGAGGACGTTTTTATTGCCGCTATTTTGGAGGGCATGTGACTTTTTGATCGCTTGCTATTACAATTTTTGTGATGTAAGGTGACAAAAAAATACCTTTTTTTGCACCTTTTTTTAAATTATTTTTTTACCGTGTTTATCTGAGGGGTTGGGGGAAGTATTTTTATAAAGCAGATTCTTACGGACGCGGCGATACCTAATAAGTCTACTTTTTTATTTATTTTAGTTTTACTAAATAATATTTTTGAAATATTTTTTTGTTTTAGTGTATCAAGTCTGAGAACCAGTTTTTTATCCGACTGTCAGTGGCTAAATTTGGATAAAAATTTAGTACTCCATGGAAGTGTGGTACTCCCTGAAGCAACCAATAATGCAGAGGCCCGGATGATTGGGGCAAGTGTCACATTGAGTAGTGTCCTTCCGTATCCCCCTCCTGTGACACACTCTGCACCTTTTTCGGGTCCGTCCCTTCTTTCCAGTATGGGGGACCACATCTGGAAAGTGTTGGCCAGGGACGATCCGGGCGCCTCCAGTTCCCGAGGTACTCCGGCCTGCTCTTTCCTGGTCTGAAAAGATCAGGGCCTTGAGGACTGCCTCATAGAACTGAAGGAATGTCCCTGTGTTGCCAGCGCTCCGGGACAGCACAAAAGAGTTGTACAAGGCAACCTGCACCAAGTAGACCGCAACTTTTTTGTACCATGCTCGGGTTTTGCGCATGGCATTATATGGCTTGAGGACTTGATCAGAGAGATCAACTCCTCCCATATACCGATTGTAGTCGGGCTTGAGGACCGTTGCTGCGGTACCTCGCACAGGGGCAGGGGTGATGCCGTTACCATGAATTGTGGACAGTACAAGGACATCCCTTTTGTCCTTATATCTGACCAGCAACAGGTTTCCAGTGGTAAGGGCACGGGTCTCAACCCTGGGGATAGGTACCTGGAGGGGGTGGGCAGGGAGGCCGCATTGATTTTTCCGCACAGTCTCACAAGCGGACGTGGATCTGTCGGCGAGGGACTGGAACAAGAGGATACTAGTATAAAAGTTTTCCACGTACAGGTGGTAACCCTTATCTAGCAGTGGGTGCATAAGGTCCCACACAAGTTTCCCTCTAACACCCAGAGTGGGGGGACATTCTGGGGGTTGAATACGGGAATCTCGCACCTCGTACACACAAAACTTGTAAGTGTAGCCTGAGGTACTCTCACAAAGTTTGTACAGCTTCACGCGATACCTCGCCCGCTTTGAGGGAACATACTTGCGGAAAATTAGTCTCCCCTTGAACGCAATGAGTGACTCATCAACCGTGACCTCCCTTCCAGGTACATAGGCTTGTACAAATTTGGCCCCAAAGTGATCGATGACCGGCCTGATTTTGTACAGACGGTCATAGGCAGGATCACCTCGGGGGGGGGGGGGGGGTCTGAATAATGCAGGCATTTCCGGATGGCCTCAAACCGGGAGCGTGTCATGGCCGTACTGTAAAGTGGGGTCTGGTAGAGGATGTCCCCACTACAGTAATGCCTGACACTAGGTTTCTAGCCAAAAAGGAGCCCGGTTGTTGAGCAACGAACTGTTGGGCGTACAGGTATCTCTTCCACCATCAGATTTACCAGTTGGTCACTGAAAAAATGACTAAAAAAGTCATATCCGGTGAAGTCCACTGTGGAAATCTGGATTCCTAGTTGGCCTACAAAATCAGGAATCACGGGCTCAAATCGCTCTGGGGTACACCAGACAAGTTCACTGGCAGGGGACTCCGGTGGATTTAACTGGTGGGCCGGAAAACTAGTACGAGCCCCAGAGCTGCTCGTACTAGGGTGGGCCACAGGGTCCCTATCATGGCGATCCCCTTGCTCCGCCTGGCGGCGTCTCCGCTGCCTTGGGGGCTCATCATCATCACTAGATGATGAGGAGGACGAGGATGACAACAGGAAAGTGGGGTCATCCTCGTCCTCACTGGGACTCTCGGACTCGGAGGAAAGCTGGGTGTATGCCTCCTCGGCCGAGAACATGGGTGGGCCATAGGGGAGTGTGTGTCTGCAATTCTTTATTCAGTGTGTGTGGGGGCACGGGTGTTCGAGAACTTATCCCTAAAACTAACAGGAAAAAAAGAGACTAAAATAAGGGGAAAAAATGTGGAAAAAAATCATTAAAAAATTCTAAACCGCTGATCAACCGTCCAAAGTCGATCAGCGCTGGGGTGTGCGATGCGGTAACAGTGGCCGGACACTAAGAGTGCCGGCCACAGTCAGCGTACGCACAAAAAAAAACTGCTTGCGCCCAAAAAAAAGTTAGCTGCAGCACCCCTGGGGAAGTCTAGGGTCTCACAGCTGTGCTGTGGACCCCAGACACCCGATTTAGGGTGATGAAATCAGAAACTTATTTTTTTTATACTTCCACTAACCTTTCTTTTATTATCCCTGCCTAACCCAACCTTTCCCTAGCCTTTCCCTAAGTACCTGAATAGATGGGGGGTGCTGGGGCACAGATCGGGTGCTGGGCACAGATGGGGGTGATGCTGGCTGAGATCTGACACGTGCAGGCTCCCGGACACAAAAGGAAGAGGAGAGGAGCGCTGCTAGGATTTGAACCTCCCGCCGCCCGCCCACCCACCTACCAATCAGAGGCGATCCTGAGAGGTGATTTCACCATCACCTCTCAGGATTGCAGGATGGTGATTGGTGGTGTATTATCACACCACCGATCACCATCCTGTTCCCGGTTATCGGGTCCCCAGAGACCCGAATAACGCGGAAACGCAGCAGACCGCAGGACTGAATTGACCTGCGGTTTGCTGCGATCACCGACATGGGGGGGGGGGGGGTTCACAGGACCCCCCGGCGATTTTAAATTCACAGTGCCGCAAGCCTGGGGGATCAAAGCAGAGGATGGGAGTGGTAGTGGCTCTGGCAGCAATAACTTTTCCTCACACCAATGTTCCCTAGGGCAGGCAGTGACAGGAGGTCGCACCATTTCTTCCCTCAGGGCACACCCTGATGTCAGGGCTCCTTCCTAATGGTAGTTAGGGTGCCCTTGGTGTTATGAGTGATGTATGGGTGCAAGGCAGAAGAAGTACGGTAGATGCTGAGGCTGGCGTTTGGTACTGGAATCAGTAACCAGACCAGTTGTAGAAAATAAACATCTCTCTTCACTAAACTGCGGGATGGGAGTTGTAGTACATCCAATGGTATCAAAACACAGTTCTAAATAATTACCAGTGCAAATCTCCCCAGATACCAATATATGGATATAGACCAGCCGTACATCCTAGCAGGTGAGCTGGACTGTTTCTGCCTTTCTATATATACTGTTGGATATTCAACACTGATTTCATCCTTTGTGCATGGGGTGAAATCAGTAGCAAATCTGCGCTAAAATACACATACAAAACAGCAGGTGTGTATTATGAGGTTCTGAAGCAGCTGAGATGTGCAATATAATGCTCTGCAGCAGCTGGGATGTGTATTATGATGTTCTGCAGGAGCTGAGATGCGCATTATGATGCTCTGCAGCAGCTGAGATGTGTATTATGATGTTTTGCAGCAGTTGAGATGTTAATTATGATGCTCTGCAGCAGCTGAGATGTGTATTATGATGTTCTGCAGCAGTTGAGATGTGTATTATGATGTTCTGTAGCAGCTAAGATGTGTATTATGATGTTCTGCAGCAGCTGAGATGTGTATTATGATGTTCTGCAGCAGCTGAGGTGTGTATTATGATGTTCTGCAGAAGCCGAGGGGTGTGTTATGAGGTTTGGTGGACAATTTTCTGGGTAAATCTAGCATTAGAAAGGTATGAGCAATAGTTATGAAGAACCTCGCACAGTCGGAACCACTTACTAAGGCTAGTTTCACACTAGCGGCAGGACGGATCCGACAGGCTGTTCACCATGTCGGATCCGTCCTGCGGCTATTTCGCCGTGCCCGCGGACCGCCGCTCCGTCCCCATTGACTACAATGGGGACGGGGGCGGAGCTCCGGCGCAGCACGGCGCTGCACGGAGAAAGGCCGCCGGACTAAAATTACTGCATGTCAGGCTTTTTAGTCCGGCGGCTTTCTCCGTGCAGCGCCGTGCTGCGCCGGAGCTCCGCCCCCGTCCCCATTGTAGTCAATGGGGACGGAGCGGCGGTCCGCGGGCACGGCGAAATAGCCGCAGGACGGATCCGACATGGTGAACAGCCTGTCGGATCCGTCCTGCCGCAAGTGTGAAAGTAGCCTTACGCAACCTTTTTGTTGCAGATTTTTAATGCCCTTGTGGCAACATTGTTGCATGCAGCTTTTTTACGCCGTCCTCACCACTTGGGAGTTGCAGGGGCATGTCGGGACCAGGCTAAGGCTACTTTCACACCTGCGTTCAGGTGTCCGCTCGTGAGCTCCGTTTGAAGGGGCTCACAAGCGGCCCTGAACGCAGCCGTCTGGCCCTAATGCATTCTCAGTGGAGGCGGATCCACTGAGACTGCATCCGCCTGCCAGCGCTCAGCCTCCGCTCCGCTCAGTGAGCGGACACCTGAACGCTGCAAGCAGCGTTCGGGTGTCCGCCTGGCCGTGCGGAGGCGAGCGGATCCGCTCCGACTTACAATGTAAGTCAATGGGGACGGATCCGCTTGAAGATGACACCATATGGCTCAATCTTCAAGCGGATCCGTCCCCCATTGACTTTCAATGTAAAGTCTGAACGGATCCGCTCAGGCTACTTTCACACTTAGAAATTTTTCTAAGTTATAATGCAGACGGATCCGTTCTGAACGGAGCCACCGTCTGCATTAATATGAGCGGATCCGTTCAGAACGGATCCGCTCGAACGCTAGTGTGAAAGTAGCCTAAGGCTGCATCATTGGCCCTGCCATATTTAATTACCTTTACGTCCGTTTTTTGTTTGTTTTTTTATCCCAAAATCTATTTTCCCTCCAGGGGCACAGACTACCATAGATGCACCTAATTTATGACAAGGAGCGCGCCCTGTCATAAATTATGCACATCATTCTGCAGCGCAGGGGGGAATGAAAGATCGGTGTGAACACTGGTCTGTGTTAATGACCCCCAGTGACTACTACAGGTTAAATCAATCTGGTATAAACTGTGACACAAAGGTCTATTCACAGACAGCACAATCATGACAAAAACTGGTCAAAAGGTGCCAATATTTATACAAAAACCTTACTGTCCCTTTAAATATGTAACTAATTCAAACACTAACCTTGAGTAAAAATCCTCCTGGACTTTGTCACTCTGCACTTCTTAATAGCCCCTGATTTCTTCAGACTTGGTAGCTTGATGTTTGGGAGGGGACAATGCTTTTTCTATATAAACCTACAGTCATTTCCTGGTTACATTTGTAATCACCAGTGTAGACAATGGGTGAGATCTAAAACTACAGAGACATTGATTTGTCTATTAGAAAATTTGGTGATAATGTCCCTATGCTATTCTTCCTAATCACTGCTGATACAACTTTTTGCACTGTCTGCAATAGGTCCTGGATTTCTTAGGTTCTGGGTTGTTGGCATCTTGTACCTGACGGTGGCTTCAGCAGATGATAAAGAAGTAGCAAAGGAACCATTTCAACAAGGTGAGCAAAATTCATATATCTATAGATAGATATTATATTGTACAATAGTGCTAACATGATCACCTCTACATCATATTATAGTACTAACATGACCATCTTTATGTTATATGATAATAGTAACCATGACCACCTCTATGTTATATTATAGTACTGTATTAACATGACCACCTCTATGTTATATTATAGCACAGTGGACCCTCAAGATACAATGGCCTCAGGATACAATATTTTCAAAATACAATGGTCTTTTCTGACCCATCGTAAGTTGAAACCAGACTCAACACAGAATGCCTCAGACTCAGATCCAACAACTTCTCTGGTAAAATAGTTGGATTTGTTTCCAGTTAACAGCTATCCCTGACTGTTGCATGTAAGGACTTGTTTTATTTGTCTTAGGCTACTTTCACACTTGCGGCAGTGTGATCCGGCGGGCAGTTCCGTCGTCGGAACTGGCCGCCGGATCCGCCGATCTGCTGCTGCCTGAAAGCATTTGTGAGACGGATCCGGATGCGGATCCGTCTCACAAATGCATTGCAAGGACGGATCCGTCTCTCCGCTTGTCATGCGGACCGACGGATCCGTCTTGTACATTTTTCGCATTTTTACCGATCTGCGCATGCGCATGCCGGAACGACGGATCCGGCATTCCGGTATTCTGAATGCCGGATCCGGCGCTAATACATTCCTATGGGAAAAAATGCCGGATCCGGCGTTCAGGCATGTCTTCAGTTTTTTTCGCCGGAGAAAAAAACGTAGCATGCTACGGTTTTCTCTTTTGCCAGATCAGTCAAAATGACCGAACTGAAGACATCCTGATGCAAACTGAACGGATTACTCTCCATTCAGAATGCATGGGGATATGCCTGATCAGTTCTTTTCCGGTATAGAGCCCCTGTGACGGAACTCTATGCCGGAAAAGAAAAACGCTAGTGTGAAAGTACCCTTAGTTATTTCCTTATTTGTCTTAAATCTTCATTTTCTCTTATTTTGGATGAAATTTTGGGGCTTTGGAACCGATTACTCAACTTGGTTTCAACATACAATGGTCACCCTGGAACCAATTAATATTGTAACTTGTGGGACCGCTGTACTAACATGACCACCCCATGTTATATTATAGTACTAACATGACCACCCCATGTTATATTATAGTACTAACATGACCACCCCATGTTATATTATAGTACTAACATAACCACCTCTATGTTATATTATAGTACTAACATGACCACCCCTACGTTATATTATAGTACTAATATGACCACCTTTATGTGATATTATAGTACCAACTTGCCCACCTCTCTGTTATATTATAGTTCGAGATGAGCAAATTTCTAAAAAATTCGATCTGGCCGGTTCACCGAATCTTCCAAAAATATTTGCTTCAATCCGAATATATTTGTGGTGAATCTAAATAAAAAACGGCTATTTATGGGCTACATAGAGCATTCATATGAGAGTAGAATACTGTGCCTTGCAGTAACATGCATAGGGAGTGTGCTGGGGTAGTGAAATAATACTGTTCAACAGTATGACATGCAGATGTCGCTCTTAGAATGACTGCACACTTCTCTTATTTGGGCAGTCACAGGGCCAAAATTGACCAAATAACTCAAGTATTAACTCAGCTTTACAGGTCGATGTTAGTGTAAATAAGAAGTGCACTCCTTTTACACCCTTGTCAGCTGATTCCACATAGATGTCTACAGAACCTGTTCTATTAAATGCTTATACAAGTAGAGCCCCCCTGACAGAGTGGAGTGGGTATCAGCAGTAAGTTTGTGTTGACGTCACTGATTCATTTGCCCTTCCTCTGATCCGTCAGAACAATAACCCACAAAAAACGGATTCTGTCTGTGGAGCATACGTCAGCATTTTATCAATAATCCATTAGTATTGCTAATGCCAAGAAAAAAAAAGGAGTGGATCTAAAACAGAGATGCCACGTGAATGGAATATTTGCATGTCTTCTGTCTTTTGTACCCACTTCTGCTTTTGGCTACCAAATCATAAGCCAATTCTGATGGGACCATACAGTCCTTACAGCTGCTACACAGACAGGATCCGTTGTGCGTCTCATTTTTCTTTCCTTCTGACAGATCAGAAGAAAGGTAAAATAAATGATGATGTCAGCCAGGCTGAAAGCCAAAATAGTATACCAGTCATGAAGTGGGGAGGGTGGCATGAGAAGTCCACAGAGTGGACCTATGATATAGTGGTGAGGTGTACAAACTGAAAAGAATGGCGCGGTATTAGCAGGAGGTGCTCAAACCCACATGCAGTCGTGCATATATATATATAGGGGAGCAAATCCTGCACTTGTGGCCCGTTGCTAATGGCAATCCCCAGCAAAAATGCCTACGGTGGAGGATGCCCGCAGCAAACCACGAGTACCACAATAGACATCCTACACAAGGTAGCAATTATGTGGATGTGATAATCAATATAACAATATAACAAAATAATAGCAAAGACAGGTGCACTCTGTGGTCTTACTAAACCCTCAAACTGATTTTTAAATTGAGAGATTAGTCAACATGTCCTACAGTGTAGGACATGTCTAAGCTCGGGCACCACGCCAAGGTTTCTCAAGTAGCCCGGGACCTAACACAAATTCCCCATTGCAAGCATGGTTACATGCTGGAGGTAACTGGTGAGTTGTTTGTGAGTTGGCCTCATGCTCCTGTAATTTGCCCACTGGCTCCTGGTATTGCCCATACGGCTCAGGTAGGAGAGTGTTAGGTCCCGGGGTACTTAAGAAACCTTGGCGTGGTGCCCGGGCTTAGACATGTCCTACACCGTAGGACATGTTGACTAATCTCTCAATTTTAAAATCAGTTTGAGGGTTTAGTAAGACCGCAGAGTGCACCTATCTTTGCTATTATTTTGTTATAGTGGTGAGGTGGAAGCCGTGTGAAGAGACCAAAGAGTGGCCCAATGACAGTCTGGAGGTGGCAGATGCAGTAGCAGCATCATGAGAAGGCCACCGAGTTGTACAATGACAGAGTCTGAACATGGCAGCAGTTTGATGAGGCCAGCGAGTGGCAAGGTGACATAGTGTGGATATGGCAACAGCATGAGGAGACCACAGAGTGGCAAGGTGATACAGTGTGGAGATGGCAGCAGCAGGAGGAGACCACAGAGTGGCAAGGTGACATAGTGTGGTGATGGCGGCAGCAGCAGGATCCCACAGAGTGGCAAGGTTACATAGTGTGTAGATGGCAGTAGCAGCAGCATCAGGAGGATACCATAGAGTGGCAAGGTGACATAGTGTGGAGATGGCAGCAGCAGGAGGAGACCACAGAGTGGCAAAGTGACATATTGTGGAGATGGCAGCAGCAGGAGGAGACCACACAGTGGCAAGGTGACATAGTGTGGAGATGGCAGCAGCAGGAGGGGAATACAGAGTGGCAAGGTGACACAGTTTGGAGATGGCAGTAGCAGCAGCAGCATGAGGAGACCAGAGAGTGATAAGTTGACATAGTGTGTAGATGGTAGCAGCAGCATGAGGAGACCAGAGAGTGGCAAGTTAACATAGTGTGGGGATGGCAGCAGCAGGAGGTGACCACAGAGTGGCAAGGTGACATAGTTTGGAGATGGCGGTAACAGAGAGGGGGGCGGTGGGTGGCAATACCAGTACCCGCTGACGAAGGAGGGTGCAATAAGGAGCTCTTGGCATCAGATGTGTGGCATCAAGCGGGTTGCAGCATCAAAGTAGTAGCTGAGGCAGGTAGTCAGAAGAAAATGGTCTCTTGTATCAAAGTGTTGGTGTGGCACCATGGATGATCTAGTCTGATGCATCAGAAATTGGTGGTTGGAAATCCTGGCTGATCTACACCTAATTCATCTTGACAAGGCCAGTCTCTCCACATTTTGGGTGGACAGGCGAGTTCTCCTCGGGTAACTATCACCCCCGCCGCACTAAACACCCACTCGGATGCCACACTACTGACCGGGCAGGACAGCTTTTCCAGGGCAAACTTTGCTAGTTGTGGCCACAAATCCAGTTTGGCTACCGAGTAGTACAGCGGATCTTCAATGTGGGGTGTCAGGGTGCTGTCCAAGTATGCCACCACTTGCTGGTTCAGGTCCTGCTCCAGGTCTAGTTGCTACTGCTGCTGGTGAGTAGTTTCTTCACTATGCCGGTGAATAAAGCTACTCATCAACGACTCTATACTCAGGCTGCTGCTGATGGAGCTGGTACTGTTCCTGTCACCCCACCCCTCCCCAGCAGCCATGGCAGTGGAAAGTAAGCGCAGAGGGCCCGCCCCCCGATCAGACCTGCGAGAGGATGGATGATAGGGCCGATAGGCAGCGACCAACTGACTACAGAGGATGTCTCTGTAGTAGTTTGGTTTGTCCTCCCTCTCAGTGGGTGTAAAAAGGCCCCCATTCTGGACCGGTACCGGGAGTCCAACAAGGCGGAGAGCCAGAAGTCATCCCTCTGCCGAATGGTGACAATTCTGCTGTCACTACGCAAGCAAGTGAGCATGCAGCGGGTCATTTGTGCAACTTACTCGGAGGGACTCACTGTCTCCATCTCCACTGCATACTGCAGTCTCGTCTTCCTCATCGTCCTGTAGCTCCTCTGGCTGCTCCTGCTCCTCCTGTCCTGTCAGCTGAGTAGAAAAACCACCCATTTGGCTACACATTGCCTAAGGTACAATGTCCTCCTCCCCCTCTTCTTCCAGTTTAGGCCCCACAGAGCGCATGTAGCTGTGAGATCGAGGCTCCACATAACCTGTCCCCTGACCAGCCATTGTTACCACCATCTGTTCCAGGACATAAAGCAGTGGAATGACGACGTTCATCCCATAGTCCTGGCAACTGAAAAATAACGTGGCGTCCTCAAAGGCCCTGAGCAAATGGCAGGTGTCACGCATGTGTAAGCCGTGTACCGGGGTGGGCTGCCCAGGATACAGCAAAGTCACATACAAGGAAAGCGACACAGACACCAGCTTTATATGCAAGAATATAAACTTTACTTTGGAAACAGTATTAACACAAGTACAAACAGTATAAGTAATACCCTAGGCCCACAGTCACCGTCCCTGTCCGAGGGACAGGCCTAGCCCGTTGGCGTACACAGCAGAGCCTACAAGTCGTACTGTGCCGCTATAGAGGACACACCTAACCGGTGGCAGATGCAGCAGAGCCTGCAAGTAGATTACTGTGCTGCAGTCCAGTACAGTAAGGCCTAACAAAGCTATAACCCTATCTAACTAGCTAATACAAGGCCTAGGCTAGTCTCTGTTACTTTAGGCGCCAAACAGTAAAGTACAATTGGTAACCAGGTGTACTGACCTGCGTCCGTTCATGGGCCCTAGGATGCCGCTTACCCGGGATGGCCACCAAGCTCTCAGCAACCGTACAGCCTTGCTTGATTATAAGGTTTTCTGTCCATACACTGGAACTGGTCTTTCTGGGAAAACCTCTCTTTCAAAGAGCTGGATTCAGACAGGGGACAGCAGATACTCTCCTTCCTTTGAGTGTCCATTCACTGCCGGACATCAGCAAGCCAGGATGGAATCGTATTCAGTCCCTCACAGCACAATTCTTCCACCATGTCAGATCAACACTTCCTGGTTCACACAGAAGCATGAGTCATCATCTGCTTTGCATATGCAGATCCCAGAGTGTGCTGATTGTGCTGCATAACAGTGGCCTCTAGTGCCCGTAATGCCAAATGACAGCTCCAATACAATTTAAACATAAATATCATACAGGCAGAGCTTATCCACAATCTCACATGCCACCCCACAAGAAGTTGTTGTCCTCGGAAACTCTCCCCATACAAACTCATCCTGGGCATAGCGCTGTGGAGGCACACCAGCATTGGGCCTCGCTGACCTTCTCAGATTGGGGGTTTCAGAAATACTGGGGGCATCAGGCATATTTGACAAGAGAGGAGCTGTTGATTGCTCAGCTGGGTGGCAAACCTGCCGGAACCTCTTTGGACACTTGGGCGGGGACGACCCACCATTCCTCCTCTTCCTCATCTGAGGGACTTTCCTCCATACCCTGAGCGTGAGAAGGCACCCCCTCCACACACACCGGCTCATGAAAATTACAACGTCTCAACATATTACGGTGTAAGTTTCGTGTGGGTCCCCCTGTCCCTACTGGCTCTACCTCATGGACCGGAATAGTGGGGTCTACCCTTCTCTTCACCATGTATGAAACTGCCTCCCACCGTCCATCCAACTTCCCTGACGGCCGTTTGGCTTTGACCATCACCCGATCACCAGGGACATACCCATCTTTCTGCACTGGTCTTGGGTTAGGGTGTACCACCTGTCCCAAGCGCTCCCCCACAACCTTGTGTACCGCTCTCAGCCGGCGGCGGTGCTCCTGCACCCATGCGGTGGTACTTCTTGTTGGGGGCTCCATCGGGATGGGCATGTGGAGATCTTCAATCTCCCGTCCGGCTCGTCCAAACATGAGCATATGTGGAGAGTATCCGGTGGTACTGTGTACTCTGTTGTTATAGGCCCACATCAACTCATGTAGGTACGTGGGCCACTGGGCTTTTTGACTGTCTTCCAGAGTCCGCAGCATCTGAAGCAAGGTGCGATTGAAGCTTTCGCACGCCCCGTTTCCTTGTGGGTGATACGGAGTGGTGCGGGAGCGTTCAATCCTATACAGTTGGTACAGTTCATTCATTAGAGTACCCTAAAAGCATGCTCCCTGGTCAGAATGTATTCTCCGTGGACACCCGAACACCTGTATAAAGTGTTTACAAACAGCTTCGGCGGCCCACTTTGCTGTTTGGTCTCTGGTGGGCACAGCCACCGCATACTTAAAGGTAAAGTGATCTGTCATAACTAGACAATACGAGTGTCCCGAGGTATAGTATCCAATCTGTACATAATTGATCATCAGAAGTTCTAGGGGCGCTGAGGTGCGGATGGTCTGCACAGGAGCCCGCTGTTCAGTACTCTTACTCAACCTACAGGATCGACACTTAAGACATGCCGCGGCCACCATGTCGGCCAGATCTGGACAGTATACCAGCCGTTGGAGCCACTTGAACGTTTTGTCGCTCCCAAAATGAGCTTCCTTTTCATGAGCTTCCCTGGCGGCCTCCAGTCCCAACGACATGGGAATGACAATCTGTTGCCGATACTGCAGCTCTGACTGTAAGTATACGATACGGCACAGGAGGCCCTGGGTAATTTTCAGCTTATCGCACTGCCTCAACAACTTCTGACCCTCTGGGGTCAGGCAGGCTCGTTCTTCTGGCCGAGGCCAGATCTTGCTCCGAACCCATTCTTTCACTTTCCACAAGTCTCGGCAGCTATCCTGGACTCTCTCCCAATCAATCAACGTTTTCCCCAGCACCAGCGACATTCCAGGCGCCACCCCACTTGAATGTGCCACATCCGGGAACAGAGGTAAGCGACCAAGGTCAGGAGTTTCAGTATCCTCTAACTCCTCATCGGCTCTCTCGGAGTCGACTGTCCTACTGGAACTCGAGAGAGTGCATCGGCGTTTCCATTCTCCCTACCGGACCGGAACTTGATCCGGTATTGGTACTTAGAAAGGCGGGCCAACCATCTTTGCTCGAGTGCACCGAGCTTGGCATTCCCCAGGTGTGCTAACGGGTTGTTGTCCGTCATCACGGTCACTTCTGCACCAGTCAGGTATTCTGCAAACCTTTCGGTCATGGCCCACACCAGTGCCAGCAGTTCCAGTTTAAAGGAGCTATAGTTATCAGGGTTGCGTTCTGACTCTCTTAGAGTCCGGCTCCCATAGGCGATGACTCTCTCCCGTCCATCCTGGACTTGGGACAATATGGCCCCCAGACCATGTAGGCTTCCATCAGTATACAGCAGGAATGGGGTATCAAACCGCGCGTAAGCCAAGATCGGCGCATTGGTCAGCGACTCTTTCACCGCTTCAAAGGCCTCTTGTTGTCGTGGCCCCCAGTCGATGGGGCGTTTCTTCAGGCCCCCAGCTGTGCCTCTTAGCGACTCGTTCAACGGGCCCACCAGATGAGCGAATTTGAGTATAAACCTCTTGTAGTAGCCAGCTAGTCCCACGAACGCCCGTACCTCCCGTAGCGTACTTGCCCGGGGCCACTTCTGAACGGCCTCCACCTTGCTGGGGGCCGGTTTTACCCCCTCCTGGGTGACCACTTGTCCTAAGTACTCTATCTGCTGTCAGAACAGCTGGCATTTTTTTGGCTTGATCTTGAGCCCATGGTCTCGTAGCCGTCCCAAGACTTGTCGCAGCTTCTGGAGGTGATCTTCAAAGCAAGCCCCGAGCACTACTATGTCATCCAGGTAAAATACTGATTCGAAGTTGAGGTCCCCCAGACAATGTTCCATCAATTGCTGGAATGTCCCCGGAGCATTGGAGAGGCCGAAGGGCATCTGGTTGAACTCGTAGAGTCCCATAGGTAGAATGAAGGCTGTCTTGGCTTTGTCCTTCTTGGCCACCAGCACCTGCCAGTACCCACTAGCCAGGTCAAGAGTTGAGAAGAACTTTGCTTGGCTTAGGACTGATAATGACTCCTCAATCCATGGAAGGGAGTAGGCATCCCGGACGGTCTGAGCATTCAGCTTCCGATAATCCACCCAGAACCGGAGACTCCCGTTTTTCTTCCGCACCAAGACTACCGGAACAGCCCACAGACTTTGACTCTCCTGAATCACCAGGTTCTCCAACATACTGGCCACCATGTCTTTCACCTCCTGATACATCTTAGGTGGGATCTGCCGGTAACGTTCCCTGATCGACGCTGCATCACCGGTTGGGATTTCATGTTCGATGGCAGTAGCACACCCAAAGTCCTCATGTCTTGAGAAGGACTCCTGAAATTCCCAGAGGGTGTCTTCCAGCAGCTTTTGTTCCCCCGGGGTCAGGGTTCTGCAGTCCACCCCCATACGGGCCATGATCACTCGACCGTTCCACTCCGCTGTCGGGGTTTCCCTTGAATGGATCTCCACAGCATAGGTCCAGGCTGATCTCCTATCCGGCTGCAGCGTGAAGCCCCTTCGTCGAGCGATACCCCCTTCGGACACATAAACTTTGGCCAGCAGGGTGTTTGCAGGGATGGTTAATTTGCAGTCCTCAACATTACAGCAACATATAAGCACACATCCGTCCTTCACACCGGCGAGGGCCCGGGCTACCAGTGGGCGAATCTGCGTTTCTTCTTGATAAGTGGACTCGATCGGGACCTCCAGTCCATTCAGTCGTCGCCCAGCCCCCATTGGCAGTATCAATATTCGCTCCTGTCGAGGTGGTATCTTCAACGGAGTCCTCCGTAGCACCCTCACTTCTTCAATGGCCCGTCCGGACAGGTTACTCTTTTGCAGGCTACAGATCCTCACCATTTGTTGTAGGACCTTCTGGGTAGGCCGGTGTGCGGTGGCCCGTTGCCAGTACTTCGACCTTCCTTGGAGTTGATGGTCTAGGTCTCTCAGTATATTCATGCCCAGGGTCACGTCCATTCCTTTCTGGATGAATGGTCCACCAGCATGACCCCTTTAATGACGATGTCTTGCCCAAACATTCGGACCCGCATCCAGACTATCCCTCGAACATCCATCTCTCTATTATCGTCAGCCTTCAGCCTGATGACGCTTCCATCTTCGGGCTCCATCATATGCCCGAAGTGTCTCTCAAAGAACTCTAGAGGCATTAGGGTGCACTCTGACCCTGTATCAACTAGGCAGAAGACCTTTCGGCCTTCCAACTCGGCTTCTAATACGGGGCTGCTGGCATACAGATCACGTTCTTCACGCAGAGGGCTTAACTTCTGGTGCAACACCGCAGGACGCCCAGCTACTGCAGCGGTCGGAAGTTTAACCTCTTCTGACTGGCCCCCTCACCGGGGTTGTTCTGAGTGCAGTGGCACGAGGTGCGGGGACCGTTTCCGGAGGCTGGGACGGTTCTGCCTTCATCTGGGACACTTCCAGCCAGGGCTCTTTCAATTCCGCCTGCAGGGCCTGGACCACATCCTTTAAGGACTCCGATTCTTCAGACCCCGGCCGGTCCCTTGTAACATGCGTGCTATTCACCACTCTCTCTGCCGCAGGTATGGGCTCTTCCTGTCTCTCTACGGCGGCTAAGTAGACACTGTAGAATGTTATATTAGCCATTGTTCGGGTCAACTCTTGTAATTTATCTTGTAAGAATTTATTGGAGAGCCCCACTATGAACTGATCTCGTAGAAGCCGGTCTAACTCCCGGAAGGCGCCCATGGCCTCAGGGTCTCGTCGTTGTACCTCATTCAGTGTCTCCTGTAGAGCATTGGAATATTGCATCAGGGTCTCGCCCTCTCGCTGGGGTCGGTTAAAGAAGTGACTCCGTAAGTGTACCACTTTGGCCCGCCCCCCTTGGGCTCTCTCTAGCAGGGAGAATATCTTCTCTAGGGTATCTCTCTCGAAGTCAGGCCTTACCATCACTGTCTGCCTGACGTCACCCTCTAGGGCTCCCAACGCAACCTCGGCCCACAGTTCAGGGGTCAGGTTACACATATTAACCGCACTTCGCACCCTTTCAGTCCAGTCCTGCAATGTCATATTTCTACCGTCATACTTTGGCAGATGACGCAGCAGTGCCCCTACAGGGATGTATCCTACTGGGGTAGCCATATTGTTGGGGGCAAGCTGGACTTGCGCCTGTGCACCCTGGGCTGGGTCCTGATCCGGCACCACTGGCGCCAGGGGACGATCTCCCGCCGCGTTCCCGTCCATAACAGTCGCTGTATCCTTGTAAGCCAAGTTGTAAGCCGTGTACCGGGGTGGGCTCCCTAGGATACAGCAAAGTCACAGACAAGGAAAGCGACACTGACACCAGCTTTATATGCAAGAATATAAACTTTACTTTGGAAACAGTATTAACACAAGTACAAACAGTATAAGTAATACCCCAGGCCCACAGTCACCGTCCCTGTCCGAGGGACAGGCCTAGCCCGTTGGCGTAAACACAGCAGAGCCTACAAGTCGTACTGTGCCGCTATAGAGGACACACCTAACCGATGGCAGATGCAGCAGAGCCTGCAAGTAGATTACTACGCTGCACTCTAGTACAGTAAGGACTAACAAAGCTATAACCCTATCTAACTAGCTAATACAAAGCCTAGGCTAGTCTCTGTTACTTTAGGCGCCAAACAGTAAAGTACAATTAGTAATCAGGTGTACTGACCTGCGTCCGTTCATGGGCCCTAGGTTGCCGCTTACCCGGGATGGCCACCAAGCTCTCAGCAACCGTGCGACCTTGCTTGATGATAAGGTTTTCTGTCCATACACTGGAACTGGTTTTCCTGGGACAACCTCTCTTTCAAAGAGCTGGATCCAGACAGGGGACAGCAGACGCTCTCCTTCCTTTGAGTGCCCATTCACTGCCGGACATCAGCAAGCCAGGATGGAATCGGATTCAGTCCCTCACAGCTTTTGTTCCCCTATCTCTGTTATGCTAAACATGTCCAGCCCTGCTGGAGATGTTTAACAAAAGACAGCGGATCTTATCAATCCCCTGTCTTTTGATTTGGCCGCACCTGGACAAGATTGTCCAGCCATGCAGGTGGCATTTTCCTTCTGCAGGCACGTTGGAATGTGCCTGCAGGAGGATTTGGCTGGCGAGGGGGCACCCGTGACTGGGGGACATTACTGGCCACACTTAGGATTATATATATATATATATATATATATACATACATATATATGGGTGTATATATTTAATTCACTGACGCCCCTGTATTGCTTAAGAAAGGCTCAATTGTAGAGCTGAAACGTTGCCACACCATGGATGAATAAATCATTTGGACTTTGTTTTATCCTGCGTTGGAGTGCTGCTCTTTTTTGCATATATATATATATATATATATATATATATATGGGGTCTTCACCCTTTCACATTTATCTGGAGTGCTGCCTCGCTTTTTGGAATATATATACAGTGGAGGAGAAGCCGACCTTCCTGAAGGATTTGCACCCAGCTCACACCATCTAACTGTGCTGCTGCGGTATTTGCAAGAGTACATATATATATATATATATATATATATATATACACAGTCCTGATTAGGGATGAGCGAACCCGAACTGTATAGTTCGGGTTCGTACCGAATTTTGGGGTGTCCGTGACACGGACCCGAACCCGGACATTTTCGTAAAAGTCCGGGTTCGGTGTTCGTCGCTTTCTTGGCGCTTTTTGAAAGGCTGCAAAGCAGCCAATCAACAAGCGTCATACTACTTGCCCCAAGAGGCCGTCACAGCCATGCCTACTATTGGCATGGCTGTGATTGGCCAGAGCACCATGTGACCCAGCCTCTATTTAAGCTGGAGTCACATAGCGCCGCCCGTCACTCTGCTCTGATTAGCGTAGGGAGAGGTTGCAGCTGCGACAGTAGGGCGAGATTAGGCTGATTAACTCCTCCAAAAGACTCCATCCATTGATCGATCTGCAGCTGTGGATGATTGAACTGCTGCTATTGAATTGCTCACTGTTTTTAGGCTGCCCAGAGTGTTTTTCAGTCACTTTTTTCTGGGGTGATCGGCGGCCATTTTGTGTCTTGTGTTGCGCCAGCACAAGCTGCCACCAAGTGCATTTAACCCTCAATGGTGTGGTTGTTTTTTGGCTAAAGCCTACATCAGGGTCAAGCTGTCACACCAAGTGCATTTAACCAGCAATAGTCTGTTTATTTTTTGGCCATATACTACATCAGGGGCAAGCTGCGCCTGTCACCAAGTGCATTTAACCCTCAATGGTGTGGTTGTTTTTTGGCTAAAGCCTACATCAGGGTCAAGCTGTCACACCAAGTGCATTTAACCAGCAATAGTCTGTTTATTTTTTGGCCATATACTACATCAGGGGCAAGCTGCGCCTGTCACCAAGTGCATTTAACCCTCAATGGTGTGGTTGTTTTTTGGCTAAATCCTACATCAGGGTGAAGCTGTCACACCAAGTGCATTTAACCAGCAATAGTCTGTTTATTTTTTGGCCATATACTACATCAGGGGCAAGCTGCGCCTGTCACCAAGTGGATTTAACCTTCAGTAGTGTGGTTGGTCAAGCTGTCACACCAAGTGCATTTAACCATCAATAGTGTGGTTATTTTTGGGCCATATCCCAGTCTAATTCTGTCAGTAAACGTATACCTGTCACCCAGCGCCTAAATACTAGGCCTCAAGTTTATATCCAGCTAAATCTGTCGTTACTGCTGTGGCTGGTCAAGTTATTTAGTGTCCGTCAAAGCACAGTTTTTGTTCTGGGTTGAAATACATATCCCAATTTAGCAATTTCCTAATTTAGTGGTTTTTGCTGTATCAGAGCTATTTTAAATCTATCCCTAAAAGGGTATATAATATTCAAGGTGCACATAGGGTCATTCTGAATAACTTCACACACACGCTACTGTGCATTTCCAAGTCTAATTCTGTCAGTAAATCTATACCTGTCACCCAGCGCCTAAATACTAGGCCTCAAATTTATATCCTGCTAAATCTGTCGTTACTGCTGTACTGTTGTGGCTGGGCAAGTTATTTAGTGTCCGTCAAAGCACATTTTTTGTTCTGGGTTGAAATACAATTCCCAATTTAGCAATTTCCTAATTTAGTGGTTTCTGCTGTATCAGAGCTATTTTAAATCTATCCCTAAAGGGGTATATCAGATTCAAGGTGCACATAGGGTCATTCTGAATAACTTCACACACACGCTACTGTGCATTTCCAAGTCTAATTCTGTCAGTAAACCTATACCTGTCACCCAGCGCCTAAATACTAGGCCTCAAATTTATATCCTGCTAAATCTGTCGTTACTGCTGTACTGTTGTGGCTGGGCAAGTTATTTAGTGTCCGTCAAAGCACATTTTTTGTTCTGGGTTGAAATACAATTCCCAATTTAGCAATTTCCTAATTTAGTGGTTTCTGCTGTATCAGGCCTACTTTAAATTTATCCCTAAAAGGGTATATCAGATTCAAGGTGCACATAGGGTCATTCTGAATAACTTCACACACACGCTACTGTGCATTTCCAAGTCTAATTCTGTCAGTAAATCTATACCTGTCACCCAGCGCCTAAATACTAGGCCTCAAATTTATATCCTGCTAAATCTGTCGTTACTGCTGTACTGTTGTGGCTGGGCAAGTTATTTAGTGTCCGTCAAAGCATATTTTTTGTTCTGGGTTGAAATACAATTCCCAATTTAGCAATTTCGTAATTTAGTGGTTTCTGTTGTATAAGGCCTACTTTAAATACATCCCTAAAAGGGTATATCAGATTCAAGGTGCACATAGGGTCATTCTGAATAACTTCACACACACGCTACTATGCATTTCCAAGTCTAATTCTGTCAGTAAATCTATACCTGTCACCCAGCGCCTAAATACTAGGCCTCAAATTTATATCCAGCTAAATCTGTCGTTACTGCTGTACTGTTGTGGCTTGGCAAGTTATTTAGTGTCCGTCAAAGCACATTTTTTGTTCTGGGTTAAAATACAATTCCCAATTTAGCAATTTCCTAATTTAGTGGTTTCTGCTGTATCAGGCCTACTTTAAATTTATCCCTAAAAGGGTATATCAGATTCAAGGTGCACATAGGGTCATTCTGAATAACTTCACACACACGCTACTGTGCATTTCCAAGTCTAATTCTGTCAGTAAATCTATACCTGTCATCCAGCGCCTAAATACTAGGCCTCAAATTTATATCCAGCTAAATCTGTCGTTACTGCTGTACTGTTGTGGCTGGGCAAGTTATTTAGTGTCCGTCAAAGCACATTTTTTGTTCTGGGTTGAAATACAATTCCCAATTTAGCAATTTCCTAATTTATTGGTTTCTGCTGTATCAGAGCTATTTTAAATCTATCCCTAAAAGGGTATATCAGATTCAAGGTGCACATAGGGTCATTCTGAATAACTTCACACACACGCTACTGTGCATTTCCAAGTCTAATTCTGTCAGTAAACCTATACCTGTCACCCAGCGCCTAAATACTAGGCCTCAAATTTATATCCAGCTAAATCTGTCGTTACTGCTGTACTATTGTGGCTGGGCAAGTTATTTAGTGTCCGTCAAAGCACATTTTTTGTTCTGGGTTAAAATACAATTCCCAATTTAGCAATTTCCTAATTTAGTGGTTTCTGCTGTATCAGGCCTACTTTAAATACATCCCTAAAAGGGTATATCAGAATCAAGGTGCTGATAGGGTCATTCTCAATAACTTCACACACACGCTACTGTGCATATCCCAGTCTAATTCTGTCTGTAAAACGTATACCTGTCACCCAGCGCCTAAATACTAGGCCTCAAATTCATAGTCAGCTAAATCTGTGGTTACTGCTGTGCCTGTATTAGTGTAATACGGTACCTAAATAGATAGCCAGATAGTGTTAGGTGTCTGTAAAAAAAGGCCTGAATTTGAATTCAATACATTGGGCCAAATAATATTTTTGTTGTAGTGGTGAACGATAACAATGAGGAAAACATCTAGTAAGGGACGCGGACGTGGACATGGTCGTGGTGGTGTTAGTGGACCCTCTGGTGCTGGGAGAGGACGTGGCCGTTCTGCCACATCCACACGTCCTAGTGTACCAACTACCTCAGGTCCCAGTAGCCGCCAGAATTTACAGCAATATATGGTGGGGCCCAATGCCGTTCTAAGGATGGTAAGGCCTGAGCAGGTACAGGCATTAGTCAATTGGATGGCCGACAGTGGATCCAGCACGTTCACATTATCTCCTACCCAGTCTTCTGCAGAAAGCGCACAGATGGCGCCTGAAAACCAACCCCATCAGTCTGTCACATCACCCCTATGCATATCAGGGAAACTGTCTGAGCCTCAAGTTATGCAGCAGTCTCTTATGCTGTTTGAAGACTCTGCTGGCAGGGTTTCCCAAGGGCATCCACCTAGCCCTTCCCCAGCGGTGGAAGACATAGAATGCACTGACGCACAACCACTTATGTTTCCTGATGATGAGGACATGGGAATACCACCTCAGCAAGTCTCTGATGATGACGAAACACAGGTGCCAACTGCTGCGTCTTTCTGCAGTGTGCAGACTGAACAGGAGGTCAGGGATCAAGACTGGGTGGAAGACGATGCAGGGGACGATGAGGTCCTAGACCCCACATGGAATGAAGGTCGTGCCACTGACTTTCACAGTTCGGAGGAAGAGGCAGTGGTGAGACCGAGCCAACAGCGTAGCAAAAGAGGGAGCAGTGGGCAAAAGCAGAACACCCGCCGCCAAGAGACTCCGCCTGCTACTGACCGCCGCCATCTGGGACCGAGCACCCCAAAGGCAGCTTCAAGGAGTTCCCTGGCATGGCACTTCTTCAAACAATGTGCTGACGACAAGACCCGAGTGGTTTGCACGCTGTGCCATCAGAGCCTGAAGCGAGGCATTAACGTTCTGAACCTTAGCACAACCTGCATGACCAGGCACCTGCATGCAAAGCATGAACTGCAGTGGAGTAAACACCTTAAAAACAAGGAAGTCACTCAGGCTCCCCCTGCTACCTTTTCTGCTGCTGCCTCTTCTGCTGCTGCCGCCTCGGCCTCTTCTGCTGCTGCCGCCTCGGCCTCTTCTGCTGCTGCCGCCTCGGCCTCTCCCTCCGCCTCTGGAGGAACGTTGGCACCTGCCGCCCAGCAAACAGGGGATGTACCACCAACACCACCACCACCTCCGTCACCAAGCATCTCAACCATGTCACACGGCAGCGTTCAGCTCTCCATCTCACAAACATTTGAGAGAAAGCGTAAATTCCCACCTAGCCACCCTCGATCCCTGGCCCTGAATGCCAGCATTTCTAAACTACTGGCCTATGAAATGCTGTCATTTAGGCTGGTGGACACAGACAGCTTCAAACAGCTCATGTCGCTTGCTGTCCCACAGTATGTTGTTCCCAGCCGCCACTACTTCTCCAAGAGAGCCGTGCCTTCCCTGCACAACCAAGTATCCGATAAAATCAAGTGTGCACTGCGCAACGCCATCTGTAGCTAGGTCCACCTAACCACAGATACGTGGACCAGTAAGCACGGCCAGGGACGCTATATCTCCCTAACTGCACACTGGGTAAATGTAGTGGCAGCTGGGCCCCAGGCGGAGAGCTGTTTGGCGCACGTCCTTCCGCCGCCAAGGATCGCAGGGCAACATTCTTTGCCTCCTGTTGCCACCTCCTCCTTCTCGGCTTCCTCCTCCTCTTCTTCCACCTGCTCATCCAGTCAGCCACACACCTTCACCACCAACTTCAGCACAGCCCGGGGTAAACGTCAGCAGGCCATTCTGAAACTCATATGTTTGGGGGACAGGCCCCACACCGCACAGGAGTTGTGGCGTGGTATAGAACAACAGACCGACGAGTGGTTGCTGCCGGTGAGCCTCAAGCCCGGCCTGGTGGTGTGCGATAATGGGCGAAATCTCGTTGCAGCTCTGGGACTAGCCAGTTTGACGCACATCCCTTGCCTGGCGCATGTGCTGAATTTGGTGGTGCAGAAGTTCATTCACAACACAGCACCACTTCACCACCAATGACTGGGCCTCCATGCGAGACCTGTGTGCCCTGTTGCGCTGTTTCGAGTACTCCACCAACATGGCCAGTGGCGATGACGCCGTTATCAGCATTACAATACCACTTCTATGTCTCCTTGAGAAAACACTTAGGGCGATAATGAAAGAGGAGGTGGCCCAGGAGGAGGAGGAGGAGGAAGAGGGGTCATTTTTAGCACTTTCAGGCCAGTCTCTTCGAAGTGACTCAGAGGGAGGTTTTTTGCAACAGCAGAGGCCAGGTACAAATGTGGCCAGCCAGGGCCCACTACTGGAGGACGAGGAGGACGAGGATGAGGAGGAGGTGGAGGAGGATGAGGATGAAGCATGGTCACAGCGGGGTGACACCCAACGCAGCTCGGGCCCATCACTGGTGCGTGGCTGGGGGGAAAGGCAGGACGATGACGATACGCCTCCCACAGAGGACAGCTTGTCCTTACCCCTGGGCAGCCTGGCACACATGAGCGACTACATGCTGCAGTGCCTGCGCAACGACAGCAGAGTTGCCCACATTTTAACGTGTGCGGACTACTGGGTTGCCACCCTGCTGGATCCACAGTACAAAGACAATGTGCCCACCTTACTTCCTGCACTGGAGCGTGATAGGAAGATGCGCGAGTACAAGCGCACGTTGGTAGACGCGCTACTGAGAGCATTCCCAAATGTCACAGGGGAACAAGTGGAAGCCCAAGGCCAAGGCAGAGGAGGAGCAAGAGGTCGCCAAGGCAGCTGTGTCACGGCCAGCTCCTCTGAGGGCAGGGTTAGCATGGCAGAGATGTGGAAAAGTTTTGTCAACACGCCACAGCTAACTGCACCACCACCTGATACGCAACGTGTTAGCAGGAGGCAACATTTCACTAACATGGTGGAACAGTACGTGTGCACACCCCTCCACGTACTGACTGATGGTTCGGCCACATTCAACTTCTGGGTCTCTAAATTTTCCACGTGGCCAGAGCTAGCCTTTTATGCCTTGGAGGTGCTGGCCTGCCCGGCGGCCAGCGTTTTGTCTGAAAGTGTATTCAGCACGGCAGGGGGCGTCATTACAGACAAACGCAGCCGCCTATCTACAGCCAATGTGGACAAGCTGACGTTCATAAAAATGAACCAGGCATGGATCCCACAGGACCTGTCCATCCCTTGTGCAGATTAGACATTAACTACCTCCCCTTAACCATATATTATTGTACTCCAGGGCACTTCCTCATTCAATCCTATTTTTATTTTCATTTTACCATTATATTGCGAGGCTACCCAAAGTTGAATGAACCTCTCCTCTGTCTGGGTTCCGGGGCCTAAATATATGCCAATGGACTGTTCCAATGTTGGGTGACGTGAAGCCTGATTCTCTGCTATGACATGCAGACTAATTCTCTGCTGACATGAAGCCAGATTCTCTGTTACGGGACCTCTCTCCTCTGCCTGGGTGCTGGGCCTAAATATCTGACAATGGACTGTTGCAGTGGTGGCTGACGTGAAGCCTGATTCTCTGCTATGACATGCAGACTGATTCTCTGCTGACATGAAGCCAGAGTCTCTGTTATGGGACCTCTCTCCTCTGCCTGGGTGCTGGGCCTAAATATATGACAATGGACTGTTGCACTGGTTGCTGAAGTGAAGCCTGATTCTCTGCTATGACATGCAGACTGATTCTCTGCTGACATGAAGCCAGATCCTCTGTTACGGGACCTTTCTCCTCTGCCTGGGTGCTGGGCCTAAATATCTGACAATGGACTGTTGCAGTGGTGGCTGACGTTAAGCCTGATTCTCTGCTATGACATGCAGACTGATTCTCTGCTGACATGAAGCCAGATCCTCTGTTACGGGACCTCTCTCCTCTGCCTGGCTGCTTGGCCTAAATATATGACAATGGACTGTTGCACTGGTGGCTGACGTGAAGCCTGATTCTCTGCTATGACATGCAGACTGATTCTCTGCTGACATGAAGACAGATTCTCTGTTACGGGACCTCTCTCCTCTGCCTGGGTGCTGGGCCTAAATATCTGACAATGGACTGTTGCAGTGGTGGCTGACGTGAAGCCTGATTCTCTGCTATGACATGCAGACTAATTCTCTGCTGACATGAAGACAGATTCTCTGTTACGGGACCTCTCTCCTCTGCCTGTGTGCTGGGCCTAAATATATGCCAATGGACTGTTGCAGTGGTGGCTGACGTGAAGCCTGATTCTCTGCTATGACATGCAGACTGATTCTCTGCTGACATGAAGACAGATTCTCTGTTACGGGACCTCTCTCCTCTGCCTGGGTGCCTGGGCCTAAATATATGCCAATGGACTGTTCCAATGTTGGGTGACGTGAAGCCTGATTCTCTGCTATGACATGCAGACTGATTCTCTGCTGACATGAAGACAGATTCTCTGTTACGGGACCTCTCTCCTCTGCCTGGGTGCTGGGCCTAAATATATGACAATGGACTGTTGCAGTGGTGGCTGACGTGAAGCCTGATTCTCTGCTATGACATGCAGACTGATTCTCTGCTGACATGAAGCCAGATCCTCTGTTACGGGACCTCTCTCCTCTGCCTGGGTGCGTGGGCCTAAATATATGACAATGGACTGTTACAGTGGTGGCTGACGTGAAGCCTGATTCTCTGCTATGACATGCAGACTGATTCTCTGCTGACATGAAGACAGATTCTCTGTTACGGGACCTCTCTCCTCTGCCTGTGTGCTGGGCCTAAATATATGCCAATGGACTGTTGCAGTGGTGGCTGACATGAAGCCTGATTCTCTGCTATGACATGCAGACTGATTCTCTGCTGACATGAAGCCAGATCCTCTGTTACGGGACCTCTACCCTCTGCCTGTGTGCTGGGCCTAAATATATGCCAATGGACTGTTGCAGTGGTGGCTGACGTGAAGCCTGATTCTCTGCTATGACATGCAGACTGATTCTCTGCTGACATGAAGACAGATTCTCAGTTACGGGACCTCTCTCCTCTGCCTGGGTGCTGGGCCTAAATATATGACAATGGACTGTTGCAGTGGTGGCTGACGTGAAGCCTGATTCTCTGCTATGACATGCAGACTGATTCTCTGCTGACATGAAGACAGATTCTCTGCTGACATGAAGACAGATTCTCTGTTACGGGACCTCTCTCCTCTGCCTGGGTGCTGGGCCTAAATATATGACAATGGACTGTTGCAGTGGTGGCTGACGTGAAGCCTGATTCTCTGCTATGACATGCAGACTGATTCTCTGCTGACATGAAGCTAGATTCTCTGTTACGGGACCTCTCTCCTCTGCCTGGGTGCCGGGGCCTAAATATCTGAGAATGGACTGTTCCAGTGGTGGGTGACGTGAAGCCAGATTCTCTGCTATGGGACCTCTCTCCAATTGATATTGGTTAATTTTTATTTATTTTATTTTTATTTTTATTCATTTCCCTATCCACATTTGTTTGCATGGGATTTACCTACATGTTGCTGCCTTTTGCAGCCCTCTAGCCCTTTCCTGGGCTGTTTTACAGCCTTTTTAGTGCCGAAAAGTTCGGGTCCCCATTGACTTCAGTGGGGTTCGGGACGAAGTTCGGATCGGGTTCGGATCCCGAACCCGAACATTTCCGGGAAGTTCGGCCGAACTTCTCGAACCCGAACATCCAGGTGTCCGCTCAACTCTAGTCCTGATCAAAAGTTTAAGACCACTTGAAAAATGGCAAAAAATCATATTTAGCATGGCTGGATCTTAACAAGGTTCCAAGTAGAGCTTCAACATGCAACAAGAAGAAATGGGAGTGAGACAAAACATTATTTGAGCATTCAATTTAATGAAAACAACGAATAAACTGAAACAGGCAGTTTTTCAGCTGATCAAAAGTTTAGGACCACACCTTCAAAAATAAACTAAACCCCCCCAAAACAGAAATCCGACTTCCAAACATTAACTGAGTAATCAGTAGCTCCCCTGTTATTGTTTCTCACTTCAAAAATTTGTTTCGGCATGCTTGATGCAAGTGTTTCCATGAAGTGAGTGGGAACATTTCTCCAAGTGGTGAAGACAGCCGCACGAATGCCATCTACTGTCTGGAACTGTTGTCCATTTTTGTAAACTTCCCTTGCCATCCATCCCCAAAGGTTCTCAATTGGATCTAGAACACGCAGGATGGGTCAAAAAAAATTATGTTATTCTCCTGGAAGAAGTCCATTGTCCTGCGGGCATTGTGTACTGTAGCGTTGTCCTGTTGAAAAACCCAGTCGTTACCACACAGACGAGGGCCCTCAGTCATGAGGAATGCTCTCTGCAACATCTGGACATAGCCGGCGGCCATTTGACGCCCCTGCACTTCCTGAAGCTCCTTTGTTCCACTGAAGGAAAAAGCACCCCAGACCATTATGGCGTCCCCTCCACTGTGGCGCGTAGAAAACATCTCAGGTGGGATCTGCTTGTCATGCCAGTAACGTTGGAAACCATCAGGACCATCAAGGTTAAATTTTTTCTCATCAGAGAATAAAACTTTCTCCCACCTTTGAATGTCCCATGTTTGGTGCTCTCTTGCAAAGTCTAAACGAGCAGTTCTGTGGCGTTCAACGAGACGAGGTCTTTGAAGACGTTTTTTGTTTTTGAAGCCCTTCAGATGCCGTCTGATGGTTATGGGGCTGCAGTCAGCACCAGTAAGGGCCTTAATTTGGGTCGAGGATCGTCCAGTGTCTTGACGGACAGCCAATTGGATCCTCCGGGCTCAGTGCTGATGACATTTTTTTGGGTCTTCCACTCGACTTTTTTGTTCCATAACCCTCAGGATCATTTAAGAAATTCCAAATGACTGTCTTACTGCGTCCCACCTCAGCAGCGATGGCGTGCTGTGAGAGACCATGCTTATGCAGTTCAACAAACCGACCACGTTCAAAAAGGGAGAGTTTTTTTGCCTTTGCCATCACAACATGTGACTACCTGACAGAAAATGACAATGAATCCACATCTTTGCACAGATTTGGCCTTTTAAAGGCATGTGGTCCTAAAATTTGGATCAGCTGAAAAACAGCCTGTTTCAGTTTAATCATTATTTTCAATTAACTGAATGCTCAAAAAATGTTTTGTCTCACTCTCTTTTCTTCTTGTTGCATGTTGAATCTCTACTTGGAATCTTGTTAAGATCCAACAATGTAAAATATGATTTATTGCCATTTTTCAAGTGGTCTTAAACTTTTGATCAGGGCTGTATATACGCATATAGATAATGGGGCATATCCATATATATATATAGAATCCAGAAAAAGGACGGCACTCCAGTAAGATGAAAAGAAAAGGATACCTTTATTCAACCATCCGGTGCAACGTTTCGGCTCTGAATGAGCCTTTTTCAAGCAGAGATACAAGGTGAATGGAAACAAACTTATAGGTGAATCAATTAACAAAGGCACACCCTGGGGGGTGGCTACACAATTACAAACATGTGAGTAAATCCTAGAAACACATCCCACATCGGGTGTGTTCACAAAACAAATCAATGTCATAGCAGGAAAGTGTAAAAACACTAAGTGCTGGATAAAAAGCGCATATATATATATATATATATATATATAAAAGAATAGGTGGTGGTGATGGTGATGGTGAGTACAATAAAGGAATTCAAGAGGGGCCTGGACGTATTTCTGGAGCTTAATAATATTACAGGCTATAGCTACTAGAGAGGGGTCTTCCTCGGGATAACAGGCCGAACTGGATGGACAAATGTCTTTTTTCGGCCTTATGTACTATGTTACTATGTTACTAATAAATAAATCAGGGAGCACCGCTGTAAATCAAGCAAATGCTGGAGTGCCAGCGGCTGAAGAGCGATCCCTCAAGCCCAAAAATACAAGTAAAGAAACTCTGAAGCACTTTTGTGCTGTCATGCTAACCGGGTGAATAAATGCACATTCACGGAAGTGCCGCAGAGTTTCTTTATTTGTTATATATATATATATATATATATATAGTACAGACCAAAAGTTTGGACACACCTTCTCATTCAAAGAGTTTTCTTTATTTTCATGACTATGAAAATTGTAGATTCACACTGAAGGCATCAAAACTATGAATTTACACATGTGGAATTATATACATAACAAAAAAGTGTGAAACAACTGAAAATATGTCATATTCTAGGTTCTTCAAAGTAGCCACCTTTTGCTTTGATTACTGCTTTGCACACTCTTGGCATTCTCTTGTTGAGCTTCAAGAGGTAGTCACCTGAAATGGTCTTCCAACAGTCTTGAAGGAGTTCCCAGAGATGCTTAGCACTTGTTGGCCCTTTTGCCTTCACTCTGCGGTCCGGCTCAACCCAAACGATCTCGATTGGGTTCAGGTCCGGTGACTGTGGAGGCCAGGTCATCTGACACAGCACCCTATCACTCTCCTTCATGGTCAAATAGCCCTTACACAGCCTGGAGGTGTGTTTGGGGTCATTGCACTGTTGAAAAATAAATGATGGTCCAACTAAACGCAAAACGGATGAAATACCATGCCGCTGCAAGATGCTGTGGTAGCTATGCTGGTTCAGTATGCCTTCAATTTTGAATAAATCCCCAACAGTGTCACCAGCAAAGCACCTCCACACCATCACACCTTCTCCTCCATGCTTCACGGTGGGAACCAGGCATTTAGAGTCCATACGTTCACCTTTTCTGCGTTGCACAAAGACACGGTGTTTGGAACCAAAGATCTCAAATTTGAACTCATCAGACCAAAGCACAGATTTCCACTGGTCTAATGTCCATTCCTTGTGTTCTTTAGCCCAAACAAGTCTCTTCTGCTTGTTGCCTGTCCTTAGCAGTAGTTTCCTAGCAGATATTCTACCATGAAGGCCTGATTCACACAGTCTCCTCTTAACAGTTGTTCTAGAGATGTGTCTGCTGCTAGAACTCTGTGTGGCATTGACCTGGTCTCTAATCTGAGCTGCTGTTAACCTGCGATTTCTGAGGCTGGTGACTCGGATTAACTTATCCTCCGCAGCAGAGGTGACTCTTGGTCTATCTTTCCTGGGGCAGTCCGCATGTGAGCCAGTTTCTTTGTAGTGCTTGATGGTTTTTGTGACTGCACTTGGGGACACTTTCAAAGTTTTCCCAATTTTTCGGACTGACTGACCTTCATTTCTTAAAGCAATGATGGCCACTTGTTTTTCTTTACTTAGCTGCTTTTTTCTTGCCATTATACAAATTCTAACAGTCTATTCAGTAGGACTCAACGCAACTGATAGTCCCAACCCCATTTATAAGGCAAGAAATCACACATATTAAACCTGACAGGGCACACCTGTGAAGTGAAAACCATTTCAGGTGACTACCTCTTGAAGCTCAACAAGAGAATGCCAAGAGTGTGCAAAGCAGTAATCAAAGCAAAAGGTGGCTACTTTGAAGAACGTAGAATATTACATATTTTCAGTTGTTTCACACTTTTTTGTTATGTATATAATTCCACATGTGTTAATTCATAGTTTTGATGCCTTCAGTGTGAATCTACAATTTTCATAGTCATGAAAATAAAGAAAACTCTTTGAATGAGAAGGTGTGTCCAAACTTTTGGTCTGAACTGTATGTCAGATTTGCAAAATTAGGCCTGGTCAGAAAGGGGGTAAATGGCCCGGTCTGGAAGTGGTTAATATTACTGGTCGCACGGGGCACCAGTCTCTCCCCATGACAATGCCGCCAAATTATGTTATAGGGGGAAATTAATATCAAGTGAAATGGAGCTGTTTTCTGCAACTTGTCTGATTTGAAGACGGTTTGAAGACCTTAGTAAATGTGTTACGCTTGTTATGACTTCGAAGCTGTGCCCACTTTTGCAGACACAATTGCATGTGGGCTTTATAAGTATGGGCTTTAGTAGTATGGCCCATTTATGTATGTAATTACATCACTAAACTTTTAGGGCTCGTGTATATGGCATTGCCACATGCAAAAAACGTGTGTGGCTTCAAACATTCACACTCTGTATGTTGCTTCTGAGAGTCCCCTAAAACCATTGGAGAAAAACTTTCATATTACTGCATGTACTGGATTTATCTAGATTTCCTTTCCTGCCTGTTGAAATATATTCATTAAAACAGAGACACCGTTTAAAGGGGTTTTCTGCCATAACTTCAAACTTAGACACCAGAAGGAAGCTAGTCCAACAAAAATCTAAAGATTACAAACCTATTGAAAGCCCCACTCTTTCAGTGCTGTAGTTCCCATCCACTCTGTTTGAGTGATGTGCCATTTTTGTATGTGACTGCTGAGGCCAGTGAATGGCAGCAGCAGTCACATGACCTTGTCACTTCCAGCCTGGTGAAAACCCAAAATGGTGGGGACAAGAGCCATGGCACTGGAACAGTAGACCTTTCAACTGGTTTCTTTTACCTAGAGATAAGCCCCCAGAAGAGGTATCTGGCAGCACCCTTCTCCTCTTTCCTCACTGAAAACACAAACATGCCTAGAAAAACCGAATGTGTATGGGTTTGGAGAAGTTGGGAGGTGTGTGGTCATTTTTACAGATGATCAGCTGACCCATGTGTCTGACTACAGACTTGTCTGTTTCCAGTGACAACCAACATAAATGTCAGTGCAGCCCTAGGGTATAAAGCAGGCTATAAAGTAAATGGTTTCTATCTTACTACCACTATTTACACCTTTTTCAGATTTCCCTATAGACTGTGATAAACTGCCAAAGAACAGCGCGAGTGGAGTCTATGTCATCAAACCTCATTCATCACCTCCTTTAGTAGTATATTGTCATGTAGATGAAGATGGCAAACGGTGGACTGCTATCCAGAGGAACTCCAAAACTACTGAAATAACTTGGCATGAGTCCTGGACTACTTTCAAGTATGGATTTGGAAATGTGATGAAGGATTTTTGGCTGGGTAATGAGTACATTCACCTGATAACATCTCAACGGGTTTACATGGTACGCTTTATCCTGAAGGACAAGAATGATAAGGAGTGGCATGCCGACTATGATATCTTCAGCCTAGACAAAGAAGAGAATGGCTATGCATTGCGTCTAGGGAGGTACTCTGGTACTGCAGGGGACAGTCTAACCATCTTTGACTCAAACACTGTTCATGACAACATGAAGTTCTCCACAAAAGACAAAGATCAGGATCGGAGTAGTTCTCACTGTGCAATTACTTACAGTGGTTGGTGGTATGACAATTGCTACCTTGTTCTATTGAATGGAAAAGGTTTTATCTACTGGAAAAATGTTTGCACTGGAGATTGCACTGAGTCAATGATTTTGGTCCGGCCTACAGGTATCTGCTGAAGACCGTAACATCAGACATGGATTCTGGGGAAGGTAGAAAATAGTACACTGTGTGATATTTTTATATCTATATAACTATACAAAGTTACACTGCCATGTTAGGCTCTTTAAAAGGAAGCAAAACAGATGCAAACAATTCAGGCACTAATTTCCTTACACTTTTCAGTTATTGTATGTGCTGCCCTTACACAGTAGCTACTTAAAGGGGTTATCCCATGACTAATGTAAATGAAAATCAGACATCATATAGTATGTGACTATCTCTAACAAAGCTAGCACCAGCCCTGTAGTGTACCTCTCATGGATCCAGAGATCTCCCCATTCATTGCTCTGCTAGATTTATATCAAGCTGACAGCTCAAGGGGAGTGTCTTTTCTGCTGCAGCTCAGGGGGCGTGTCTCAGCTCTCCCCATCACAGCTCAGGGGGCGTGTCTCAGCTCTCCCTATCACAGCTCAGGGGGCGTGTCTCAGCTCTCCCTATCACAGCTCAGGAGGCAGTTGAAGGATGAAAATGAGCATGTGCGGCTTTCTCAGTGAGCTGGACAAACAAATAAGAAAAAACAGCAGGTGGCACTATACAGATAGATTTCAGTGAATAACTCAGTGGCAATGGTAAATTTAATTTAATTTTAATTACATGCAATTACAAAAGTACCCAGATCCAGTTGCCGGTTTTAAAACTGTAGAACATTTTTCGTGGGACAACCCCTTTAAAGCATGTTTATGGCAAATTATCCCTAATCTACTACATAAAAAGGATACATTACTCCCCAAACTACTAAGAACTAATGTGTGTTGCAAAACAGTCAATATCCTATACACTTACAAGATTTTACCCTTGACCCAGCAATGATCATGATACTCTTGGCCCCCATTTCTCAATATTTCTAGGAGCGCTCAGGAATTTGAGCTAACTTCAGCAGCTGCAAGAGGAATTAGAGAGGGGCTAATGGTAACAACAGGAGTTTTTCTAAAATGCAGGGAGTGATTGAGCAATATAAGATCTCTGTGTGCAGTACGAGCTGGTGGTGACTGACATGGAGATGCCGGGGATGGTGAGCAGGAAGTGCCAGGTGTGATCACTGTGGCCAGGGGCAGAGCAGTAGAAGACCCTCATTACATGTACACTTCAAGAGGATCTGCAAACTCTTATGCCATGTCAGGACATAACAATTCTGGAGGATTTATTCTTATGACTCTGTTCTGTGTGTATATTACCAGCAATCTGCAATGAAGATCTAGATGTGTGTTACCAGTTGGGGGGGGGGGGGGGTATGTCCCTGCACGGTCTTGACACTATACAGACTGTGCAGGGTCACACACCAAACTGGTATCACACAGCTGGACCTTCGTTGCAGACTGTTAGTAATGAGGGATGAGCTAATCCGTGGAAATCCAGATGAACTTCAGGTCAAAGTTTGGGTTTGGGACCCGAACTTGACCCCGAACCCCACTGAAGTCAATGGGGACCTGAACTTCACTTTATTACTTTTCATTATAACATGGTTATAGCGGAAAATAATAGCATTCTTAGGACACAATGCAAAAGAATATGGCCATTTAGGGGTAAAAAAAACCTCACCTCAGCAACAATTCCTGCTATTACATACTGTAGTCCTAAAACTTTGCTCAAACTGTATATATGTGGCACATAAACATTGAAATTCACAAAGTATTTTAAGAATGTTTGTGTGCTTTATAAATAGGGATATGGGAAAAGCATTTAAGCATTGGGGTTCTGATCCACTATGACCCCAACCGATTACAAACAACTGGGGTCCTCTTCCACTGAATGAATGGAGTTCTGCATGTCTGCTGCCACTCCATTTATATTCTATAGGACTGCCAGAAAGATACCCGTACAGCGTATACCTATGTCCGGCAGTTCTACGACTTGACACATCCTCATTAACGCATTATGGGGCACATTTATTAAGGCCAGCGTTTTAGACAATAACAAAGCGTTTTAGACACCAGTCTTAATAAACTCCTAAGCTGGCAGAGGATCCGCGGAAGTTATGAAGAGGCGCTGGCCTCTGCATAACTTCTGCACATCCAGCGCCAGTTCTAAATATAACACAGCTTCCGAGCTGTCTTACGTTTAGACCTTTTTCTACGTCTAAAAACGGTTGTAGAAAATGGCTCGCCCCCTTTTTCGTTCTTAATCTGTCAGAAGAACAGAAAAAAACAGGATCCTGTAAAAAAAAAAAGGATCCTGTGCTTCAGTTATGCACATTTGGCATCCATTTGCGTCATTTCCATCTGAGATTGTTTTTTTTTTTTAGATAGGAAAAAAAAGTACTGCATAAAAAATGGATCTCAGATGGAAATGGCTCAAACGGGTGTCAAATGTGCATAACTAAAGCACAGGATCCTTTTTTTTTTTTTACAGGATCCTGTTTTTTTCTGTTCTTCTGATGGATCAGAAGAACGGAAAAATAACAGTCATGTGAACTCTCCCTAAGACATTTTTTTATGTATGACATTGTTTCCACACGAGGTAACAGCAATAGCGAAGGAGGCTGCCTTCCAAATCTGCTCCTCTAACCACTAACTCTTTCTTCCTTTAATTTCAACAGTCGACCCCTAGGGAGGGAACTCAGTCTATCACTTCTGGCCTCCTGGGATATCAGTGTCATTACATTTTAATAGGGAACCTATGGAATTCCATGCTTTCACTGGACAGATTCACAGCAACCCATTGTGCCATCCTCTCACTTCAAAATGGCTTAGACAATGGCTCCAGGAGTTATACTGTTTACTCCCTGCTTTGAATGTAAAATATAACACTAAAGTACTGTATCCTTTACTCTATGTCTGCAGATTTCATTTATTTTACAAATTAATATAGTTACAGGGGTGGGATTCAAATTTAAACAAGTTCCATATGCGACCAATAAAGGCATCTTTACAGCAGGTAAAGATGGTCTCAGTAGATTGTTCTAGCCTTTAAGTGTAACTGCCATTCTATTTTTATTTTTGTAATGTGTAGGGGCATTGATACTGACCATTTTTGTAATATACTTTAATTACTGAAATCATACATTTCTATTAGAAAAATAACTCTAAAGTGGCCCATTTTGAACCTTAGCAACGCTCCTCTGTCTTCTGTTTACATAACAGTGGAGACTTGCTCAACACTGACTTAGTTACAGTTGCAAGAAAAAGTATGTGAACCCTTTGGAATGATATGGATTTCTGCACAAATTGGTCATAAAATGTGATCTGATCTTCATCTAAGTCATAACAATAGACAATCACAGTCTGCTTAAACTAATAACACAAATAATTAAATGTTACCATGTTTTTATTGAACACACCATGTAAACATTCACAGTGCAGGTGGAAAAAGTATGTGAACCCCTAGACTAATGACATCTCCAAGAGCTAATTGGAGTGAGGTGTCAGCCAACTGGAGTCCAATCAATGAGATGAGATTGGAGGTGATGGTTACAGATGCCCTGCCCTATAAAAAACACACACTAGTTCTGGGTTTGCTTTTCACAAGAAGCATTGCCTGATGTGAATGATGCCTCACACAAAAGAGCTCTCAGAAGACCTACGATTAAGAATTGTTGACTTGCATAAAGATGGAAAGGGTATCTCCAAAAGCCTTGCTCTTCATCAGTCCATGGTAAGACAAATTGTCTATAAATGGAGAAAGTTCAGCACTGCTGCTACTCTCCCTAGGAGTGGCCTTCCTGTAAATATGAATGCAAGAGCACGGCGCAGACTGCTCAATGAGGTGAAGAAGAATCCTAGAGTGTCAGCTAAAGGCTTACAAAAGTCTCTGGCATATGCTAACATCTCTGTTAGCGAATCTACGATATGTAAAACACTAAACAAGAATGGATTTCATGGGAGGATACCACAGAGAAGCCACTGCTGTCCAAAAAAAACATTGCTGCACGCTTACAGTTTGCACAAGAGCATCTGGATGTTCCACAGTAGTACTGGCAAAATATTCTGTGGACAGATGAAACCAAAGTTGAGTTGTTTGGAAGAAACACATAACACTATGTGTGGAGAAAAAGAGGCATAGCACACCAACATCAAAACCTCATCTCAACTGTGAAGTATGGTGGTGGGGGCATCATGTTTTGGGGCTGCTTTGCTGCATCAGGGCCTGGACGGATTGCTATCATCAAAGGAAAAATGAATTCCCAAGTTTATAAAGACATTTTGCAGGAGAATTTAAGGCCATCTGTCCGTCAACCAAAACTCAACAGAAGATGGGTGTTGCAACAGGACAACGACCCAAAGCATAGAAGTAAATCAACAACAGAATGGCTTAAACAGAAGAAAATACTTCTGGAGTGGCACAGTCAGAGTCCTGACCTCAACCCGATTGAGATGCTGTGGCATGACCTCAAGAAAGCGAATCACACCAGACATCCCAAGAATATTCCTGAACTGAAACAGTTCTGTAAAGAGGAATGGTCAAGAATTACTTCTGACCGTTGTGCACATCTGATCTGCAACTACAGGAAACGTTTGGTTGAAGTTATTGCTGCCAAAGGAGGTTCAACCAGTTAATAAATCCAAGGGTTCACATACTTTTTCCACCTACACTGTGAATGTTTACATGGTGTGTTCAATAAAAACATGGTAACATTTAATTCTTTGTGTGTTATTAGTTTAAGCAGACTGTGATTGTCTTTTGTTGTGACTTAGATGAAGATCAGATCACATTTTATGACCAATTTGTGCAGAAATCCATATCATTCCAAAGGGTTCACATACTTTTTCTTGCAACTGTATGTAAACAGAGGACAGAGGAGCGTTGCTAAGGCTCAAAATGCACCACTTTAGAGCTATTTTTCTAATAGAAATGTATAATTTCAGTAATTAAAGTATATTACAAAAATGGTCAGTATCACTGCCCCTACATATTACAAAAATAAAAATAGAATATCAGCTACACTTTTAGGGTGCATTCACACGACCGTATAATTGGATCCGTATCTGTTCCGCAATTTTGCGGAACGGGTGTGGACCCATTCATTTCAAGGGGGCCGCAAAAGATGTGTGCTGTCCGCATTCGTTGTTCTGTTCCGCGGCCTTGCAAAAAATATGGAGCATGTCCTATTCTTGTCCGCGGTTGCAAATGACTAGGGGTCTCTGGATATTTACAGTACCTTCCCCAAGCATAGGGTGCCTTAGCTTTATGGTTCGCTGTTGACCAGCAAAAGTGTTGTAATCTAGTGCTTCTGCCATTCTGCATTTTGCCTGCGTTTGTTCCTCTACATCACTGTACCCACCCTTCCTGTGTGTTTCTTCATTTCCAGTTTCAAATCTGCGTTTAAGTTTAGCCCTGTCCATCTTCCTTGTCTCTATTCCTGCCTGCCTGCCTCGGCTGTGTCTTCACTACCACCCTGCCTGACAGTTTATACTGTGTCTCCTACCAGCTATGCTACAAATATACTGTGTGGATTTCTAGTCCTGCATTCAAGCCTTAGTGACTATTCATTCTGCTCCTGCAATTAGCCTGTGGTTTTTCTGCGTGTTCTGTATCTTCAAAAGTCCCACAGAAAAGTTCAGATCCCTGTGCAGGAGTTAAAGGGTGAATACCAGTGGAGCGCCAGATTAACTACCTCAGGGTTAGTCCAAAGTCAAAATGGTACATATATTGGCACAGTATTTCCGCACTCACTGATCCGTAACAATGCCTCAAGGTTTGCACACCTGGATTCGGGGATCTTTTGCATTCTTCTCTGCAGAGGCTCTGTTAGGTTGGATGAGGACTATCGATGGACAGCCATTTTCAGACCTCTCCACAGATTTTCTATTGGGATCAAGTTAGGACTCTGGCTGGGTCGCTGAAAGACATTGACTGAGTTTTCCCTAAGCCACTCTTGTGTTGTCTTGGCTTGCTTAGGGTCATAGTCTTGTTGATAGGTGAACCTTTGGCCCAGTCTAAGGTCCAGAGCGCTCTAGATCAAGTTTTCATTAGGAATGTCTATACACTGCTCCCCCAGCTTTATCCCAACTCTGCCCAGTCTCCCTGTCCCAGTTGCTAAAAAAACATCCCCTCAGCATGATGCAGCTTTGATGCTGTGAGACCTTATATATACAGTGCTGTGTCTTTCCAAATCATGTCCTATCAGCTAAATTTACCACAGGTGGACTCCAATCAAGGTGTGGAAACATCACAAAGAAGATCAAGAGAAATGGGAGGTGCCTAGAGCTAAATTTCAAGTGGCATAGCAAAGGGTCTGAATACTTATGTCCCTGCGAAAGTATGCAAAATGTTAGTATTTCCTTTTTAATGAATTTGAAAAAAAATCTAAAATACTGTTCTCACTTTGTCATTATGGGGTACTGAGTGTGAGTAGATAGGGAATGAGAATGAAGTATTGAGGCACTCAGGTTCTTTTTGCAATTTAAATGAAGTTTATTTCATAAATTAATCTCTGCATCATCCATTCGCCCGTGGTATATATAGGAGCATTAAACAACAGAATATTTCTGACCAAACGTTTCGGTCACGGTGGACCTTCGTCAGTGGTCATATTATCTGAGTGATGTATGGCTGTATTCTGGGGCGCTGGATCCAGAATATTCTGTTCTTTAATGCTCCTATATATACCACGGGCGAATGGATGATGCAGAGATTAATTTATGAAATAAACTTCATTTAAATTGCAAAAAGAACCTGAGTGCCTCAATACTTCATTCTCATGATAAAATGGCTTAATAAGCCCTTGATTGGCACCGGTGACACACTTGAATACAGTGCGGTTCCTCACTGTATTATATGAGTAGATAGGGAAGACTTGATTTTTTTCTCTTATTTTGGCACAAAGCCGCAATATAAAAAGTGTCTAAAAACTATCCGAATGCACTGTATATCAATGAGACCTCAAATTAAATATTTTCTAGTTAGAAGGATTACTAGCCTATTAACCTCTTAAAGGTGTTGTCAGGATTTTACTACTGATGGGCTATCTTCAGAATAGGTCATCCAAACCCGATCTGCAGGAGTCTGACAATAAAATCCAAACTTTTTTTATTTTTCGATCAACATAGCTATAATAGGGCTTGTTTGTTGCAAGATGAGTTATCTATTTTAATGGAACCATATATTTATATGATGTATTGAATAACTAAAAAGAATGACCATATTTTTGGACTATAAGATGCACCTAGTGAACCATTGGTATTTGTTACAATTAATGTTGAATGAATCGAAGTTAATCAAATTGACTTTAATCCGAATTTCAGGAAAAATTAAATTCACTGAAATATGAATTTCCTGGCCCTTCGTGGTAACGAATCAATTTTTCCTGAAATGGTGGTAAAAAAAAAACATACTCACCAAATACATTTGAGCGTGAAGAGGCCATCACACCCATATTAATTCAAGAAAACGCACCAATTCTGGTGTGCGCTGACATGTTAGATCATGCCCAGCGTGATGATGTGGGCGCATTGTCACGGAAGGTGTACAGGAAACAAGACAATACAAAATGAATATATGACTCACTGGATCCAAAACTAAGGAACAAAAAGGGAGAGCCCTGCATAAGACTTGGCACTCTCCCTGACTGCTCAGCCTATGCGAACATCCTAATGGTAGATGATCGCATATCCTCGTACCTCGACTGTATAACACCTGAACACCCTATAATAGTGAGGGGACACGACCACCGGCTCCCTACACTAGACACGGAGGGAGTCAGGGTCACCTGGGATCCAGCAAACATAAGATCACAAATGAATGTACAACACTTATCTTGTAGAAGACTGGAAAATAGGATCAGCATGCACACACACTCCAGGAAGTTGTATAAACCGCACACTAATGCATTATGGGGAGGAATTTAAAGGGATGCAATCAGTCCAACTACAAGACAGCTGAGAGAGGCTAACGAGATGAGGAACTGAAAACCAAAACAAAAAAAGCTCAAGGAGGAGGTTCTGAAAGGCATCTGTCAGAGCTTCTCAGATGTCTGGTTGTGACAGTACCCCTCCCTCTACGAGTGGACTCCGGACACTCAGAGCCCACCTTCTCAGGATGGGACCTATGGAAAGCCCTGATGAGACGAGTGGCCTTAATGTCCATCACTGGGACCCACATCCTCTCCTCAGGACCATAACCCTCCCAATGAACGAGGTACTGGAGAGAACCGCGGACAACACGAGAATCCACAATCCTAGAGACCTGAAATTCAAGATTACCATCAACCATAATCGGAGGAGGAGGCAAAGGCGAGGGTACAATGGGTTGAACATAAGGTTTTAATAAGGACTTATGAAAAACATTATGGATCTTCCAAGTCTGAGGAAGATCAAGACGGTAGGCAACAGGATTGATGACAGACAGGATTTTGCAAGGCCCAATAAACTTAGGACCCAACTTCCAGGAGGGAACCTTCAATTTGATATTCTTGGTAGACAACCACACCAGATCACCAACATTCAGGTCCGGACCAGGCACACGTCTCTTATCTGCCACACGCTTATATCTCTCACTCATGCTCTTTAGATTATCCTGAATCTTTTGCCAAATCGATGACAAAGATGAGGAGAATCTGTCCTCATCAGGTAAACCAGAAGACCCCTCTCCCAAGAAAGTCCCAAACTGCGGATGAAACCCATATGCACCAAAAAATGGTGACTTATCAGAGGAGTCCTGACGACGGTTATTTAAAGCAAACTCAGCAAGGGACAAAAAAGAACACCAATCCTCCTGATTCTCCGCCACAAAACAGCGCAGATATGTCTCCAGATTCTGATTGACGCGCTCTGTCTGGCCATTCGACTGCGGGTGGAAAGCAGAAGAGAATGACAACCAAACCCCCAAGCGAGAACAGAATGCCTTCCAGAATCTGGAAACAAACTGCGTGCCCCTATCAGAGACTATGTCTGAAGGAATACCATGCAATTTGACAATGTGATCAATAAATGCCTGCGCCAGTGTCTTAGCATTGGGCAAACCAGGAAAAGGTATGAAATGCACCATTTTGCTAAAATGGTCCACCACCACCAGAATCACAGTCTTCCCCGAGGAACGAGGCAGGTCCATTATGAAGTCCATGGACAGATGTGTCCAAGGACGGGAAGGAATGGGTAAGGGAAGGAGAGGACCTGATGGCCGTGAATGAGGGACTTTGGCACGAGCGCAAGTCTCGCAGGCAGCCACAAAACCCTCAACCGACTTACGAAGCGCAGGCCACCAGAATCTCCGAGCAATGAGATCCACTGTGGCTCTTGCCCCCGGGTGCCCAGCAAGGACAGTATCGTGGTGTTCCTTAAAAATGTTGTGTCTTAAAGCGAGAGGCACAAACAACCTCCCAGTAGGACAAAGATCAGGAGCCTCTGACTGGGCTACCTGCACCTCTGCCTCCAATTCAGGAAAAAGAGCAGAGACCATCACACCTTCAGCCAAAATGGGATCCGGGTCTTCAAAATTCCCACCTCCCGGGAAACAACGTGACAGGGCATCTGCCTTCACATTCTTAACCCCAGGGCGGAACGTGACAACAAAATTAAACCTTGAAAAGAACAAAGACCATCTGGCCTGTCTCGGGTTCAGACGCTTGGCTGACTCCAAGTAGGCCAGATTTTTATGGTCAGTAAAAACGGTAATAGGGTGTCTGGCTCCTTCTAGCCAATGGCGCCATTCCTCAAAAGCAAATTTGATGGCCAACAACTCCCTATCTCCCACATCGTAATTTCTCTCTGCGGAGGAGAGTTTCTTCGAGAAAAAGGCACACGGTCACCATTTGGCAGGAGAGGAACCCTGAGACAAGACCGCACCCACACCCACCTCAGAAGCATCAACCTCAATTATGAAGGGTAGAGAAATATCAGGTTGTACCAAGATGGGAGCGGAAGCAAAACTCTCCTTGATATTAGAAAAGGCCTTACGCGCCTCTACCGACCAGGAAGAAAAATCTACCCCCTTTCTGGTCATATCAGTGAGTGGTTTAACAACAGAGGAATAATTCAGAAATAAACTTCCTGTAATAATTGGCAAAGCCCAAAAAACGCATCAGCGCCTTCTGATTCTCAGGAAGCTCCCACTCAAGCACAGCGTGGACCTTCTCAGGGTCCATGCGAAAACCAGAAGCAGAGAGAAGAAACCCCAGAAATTGAATTTCTGGAACCGCAAACACATAATTTTCCAGTTTCACGTTTAATGTATTCTCCCGCAGGATGAGCAAGACCTGACGTAAGTGTTCCTTATGAGTTTTGAAATCAGGAGAAAAAAATCAAAATGTCATCCAAATACACTAATACAAATTTTCCCATTAAATGATAAAAAATGCTGTTCACGAAATGCTGAAAAACGGCTGGGGCATTCATCAAACCAAAAGGCATAACCAAATTCTCAAAATGGCCCTCAGGGGTATTGAAGGCCGTCTTCCATTCGTCTCCTTCTCTGACCCTGACCAGGTTGTATGCCCCTCTTAGATCTAATTTGGAAAATACTTTAGCCCCAACAATCTGGTTAAACAGGTCCGGGATCAGAGGAAGCGCATAAGGGTCACGAATAGTGATACTGTTCAGCTCCCTGAAATCCAGACAAGGTCTTAAAGAACCATCTTTTTTCTTAAAAAAGAAAAAAACAGCGGCAACAGGTGACTTCGAAGGTCGTATGCGTTCTTTTCTCAGACTCTCAGAGATATAAGCACGCATAGCGACCCTTTCAGGTTGGGAAAGATTGTATAAACGAGATTTAGGCAGCTTGGCGCCTGGGATGAGATTAATAGGGCAATCGTACTCCCTGTGCGAGGGCAAATCCTGAACTCCACTCTCAGAGAAGACATCCGAAAATTCAGAGAGAAAAGGTGGTACAGTCTTAGTAGAAACCTCAGAAACAGATGTCGTGAGGCAATTCTCTCTGCAAAAGTCACTCCAACCATTTATTTGCCTCGCTTGCCAATCAATGGTGGGGTTATGTTTAGTGAGCCAGGGTAGCCCCAACACAAGAGGAGTAGGTAATCCGCTAAGGATGAAACATGACACATCCTCAACATGAGCATCACTCACAATTAAACGGATATTGTGAACTATGCCCTTTAATGATTTCTGAGAAAGTGGAGCGGAATCAATAGCAAAAACAGGAATATCCTTTCCCAAAGTGCATACCTGGAAACCATGAGTTATCGCAAATTGATTATCAATGAGATTGACAGCTGCTCCACTATCTGCAAAAATCTCACAAAAAATTTTCTTGCTCTCTAGCGCCACCCTGGCAGGCAGGACAAAATGGGAACTACAAGGAAACGGAAAACCTTCAATTACCGCCTCAACCCTGCCAATGTTAACAGATGGAACATTTTTAAAAGATTTTTTCCTTTTTGTTTCTTTATTACTCCCAAAAAACTGCCTGAATCTCCTAGAGGGACAAACATTTTCCAAATGATTTATACCTCCACAACAAAAACAAACCTTCCCATGCGGGCTGAATCTTCTATTGTCAGAGGCAATCAACCCCAGCTGCATGGGCTCCTGCTCAGAAGGGGATGACAGCGACGGAGACCCCTGCTCACAGAATGAGACCGCTGCACTGTCCTGGGATTGAGTATGACAGGAAGGAGTGATCTCTCCTCTCTCTAAGACGCCTGTCAATACGAACGGCCTGAGACATAGCAGAGTCCAAGGAGATAGGCCTCTCATGAAAGGCGAATGCATCTTTCAATCCCTCTGAAAGACCATGTCAAAATTGACTTCGGAGTGCAGCATCATTCCAACCAGTATCAGCTGCCCATCTCCGAAATTCTGAGCAGTATATCTCTGCGGATTGTTTACCCTGGCATAAGAGACGTAGCCTAGACTCAGCCAAAGCAATACGATCCGGATCATCATATATCTGACCCAGGGCTAAAAAGAATTCATCCACTGAACGGAGGGGCCGTGCCCCCACCGGCAGCGAAAAGGCCCACGACTGAGCGTTACCCCTGAGCAGCGATATAATGATCCCCACCCTCCGTTCCTCATCACCAGAGGAATGGGGAAGAAGGCGAAAATGGAGTTTGCAAGCCTCTCTAAAACGCACAAGTATCAAGGTGTCAAACAGCAATTTCTGCTGACACATAAAAACCGTCTCTTACTCCACCGAGGCCAGGAACCTCGGTGACATGTACCTATCATCCACGATGATTCCTTGTACCTTCTTACATTAGTTATACAGGAAAAATGGATCTTTCACACAATGAACCATAAGTGTCCCTCTTTGACCGTCCAAAAAGTTGGGAGGTTTGGGAGTGGTATTTGCTCTGGCAGTGTATCCGTCAATCACAGTGGCTTTCCTCACACGGTTGCTTCCTAGGGCCGTGCAATGAAATCAGGGTGAACCCTGGTTTTGGTGCTCCTGCCGATGGTAGTTGTGGTACCCATAGGGTTAAGTGTTTATATGGGAGCAAGGCAGGTCGTGCATAGCACAATTGCTGGTGTATGGTGCAGGAGTCAGTAACCAGGCCATATTTAACAGAATAAATGTCGGACTTTACTTAAGTGCAAAATGGGAGTTGTAGTACATCCAACAATCGCAAAAACACAGTTCACAGAATATACAGTCTGAATTTCCCCAGATTGCTTTGTATGGATTTGAGCAAGGATAAAAATTATCTTACGAAAGGTGTGTTAACAGTGTCCCTCACTGCAGTAAAGTCTTTAACATCTCCATGTCACCGCCAGCTCTGTGAGAAGGTCTGTTAGACGTTCTTCGCTACCTCTTGTATGACGTTCTTTGTTTTGGTTTCACTATGTCATCTCCTTTCCTTCTCCCAGCTGTCACCTATTTGCACTGATTGTCTCCCTTTATATTCCCTCCCATACTGCCTCACTTTTCTGTTTATACTTCTTCCTGCATGAGTTGTTCACTGCTGGATACTGCTTCTCCTGATTCCTCAGATAAGTCTGTTTCCTTTATTTGTGTTTCCTTGCTGGCTTGATTGTAGGTGACCCTGACTCCGTCTGTATTAAGTGCAGGGAGCCGGTGGTCATCTCCCCTCACTATTATAGGGTTTTCAGGTGTCACATAGTATAAGGTACGTGGGCATGCATTTGTCTACCATAAAGACCTTTGCATGGGCATAGCAGTCAGGGAGAGCTCTAGGGGTTTTATAGGGCTCACCCACATGCTTCTTAGTTTGGGATCAAGCCAGTCAGATGTTTATTTATAAGTTCCAGCTTTCTGCAACACCATCCGTGACACTCCAATGCTGAGCAATGCAGATTCTAAGTTCTCTTGTTCTCTCCTTTGTTTTTCTCCTTCTCTCCTTCTGTCGATCATGGAGAGATCATGCCACCTCTCTTCTTCACTGATGACACTAGCCTCTCGGCTAGGGGCAGGACCAGTCCACACAAACCTCCTACCCTGGCTGTGCTATCCATACATGACTATGAAGGGTACAATACATTACATGACAATATGTAACAGCATATCAAATAACAATGCAATATATTACATAACAAACCATTTGCAGATACCCTCTGTGGTACTGCACCTCTTAAAGGGACAGAGTAAAATTTGTCCGTTGCCACTTAAAGAGACAGTGTACCAAATTATTCTGTTGACACTAAGCATGTGCCCTCATTCAGAGTCTGCAACCTATATGCCTGATGCCTTGTCAAAGACTGTTGTAACCATAAGCTTGTTATGTTACGTGATTCAAGTTTAAGTTACAACTGTCTCCACTCGATTCCTTCTGATATCCTAGAGAGGGTGCTATACATACAAGTTAAAAAGATCCTCCTCTACAAGCTCCCATACTCATCAAGGCACCATGATTCATCATTTGGTCACCTGTGATGTCAGCTTTTAGAGCTAGCAGCTGTTCAGTACATACAGTACTAAACAATAAGCCAGGTGGACTGCATCCTGATTGTATCATCTATTTGTCTTTGATCATAGAGTACTGTAGATTCAACTTTGAACATAATTTTCATGTTTACAGATTGCAAAAATCCACACAAAAAGCAGCATATCTCTGTAAATACTGTAAATTAATGCCCATAGATGCATGGTACTCGGTGCAGTGACCCTCATGTGTTGGCAAATTGCTGAAAATAATGTAATTTCATATGTACAGGTAATATATCTTTTTTTTTCGGTGTAATAAATGCAATATTTTGGGAGGAGTTGTACGTGAGATAACAAATCTTTGCGACATGCAGTAACTGCTCAGAACTCAGTGAGCACCATAAAAGAAATGCATAAATGTGCTGCGATAGTGTGAAAGACCAGGGAGTCGTAATAAAGCAAACAGAACTTGGTGGTTCTTGTGCAGTTTGTGCAATGACCACCAGGTGGCTCTCTTGTACCTTTGTATGTAACATTAATGGCACTTTGTAGATGTTAGTTACTGCTTTAAATTTCATAAATTGAATAATTAGTTACACGATAATCCTTTTAGCCTCTGTCATAGTTAAAGGAGGTTGTCCCACAAAGAACATTTATCTCCTATCCACAGGATAACTGGTAAATGTGTGATCACTTTGGGTCTGACCGCTCAGACATGAGAATAGGGGTCTCTGAGTCCCTCATTGTAAATAGTAGTCTGTGCATGCATGGCCACCATTTCATTAGCTTCTATGGGACTGCTGACACTGTACTTGGAGTGGTGGTCACACATATGCACCACTGCTCCATTTATTCAGGAAACACAGGAACTCCCATTCTAGTGGGGGTCACAGTGGTCAAAAGAACCCTTGCAATAATATATATATATATATATATATATATATATCACCTATCGGGTGGATCAGGAGCGTAGCTAGGGGACAATCAGGACATGTGCTCTGGGTGTAGCCAGGATTGAAGGGAAGGGGGCGCGAAACACCTCATCATGTCGCAAGTCAAAACCATTGCCTTGCTCTGAGTGGTCAGAGCTCAGAAGTGTTCAGGATATAATGCAGCTTAAGGACCTGTAAGGATAATTATATCGGAAGTGTGGAACTAATGATACAGTTAGTGAGACAACTGCCAGTCCCCAAATCCATTTGGAAAAGTTGAGGTTCCTGTACCCTTCTCATAGAGGAGAGAGTGATGCCAAGTATATTAGCCAGAAATCTGCCAGTAAAAAACATATCTGTCAGCCGGCAGCAGGAGTCTAGTGTGTCCTGTCTGTCCAAAAATAAGCATCAGCTGCTCTGACCACTGTGTGAACCTGAATCTCTACATTTAGTATAGTCCGGCAGGACGGCAATGAGCATGAGGTCCTGTTTTGCCAGAATCCAGCTCCAGCAGTGGGAAAAGTATCTAACTGGAGGGGGAGGGCTGCTTTAGATGCTGCTTCCTTCTGAATGGTAGCAGTTAGAAACATGCAACTGGTATTCCAAGCTTTCAGACAATACCAGAATGACAGCAATATGTTCAGGACAGGGGAAGATATCACTGATAGAAATCGGGATGCTGTAAAAACAGGTTTTACTCACCATTATTCCCGACTTGATTTCCAACAGTGATTTCTCCTCTGTTGCTTAAACTTTAGCTGTTATGATAGTACTGTTTGAAAGCCTGGACTGTCATCTTTCAAACAAGACCAGTTGCATGTTTCTAGCTGCTACTATTCAGGAGATAGAAGCATCTAAAGCAGCCCCCCCCCCCTCCAGTTAGTTACTTTTACCACTGCCCAAGCTGGACTCCAGCAAAACAGGTGGTTAAAAGGGTTTTCTGGGATTGTAATATTGGTTGACCCATACTGAGGATAGGTCATCAGCAGGGGCGTTGCAAGGGTCTCAAAAGATACGGGGCCGAAGCCCCAGTGCATATGGCCCAATTCTCTAAGTCGACCAACCGACCCCTAAGCCCGCTATAGCTATACAGCTATACAGCAGCACGTACCTCTCACATCCAGTTCCTACCAGGTGACGTCTCCTCTGATGTAGATCTTCTCTGTCATCATCTTCTCCATTCCGTCCGGACTACTTCTCTCAGCTGCGCCTCGTCTCTGCAGAGTGTGACACACAGACATCTTAGCTTCCTCATTTTTCTGTACCCCAAAATACTATCCTGAAGAAAAATGAGTGCCCCCCCCATAGTAATAGTGCTCCTTATAGTCCCACCAATAGTAATTGGCGTCTAGGTGCCCTCATTAGTAATACTGCCCCCAACTGTGATAATGCTCCCCAAGAGTGCCCCCATTAGTTGAAGAGCGCTCCAGTATTATTAATGCCCTTACAGAGCCCCTAGTAGAAATAAAGGCCCCCCTATTGTTCCCCTAGTGGTAAAAAAGCTATCTACTGACCCCTCAGTAGTAATAAGACCCCCCACAGTGCTCTAGAAATAATGCAGATCTATAAGTCCCTCCTATAGAGCCCCCAGTAGTAATAAGAACGCCTAATGTCTTCTGGATTTAAAATGCCCCCACAGTGCCCCCAGTATTTATAATGTCCCCTACTGTTATAATGCTTACCCTGAAGTGCCCCAGTATTTATATCGCCCCCTACTGTTATAATGCTCGCCCTGAAACCCTCCCAATATTTATATTGCCCCCTGCAGTGCCCCCTGTAGTTATATTCCTCCGTTTACTGTCCTCAAAAATTATAATTCCTCAGCCCCTCCAACATACAGTCCCATGTAAATAACATTATTTTCCTTCTCCGTCATATAGTGCCATGTAAATACCATTCCACCATCTCTCCAGCCCCCTTCAATATACAGTCCCATGTAAATAATATCCCTTTCTATCTACAGCCCTCTCCAAAATACAGTCCCATGTAAATAACATCATACCATCAATCCTGCCCCCCTCAATATACAGTCCCACGTAAATAACATTACCCCTCCCCAGCCGCCTTTAACATACAGTCTCATGTAAAGAACATAACCCCCCCCCCCAGCCGCTTTCAACATACAGTATCATGTAAATAACATCACCCCCTCAATATTCACCCCCATGGAAATAGCATCACTTCCTCCCCTAGTCACTTTCAACATTAAGTCTCATTTAAATAAAATCACCCCCTTCCCCAGCCACCTCCAACATGCAGTCCCATGTAAATCACATTACCCCTCAACATTCAGTCCCATGTAAATTTTATCACTCCCTCCCACAGACGCCTTTAACATATAGTCCCATGTAAATAACATCACCCTGCCCCAGCCACCTTCAACATGCATTCCCATGTAAATAATATCACTCACTCAACTTTCAGTCCCATGTAAATAACATCACTCCACCCCACTGTCCCATGTAAGTAACTTCCCTCCCTTCTGCCCTAACATACAGTCCCAGTTAAATAACTACAACTACCAAAATTACTCTGCCTCTCACACTGAGTAATCTACCCCTTCACTTACCTCTCCTGGTCCTCACCACAGCTTCTTCCCAGGACTTCTCTTCACTGCTGAGCCGTCCTCTCCTGCACTGGTCACATGGCGGTGACATCATCACAGGTACTTTTTTAGCTACTGCATTTAGCACTGATCACATGACCTGTGATGTCATCACAGGTCCTTCAGCTCCTGCAGGGCATTAGATTCAATTGTATCCTGGGGATGGCAATATAGTTGTATCTAGCAGGAAGGCAGTACATTCGTGGCCTGGGACAAAACATGTTTTCACCTAGCAACACCCCTGGTCATCAGTATAAGATTGGCAGGAGTCCGATACTTAGCACCCCCACGGGTCAGGTGTTTAAAGAGAAGGCTGCACTCATGCAAGTACTGCCTTCCCTTCATTGTTTATCTGCTCACCATCAACATCGCAGAGGTAAGCAGGTGTAATTACAAAAAGCCATCCCATTCACTTCTATGGGATGGCTTGTTCCTATACACTTGTATGCTGTGATGTTGATGGCGAGCAGGTAAACAATGAAGGGAAGGCAGTGCTGGCACGGCCTTTTCTTCAAACAACTGATCGGCTGTGTTCCAGGTGTCAGACTCCTGCCAATCTGATATTCATGACCTATCCTGAGGATAGGTTCTCAATATTAAAATCTCGGAAAACCCCTTAAAGCTGATGCTGGAAGGAGTCAAGAGGCAGTGATGTAGGAGGCTTGCAAGCCACCAGAGAGGCTCCAGAGCATTCCAGGATATAAAAGACTGGCTGAAGGAAACCACTAGATGGAGGGCTTTTGTGGAGACGATGACGAGGGATTGGTTAAAAGGCCCATACACTGCAGTGCAGGCAGAGAGGCATGGTTTAATGTTTTGAAGGTTTCATCAAGAAGTATGGCAGTGGTGCCTGGTGAAACAGAAGAGCCTCCCAGAATGGTTACATGGCTTAAGCCTGGTCAAGTGGATGGAATTTAATGCATAGAAAGCACTTGTGAGTGGTGAGCAGCATTGACATACCTTCAATGGAAGCAGACGACACAACTGCTACAGAGGACCCAACGCTGAACTCATTTTGCCAAATAGAAAACACTGTATTTTCATGCAGCCATCACTCGCAGCAGCTCAGTAGAACCAAGTAGGTAGAGGAGTGAGGCTTCCAGTCACTTTTGCAACAGTCTAGTAGGTTAGTAGGACCGCAGCCTAAAGCACACTCTTCCACTCCGAAGCACACACTTCCACTCAGTAAGGAATGCTGATGTGTCTTTCAAGGTCATTGGGATTGACAGTAGATAGCTGAGTGCTGCCCATATCCATCAATCCCACACAGTGTGGCAGCGCCTATGCTCAACCATTCAAACTCCTTCTCACTAACGAGGAATGGTGGCTTCTGGCCCGTAGCATAATGTAATAAGAGACCCATTGATAACAGCGGTCTGTCACTTGGCTAGCAGTCAGTACTTTGAGACGCCAGCGCTGCAAAGGAGACCAGTCCAATGAGACTCGCTGTCTGTGGCCTCCCCCTTCTCCTGATGATGACTGTCAGGTTTCTTTCCTGTTGCACAGTCATCAACCGAAGTTGGGGGAGGGCAAAGGCAGCAAGTCTCATAGTACTCATCTCCTTTTCAGTGCTAGGGAGGTCAACATAGTACAGGTGACAGGTTGCCTTTAAATGGGACTGAGCTGCACATAGGCCATGTGACTGATGAGCATGCCTTCACTGGCATAGGAAGAGGCTGCATCACTGCTGCTTGGCAGGAGTGGTAGGGATCAGGCACTCATCGATCAGATATTGATGACCGATCCTGAAATAGGTCATCATGAATCCCACACAATTGTTTTAAATCTTCCATATTACTTACCTATGGGTTGCTGGATAAGCCAGCTAATTCCATACTTCCCAAATGTTCCTCATACAAGTGTCTACATTAAAGATAAGCGAACCAGTTTGTAACAAATTGAGTTTGTTATGAGCTTTGCATTTTTTCAGATGACAGATGAACTCAAACCTTTTCAGGTTTGTTACGGTGAAACCAGTAAAATGACATGTAGTGCCATTTTACTGTACATGTTGGTGAAAAAAAGGACTAGGGAGGAAGAAGAAGAAGGGTGCACACATGACCCTGAGTGGGGTGGGGCCTTGCCCTGATTGGCCGACAGGCAGCCTATCAGTGCTGCAGCAGGCAGGCAGGTGCCCTAGCAGAATGTCATTCAGTGCTGGGCTCTGAGAGAGGATGCATAATGTGCAGGATTAAAATAAACTATGGGCATTTAAACACAGTCATAGGTACCAGAGGTCTATTGCAGCACATGAGGTGGCATCATCATATCCTGAACCCCCACCTGGCCACGTTGCTGGCGGTGCAGTCTCTGCAGTACTGTTGTAGTAGTTCCTTGTACTCTCACATGGTGGATAACATGGGCCAATCTTTACGATTCTCGCTGTGTGGCAAGCAGAGAGTTCCATAGTCTCACTGCTCTTACCGTAAAGAATCCTCTTCTATGCTTTTGTGTACAAACCTTCTTTCCTCCAGACGCAGAGGTTGTCCCCTCGTCACAGTCACAGTCCTGGGGATAAATAGATGATGGGATAGATCTCTGTACTGACCCCTGTAGGGCTGAAACAATTACTCGATTGAATTGAGTAATTCAACACACAAAAATCCTCGATGCAAATTTTTTTCTTGCTTGCTATTACTCCCGCTCCGTGGTCTCCAGCTGGACTGCAATACTCACGTTTCCAGCAGGGGATTTCTGGACACTCCACAGCACATCCATGGTCCCGCACTACACTGACCTCCTGACGTACGCACGCCTTGACCTGATGCGCTGTGTGACGTCAGACGCAGAGCAGCGCGGAAAGATGGAGTGTCGGCGGCGCCCCTGCTGGAAAGGTAAGTTGGTACGACTAAGGCCGGGGTGTCAAGAGGAGCAGGGGGAGATGATTTCACAAGGGGGGAGAGCTGCTGGTACAAGGGGGGGGGGGAGCTGCTGGCACAAGGTGGGTGAGATGATGGCACAAGGGGGGAGAGCCGATGGCATTGGGGGGAACTGTAGCACTTGGGCTCATCACACAGAGGGGAACGAAGGGTGTTGGGGACTGATGGCAGGGGTCTGATGAGTTTTTATAAAGGAAAACAGTCTATTAATTCATTTTTTCTTATTAGAATCCTTGATTAATCGTAAAAATAATCAATAGAATACTTGATTTCTAAAATAATCGTTTACTGCAGCCTTAGACCCCTGCTATATTTATACATATGCAACGGGCGGCCGCGCCCCAGGGCCCTCTATATACAGGTGAAACTCGAAAAATTAGAATATCGTGCAAAGTTCATTTATTTCAGGTATGCAACTTAAAAGGTGAAACTAACATACGGGATAGACTCATTACATGCAAAGTGAGATATTTCAAGCCTTTATTTGGTATAATTTGGATGATTATGGCTTACAGCTTATGAAACCCCAACGTCTCAATTTCGAAAGACCCTTTGCTCAGGGGGTATGGATTAATTAGATGACTAGAGTGTGACACTTTGAGCCTAGAATATTGAACCTTTTTACAAAACTCAAATTTTAAGCTGCATGAATGAAATTCCTTTTAATTTGCATTACTGAAATAAATGGACTTTTGCACGATATTCTAGTTTTTCGAGTTTCACCTGTAAATCGCGCATCCCAGGTGTAGGAATGCCAAGTGGTATAGTGCGGCCTAAAATGTCTCTTCATGGGTGTCACGGTGCTCCTACCTGGATACCGCTGAACCCCCGACTTTGGCTCCGAATGTCACGGTCATATTGTTGTTTGATCGTGATGCGGTTGCCGTGCAAACTGGTTTCCGGTGGCAATGTGTTGTCGGTTTGCACGTGCATTTCCCCTTTAAGGTGTGTCTCCCTGCGGTTTGGTGAGCGAGGGGTTTATCCTCTAGCTAGTGGGGATTTAGGTGTGTCCTGGGTGTGGCCACTAGCTTGACTTTATCTGTGGCTTCCTGGCTGGGGGCAGTTGTACTCCAGCCTTGTTTGGTGTTGGAGCTCTGCTCCTTTCCTGATTCTGCCCACTCCTTAAGGGCCACCTTGTTGGACACAAATTGTCTTCCTTTTGTATGCTCCTCATACCCTACCTCACTTGTTGTATGTTAGGTGTGGGTTTATGTTCAGGGTGTGGTGTACGTCTTGATTGTTGTAACATGTCTGGGCTGTTGTTGGTGCTTTTCCCTGCATGTATGTAAGATGTTTTCCCTGTGTGTTGTGTCCTTCGGAAGGGGGTTGGTTTCCCGGAAGGGTGAACCACTAGCCTGTATGCTGCACTGCCTGCGGCTGCCATGCACCTTGCGGCATGGGGGTCCTGGCGGAGTCTGGTGTGCTGGATACCTGTGTGAGTTGCTTGTGCGGCGTCCTGTTTGGTGTTAGGGATGCACGGGTTCCAGTCCTGGAGACTTTGGCAGGTAAGTGTGTTGTCTTGTGTTCTTACCTGCCGATCCTCTTGCTGTGTATGGTCTCTCCTTTTCCCTGCTATTAGGTCTTTGTTCTTCCGTGTCTTAGATGAACAGGACATCTCTCCCTGCTCCTATCTGAGGGATTATCAGGGTGACTTAGGATCCCAGGTTTCTAGGGTTTGAGCCGTCCTACCATCAGGGTCCTCTCATACGGTGAGGAGTTAGGGAGAGGATTAGGGATGCTATAGGAGGTGAACTGCTTCCCTTTTCCTGGCTTCTTAGCCTAGCTGCTATCTCTTATCCTTTTACATTGTACAGTGGGTGGTGTCCTCCCCTCCCCTCCGTGACAATAAATAGGGGGAATAATTTAAGGAAACCTGTCACCGGGATTTTGTGTATAGAGCTGAGGACATAGGTTGCTAGATGGCCGCTAGCACATCCACAATACCTAGTCCTCATAGCTCTGTGTGCTTTTATTGTGTAAAAAAAACGATTTGATACATATGCAAATTAACCTGAGATGAGTCCTGTACGTGAGATGAGTCAGGGACAGGACTCGTCTTAGGTTAAGTTGCATATGTATAAATTTATTTTTTTTACTCAATAAAAGCACACAGAGCTATGGGGACTGGGTATTGCGGATGTGCTATCGGCCATCTAGCAACCCATGTCCTCAGCTCTATACACAAAATACCGGTGACAGGTTCCCTTTAAGGGATTTGAAGAAATAACTTGAGTTCAGACCTTGAGATAAAGTTCAATGGCAGCTTTACTTGAATAAACGTTTCTCCAAACAGTTTCAGTCTTTGTCTTGGTTCCAGCAGGCTTTAGCATGAAACTGGCAGGCAAACACGATGCTGTAATATATTTTTCTCACTCTGCTGTACTGACAAGCTAACTTGGTGTCTTTGTTTCCTCTTTATGCTGCACATCACTCTTGTAGTCGGACTTAGGGTACTAGCGTTATTCTTTTCCGGCATTGAGTTCCGTCCTAGGGGCTCAATACCAGAAAAGAACTGATCATTTTTATCCTAATGCATTCTGAATGGAGAGCAATCCGTTCATGATGTATCAGGATGTCTTCAGTTCAGTCTTTTTGCCTTTTCAGGACGGAGATAATACCACAGCATGCTGCGGTTTTATCTCCTTCGAAAATACCGGAACACTTGTCGGAATGCCGGATCCGGCATTTTTTCCTATTGAAATGCATTAATGTCGGATCTGTTTTTGGAGTCTGCGCATGCTTAGACCGCAAAAGATGTGGAAAAAATAAATTCCGGATCAGTTTTTCCGGATGACACCGGAGAGACGGATTCAGCATTTCAATGCATTTGTCAGACGGATCAGTATCCTGATCCATCTGACAAATGCCATCAGTTTGCATACGCTTTGACGGACCCGGCGGCAGTTCCGGTGACGGAACTGCCTGACGGAATCCTCTGCCGCAAGAGTAAAAGTACCCTTATGTTGAGCCAAAAAGTAGGTTAGAATCCTGGCAGCTCCAACATGGAGTTTCAACCAGAACAAACCAGAACTTCCACACCTCCTTCTGGTAGCAAGCAGAACTGGCCAACTTATGACCAAAGGCGGGGGGGAATGGAATGGGGAGTTCCATTCTGTCTAACTATAGCTCTGCCGTGTTTGCTGCCACCTGCTGGTGAACCAGGCACATTACATGAACAGTTACATAAAATTATTATAAATATACAATGTATAGGACCTAGACAAAAATACATAAGATGACATTATATTAGCCAATTAGAGATAGTAGCAGGGTGCAGAAGTGGTAACACCACTCTGGGGTGTTACACAAAGTTATTAGATCTCCCCTCAGTCGTCTTTTGTCTAAAGTGAATAATCCTAATTTTAATAATCTTTCAAGGTACTGTAGTCCACCATTAAACTGTGCAAACCCCCTATCATTCACCCCAGCTTAATTTGCGTTACACCTATTTACTTATTTTAAGTCTAACAAATATATGAGTTTCTAAAATATGAGCCATACGTTTTTCCATTCTAATTGTGGCATTATTTTGTCACTGCTATAATTGAAAACACACATTTGGTTCGATGCATTTTGTCAACACAATCCGTTAGCACATTTTGTCAGCAGCTTGACATGAGATTTTTACAAAATGTACTTTGCATAAAGTATGGAAGATTTGTTGTGTTTATTTTACCAAATACATATTGTCAGCAAAATTTAACAAAGATCATCTATGTTAGCACTGTCAAAAGAAAAATAACTACTTTCCAAATATAAAACCTTGCCAAAAGGGAACAATGTAGTGAGGTGACAACATACAGACAATTCCAGAAGCAATGCACAGGGAAACGTTACAGCATTGCTTTGTATGTTTAAAGGTGACTGTAGGCAAAATTGGGCCTCAACGAGGTTTAAAGATGAGCGAATTGCATGTTATGAAATTATTTCATGCTTCTTTTGGTGGTAAAAGCAGAATTGCGTTATGGATTCCGTTACCACAGACCATAATGCAATTCTAATACGGAATGCATAACGGAATGCCTTTAGAGGCGTTCCGTTATTCATTCTGTTATAACAATAGAAGTCTATGGCCTGTATAACGGATCCGTGCGGTTTCCGTTATGCAGGAGAGAACTCCCCTGCATAACAGAAACAGGACAGATCCGTTTTGCAGCCCATAGACTTCTATTATGACGGAATGAATAATAGAATGCCTCTAAAGGCATTCCGTTATGCATTCCGTATTAGAATTGCGTTATGGTCCGTGGTAACGGAATCCATAACGCAATTCTGCTTTTGCCACCAAACGAACTGTGAGCGAATTTCTAAATATGAAATTCGCTCATCTCTAATGAGGTTCTATTTGTAATAGTGGAGTGGAGCTGAGAGCCCCTTTGGTCCAAACCTGTGCCCCTGAAAAAAAAAGAGGCTTGCCTATCCACAGTCCCACTGCTGCTTTATTTCTGGCTGTTTCCAGTCCCTGCAGGACATGGTTTATACTGAATGTCAGACTGCACACGTTCACACAGTGTGCAGTCTACCATTCAGTATAAACCATTCCTGTCTTCCAAATAAGAGGACTGTTTTCTGTAGTCTAACTTGTTTATTGGTCAACAGGATTTTGAATTGGTAAAACTACAAGAATACAAATGACTTGTGTACGTAAAACATATAGAATAGCATGTACAGTAATACATTAATAGAGAAAGCAGATGTTCAAAATGGCTGGCTATACATATGTAGATTGCATGGCTAGCTAACAGAAATAACTCGCTGAGTGACATTTATACTTAGCTAACCAGCTCTGCATAACATACTGTCCCTGAAACAAAGGTGGATAGCACTCACCAGATAGACTTGCACAAAGATGGTGGAGTTTAAGAATGAGAACTACATGGAACAGCTCTGCTGATGTCCTGCAGTCTATATGTAGACTGAAGACTGGGCTTCTTCTTCCCAGAATGCCTTGCATTACCCACAATTCCTAGCACCTCCCACAAGCAATAATCTTTATTAACAAGAAAACAAGGTGCAAAACATTTTTACCACCACTAGATGGTGCTGTTACCTAACTAATAACTACAGGAATACAGAAATTGCAGCAGAATGAATTAGAAATGAATTAGACGTGAACTGAAATGAATCTCCCTCTGCTGGAGGCAGGACATATACAATAAAAATTTGGGTTTATTAAAAAGGAAAATTCATATCTTATTTGGTAATATGGATTTGAAAATACTTTTTTTATATATATTTTATTAATTATAATACAAAAAATTCATATCCATATTACATTTATAATATTATAAAATCCATAAGTCCGTCAATTTCTAATTTGTAGGAATAATTAACAATAATTTCATGCAAATATCCATGATTGTAAAGGTAATAAAAATCAAGTGGAGATCTCACTTACTGGGGGAAAAAGCGGGAATCGCCCGTCATCCACAGCCTAATAAAGCGGATTTGAAAAGACTTAAAGGATATTTATCTGTATAACTATTAGGAGTTATTTAAAAAAATAAAGGGAGAATCAAATATGTGGAAGAATAAGCAACTGTATTTTAGGTAGAATTAACGCATAAACAATGATGATTTTGCCATGGTTTACTTATTAAATCGGTTAGAAAGGATCTAGGTTTATTACAGAGGGGAATCCTTAATTTTAGATGGAATAATAAAAGGCCAAGGGTATCAGGGAAAATAATTATGATCAGTAATAGGAAGGGGGGGGGGGGTTGTCAGTTCCAAATTTGGCGAACTATTATTAGGCAGCCCAAGTAGCACAGTTAATGAGAAATAATGTGGCAGGAGGGAAGCCACTTTGGGTGGAATTGGAAGAGGAACTGGTTTATCCATTGAGGTTGGAGGCTATTCTTTGGGCATGTGAGAAGCCTTAAGTTTTGTGGGAAGGGCCCCTGTGATGGGATTTTCTTTAAAACTATGGGAGGAGATAAATAAGAGGACGAAATGTAAAGCTGTAGGATCTAGGGTAATGTGATTTTTGGTAATCATCTGTTTGAATCAGGGTTAAGGGAAGAGAATTTTAGTTGGTGGATAGGGAAAGGTAAAAGGTATTGTAAGACCAAAATGTTAGGTGGAAAACGGAGAAGTTTAAAAAGTTATTTGTCTACATAGGATGTTCCAGCAGGTGAGTTTGTTAGGTTTGTATGATTGTGGGGCTCTATCTGGCTATTAAGGATTCACAGGATAGTAAATTGGATGACATGTTGAAATGGAAACAGGATTTAGGGTTGGATTAGACAAGAGAAAAATGGAATGAAATAATGAAAAAATTGGTAGAAGTAGCAAGCAAGGGTCAGTGGTAGAAATAGAATTGAAGTTGTATCATAGAGCTTATTTGACTCCAAGTAGAATAGCCAGGATTTATAATTCGAATAATGATAAATGTTTGTTTAAGAGGGTGTGGTAAGAAAGGAACATTAAGGCTTTCACACGGGCAAGATGAACGCATCGCACCCGCACTGAATCCGGACCCATTCACTTCAATGGGGCTGTGCAGATGAGCGGTGATTTTCACGCATCACTTGTGCATTGCTTGAAAATCGCAGAATGTGCTATATTCTGAATTTTTTACACAACGCAGGCCCCATAGAAATGAATGGGGCTGCGTGAAAATCGCAAGCATGTGAGGATGCGGTGCGATTTTCACGCATGGTTGCTAGGAGATATGGATGAGCAACCCCATTAAAGTAAATTTACTGTGTTATTTTTCCTTATAACATGGTTGTAAAGGAAAATAATAGCATTCTTAATACAGAATGCTTACTAAAATGTGTCTTGAGGGGTTAAAAAATAAAAAATAAATTAACTTACCTCATTCACTTGTTTGCGCAGCCGGCATCATCTTCTTTCTTCTTCTTTCAGGACCTGCAAAAGGACCTTTGATGACGTAATCACGCTCACCACGTGGTGAGCGTGGTGATGTCAGCGCAGGTCCTGTTGAATGAAGATAGAAGGATCTTCTATCTTCATACAGCATGACCTGCTGACGTCACCGCGCTCACCACGTGGTGAGCGCGATTATGTCATCAAAGGTCCTTTTGCACATCCTGAAAGAAGAAGACGATGCTAGAAATAAAAAGATAAGAGTCTCTATTTGAAATACTTGTCCTCTCTAGCGCTGCAAATCCGAAAGACGATGTGGGAAAAGTCCGCTATGTAGATAAATGTGGAGGAGGATTGCGCTGCAGGAATTAGTACATACCCCAATTCGAGGAGGGGATTATATTGCCCTAATAAATAAAAAAGAGGTGGAATGGATGTTCCTTTTGGGCACCATCCAACCGCAGGGGTTAAACATCGAGTGCGACGTTAATGCTTGCTTATTTTAAAGGTTTATTTTTCGCATTTATTTTTGCGATTTTATTTTCGCCACTCTATTAGTTTCTGTTTTTGCTCTATTTTATTTGTTCAATTTTAGTCTGTTTTTTATGTGTGTTTTATGCCCAGTTTATTAATTCAATGAGGTGGGATGGGGGAGGTGTTTCTGCTAATTTAAAACCCAGCGGTATCCTGTTACCAATCAATGCCCCAGACGAAGCAGCATTGCGAAACCCGGGTCGGGCTTTTTAGATATTTCACATGCAGTTTTAGCTGTAATTCTTTGTTTTATCAAGTATATTAAATACATTTTCATCTGACCCCTTGGTGCGTATTACATCTGTGATTCCTCTACTGAGAGCGTTCTGAAAGCTGTGGTTCGTTACCATCTAGGCATAGGAGTATTCAGTCGGTTGATTGAAAAATCCTATACTGACGTCTCTGGACTTCCTCCCTTTCGATCTGCCCGGCTGCTTGTGAAGATTTTGCCAGGATCCTTTTTGCATTTTTCCAGAGAAGTTCTGTGAGTACAATTGTCTTGCAGGCGTGCACCGTGTCCTTTCTTACTACACTATAGTGTTTTCCTTCCAACAGAACCCTATAGGAAACATCGTTTAGATCTCTACGTGCACTTATCTATCTGGAATCCTGCATAGGAGTATTCAGTCGGTTGATTGAAAAATCCTATACTGACGTCTCTGGACTTCCTCCCTTTCGATCTGCCCGGCTGCTTGTGAAGATTTTGCCAGGATCCTTTTTGCATTTTTCCAGAGAAGTTCTGTGAGTACAATTGTCTTGCAGGCGTGCACCGTGTCCTTTCTTACTACACTATAGTGTTTTCCTTCCAACAGAACCCTATAGGAAACATCGTTTAGATCTCTACGTGCACTTATCTATCTGGAATCCTGCATAGGAGTATTCAGTCGGTTGATTGAAAAATCCTATACTGACGTCTCTGGACTTCCTCCCTTTCGATCTGCCCGGCTGCTTGTGAAGATTTTGCCAGGATCCTTTTTGCATTTTTCCAGAGAAGTTCTGTGAGTACAATTGTCTTGCAGGCGTGCACCGTGTCCTTTCTTACTACACTATAGTGTTTTCCTTCCAACAGAACCCTATAGGAAACATCGTTTAGATCTCTACGTGCACTTATTTATCTGGAATCCTGTGAGTATATCCTGTTCACATGGTGCGTTTGATGTTTGAACTCGCTACACCATAGTGCGTTTTCTATACCACAGATTTCCATACCAGTGAAGGTTGTAAAGTTGGTCTGTGATCCCAATGGTTTAAGACTTTCATAAGGGAGCTTACATTTACAAGAAGACGATGCTGGCTACGCGAACAAGAGGATGAGGTGAGTTAATTTTTTTTATTTTTTAACCCCTTAAGGCACATTTTAGTAAGCATTCTGTATTAAGAATGCTATTATTTTCCTTTCTAACCATGTTATAATGGAAAATGATAAAATTAATAGAACACCAAACCCAAACCCGAACCTCAGTGAAGAAGTCCGGGTTCGGGTCTGGGTACCACATTTAGTTTTTTCTCATGCGCATGCAAAACGCATTGCACTCGCGTGGAAAAAACTGAACATGAGAGTCAAAACTGATTGAAATTGCGTGTGCACTAAGCGTATGTGGTGGGATTGTGATACAGTAGGTAGGTTCTGGAAGAAAGTTTCAAAGATGTTGCATAAGGTAGTAGGAATATGAGTGACCTTTTCCCCTAAAGTGTGTCTACTGGGAATGGACTTAGATAGGGTTCCCAAAATTTGATTCAGCATATACTGATGGCTAGTAAAACATACCTGGCTAGGAATTGGAAGAGTTATTTTAATAAATTAGAGGATTTGATTGAGAGGAAAAATGTAATTAAGTGTGGGGAAAGATTACATGCAGTATTATATGATAAATTGGAAAGATTTAAAGAAATATGCTGAATATGGGAATAATTTTTGATAAATAGGTTTAGGTTTCAATGTATTGATGAAAGGAATGAGAGAGATTATTAAAATAATTAGGATTTTTTAGGGGAGAATATACCATTTGGATAGTCTCATTTAGTTAGGATTTTCTTTTTGTGTTTATTTTTTATTTATAACAGTAATTTTGCAGGATCCAGCACCTTTAGATAAAATGTAACCTTAAGGCTAGTTTCACACTAGCGCAAGGGACTCCGGCAGGCTGTTCCGGTGGGTGAACAGCCTGTCGAATCCATCCTGCCGCTAGTTCACGTGTGCCCCCGGACTGCCGCTCCGTCCCCATTGACTATTATGGGGGCGGAGTTCCGGCGGTGGCACGGCGAGAGGCCGCCGGACCAAAAGTATTGCATGCAGTATAGTCAATGTCGACGGAGCGGCAGTCCGGGGGCACCCGCCGAAACAGCCTGCCGGAGTCCCCTGCCACTAAAGTGAAAGTATTCTTAATACATGAAGGTTAAACACAATTACCACACCAGGACATTGTGTGGACTTTGGGTGAGCTAGGCAAACTTGTTTTATCTTTTCATGTTTTATGTTTGCCTTTTTGAAAATTAATAAATTATATGGAACAAAAAAAAACTGGTGTCATGGAAAACTAAAGCAGTATAAAAAATTTATGAGACTAGTCCTTGCTCATCCTATAAGAAGAAATGAAGGGCACATTTATCATTTAAGACAGGATTTGAGACAAATCTTAATTGAAACAGGTGGCCTATTTTGAGTGAGATTTACCAAAAGTCGTATGCTATTTGATAAATGTATTGCAAATATAGATATGAGACTTCCACTATGCACCTACATTCAAAAACTATCCAAATTAGACCACAACACTTTTACACAGACATGGTACATTATGGAGCTGATCCACATCACATGGCCCATCTAAGTTCAGTTTCTTGCTACACAAATGGGAAGCCAAGAAAACTGTGCTCTATTGGGAACTGAGCAGGGTTGCACGTGTGGAGGAATTTGCTTGGGTAACATAATTTGCTGGCCCATATCCAAAAATGTCTATACTATTAAAATATACAAATATTTATCTCATACAGTGAATGGCATAATGGAAAAAATAATCAAAATGACCAATTTGTAATTTTTTTCATTGGTTCACTTACCCCATAAATATTGAATAAAATGTGATCAAAAAGTCACACGCTCCAAAATAGTATCAATAAAACTACTCATTGTCCTGCAAAAAATTAACCACCCAGCTCGATAGATATAACAAAAAAAAGTTTTGAGGTTCACAATATGGCGGTGTGAAAAAAAAAATTTGTCAACATTTTTTTTTTTCAGTATTAAAACACATAAAAACTATAGAAATGTAGTATCTTTGTAATCCCACTAACCCAAGGGCATAGATCAGTTTTGCCGCATAGGGAATGCTGTAGGGTCAAAACTCGTAAAACTGGGCAGAATTGCCTTTTTTTTCCCGACTCCCACTACATTGTATTGTGGCATTACAAACTAGAACTTGTCCTGCAAAAAAAACAAGCCCTCATATGGCTATGGGAACAGAAAAATAAAAAAGTTATGGCTCTGTGAAGACAGGGAAGAAAAAGAAAAATGCCAAAGCGAAAAACCCTCCAGTATTCAAGGTGTTAGCAAGTTGTAGCATTTGGACATAAATGTATTAACAACTGTGATTGGTATGTTTTCTGCAGCCTAGACATGGATATTGCAATAAATGTATTGCTACCTTATAAACTAGCAATTGGCCAGACATCCGAGGAAGCTGTGTTTTAGATCAGGTATATAAAGTATGTCTGGATAGGAGCTGGTGTGAGATGCAACATACATGAGCCATAATCCCAATCTAATATGACGTTCTCCTCTAGAAAATGGAATTTATGAGGAATTGGCGAAGAGACACAAACGTCACAAATACCGGCAAAAAGTCCCAAAAACACACTTTGCAACTTTTTTACATGAAAAACCAGGTGTACCTGGCTTCATAAATGAGCCCCCAAAGATTCTACATTTTAGGACAAGCTGCTGGAATTTTAACTTTATTTCTCTTGCTTGCACAGTTATGGAAAAATGTCCTAATTGCCCATAGCAACCAATCAGATTCCACCTCTCATATTCCAAAGGAGCTCTGAAAAATGTAGGTGGAATCTGATTGGTTGCTATGGGCAACCAAGCCAAATTTCATTTACACCAGTTTTGATAAATCTCCCCCTATGTTACTTTGTAAAATATGCATGTATGCCTCACCTTTGCTTGTCGCAAGTGGTTATGAATGGTCTATATTTACCATTTCAATCAGGTCATTATTGCAACGTTTAGGATTCTAGGACGATCAGCAAAACAAATCATATTACACATAATGTCAGATACATAATAACAATAATCGAGATCTACTTCTAGAACTCTATAATTGTTAATTAATTATATATCTGTAAAAGCAACATTGCGAAGCATAAGGACTTGCTATGAGTCAGCTCATGGCTCAGTGTCTTTTGTTAGCAGTTTGTAGAGGGATCTCGGCAGCTTTGCTTGTTTCTCTTGTTTGCTAGAATAAAGAAAACAGTTTGGCCCTGCCTGAAGGGAATGTAATGAGGGCAATTTTGATACCGTATGTACCTTCAATATATTGCAGTGTCACACAGTCCAATGTCAATGAAAATCTGAGCACAAGCTTTATGTCCTCATGATGTTTCATTCACCTTTAATTCTAACAAGCTGTAACGTTATTCAGTGGAGCAATGACTCATAGATATGAATCACTTTTATATGTCAGGCTCAATGTAGTTATAGAAACATTATACTATGGGGGCATCATCTATTCATGTGAAATGCCTAAAGGGAACTTGACATGCTGAACTCGATGTCTAATCTGCCTGTGATAGAGCAGGAGGAACTGAGCAATTTAATATGTAGTTTTGTGGAAAAGATTCTGTAGAACTTGTAATTTATGATGTTATTGACCAGCAAGTATGAACCCAGTGTGCCAACTAAATAGTTTGGTGTAGGGCTTCCCCTGCTACTTCACCAGTATTCACCCTTTAACCCCTATACAGGGATGTGGACTTTGCTGCAAGGAAGCAACCAGACCGCTACCTCCTGAGATAGTCCCAGTGTAGTTAGCAGCTGACGCACCAGGGGTTAGAGACTTCAGTGCAAGCAAGACAAAAAAAACAAAGGAAACCCTCAGCTAGTCTGAACAGGCACCAAGGCTTGAACACTTGTTTTATAGATCCAGGCAGAGCACCTTCCTGCCCAGGCCATTTTTTGCAAATCTGACATGTGCCACTTTATGTAATAATAACTTTGGAACACATTTACTTATCCAAGCTATTCAGAGAGTGTTTTCTTGTGGCACAAAATTTCTGTTTCTCTGCTTTTAAAACAGAAGGTGATACCTCATAAAATATGTATTACTTAAAGGGATTCTGTCACCAGGTTTGGGGCTATAGAGCTGCGGACATGCACGGCTAGATCGCCGCTAACATGTCCGCAATATATGTGTCCTATAGGGCTGTGTGGTTTTAATTTCTTTAAAAAAGGATTTTATAGACATGTAAATGAGTGTGTCCAAAAGGCTATACTAACCTTACTTCTGCCCAGCCGTGCCCAGCCACGCCCGCCTGTGAAGGAGCCCAGCACCGCCTATGTCTCCTCCTTTCATCAACTATAGATAGCCGTAATCTCGCGATGCGCGAGCTTGCGCATGCGCAGTGCCAGTATAGTGTTCCTTCCCTGTGCTGGCATCAGCCTCAGGGAAAGAACTGCGCATGGGCGAGCTCGCGCATCGCGAGATTACGGCTATCTATAGTTGATGAAAGGAGTAGACATAGGCGGTGCTGGGCTCCTTCACAGGTGGGCGTGGCTGGGCACGGCTGGGCACAAGTAAGGTTAGTACAGCCCCTTGGACACATTTAACACTCATTTGCATATCTATAAAATCCTTTTTTAATGAAATTAAAACCACACAGCCCTATAGGACACATATATTGCGGACATGCTAGCGGCGATCTAGCAGTGCATGTCCGCAGCTCTATAGCCCCAAACCTGGTGACAGAATCCCTTTAACATCCCCCACATGTCTACTTTATGTCGGCATCATTTTGAAAATATGTTATTTTTTAGGACTTTAGAAGGCTTAGAATTTTCAAATTTCCAAAACCCATTTTTTGAGGACCAGTTCAGTTATGAAGTCACTTTGTGGGCTTTACATAGTAGAATCCACCCATAAGTGACCCAAGTTTAGAAACTACACCCCTCAAGTCATGCAAAACTGATTTTACAAACTTTGCTGACCCTTTAGGTGTTCCACAAGAATTAAAAGAAAATGAAGATATTTCGAAATTTCACTTTTTGGGCAGATTTTCAATTTCAATCAATTTTTTCTGTAACACATCAAGGGTTAACAGCCAAACAAAATTCAATATTTATTACCCTGATTCTGCAGTAAGGGCACACGGCAGGGCGCAGAAGAAAAGGAGCGCCGTATGGTTTTTGGAAGGCAGATTTTGCTGGACTGCTTTTTAGGCACCATGACCGGTTAGATCATGTGCTATTTTTATATAGCAGGTTCTTACAGATGCGACAATATCAAATATGCATTTTTTTGTTTCAGTTTTACATAATGAAGCATTTTTGAAAAGAATATGTTTTTGTGTCTCCATTTTCTGAAAGCCATATTGGGGTTTTTTTTCTGATGATTGTCTTGTGCAGGGGCTCGTTTTTTGCAGGAAGAGCTGACATTTTTATTGGTACCATTTTTGGGGTCATATGATTTTTTGATTATTCAATATTACAATTTATGGGACAAGGTGACCAAAAAAATTGGTTGTTTTGGCACAGTTTTTTTTTTTTACGGTGTTCACCTGAGGGGGTAGGTCATGTGGTATGTTTATAGAGCAGGTCGTTATGGATGTGGCAATACCTAATATGTATACTTTTTTAATTTATTTAAGTTTTACACAATAAAAGCATTTTTGAAACAAAAAAAAAAGATGTTTTAGTGTCTCCATTTTCTGAGAGCCATAGTTTTTATTTTTTTATTTTTTGGGCAATTGTCTTATGTAGGGGCCTAATTTTTGCAGGATGAGGTGACGGTTTGATTGGTACTACGTGTGTGCTTGATTTTTGCAGAGCTGTGTTCTATGATCTGCAGCGACATCTGCTATTTCCTCAATTTTCATAACCTCACGACTTTTCTTTTTTGGTGTTGCAATTTCAAGTACCATCAGGGAGGCCTCTGATTGGCTCCAAATGTATTCTTCAGCAGTACAACTGCCTCAAACATACAGCCAATGACATTAAGAACTATCTTCTTTCAAGATGAACAAGACATCACAGAAGTAATGATATGGCTCCCCACCTAGCCCTGATCTCAACATCATTGATTCTGTCTGGGATTACATGAAGAGACAGAATGATCTGAACAAGCATACATCCAGAGATATGTGGCTAGTTATCCAGTTTGTTTGGAACAACCTCTCAAGTACTTTCACTTCAAAAACTGAGCAAGTGTATTTAGAAGAACTGAAGATGTTTTCAGGGCCAAGGTTGGTCACACCAAATATTGTTTTGATTAAGATTACTCTTTTCATCATTCACTTTGCGTTTAGTTAGTTGATAAAACTAAACCATAGGTAGGCAACCTCCCGCACCCCAGCTGTTGTGAAACTACAACTCCCAGCATGCATACTTGCTCTTCTTTTCTAAGAACTCACATAGAAATGAATGGAGCATGCTGGGAATTGTAGTTTCACAACAGCTGGAGTGCCGAAAGTTGCTGATCCCTGAACTAAACAATGAACACTTCTATGTTTGAAAGCCTTCTTACTTTGCAGCATTTTTATACACCTGCCTAAAACAAATGTGGCATTTGTGCCTTAAAGGGATTCTGTCACCAGTTTTTGACCCCCACATTCAAAAATATGGTTATGTGCATGGAGCCCTTGTGATTCCTAATGTGGTCTTATAAGCTAAATCTGTAGGCTCATTTAGTGTAAAAAAACATTTTATCTAACCTGTCATTCATCTCGGTAAGGTGCTCAGGGGGTTGCTCATGTCTTCCAGATGCCGCCCGCACCCGTTGGTGCCCAGCTCCTCCTTTGCTGTCATCAGCGCCGCCTCAGAATCATTTGCTACTCCTCCGGCTCTCCCTCACTCCCCCCTCCTTCTTCTCTAACACCCCGCGCGTGCGCACAGGCCTGTGCCTGATGCGCCCGTGCGGACTTCTCTGTTCGGCTTCACTGAGCGAAGTGCGCATTCGCCGGCAATTCGCTCAACCTCCCGATGACCAGAAGGCTGCCGTCATCGGGAGGTTGAGCGAATTGCTGGCGCAAAGGACAGCAAAGGAGGAGCTGGGCACCAACGGCGGCGGGTGCGGGCGGCATCTGGAAGACATGAGCACCCCCTGGGCACCTTACCGAGATGAATGACAGGTTAGATAAAACGTTTTTTACACTAATTAAGCCTACAGATTTAGCTTATAAGACCACATTAGGAATCACAAGGGCACCATGCACATAACCATATTTTTGAATGTGGGGGTCAAAAACTGGTGACAGAATCCCTTTAAATAGGGGGTTGCCCTAGTTGTAGGTTGCACACTCTCTACTTCTTTAGTAATGGACTGTTGCTCATAGCACCTCTTGGATTGTTTATTACACAGGGGCCACAGGTAGCATCTTGGAATCCTGTAATAACACAGGGACATTAAGTATGAAAGCTTGCACCATGGAAGGGGCCTTTAGATGCATGATATAATGTGTAGGTGGCCCATATAATTTTTTTTTAGGGGGCCTCTGAGATCTGTGTATGCCCCGGCTAATCCTCACACACATTTTACACCTAAACATTTGCTAACTTTATTTAAGAAAACTATAATACAGTTTAATCCTAACAAAATGGCAGGATCCCTTTAAACAAAAAGACTAAGCAAATCTGAAAAATGCACAATTCAGACGCACACATCTCTGTTGGAAGCTTACAGAGATGCTCTGCATGTCTTCACTGAATCAGAAATTACAGGGGAGGCATTCCCTCTGCTATGCCAATGTTCTCTCCATGTGATATCAGTAAACTGGAACAGGTGACTTTCAGAATATAAATCATTGTGTCCTAGAAGCATAGAGGGTAGTGAGAACTACAGATGCAAAAGTACAGCCGCATACAGAATCCCTGTGCCTCCATATTGCAGAGCTACAGGGCTTCCTGTACACGGCATTATGCTGGTTTAGTTTGTATTCAACCACATCTAGGTAACCTGGTTCAAGCACTGTGTTTTTCCTCATTTTATTCACATAAGGTACTTTTTGTTTGTCTAAGGCTACATGCACACGACCGTATGTGTTTTGCGGTTCACAAATTGCGGATGATCCGCAAAAAAAAAAAAAAAAACGGATGACATCCATATACCATCAATTTTTTTTAGGGGATCCATTGTAACAATGCCTAAAACAGATAAGAATAGGACATGTTCTATTTTTTTTTGAGGGGCTACGGAACGGACATACTGATGCGGATAGCACACGGTGTGCTGTCCGCATTTTTTGCGGACCCATTGAAATGAATGGGTACGCATCCTATCCGCAATAAAAACCCAGAACGGACACGGAAACAAACAAGGTTCGTGTGCATGTAGCCTTATCCAAGCTCCATGACCATGAAGTCATACACTGGTCCACCAGTTTACATCTGCTGGAGTTTCTGTGGCTTCCTACCACATTTGGTGTCCAAGTTATTATTATAAGTTGCTTGTATAATAGAAAAAAAAACATACTCACCTCCTGTACTCCTCCGTTCCATCACCGCCGCTCAAATCCTCAGCGCCAGGCTTTGTTTTCTTGACTGCAGCATGTATGTATACTGCACATAACCACTGCGGCCAATCACTGGCCTTATTGGTCTTGCGCTGTATACTTCTCAGCAGTCACTTGCAGTATACAGGCATGTCATCACTACAACCAAGAACCTGACGTCTCGGTTGCATCACCTGGAGGATCAGAACACCGGTGTTGGAACGGAGGGTCTCCAGTACAGTGAATATACATTTTATTATTGTTCTAATTCCTTTCCAGCCTTTGTAAAGCAAACATTTTTTTTTATCTCAGACAACAACTTTTATACTGTATCTTATATTTTTAGATATGAGCACTTGGGGTTCTCCAGCTAATCGAGAATAAAAGGGTTGGAGGGGCCTGAAAACATAACAATAAATGATACTCATCCATTGATCTCTGCCACTGCTGCTCCGACGCAGCCCGTGTATTTATCTCAATGCTTTGAAATACTTTGAAATGCCCACTAACCAACTTGGTCTGGTAGGTCTTCATCTGGACACTTGTTTCCAATGGCCACCAATGTGGCTTCTATGCTTTCAGCAGTCACTGGCTCAATCTTCCTGTTTCACTGTCAAACTAATTAATTAATACAATCATATTTGGATTTTACATTTTTTTTTTACAACCAGAGTCCAGGCCATCTACATTTTTGGATTATTTATTGTACAGCACCTGGTTTGTACAAGTTAGGCTACTTTCACACTCGCGTTTTGTGCGGATGCGTCATGCACGGATCCGTTCAGATAATACAACCGTCTGCATCCGTTCAGAACAGATCCGTTTGTATTATCTTTAACATAGCCAAGACGGATCCGTCTTGAACACCATTGAAATTCAACGGTGGACGGATCTGTTTTCTATTGTGTCAGTGAAAACTGATCCGTCCCCATTGACTTACATTGTGTGCCAGGACAAATCCGTTTGGCTCAGTTTCATCAGACGGACACCAAAACGCTGCAAGCAGCACTTTGGTGTCCGTCTCAAAAGTGGAAGGGAGACTGAATGGATGCCAACTGATGCATTCTGAGCAGATTCTTTTCCATTCAGAATGCATTAGAATGCAAACTGATCCGTTTTGGACCGTTTGTGAGAGCCCTAGATGGTTCTCACAAACGGAAAGCCAAAACGCGAGTGTGAAAGTACACTTACTTGTGCACAGTACATAGAGAAGTAAGGGCCCGATAGCAAGGAACAAACCAGCCCCCCCAGACAGGAGAGAAGGGTTTCTGCCTAAACCCTTTTCAAAGACCCTTGGGCCATTTTTCCACTGCCTCATTTGCTAAAAGTTGTTGCTTTAGAGGGTAGAGTCCTGACCAAGTTTTCACCTCCAGTAAAGAGGAGATGATCCCAAGTAAGACTGGGCCCCCTATTGCCCTGGGCCCCATAGAAGTCACATGGTGTGCCACTATGGCAGTTACGCCCCTGCCTGTGCACATGGTGGAACATGCAGCCTTTCCAAGTAGATAGATGCTCTCTAAAAAATAATACGTATTAGATTCAGTTCTAAACCACAGCAAGTAACATTAGCCTAGGGTTTGCTTTCTTCATTAGGTAAGGATGAAAGGCAGTGATGCCAATGGCTGCCTGTACAACAGTTCCCCTTGATCTCTGGCAGTGGTATAGCTGAATGCTGGCCATCATCTGGTCTAGGAGGCACACACATATTGAGATTGAGTTAAAAGATAGAAGTATATTTCTATAAACATACATTAAAATATAATAAAAAATGGTATTGTTTACATTTAGAAATGCATTTTATCAGCAGTTCAGAACTAAGCAATGGAAGCCTATGAAGAAATCATTTAATCATATTTATGAAAGCTTTCATTTCTGTAAAGCGTTATGGGAAAGGCTGCAGTCTGCACAGGATATTATTATCTCGGCTCATAGTGCATTGTGGTGCGGGTGACTGGCTGGGCGGGCAGAGGGAGGGCACAGCTAAACTGGGATCATAAAGTCAGCCGAGCAGTGACAGATAAATCTATGAGAGGAGGGAGCAATCATCATTCTGACCACTGATACATCTCAGGGCCGGTTCACATTATGCTATGGACCTCTGTTTGACATGCAACACGTACCTTCAATAGCAGGCTGAGACGTATCCCAATGTATAGGCAAACACTGAGATACATTGCCCATACTGTTACATTGTGGTATACATTTGTACTACCTATCTATGGAAAATAATCATTTACTATGCTTAGACCAACCTGACAAAGGGACAATTTTTGGGCTTTGTTGTGTGAAAGGAGCCCTATGTATAATCTTTACATGTACGCTGACATACAGGTATATCACTAACACGACATAATGATGGGTCCAACGGTAAAGCAGGACATGATACAATGTGACTGTTACAAGATTAAAGGAGATTCCAAGTGATATGTCTAGAAAACATCAGGATATCTAATACTTCATATATAATAATAATGAAGTGACCTGACTGTTTCCAAATGCATCAAACCTGCTTCTCCTTAATGGACTATTCTAATGAAATACATTCATGGCATCAGTATCATAACTGTAGAGGCCGTTGCGGTTGGGACTGGGCCTACAGGAACCCCTGCCACATCAGACCCTTCAGGGTCCTGAGACTTTCTAGCTTCAGGACATTATGTTCAGCTTTGCCTTTGACACCCAGTCTCACCCCTCACACTGTTCATGCATTGAGACGGAGAGCTTCTATCTGTGTCCATGAATCCTGCATGGCATAGCCATAGGATATCTATCTAACACAATTCACAAAAGACAGTAGTACGGTTAGAAGGTGAAGAGTAGGTGCAATACTTTTTGGAGCATAGGCAATGTTCTAATGTTAGAGCCAAAACACAAAAATGAGTCAGCACTCTAAGTGAAGTAAATGGGTGATGGACCTGTTTATTCCCCAAGGCAACGTTTCAGGCCAGCTCAATGAGGCTTAGCTTGTAGTTTGACAAAGGCCTCATTGAGTTGGACTTCAAAGTTGCCTTGAGGAATAAACGGGTCCATCACCCATTTACTTCACTTAGAGTGCTGACTCATTTTTGTATTATCTATCTATCTATCTATCTATCTATCTATCTATCTATCTATCTATCTATCCCATTTAGGGACTTAGGGACCTCATGACTGGGACCTCTGCTGTTCACAAATCTATTCCTCTGTCCTCATTGCTGTTGGAAGCAGAGAAAAAAAATAAATGAGATGAAGGCTTCTGTATGGCACAGAGCGAAGCTGCTCAAGGACCTGTGATCCATTTCTGCTTCACTACAGCTCTTCCAGGACCTTTCTCACAGTAATGCCATGGATTGGATCACAGTGTCACAATTGTAAGCAACTGATTGGTGCCTGGCAGGGAATTGATAGCAAAAAGGGGTAGCACTGAAGACCATTAATGGACACAGAGGGACCAAGCAGGTATTCTATATCATCTCCAAAGACATACTGATAGGGACCTTAGATTGTGAGCCCCATTGGGGACAGTTGGATGAACATGTCTGTAAAGCGCTGCGGAATATAGTAGCGCTATATAAAATGCATAAAATAAAAAATAAATAAAAATCTTCTGGCTTAAGATGTTATGGCAAATAACTGAGCTTTGGACTGTAAGGATTCACAGCTACTGCACAGGAGGACTGAGGAGAATTTTTAAATATGTTTAAATTAATACTGGAATACTTTCAACAAACTTTGCATAAATCAATAGTACAACTGAATAAAAAGGATTTTTTGTAATATATCTTATTAAAGAAAAATGCCACTGTCTCCATTTACTGTATGTCTTTTCCTCTGCCTCCTGCACTAATCATTTACCATCAAGTCACTTTTAAAACTGCAAATTGAGTCCGAATTCTGGTTTGTTGGTTTAGGAGAAAGATCAACCTGCAATGAATAACTGATAAGTACTTACCTGGCATATCCTGTACCGCCAGTCCAATTCTCCCATGCAAGCTTTATATATCTGGCTGCAGCAGAGATGTCACATGACAACACGTGATTGCTGCAGCCAGGGCTGGTTACATGGCACTCTATGTTAGAAATCTTTTTGGTGCCCCCACACTCCCCAACACACATACCTACACAACTATGCGTGACCACCACTTCATTTACCACTAAGGGACTTTGGAAAATAGCTGAATATTGGCTATTTTCAGAAGTTCCATAGCAGTGAATGGAGAGGACGCTGTGCATGCAGAGTAGTAGTGGGGCCATAACAAGCTCATTGCATAAATACAGCATGAGAGCCTAGCATGGTACATTAATACATCACGAAATCCAAGCCCAGTACATAAATACAGCACCAGAACCAAGCTCATTACATAAATACAGCACCAGAACCAAGCTCATTACATAAATACAGCACCAGAACCAAGCTCATTACATAAATACAGCACCAGAACCAATATGGTGCAAATATACATCATGAGCTCCAAAACAGCTCAATACAGATATCATTTTCATAGTCAGGTTAGCCCCTGACATATAGGTATATAAAGTGTGAAACTACAGGTCCCAACATGGCCTAAATAGATGTAAAGGTATCCAGTTCAGCCTGTTATCCTGCAAGTTGATCCAGAGGAAAAAAAAAAAAAAAAACATGAGGTAGAAGCCAATTTTCCCCACTTTAGGGGAAAAAATTCCTTCTCGACTCCAATCAGGCAATCAGAATAACTCCCTGGATCAACGACCCCTCTCCAGTAACTATAGCCTGTAATATTATTACACTCCAGAAATACATCCAGGCCCCTCTTGAATTCCTTTGTTGTACTCACCATCACCACCTCCTCAGGCAGAGAGCTCCATAGTCTCACTGCTCTTACCGTAAAGAATCATTTTCTATGTTTGTGTACAAACCTTCTTTCCTCCAGACGCAGAGGATGTCCCCTCGTCACAGTCACCGTCCTGGGAATGAATAGATCATGGGAGAGATCTCTGTACTGACCCCTGATATATTTATACATAGTAATTAGATCTCCCCTTAGTTGTTGTTTTTTTACAAAGTGAATAGCCCTAATTTTGATAATCTTTCAGGGTCTTGTAGTCCACCCATTCCAGTTATTACTTTAGTTGCCATCCTCTGAACCCTCTCCAGCTCTGCTATATCTGCCTTGTTCACAGGAGCCCAGAACTGTACACAGTACTCCATTTGTGGTCTGACTAGTGATTTGTAAAGTGGCAGGACTATGTTCTCATCACAGGCATCTATGCCCCTTTTGATGTAACCCATTATCTTATTGGCCTTGGCAGCAGCTGCCTGACACTGGTTTCTACAGCTTAGTTTGCTGTTCACTAAAATTCCTAGATCCTTTTCCATTTCAGTGTTACCCAGTGTTTTACCATTTAGTATGTACAAGTGACTTGCATTATTCCTTCCCATGTGCATAACTTTACATGTGTCAGTGTTAAACCTCATCTGCGACTTATCTGCCTAAGCCTCCAATCTATCCAGATCCCTCTGTAGCAGTATACTGTCCTCTTCCATGTTAAAGGGGTTATTCGAGTTATATCTATATATGGTATGTTACAATGGCTTATAATCTGCACAGCCGATGCGGGTCACGTGACCCCTGACGTCATCCACCAGGCTCCGGTGGTGACGTTTCGTGTACAGGCTTCTCCCTGCCATAGGGAGTGGCCCAGCTCTGTACACGAAATGTCAGAGCCTTGTGTGCCCGCCCCCCTATCTCTCCTCTGGCTGCCACGTCCCCTGTGAGGGATCGCGCATGCGCGATCCTTACTAGTGCTGGCAGCCATGTGGAAAGATTCAATGGTGTGCCCGCTCCCTCCCTGTGATCCACCAGTGTGCCCGTTCCCCTGCCTCTGGCGATCTTTACCAGTGTCAGCAGCCTCAGCAAGTTACCATTGCCCTACTTCACTGGCCATCAGAAACAAAACCACCCCCAGGAACATCACAAAGTAAATCATTGTCCGTCATATAGATATAGCTGTGATATACAGTAGATAGATGTAGGTGTCATATAGCTTAGATACATATAGCTGTCATATAGCTTAGATAGATATAGGTGTCATATAGCTTAGATACATATAGCTGTCATATAGTTTAGATAGATATAGCTGTCATTTATCGTAGATACATATAGCTCTCATATAGCTTAGATACATATAGCTTTCATATAGCTTAGATACATATAGTTGTCATATAGCTTAGATACATATAGTTGTCATATAGCTTAGATACATATAGTTATCATATAGCTTAGATATAGATATAGATGTCATATAGCTTAAATACATATAGCTTAGATATACATATAGAGATTTGTATATAGAGATCTATATATATCATCTATATATATGTATGTGGGACGATGTATAGTGATCTATATCTCTATATACATATATATCTATATACTTCATCAATATATGTATATAGAGATATAGCTTAGTAAATATATATATATATATATATATATATACACACACACACACAATCTATATATATGTATATGGTGATATATATTTACCGATCAATATCTCTATATACATATATACAAACCGGATTCCCAAAAAGTTGGGACACTATACAAATCGTGAATAAAAACTGAATGCAATGATGTGGAGGTGCCAACTTCTAATATTTTATTCAGAATAGAACATAAATCACGGAACAAAAGTTTAAACTGAGAAAATGTACCATTTTAAGGGAAAAATATGTTGAATCAGAATTTCATGGTGTCAACAAATCCCCAAAAAGTTGGGACAAGGCCATTTTCACCACGGTGTGGCATCTCCCCTTCTTCTTACCACACTCAACAGACGTCTGGGGACCGAGGAGACCAGTTTCTCAAGTTTAGAAATAGGAATGCTCTCCCATTCTTGTCTAATACAGGCCTCTAACTGTCATCGTCTTGGGCCTTCTTTGTTGCACCTTCCTCTTTATGATGCGCCAAATGTTCTCTATAGGTGAAAGATCTGGACTGTAGACTGGCCATTTCAGTACCCGGATCCTTCTCCTACGCAGCCATGATGTTGTGATTGATGCAGAATGTGGTCTGGCATTATCTTGTTGAAAAATGCAGGGTCTTCCCTGAAAGAGATGACGTCTGGATGGGAGCATATGTTGTTCTAGAACCTGAAAATATATTTTTCTGCATTTATGGTGCCTTTCCAGACATGCAAGCTGCCCATGCCACACGCACTCATGCAACTCCATACCATCAGAGATGCAGGCTTCTGAACTGAGCGTTGATAACAACTTGGGTTGTCCTTGTCCTCTTTGGTCCGGATGACATGGCGTCCCAGATTTCCAAAAATAACTTCGAATCGTGACTCGTCTGACCACAGAATAGTCTTCCATTTTGCCACACTCCATTTTAAATGATCCCTGGCCCAGTGAAAACGCCTGAGCTTGTGGATCTTTCTTAGAAATGGCTTCTTTCTTTGCACTGTAGAGTTTCAGCTGGCAACGGCGGATGGCACGGTGGATTGTGTTCACTGACAATGGTTTCTGGAAGTATTCCTGAGCCCATTCTGTGATTTCCTTTACAGTAGCATTCCTGTTTGTGGTGCAGTGTCGTTTAAGGGCCCGGAGATCACAGGCATCCAGTATGGTTTTACGGCCTTGACCCTTGCGCACAGAGATTGTTCCAGATTCTCTGAATCTTCGGATGATGTTATGCACAGTTGATGATGATAGATGCAAAGTCTTTGCAATTTTTCGCTTGGTAACACCTTTCTGATATTGCTCCACTATCTTTCTGCGCAACATTGTGGGAATTGGTGATCCTCTACCCATCTTGGCTTCTGAGAGACACTGCCACTCTGAGAAGCTCTTTTTATACCCAATCATGTTGCCAATTGACCTAATTAGTGTCAATTGGTCTTCCAGCTCTTCGTTATGCTCAAATTTACTTTTTCCAGCCTCTTATTGCTACTTGTCCCAACTTTTTGGGGATTTGTTGACACCGTGAAAATTTGAATCAACTTATTTTTCCTTTAAAATGATACATTTACTCGGATTAAATGTTTGATCTGTCATCTACGTTCTATTACAAATAAAATATTGACATTTGCCATCTCCACATCATTGCATTCAGTTTTTATTCACAATTTGTTTAGTGTCCCAACTTTTTTGGAATCCGTATGTATATAAATATATAGAGAGAGAGAGGGAGAGAGAGAGTATCTGCAATATGACAGGAAGATCTTCTGCCTGTGTGAGCAGGAGATGATCATGTGACTGTTTTTTAAAAGCAAAATTAGGATGGGCAGAGCAGGGTGAGGGGAAGGTCAGATTGTTCACACCCACAAATATTCATGAGGCAGAGCTCAGGCATTGTTGGTTCACGCCCCCACAGCTGTGCTGCAGCATGTAAACAAAGCAATAATAACAGAACCATGCAAAGGCCTAAGGCTACTTTCACACTTGCGTTTTTCTTTTCCTGCATAGAGTTCCACCCGAGGGGCTCTTTACCGGAAAATAACTGATCAGCTTTAACCCCAATGCATTCAGAATTGAGAGCATTCTGTTCAGGATGCAGCAGGATGTCTTTAGTTCAGTCTTTTTGACTGATCAGGCAAAAGATAAAACCGCAGCATGCTAAGGTTTTATCTCCGGCCCAAAAAACGGAGTGCAGGTGAAAAAAATTAATGCCGGATCCGTTTTTCTGGATGACACCGGCATTTCAATAAATTTTTCTGACTTATCAGGCATTCTTTAGACTGATCAGGATCCTGATCAGTCTTACAAATTCCATCAGTTGGCATATACGTTTTGCCAGATCCGGCAGGCAGTTTCCATAACTTGGATAACCCCTTTAATTACTTTACACCAGTGGTTCTCAACCTTTCTAAAGCCGTGACCCCTTAATACAGTTCCTCATGTTGTGGTGACCCCCAACCATTACATTTTTTTCCTTGCTACGTCATATGACTGATTTTGCTACTGTTATGAATTGTAATGTAAATATCTGATATGCAGGATGTATGCCAGTCTATTACAAGGTGTTAGGTAGTTCTGTAATTGACGCTGTGTTGTGGGGGATCTGTGGATGGCGCTGTGTTGTGGGGGATCTGTGGAGGACGCTGTTATATGAGGGATCTGTGGAGGGCGCTGTGTTGTGGGGGATCTGTGTAGAACGCTGTTATGGGGGATCTGTGGAGGACGCTGTTATGGGGGATCTGTGGAGGACGCTGTTATGGGGATCTGTGGAGGACGCTGTTATGGGGGATCTGTGGAGGACGCTGTTATGGGGGATCTGTGGAGGACGCTGTTATGGGGGATCTGTGGAGGACATTGTTATGGGGGGCCTGTGGATGGCACTGTTATGGGGTGAATCTGTGGAGTACGCTGTTATAGGGGATGTGACACATAGGGCCATGAGGGGGGCCAGCATAAGACATATAGCATCTTATGCTGGTCCCCCTCATGGCCCTATGTGTCCCCTCATGTGTCCTAAACTGCGCACATAACTGTATTTGCGTGTAAAGTATGTTACTCCTGTGTGAAACAATCTCTCTCCTATTTGTAGCGTTATACTACCCTACCTCGTGAGATTTCCCAACCTCCTGACTTCCTGTCACACTGCTAATGACGTGAGGAGGCGTTCCTGAGTTTCGACAGTTTATGGAAAATCTCAGCGGAGTTCAGCATTACACCGGGACACTGCGCATGCGCAGGAGAGCCTTAGTAGGGAAATATTACGGCCCAGTGCGCAAGCGCGGCTAACTCCGGCCGGCGCATGCGCAGTGTCCCGGTGTGAAGCTGAACTCCGCTGAGATTTTCCATAAACTGTCGGTTTGCGCATGCGCAGATCGTCAAAACTCAGGAACGCCTCCTCACGTCATTAGCAGTGCGACGGGAAGTCAGGAGGTAGGGAAAACTTACGAAGTAGGGTAATGTAACGCTACAATCGTGCAGCCCTAATAGGAAGCCTCAGACGACCCCCCGGAAAGGGCCGATCGACCCCCAAAGGGGTCGCGACCCCTAGGTTGAGAACCGCTGCTTTACACAGTTTAGTATTGATAGACATTTTCTCCCAGTCCAAGCATTCTCATTTTATATACTAACCTTTTATCTTAGATACAATTGATTACATGGGCACCTGGAAATCGGGTGAATTGTCGGGGTGACCGGGTGCTTGGAAAAGGGCACGAACTGGCACCTCCTTCAGGAGTCCAAGGAAGTGGGCCTTGTGTGGTCGCCCCCCCCCCCCCCCCCCAAAGGCCGGCACTGGCTGCAGCCAGTCACTGGCTTCAGTAGACTGTGCCAGACTGGACAGTCTATGCAGCAGGCAATGCATCAGGCACTGTGATCAATTTCGTGCAGCTTTGGCCTGTCTAATCTAGGTTTTTCTAGTATTAGTAACTGTCTCACCCTAAAACAAGAAGAAACTAGAGGGAGAAGATATGCACCCTCTAGTTTCTCCATTAGGTAGTAACCAGTCAAAATTCAGCTTTTAATAAAGTCTCCTGTTAACCTTCTCCTTTATATACATGGCCATGAAACATTACAGATATAAACAAATTTTTAACAGATTAAACAGATATTTTATTATCGTTTTCACAACCGAATATAGCCGAAACAGTCAGTGGTAGACAGATGTCATATATAAGGCACTCGAGCTGAGATATCAACCGAAATGAGGAGAGCACTGCAACAGTGACTGTCAGATATTAATAGCACTAATTATAGGAACGGGTACGATTCTTGTAAGCACACTTCATTATAAAATCTAATGGTATTTTGATTAAAATAATTAAAACATCATTACTGACTGCAATTGTGTCATCATCACAGCGTTCTCTGGAATTGCTCAGCTCTGGTTTAAATATACATTACTTGCAAAAAAAAATAATAGAAATACCGCCCATACATGAGACAGCTGTCTCTGAGGCACTTGTTCAGACAACAGCTATTTCCCCTGAACCCACCATAGGGCAGGAGTTACAGGGCAACTTTGGCTGCGACAAGCGTCACGTTACCAAAGATCGCTGTGTAGCATTGTAGCCTCAAAACCTGAAAGAAGTGAATGGGGTTGCAGAATGACTCACAAGTAGCCGCAACTGTAAAATTGCAAAACATCCAACACTGCTTCTGGGGTTGTGGTCACATCAATTTACGAGTCGCACTGCAACCTTATTAAGGTTGTCGTGACCGTGTAGCCCCAGCCTAAACGTGTATACTTGTCATGGTTTTCTTTCAATGGGTAGTGGAAAATTCTGGAAAACTCTTTTAAACATGGCACTGTCATGGGATACCGTCTATGCCACAAGTCAGGTTGTGAAATTTCTGATCTGCTAGATCTGCCAGGTCAATTGTAAGTGCAGTTTGGTCGTTGAGTGCTGAAGCCACGTGGTGCTTACAAAAACACCTACTCTGTTGCATCAGTCACTATAAAGTTCCAAACTGCCTCAGTGACATCAGCACAAGAGCTGTGCCTCAGGAGCTTCATGAAATTGTTTTCCATGTTTGAGTGTCTGCACACAAGCCAAACATCATAAGCAAAGCCAAGAGTTGTGGTATGAAGCACCCAGGGCCGGCGTTAGGAGGGGGGGGAGAGCAAACTGGGCAATTGCCCAGGGCCCCTGTTGTCTAAGGGGCCCCCTGCTTCAGTGCTGCTGTTCAGCTGAATGTCCGAGGAAGCAAACGGGTGGACAGCTGAACAGATGCACTTTACAATGCAGTGTACGGTCTCCTCCCTCAAATATAAGAGAAATCATTACCCTAGTGCTGACAGGGCCTGCGGTAATGTCAGATGCAGGAGGCGGAGCTTAGCAGAGAAGAGGGGATGAAGGACCTGTGATGACCTCACCATCATGTGACCAGAACAGGAGGCAGAGCTCAGCAGTGCAGTAAAGTAATGAAGAAGAAGTCCAGAGATGCATGTGAAGAAGTATGGATTCAATGTAAGTGCAAGGGAAATGCTGGAAGTTGTAGTCCTCTCCTCCTATACCTCCTGTTATGTAATATCAGAGTACATTACAAGAGGAGGTATGAGGAGAAAACTACAACTCCCAGCATGTCCAGCTTGTTATGTAATATCAGAGTACATTACAAGAGAAGGTATAAGATGAGAGGACTACAACTCTCAGAATGTCCAGGTCATTATTATATAATATCAGGGTACATTACAACACCCTGGATATGATGGGAGTTGTATACCTCCTCTTATAATGTACTCTGATATTACATAATAACTGCTTTGACATTCTGGGAGTTGTAGTCTTCTGTTATACCTTCTTTTGTAATGTACTCTGATATTACATAATAACGGCTTGGATATGCTGGGAGTTATAGTCCCATCCTCTTAAACGACCCCCTGTAATGTGCTCTGATATTAAATAATAATGGCTTAGACATGCTAGGAGTTATAGTCCTCTCCTGTTATACCTCCTGCAGTAATGTGCTCTGAATTAGGGCTGGGACGATGGATAGGGGAGGGTAGTCATCCGCTTAGGGTGCCACTTCGCCCCATAAAGGGGGGCACACTCATGGCCGTCCAACTTCACAAGCCTCAGGCCACTAGGCCTCAAGCCTGTGAGGCATTAGAACAGAGCAAGAAGCTGCAATGACATCACTGCAACCTCCTGCTCTGGGTATTGCATGATGACGTCATCAAGTTTGACCCAGTGCAGGAGTGGTGATGTCATTGGGACCGCATGCATCAGGACGCAGCAACATTTAGTATTTTTTAATACTAAATGTCCACACTGCTGGGGGCACCAGGAATGGGGGAAAGATATCATTATAAATATTTGGCACTACTGGGGAGGAATGGAGGAGCATTATATACATACTGGCACTACGGTGGAACATTATATATATATATTGGCACTATGGGTGGAACATTATATATTGGAACTAGTGGGTGGCACTACAGGGGGACATTAGAGCCACTGGGAGTATTATGGTTATATTATTACTACTAGGGTGCTGTAGGGGTGTTATTATTATTTGACACAATATGGAGGGCATTGCTACTAATGGGGGCTATCTTGGGCAGTATTATCACTATTGGGGGCACCTACTAATGAGGGCAGTCTGGGTGTATAGTATAGTATAGTGTTTGTGACATGGGGGGGGAGCTCAACAGGCACAGTATTGGGGGTAGCTTCAAGAGGTTCTCCAGGTTTTTTCATATTGATGACTTATCCTTAGGATAGGTCATTAATATTAGATCGGTGGGGGTCGGACACCTGGCACTCCCGACAATCAGCTGTTTGAGGAGACTGTGCGCATGTGCCATCTCCCTCCTCTCTTCCTGCTCTGCTGCTGAATGTCTATGGGACAGCAGCAGTGAACAGCGCTTGCCGTCTCCTTAAACAGCTGATCGGTGGGGGTGTCGGACGTCAGACTGTGTTTTTAGCATATTATTACAAGATGTGGGCCCCCCACCTTTTGATTTTTCCCAGGGCCTCATTTTGTCTAAAACCAGCCCTGGAAGCACCCTCCACTGGACTCTGGATTACTGGAAACTTGTTTGTGCTAATGAATCACGGCAGTGTGATGAACCAATTTTGGTTTAGTTAATGTCCAGAAAATGCTACCGACTGAAATACATAGTACCTACTGTAAAAGTAGGAGGGGGGTAGATAATGGGGCTATTTTTCAAAGTTTAGGCTATTCCCCTTGTTTACAGTGAAGGGAAATGTTCATGCTACAGCATCCAAAAATATTTTAGACAATTGTACGATTACAACTTTGTGACAAGGAACTGTCCTGTCCTAGCATGATTATTCCCCTGAGCACAAAGTATGGTGTGAAAGAACCTAAGTGGTGTAATGTCGGTTGCTGACCGCCGATGTCCCCCTACTCACTGCCGCTGACCCAGGATCCATGTCCTCCCTAACTGCCTCCTAAATTGTCTGCAACCGGCTGCTTTACGGAGCAGGTAGCTGCAGTGATCTGCTGCCGCTGTCTTCCCATTCACTGCCACGGTCCTGGGCCCTGTCCTTGCAGGTGTTGCCCTTCCTGGAATCCACTCCATGGTTTTCTTCCAGCTCTGAACACAACATGCTTTCCAGCCTGTTCCCTCTGGTACCTTGTTAAGGGCCGGCGTTTGTCACTTCCTGTGACGTAAAGGTTTCGCACATGTGACCTCTGTGACCAATCCTAGCCATCCTGCACCTATATAAGTGGTCCAGCCCTCTTCCAACGTGCCTGAGCCTCATAGGTCCTTGTATCCAGGGAGTTATTCTGTTGATCCAGGGAATTATTCTGATTGCCTGATTGAAATCGGGAAGGAATTTCTTTCCCCTTAAGTGGGGAAAATTGGCTTTGACCTCACTTCTTTTTTTTTTTTGCCTCCCTCTGGATCAACTTACAGGATAACAGGCCGAACTTGATGGACAGATGTCTTTGTTTCGGCCTTATAAACTATGTTACTATGTTACTGTCCTGCTAAGGTTGCTGTCGTTTGTGGTTGTGTTCCTGCATTCCTGACCCGTGCTTGTATTCTGGACCTCCCTGACCTATTGCTTGTTCGACTTCGTCTGTGTCTCATCCTTCAGTCCTGCACTATTGCTCCTGGTTACAACTCGGCCTTTTTTCTACGACTGTACCGTCTGTTACCTTGCTCTGATACCCCCAGGAACAGCTGCCTCGTGTGCCAATCCACCTCAAGAGGTAGGGTCCTGGTGCTCTTCCCTGGAAAGTCTCTCCCCACCATCAGGGGTACTGTGAAGAACGAGGTGTCACTTAGACAATGCCCTTAGAAGAGAATGGTCATGTGGCACAGTGGGTTCACATCCACTGGTTCATGACAGGTGGACTGCACATAACCCTGACGTCAACCCCATTGAGCACCTCTGAGGTGAATTGGAACACTGATTTCCAAGCAGACCTCAGTGTCTGACCACAAATATGGTTTTGTGGCTGAGTGGGCACAAATTCCAACAGACACGATTCTAACTGTAGAAAAGTCTTTCCAGAAGAGTGGAGGCTGTTATTGCAACAGAAGGGCTTATCTCCACATTAACCTGGGTTACCCAACAAGCTGATATGAATATGATGGTCAGGTGCAATTAACAAGAAGCATGAACAAGTGCAAATGCTAAAAAAGGTCAATATTATAACACATTGAGTCTTGTATGTTTGTTCAGTAGGAGGAATGTGTAGATAAGATAAAGAAGATACATAAATACAGCAGGTGCAGACTTTATCATTACAGTGAGATGGTACATGTACATGTTATAATAGGTGTGGCATCTTAGATTACTCATTACCAGCACTGATGGAAATATAATGCAAGCCATAATGTCAAGTCCATGATTCATAACCAATAATGGTTTACATAATGCTAAATGTGGAACATATTATATCCAGAAAATTAAGTTTGAAAGGAAAATGACACTATTTCTGAGCTAAATTGCATATATAGATATGTTTCAACAAGTCAGTCATTGTGGATCATTTTGATGGGGTTATCCCATTTGCACGCACTTCTTATACAAACATTCCATATACATTTATGTCCCACAAGGTCAGTGTAAAATGACTTATTAATTATTGATATTTTGGGTAATCTCAATAATTAATATTCATAAATAGGCGTGAGTTGTCTAGTGATGACTCTGCCTATTTATACTTTAACTGAATAAAAATAACCTGATTGCCTTACCTAATTCCCTGATCTACACGCGAATTACTACTGGTACTATACTACGATTACTAAAGACCCTATACACTGTATTAAGAATAATAAAATATTTATTACACAATAGCAAGTATACAGTCTAATAATACTCTATATATATATATTTATAGATCAATGGTTATAAATATATATATACATATAGACCCACACACCACAGTACAGTAATAGCACTACAATAAACACAATCCTAAACTACGCTACACACAGTAAAATATTCCACCCCAAACGCTAAATATTACACTTCACATACACACATAAATATCAGCAGCCCATCCAACCTATCTACACACTGTCCCTACGGGCACAAGGGGTTAATCCAATACCAGCAATGCAGGGGTTAATGCAGGGGCTAGTTAACACAGGGTACTTGCTGGGGTTTAATGCTCTGCAGGGCAGGGATAGGGTACAGGGGTTAAGGAAAGGGTAGATGTGGGAAGGCTGGGGCTACAGGGGTTAAATAAGGGGTGTACAGGGGACTGTGGCATGGGTGCAGGGTAAAGCAGGGGCTACAGGGGGTTCAGCAGCAGGGGTACTCAGCCATCCAGCAAACCTTCCATCTTCTGAGCGCTGACTGCACTCTCCTACTGAGGCTGTTCATCCATTGAGCTGCTCCGTTCCTGCGCTTTCCTCCCTGGGGCCTGAGCGCTGCTTGCACTCTGCTCTTCTGGGAGGAGGGTCGGGGGTACTGTCTCCTGAGCGCAGGGCTATGTATTCTTGAGCGCTGCTTGCGCTCTATTTCTTCTGGGGGGGGGGGGGTCCGGGTTTCTGCCTAGCGCAGCGCCGACTGCGCTTTCTTCTTGGAGGGGGAGCCGGTCTTGATTCTGGTCTTCAAAGCGCAGTGCAGCACATCACTGCCTGCGCTCTCCTTCTTGCAGGGGGTGGGGCGGTAGATTCTTCAACTAGCGCAGCGCCGTCGGGGTATTAAAACCCTGCAGCGCTCGCTTCCGCGCTGCAGCCGTGCACACGCACGCCTGCAACCATGTCCATGTGGGCTGTCATATCACCGCACCAGCCCGCACGTCTTCCAGGCAGGGGGGACATTTGAATCTCCCACCTGAAGCGCCCGCGCATACCTCTGTTGCTGTAATTACCGCACCAGAGGTATGCCACAAACAGAGAAGGGGAACTTTTGTTCCCCTATCTCTGTTATGCTAAACATGTCCAGCCCTGCTGGAGATGTTTTGTCAAAAGGCAAAAGTATCTTAATTAATGATCACTTGCCTTTTGAAGTGACCCAGAGCCGGACATAATTGTTCAGCTATCTGGTGTCATTCCGCTCCGCAGGAATGCAGGAGGATTAGGCTGGGGGGGAGTGGAAGGCGCCATGACTGGGGGCATATTGGCCACATTTAAGCATACAGTATATATCTGTACCTCTAGTCACATAATGACTTGATCATTTATGTATGGTGAATGTATAATTTTTTGGGCCTGTAATCTAACTGGCAAACAGTAGCGTTGTCATTCTGTATAGCTGGGGTATCTCAGCAGAACCGCACACAACTCCTGCAAATTACAAATGTACTATATGAAAATTATATTATAGCTATATCACACCCCTCAGTTTTTTTGAGGGGCAACTGGTATATCACACCAGTTGCAACTAGTTATTCCAATAGCGTTTGTCCCTCTATATAGCTGCAGTATCGCAGCAAACCGCACACAACTGCTGCATAATACAATTGCACTATAATATACTTTCTATGTTAGAAAGTATATTATAAGTATATTACACCCCTCAGTATATCACACCTATCGCTAGCACACCTATACCAGTCCTTAAAAGGACTTTTGTGGCCCTATTAGCTAGCGTTTGGTGTCCCTAACAGTCTGTCCCTGCTCCACACAGCAACCTCTCCCTACACTCGCAAAAGACTGAATGTAAAATGGCGGCCAGATCCGGTTTATTTATAGAGTAGGGGGTGTGTCCATGTGCTGAAATGTCTCAATTGGCTGTCCTGTCCCACCTGATAGATGTGTCATGAGTCAAAGTTCAGCGCTATGCAAAATAAATGGCACGTGCAAATATCAACATATGTTTGCATGCTCGGCGAATCGCAAACGAGCAAAGTTTGACGCAAAACGACCGTTGGACGATCCACAAGGCCATCTCTAGTTTTTACAGATGGGAACCGAACACTTTCAGACTTGCCTCTCCAGGGCATGAAGCCTACAATATTCAGGGCAATGTAGGATCCAGCTATAGTATACTGGATTTCCCAAGACTTTTAAATAAAGTATACTATATCTGGATCCTACACTGCTCCAATGACCTGAATGTTGTAGGCTTCATGCCCAGAAGAGCTGCAGAACTTCAAATTTTCATATATAGTAAGTATAGCAGTAATGCAATTCAGAGTAATATATGTTTCCAGTGTTTGCATGTGTCTTAGTTCTTGGAGCAGGTTGCTGCTATATATACCATCAATGATTTCTTCTGCTATGTCTCACTGATCCCTAGATCAGAGGCTGTGGTGTCTCCCTGGGGGGACCTGCATCTGTCATCCTGTAGATATGCCATAAAAATATGAGATGGGATACCCCTGTAGTGCAATTTTAATAACCGATAATAACAGCAGTCAGCCGGTCAGGTGACGTGATGACGTAGGCAGAAGCTAGGTTGCGCCTCCCCCTCTCCTCCTACCACATCATGCCGAGCTTCGGCTCCCTCGTGCAACGGAGCTGCTCTGAGTCCCAGAGGTGCTTCCCGTGGGCTGGATAACTTGATGGCGAGCAGAGGTGCTGCTGAACCGGCCCTCCCTGGACTTGTGAGGTGCCGGGTTTCCTCTGGCTCTTCCCAGTCCCCTCTATCTCGTTGCTGAAGGATCCGAAGGTTTGGCCTTATGTGTCTTCTACCACCTTCCACCTCCATGCTCCTTCTTGCCTCCATGATTAAGCCACCTGTTCTATGATTTTTATACTTGCCTCCCTGATTCCTTACCTGCTGTGAGGTAAACAGAAGTTTATATTCGCCTGCAGTCTGCTCTGTTTGTGGTACTTTTGATTCCGCTATTAGATCTCTGTTGGGGTTGATTTGAATGAACTGCTGCAGATTTGTATGTCTTGTATGAAAAGACTATTGGGAATTTTCTACACTTTTTCTACATTTTCTCTCTTTTTTTTTGGGGGGGGGGCTTTTTTTCTGGTTCCCCTCCCCCTCTTGCTCCTCAATTTTAGGCCTCATGCACACGACCGTGACGTTTTTTGCGCTCTGCAAACTGTAGATCAGCAAAAAACGGCCCATTGTAGACATGCCTATTCTTGTCCGCATCACGGACATGAATAGGACATGCTATATTTTTTATTGCGGGGCCACGGAACAGAGCAAAGGATGCGGACAGCACACAGAGAATTGAGATATAACCAAAGTGGAGGGAGGGGGGGGATAAGAGACGGAAAGGGAGGAAGGAAATGGAAGAGGGGAAAGAGAGGAAAAGAAAGAGAAAAAAAAGGCCCCCAAGCAAAATAGGCGCTGAGCAGATCATTTGTCTCTAAAAATAGGGCAGAAATCACTAGTCACCAAAAATTGACCAGTCCCCAAATGTAATCACAAGAGCTGGACAAAAAGGGATGACTGATCCAAATGTTTAAAAAAAAAATGCTGGAGTGGAAGAAGTATTGAATGATGATGCTCCGAATAAGGGGGTGTTGATGGAAGTTTTAAATGAATCGTCCATTGTGGAATCTGCCCCATTAAAAGAAATCCTGGCTGCGATAAAAAATAAAATGGAGATTTAATAAAGAATATCTCAATCCAGCTCAGGGTAATAATGACAGATGTAGTCCTGATAAGGAACTATGTCACAAAGATTCGGGACAGAGTTACAACTATAGAAAAATTGATGGGGGCTTTGGAGAATGAAGCTAAAATATCTAAATCTGAAATTTCCACATTGAAAATGGAGGTTAATATTCTTTAAAAAAAAGTGGTGGATTTGGAGGACAGGTCGAGGATATGCAATTTGAGAATTCTTGGTTTACCTGCAGGCAATGAGGAAAAAAATCCTGCTGAAATGATACAGTCTTTAATTCAGGAAAAGTCTGAAAAGGAATACTTTTCTCCATTTTTTTGGTGGAAAGGGCGCACCGGGTTCCAGGGGGTAAGCTAATCCCTGGAAGGCAGCCATATACACTTTTAGTGAAGATACTTGCATCACGAGATAGAGACATGATCCTGAGAAGGGCGAGGGAGTGTCCTCCTATCTTATATAATGGAAGTAAATTGTCCTTCTTTCCGAACTTCTCCAAAGAGATCCAGGAAGAGAGACGCAGTTTTGATGGCAGCTAAAAAACTCTTGCAGGAAAAGGACATTAAATATTCATTTGTCTATCTAGCTAAACTTCAAATAATATTCAATGGTGGAACTCATTTTTTTGATACTCTGTGATAGATTGGCTGGATCAGAATAATATCTAAGCAGTTCCTTCATATGTTTTTATTTCCTCTTTCTTGTGATAGTGGTGTGGGAAGGGGAGATGAGAAGGGATGGTCTTAGTTGAGAGATCTGCGGCAGTGATGTGGCGGATCAGAAAGTCTGGGGGAAGGTTTGTGGGATGGGTTGCAATGTGTCTCCTAGGATGGTGGGGTTAGGGGCCGGGATTGTGAGTATTTTTATATTATTGGAATCTGTTGGCTGACCTGATGTCAGTTACAATCTTTACTTGTAATGTTCGAGGTCTTGGGGATAAGATAAAAAGACAGGCGGTTTTTGACCAGGTTCAGAGACATTTAGCAGCGATTGTTTGCTTGGTGGAGACTCATTCTACTGAGGAGTCGGTTTTGCGGCTCGATAGAAAATGGGCTGCACAGACTTATCATTCTACCTTTACTAGCTACTCCAGAGGTGCTACAGTTTTAATTCATAGGGGGATTTATTTTGTCTGCGAGGCATCCTCTATCGATAAGCAGGGGAGAGTTTTTTTCTCTATAGGAAACTTTCTGGAAGACTGTGTATTTTGACTTTTGTTTATATACCACCCCCCTTTTCTTTACACGTACTTAATTGTTCATTACCCTTTATGGATCAGTGGCCTAAATGCCCCTCATTAGTTATTGGCGATTTTAACTGTGTTATTATCCAGAAACAGATAGGATCTCTATGGGGGGAGATACCCATACCCTGGACCAAGGGTCCCCTTTGGCACATATCTGTATGGAATCAGGCTTTGTGGATATATGGGGATGTGTTGGAAAGGAGAAAAGGGCCTATTCCTGTATAAGCAAATCTGGAAATTGCATGTCTAGGATAGACTTGGCCCTGATAAACAAAAACTATCTGAGATATATAAAACAGATAAAATATGAGGCCAGGTCGATATCGGATCATGTACCCCTTTTTTGGAATTAAACTTGGGGGACAATACCTATAGAGTAAGACCTCCATTTAAACTGAACCCCCATTGGATTTCTATAATGGACAATCATGAATTTATGAAACAGGAGATGGTGTGCTTCTGGGATATTAATTATAATTCAGTGAAAATCCAACTGGTATAGGATGCATTCAAGACCTTCATGAGGGGAGTTTTTTTTAGTAATATTTCTAATTTAAGAAAGGAATATGGTAAGAAAGAGAAGGAGCTAAAAGAAGCAGTGTTAATTGGTATGAATGAGTTCTCTAGGAATAAAACAGCAGGAAATACGGAAACTATGCAGAATGCAAGTCAGGCGTATTCTGACTTTCTCTTGGCAAAGGCCCAGCAGAGGCTCTTTTTAAGGGACAAAAATATTTTTCTGAATCGGGTAGACCAAGGAAACTCCTAGCGAGGGTGATTTCTAATCAAGAACAAAAAAAGGAGATAGTTAGTATTCGGTATCATTATTGAGGGTATCATTATTGAAGATCAAGACAGTATAAAGGGAACCTTTTTGAAGCATTTTTCTGAATTATATAACTCAGATAAGGTTATATCAGATAAAGAGATGAATTCATACTTGGATTCTATTTCTTTCCCAGTTTTTACCGATACTCAAAGAGAATCTCTTGATGCAGACCTCCCCCTAGAGGAGTTAGAAGTTGCACTGAAAGCATGTTTGGGAAATTCCTCCCCTGGGTCGGATGGATTTCCATATGAATTCCATCATAAATATGGGGAGGTTATTCTTCCTCGTCTCCTGAGGGTGTTTATAGGATCTTTAGAGGAGGGTAGCCTTCCAGAGTCAACGACAGAGGCTGTAATAACATTAATATTGAAAAAGGGTAAGGACACCCTAGATATGGGGTCATATAGGCCGATTTCTTTATTAAATATGGATATGAAGGATTCTGACTATAAGGCTTTCCAAGGAGGTTTCCCTTGACTAGAGGTACCCATCAAGGCTGTCCACTTTCTCCATTGTTATTTGATCTTTATATTGAGCCCATCGCTGCTAGAGTTAGGCAAGATTCTGGGATTGAAGGGTTTGGGATATTAGGAGTAGAGGACCACATTTCTTTATATGCGGATGACGTGTTGTTTTTTATAAATCATACTAATACTTCACTTCCAGAACCTATTCGAATAGTCAACTCTTTCGGTCTAGTCTCGGGCTTTGATATTAACTGGTCTAAAACAACGCTTATGCCTGTAGATAGGCTTGAATATTGTAGATCTCTGACTGATATCCCCCAAAGTTGAAGATTTTTTACAGCTAAATTTGATTCCATTGCTAAACTGAGGTCAAAAATTACGGTATGACTTCGACTTCCTTTATCTAGAGCTGACAGAATATCCCTAGTAAAGATGGTGATATTACCCCAACTCCTCTATATTCTTAGAAATTCCCCAATATGGATTGAGGATAAGTTTTTTAACCCTTTCATGACCAAGGGTCATTGATGCCCCAGTGTCCAGGTCAAAATTTACAAATTTGACATGAGTCACTTTATGTGGTAATTGCTTTGAAACACTTTTATTTATCCAAGCCATTCTGAGATTGTTTTCTCGTGACATATTGTACTTCATGATAGTCATAAATTTGAGTGTATATATATCACCTTTATTTATGAAAAAATACAAAATTTACGAAAAATTCTAAATTTTTAAAATTTCTATTTCTCTGCTTCTAAAACAGAAAGTCATACCTAATAAAATATTTATTACTTAACATTTCCTATATGTCTACTTTATGTTGGCATCATTTTGGAAATGTCATTTTATTTTTTTAGGACGTTAGAAGGCTTAGAAGTTTAGAAGCAATTCTTTAAATTTTTAAGAAACTTTCCAAAACCCACTTTTTAAGGACCAGTTCAGGTCTGAAGTCACTTTGTGGGGCTTACAAAGTGGAAGCCCATATAAATGACCCCATTATAGAAACTACACCCCTCAAGTTACTCAAATCTGATTTTACAAACTTTTTAACCCTTTAGGTGTTCCACAGGATCTAAAGGAAAATGGAGATGAAATTTCTAAATTTCAGTTTTTTGGCAGATTTTCCACTTTATTAAAATTTTTGCATTGCAAAGTATAATACTATCAGATGTCCTGTAGGTGGCAACATTGGACGCTTTGCAAAGCATCCGGTTGCTATGGCAACCATCGGGTGCTGCCATCGCAGTGCGGCAGCCCCGATGGTGGAGAGAGGGAGCCCCCTCCCTCTATTAACCCCATGGATGCCGCTGCCGCGGCATCTAAGGGGTTACAGCAGAGTGTCAGCATAGACACAGCAGGGGGACCACATCGGAGGCAGGGGGCAGCGCTGGAAAGGGGGGGTATGGCCAGCATTGAAGGAGGCAGCACAAATAGGGGCAGGAGGAATGTATGGGGAGGGGGTGGACCGCATCAGGGCAGGCTGCATGAACATGGATGGGAGTGGGGGGAACTGCATCAGGGGCAGGCGGGGACAAGGGGGGCTTGGAGGCGCACGGGAAGGGGGCACAGATTGGGGGGCACGAGGAAACTACCTGATTTCAGGCTCTGATCTGCAGAGCGCAGATCAGAGCCTGGAACAGGCATTTTTTCACTGCCGTGATCCGATTTCTTAGTCTGCACAGACTAACCAATTGGATCAATTGCCGGCAAGGGGCCACTCTGAATGGTCCCTTGCCGGCATTACTGCATTGTATGCTGTCCGTGACAGCAGCAGGACAGGGGCAGAAGCTTTAATCCAAGCGCTTTGCAGCACTTGGATTAAAGAGCTGGCTTGATGTTTATACACGTGGTAGCTGCACGGGGCATGTGCAAATATCACGAATATAAACGGATTGCAGTCGGGAAGGGGTTAAATTAGTTGAGATAATTATTATCGATTTACTGTGAGGAAGAAAGCGGGTAAGGCTTAAAATTAAATACTAAGACGATTTACTAAGACGAGGGGTACTATTAGAAGATGGTTGGGAATAAGGGGATCTCTTTATTGTACGCCCCTCTGGCATGATTATTATTTACAGGAGTTAGATGAATTAGCTGGAGATAACTACTGGCAAAAAAATAATATTCTGTATGTTACAAAAGTGGTGATTAATGGAGTTATACTTCCATTCTTGGAGTTGGCACAAAGAGAGCATATAATTAATTTATCTTGGTTTAGGTATTTACAGTTATGTTCGGCACTTTCTAGTGTAAAGGGGACATTTTTGCTTCAGATACACTCTTCTTCACTTTTGAATAAATTGATGGGAAACTTGGGTCAAAAGATTAAGATCTCTCCACTTTATAAATTGTTACTTGAAGCACTATTTTAAAAATATACGCTCCCCTGGACAAAGGGCTTGGGGAGTTGATAGTTTAATAATGCAATCAGATGATTGGGGAAATATTATGCTTAATTTAAGATTAGTGTCTCACAATTTTAACCACGTTTTAGTTCAATTTAATATTTTACACAGAGTACATGTCACGTCAGTATGTCTTAATAAATGTGGGTTGGGAAATATGTCTAATTGTCCACGATGCGATTATTTACATATGTTTTGGTACTGTACACAATTAACAGAATGTTGGGGGCAATTGCTAAACGTATTACCCAAAAACTGAAAGTAGTGATTCCATATATGGTGGAATGTTGGATACTGGGCGATTTCTCCTCGGTCAATTGTTATAAGTATAAAAAAGATTCTCTTGATTAAAATAATGTTCTTGGCGAGACTTTTAATCACTCAAGTCTGGTTCTCACAAAATATCCCTAGTGTGTATACATGGTTAAATCTGGTCAATAAGATTAAGAGATATGAAAACATCCTATATAAACAAAGAAACATTGAGGAGAAATAGAATAAGGTATGGGGGATTTGGAAGTTTTAAGTTTCCCTGCCTTCAACCCATCGTTATCCCTTCTCCGTCCTTGTTGGGGTAGGGATTAAAGGTGTAAAAATAAGAAAATTATTTAAATACATTTTTGATTGGAAAATAAGTGTTTGTTTTTCTTTTCAATTTTAACATGTATTATAAAAAATAAAAATAATAACCTATAATAACTATAAGGTTATATTCACAGGACTGTATTTCTATTCTGCATGATATCAATTTTTAAAATGCACACAGCACATGGGCCCATACTAGTCAATGGGGAAATGCATGCAGCTGCATTTTTCTGGTAGAAATATGGCATTCATGCCTGTAGCATGAATAATCCTGGAGGTGTCCAGCTATGCCAGACTCGACACTTCAGGGATTTTGCTCCTCTGTCTGAATGGCACGCCAGCCGCAGATGAGAACATAGCCTAAGTCCCCTGATACCAATTGTTGAGAATCTGGTAACTAGCGTTGAGTTTATTTTTACATTTTGTAAGCACTACAGTAAGTCTTGGTAAACTATAATTTACAACCCTCTGGTTAACCAGTTGTCTGGTGTCCAATCCCTTGGGATATTTTTGGAGTCCATTGATGAAAACCTTCTGCAGTGTGGTTTAAACCTTGCTGGCTAAGCGGTTTTGAGTTCAGTCTCTGGAATTCAATCAGTACCTGGTAAACAGCCATCCAATAATTAACTTCCATATCTGATGATCCAGCTACTTAGGCCTCTTTCACACGGGCATCGCGTGTGAGGGTCGGATAGGATGCGGGTGCGTCGCAGGAAAATGCGTGATTTTTCCGCGCGAGTGCAAAGCGTTTAAATGCGTTTTGCACACGCGTGAGAAAAATCATCATGTTTGGTACCCAGACCCGAACCCGGACTTATTGTGTAGATTTTATTATTTTCCCTTATAACACGGTTATAAGGGAAAATAATAGCATTCTTAATACAGAATGCTAAGTAAATTAGAGATGGAGGGGTAAAAAATAATAATTAAAGGGAGTCTGTCACCAACCTGACCAGTTTTAAAACGATCACATAGTTCAGTGGGACACAAAGACATGACACAGATGTTACCTTTGTTTCATTTTTCAGATCATCAAAATCGTCCAAAAAGTCGATTTTATGATATGCTAATCAGCCGTTGCAAGTGCCCAGGGGCAGAGAGTTTGCTGAAAGTGCCCAAGTTCCCCTGCCTCATTCGCGCCTAACTCCGCCCCTCAGTAAACTCCGGCCAGCCCTGTGGCTCTGTGACATCATATATCCCTATAGGCCGTTCGCGCATCGCTGCTGGGCCCGGGCATGTGCAGTGTTCTGCCCACAGTGGGAAGAAGCACAGAGATGTGCAGTGCGCATGCGCCAGTTACTGGCGTAAAATCGGCGCATGCTCACTACATATCTCTGTGTCTCTGCGATGCACGAATGGCCTATAGGGAAATATGATGTCACAGAGCAACAGGGCTGCCCTGAGCTTACTGAGGGGCGGAGTTAGCCGCGAGTGAGGCGGGGGAACTTGGGCACTTTCAGCAAACTCTCCGCCCCTGGGCACGTGCGATGGCTCATTAGCTTATCATAAAAACGACTATTTGGATGATCTAAAAAACTAAACAAAGGTAACATCTGTATCATGTCTTTGTGTCCCACTGAACTATAGTACAGACCAAAAGTTTGGACACATCTTCTCATTCAAAGAGTTTTCTTTATTTTCATGACTATGAAAATTGTAGATTCACACTGAAGGCATCAAAACTATGAATTAACACATGTGGAATTATATGCATAACAAAAAAGTGTGAAACAACTGAAAATATGTCATATTCTAGGTTCTTCAAAGTAGCCACCTTTTGCTTTGATTACTGCTTTGCACACTCTTGGCATTCTCTTGATGATCTTCAAGAGGTAGTCACCTGAAATGGTTTTCACTTCACAGGTGTGCCCTGTCAGGTTTAATAAGTGGGATTACTTGCCTTATAAATCGGGTTGGGACCATCAGTTGCGTTGTGGAGAAGTCAGGTGGATACACAGCTGATAGTCCTACTGAATAGACTGTTAGAATTTGTATTATGGCAAGAAAAAAGCAGTTAAGTAAAGAAAAACGAGTGGCCATCATTACTTTAAGAAATGAAGGTCAGTCAGTCCGAAAAAATGGGAAAACTTTGAAAGTGTCCCCAAGTGCAGTCACAAAAACCATCAAGCGCTACAAAGAAACTGGCTCACATGCGGACCGCCCCAGGAAAGGAATACCAAGAGTCACCTCTGCTGCGGAGGATAAGTTCATCCGAGTCACCAGCCTCAGAAATCGCAGGTTAACAGCAGCTCAGATTAGAGACCAGGTCAATGCCACACAGAGTTCTAGCAGCAGACACATCTCTAGAACAACTGTTAAGAGGAGACTGTGTGAATCAGGCCTTCATGGTAGAATATCTGCTAGGAAACCACTGCTAAGGACAGGCAACAAGCAGAAGAGACGTGTTTGGGCTAAAGAACACAAGGAATGGACATTAGACCAGTGGAAATCTGTGCTTTGGTCTGATGAGTCCAAATTTGAGATCTTTGGTTCCAACCACCGTGTCTTTGTGCGACGCAGAAAAGGTGAACGGATGGACTCTACATACCTGGTTCCCACCGTGAAGCATGGAGGAGGAGGTATGATGATGTGGGGGTGCTTTGCTGGTGACACTGTTGGGGATTTATTCAAAATTAAAGGCATACTGAACCAGCATGGCTACCATAGCATCCTGCAGCGGCATGCTATTCCATCTGGTTTGCGTTTGGTTAGACCATCATTTATTTTTCAACAGGACAATGACCCCAAACACACCTCCAGGCTGTGTAAGGGCTATTTGACCATGAAGGAGAGTGATGGGGTGCTGAAGAACCTAGAATATGACATATTTTCAGTTGTTTCAAACTTTTTTGTTATGTATATAATTCCACATGTGTTAATTCATAGTTTTGATGCCTTCAGTGTTAATCTACAATTTTCATAGTCATGGAAATAAAGAAAACTCTTTGAATGAGAAGGTGTGTCCAAACTTCTGGTCTGTACTGTATGTGATCGGTTTAAAACCAGTCAGGTTGGTGACAGACTCCCTTTAAACTCACCTCATCCACTTGTTCATGCAGCCCGGCTCACCTTCTTTCTTCTTCTTTGATGACCTGGGAGGAAAAGGACCTTTGGTGACATCACTGCGCTCATCACATGGTCCATCACATGGTCCATCACCTTCGTGATGGACCATGTAATGAGCGCAGTGACGTCACCAAAGGTCCTTTTCCTCCCAGGTCATCAAAGAAGAAGAAAGAAGGTGAGCCGGGCTGCACAAACAAGTGGATGAGGTGAGTTTAATTATTTTCTTTTTTAACCCCTCCATCTCTAATTTAATTAGCAATCTATATTAAGAATGCAAATTTTTTCCCATATAACCATGTTATAAGGGAAAATAATAAAGATCTGGTCCCCAACCCGATAGTCTCCTAGCAACTATGCGTGAAAATTGCACCGCATTCGCACTTGCTTGCGGATGCATGTGATTTTCACGCAGCCCCATTCACTTCTATGGGGCCTGCATTGCGTGAAAAATGCACAATATAGAGCTTGCTGCGATTTTCACGCAACGCACAAGTAATGCGTGAAAATCACTGCTCATGTGCACAGCCCCATAGAAATGAATTGGTCCGGATTCAGTGCGGATGCACATCACGCATTGCACCCGCGCGGAAAACCCGCTTGTGTGTATAAGGCCTTAGTCTAAAGCTATGATGATCAAGTGGTCTACTGGCCATCTCTGGCAATCCATGTTCTAGCATCCATCCTTCATAATCACATGCCTGTATATTTTGGAGTTGCCTGCCATGGCTTCATACAACTTGACTCATGTCCTATGTCAGCAATGCTCCTGATAGGAAATGCAAACTCATGACAATGGTTCTTCAAACTCAGAATGTAGATCTCATTGAGATGAATGCTGAATTTGCAAAATAAAGATGATGGCAGCATCTCCAATCCAACAAGGTTTATTCACAAGTGGTGCATGAGACAGTACAAAAGGTCCAAAAACAACAACGTTTCGGCTACACAGTAGCTTTAAAAAGACCTTTTGTACTGTCTCATGCACCACTTGTGAATAAACCTTGTTGGATTGAAGATGCTGCCATCAGATTCATTTTGAATATCGTTGTGTTGACCCCTATGGATCTGGGGCCTTGGATTGGCTGATGCATTCCTAAAGTTCCATGCAAAGGTACTGTTGTGCTGCTCTATATAATACAGTGCTGAATTTGCAGTCCTTGGTCAGATAGTGAATGACATACACAGTTGATTTACACCGTATTCTGCTTATGGATTTTACCACTTGAAATAAAGAAAATTGCTTTTTAAAAAAACAGGAGTTCATCCTTTTGTTTGCAAATACACAGTTGACTGTATGACTCATTGACTACTCCATTGAAAGAGAGAAGAAGGATTCAATTTATTATGTGGGAAAAGTCTTTGCAATAAAATACTATATCTCAGTGCCAAGGGCATTCTTAAAGGGGTATTTCCAAGCAGGCTAAGGTATAGCCGAAACGTTGCATGTATTTGGACTGCCAAAATATGGATTAAAAGACCACTCTACTTTTCACTACTACTACATTGGTGCTGCTTCCATCTCTTTATTTTGTTCCATTAAGGAATCACTTGGACACAGCTTCTGCAGGGGAGCACACCTGTTTTTTGCTTTTTTATTGAGGTGCTGTATGTATTTCTTTTTATATCTACATGATATACCATAAATGTCTAACACATGGGTTCCGCCTTTGGAACCTTCACCTATCTCTAGAAATGTACTCCCCCCAACTCTGTCAGCCTGGATTCAGTGGGCAGAGGTGGTTGAAACTATGAAAATAGCCAAGCAGGCTGTGCTGCTCTCTTTATGTATCATATACAAGTGAATGGTTGTTACAGAAATAGCATAGCACAGTCCGTTCCACTGTTTCTGTGGTTTGAACACATCTGCCCCCTGCATCCAGGTGGAAGAAAGCCAAGGGGCCTGTAAGAAGGTTAACTTCAGCCTTGCCCTTCTTGCAAAGAAAATTGATTCTTTTCAGTGTTATTTTGCTATGAATTATCATTGACTATGTTGCTGTGTTAATCCCACCTAAGTTAATCTGTTGGAGACTGTCCACATTGTGCAAGACTGTGCCATGTAGAGTTGATCTTATGGTGCAGCTGGACATAGTAATCTTCATCGCTACCACCTAGAGGAGATTCCAGCCAGAGTGTTGATGCCCAGAGAAGTTGGGATGCATCACAAACAAAGTGAGAGAAAGCTGTTGCTTCTTAAAGAAACAGTACTTTTACACATGCTGTCCCTGATAAAGACTGTGCTTTCATTGAGAGTCTCTGTAACCACTTACTTGCTGTCCTTTTTAAGGGACTGTACTTGTGTCTTTTTTAAGACTGTTATAACCATCAAGCTTTTTGCCCCATCTTGTGACCAACTGATAACTTGCACCATCGTAGAGTTGGGAGTCATGCATACCACTCAAGGGCCACATAGATACTTTGAAAAGTCTGATACGCTTACAGGCCCATTCTGAGATGGAAATCTCTCTTTAATATGTTAGAGGACACAATCAGCAGGATGTTATGGGAACCTCTAAAATCAATTCAGGACAAGAAAAGTTAGAGTACGGCCACACGATGCTACTGTGACATGGCCAAGATGTGGTGTCCATATTGTAAGAACTGTGCAACCACGCAAGCTGCAGCAGTATTTAATCAGCTCATTAGAAACTTTATTGATAATTCCTTGCTACTGCCACTCTATACCCTGCCAAACCATGTAGAACACTGAATGAACAATGAACACTGAAAAGAATTATCAGTTTCCAATAAATTCATTAAACATTGCTGCAGCTTGCAAGGCCATGCAGGGCTCGCCAGTAAAGGCCAGTTTGCAGTGTTCGCCAGCGAACACATGCAGGCTACCATCTTGACTCACCCGTCCGGCGATGCACAGGTAAGCCCTTACCTGTGCCTGTGCCGGGAGCCGGTCTGGAATCAAATGCGGTCACCGGGAGCAGGCAGTTCCGAGAACAGCCTGATGAAGGCCCCCTGCGGCTGTTCTCGGAACTGCCTGCTCCCAGTGACCGCATTTGATTTCAGACCGGCTCGCGGCACAGACACAGGTAAGAGCTTACCTTTGCATTGTCGGACGGGTGAGTCAAGATGGCAGCTGCATGTGTTCGCTGGCATCTTTGCTGCATCACAGCAATACTTTTTGGTTTATTATTTTTGTCCTTTCCACATTCCTTCTTTAAAAATATATTTCTTTAATGCTAGTTTGCAAAGAAATTTTTTCAAACCTATAAAGGCATTAATGGGGCAAAATTTTGATGTCGGGGCAAATTTGAGGCCTTTTTTCAATAACGAAACCTCATTACTTTTTAGGCCGTGTTTGCTTAAATTAAAAATGCCCTGCCCCACTATCTTTTCAGTCGTATTTGTTGCTTTCTTTAAGAGTCCCCTACCCCTCCTTCCTGTCTTTGTTTTTTCTTTTTTTGGATGTCTGTGGTTAAAAAAAAATCTTTTTTTATCATGCTAATATAATTTATTAACCCCTCCCTGACATATACACACTGCAGCAAACCTTAATATTGGGTGCCAACCAATATAGAGGCATTCATTGTCCCTAAAAAAGAACAATAATCTCCAACTATTACTATATATATTGGTACATTTAACTGTATTAGAATATCTGAGTGAGTTATAGGAAATCATGAATCAAATATATTCAATCGATTTCCTGTACTACGTGTGAACCACCAATAATACAAAATATACCGGAAGAAGAGATTATGGAAACAATAAATCACATAAAAAAACTTGAGAGACTACTTATCACAGTATTGAGGTACCTATGGGAGGTAGTAACACTAGAAATATACCTCAGTAATGATATAATACCTAAAGGCCTAACAGTCTCTAAAGCACTAAGCAGTGACTTTGGTAGACATGGAGACCTTACAGGAATGGGGGAACTTTTTTCACGAATTCTCTAAAAGGACTGTTCAATTCACATAGATAAACGTAAAAATGCATTAAGAAAAAACAATTTGAAAATCATGCGGTTATTTCATATCATACGTCCCTATAAAGATCATGCCGAAATAACTAGGTTTTCAAATTCAATAAAAAGAAGAATTAGGATGAAAGAGGAAAAAATTTGAGGTACAAAAAACAAAAAATTTGAGAGCGATCAAAATATACAAAAAACAAAAGAAACACAGGAAAATATTAACATAGAAATACATCATAACCCACATGACCAAGAAACAACATCCAGAATACATGAGAGCCAGTATGAAACTATAGATGATACCATATGTGAGGAAACAGAGATCCGGTCATTTGAAATATCAATACATGAGGAAAGTATAGAGGGTACAACCACAGAAGCACTATTGATAAATGAGTGAAATCCAATACCATTATCACCTTTAATACAAATTCAAAGAAAAGGAAGTATAGTGACTAGGAACAAATATGAAGTATTGTGCTCGCTCAATGAGAAAACAATAGACCCAGAAGAACCAGAACCCAATGAGCACAACCCAATAGTGAATGACATAAACACCTCGGTACAAAGGGCTGAGTGTATGGACACAACAAAGTCATCAAAGAGTGGGTTAAATAACATTAGTTATAGTTCAGCCATGAGAAGGAATATGAATCCTCGGAAGCAAGAAGTAAAAGCAAAAATTAATACTAAAATATGGATGAAACAAACAATGAAGGATGGGAAAAGGGATACCGCCAAGAGAACAATATTAAAAAACAGTATAAAAAAAGATTTTTTTTAGCCACAGACATCCAAAAAAAGAAAAAACAAAGAGAGGAAGGAGGGGTAGGGGACTCTTAAAGAAAGCAACAAATACGACTGAAAAGATAGTGGGGCAGGGCATTTTTAATTTAAGCAAATATAGCCTAAAAAGTAATGAGGTTTCGTTATAGAAAAAAGGGCTCAAATTTGCCCCGACATCAAAATTTTGCCCCTTTAATGCCTTTGTAGGTTTGAAAAAATTTCTTCGCAAACTAGCATTAAAGAAATATTTTTTAAAGAAGGAACGTGGAAAGAACAAAAATAATAAACCAAAAAATAAAAAAAACACCTAAAAAAAATAATAAAAGAAAAATACTGAAAAATAAAGAGGAAGATACTAAACAAAGTGGATCAATGAAACAGATAGACAAGGAAATGGACAACTATACTCACACCACTTTGAAACCAAAATATTATTCTAACCCTTTAGGAGAATACTCAGATGCCTTCACCACGGTCCAAATGTTAGTTTTACGCGACTTAAGGAAAATAAATCCGAAAAGGAAAAGGGGACCCCAAAATTTAACAAATAAAGAAAAAGCAGCTATTTCCACTCTCCAGAAAAATTATAAAATTGTCATTAGACCCGCAGACAAGGGAGGGGGATAGTGATTTTGGATCAGGAAACATACCACGAGGAAACCATGAGATTATTAAAAGATGAAAAAACTTATGAAAAAACTGAATTTCAATCCAACAGAAAGTTACAGAAATAAACTCGATACACTTGTGAAAAAGGGAAAAAGAGTGGAATTTTGTCACCAGAAGAATCTTAATATATAAATAACCAAAATCCAAGGATACCTATATTCTATTACTTACCCAAGATCCATAAGTGTCAATCCAACCCACCGGGGAGACCAATAGTCTTGGGAATAGAGGGTCTAACCGCGAATCTCTCTAAATACGTGGATGTCCTCCTTTAGAAGTGTGTACTAAAACTACCGGCGCATATAAAAGATACTAAACACATCCTCCAATTATTAGAGAAAGTGCAGTGAGAGGATAGATATATAATAGGAACGATGGATGTAACATCATTATATACGATTATAGAAAACACAAAGGACGGGAGGCGGCAGAGTATTTCCTAAAAAAAGAGGGAGACCTCCCTGAGTAACAAATTGAGTTTATAGGACAGTGTATAACATTTATTTTAATACACAACTATTTTAAATACGAAAATGCTTTTTACCTCCAGACGTGGGGGACTGCTATGGGGACCCGATTCGCACCAGGTTTCGCTAACCTTTATGTTGGGAGATGGGAGAAGTCTACCATCTTTCCATCAGGTGAACTCAGTTCGGGCCTGGTCCTCTGGCGGAGATTCATAGACGATATTGTTTTTATTTGGAAGGGTGGAGAGACCACATTGATACAATTTTTGACAAAATAAATAAAAATGGCTTTTATTTGCATTTTACTTGTAATTGGAGCCAAAAAGAGATTAATTTCTTAGACTTTACTATATTTATTGAAAATGGGAGAATACAAACTAAGACGTTCCACAAACCAACAGATAGCAATAGCTATATACCTTTAGATAGCTGTCACTTATCCACTTGGTTAACCAATATACCCCGCAGTCAGTATATAAGGATTCAGAGAAATTGCAGCAGCATAACACATTTTTAAGAGGAAACTGAAGAATTGAAAAAGAAATTTGTGGAGAAAGGATATAAATTGAGGGACCTAACACCAACAGCAAAAAGAGTGAAGGGGATGGACCGCAATGAACTATTGCGGGACAAAAAATAAGGGAATAGGATGGATCAGTGGAATGAAGAGGATGATGATGAAATTAAAATTAAAAATCCCAATAGTAACCAAATACAGTGAAGGGATAGGTAAATTTAAAAGAATCGTGAAAAATCACTGGGATATATTGAGGCAGGATAAACTGATTGGAGACAAAATTCCCATATACCCGACCTTTACATTTAGGAAGGCACGAAATTTAGGCAACCTAATAGAACCCTCTATAAAACTGGAAAAATACCAAAAGAAAATGGGTATGAATATGAAAAAAGGTTTTTATCCATGTAATATGTGTAAGAAATGCAAAATTACGAAAAATCTGAGGAAAAATCCAACATTTGAGATAAACGGAGGCACGGATAAATACACAATAGAGGATTACATTACATGTAATACAAGGGGAGTGGTTTATTATATTACATGCCCATACAAAGAAATTTACGTGGGGAGGACTAAACGCCTATAAAAAATCCGTATTAATGAACAAATCAATAACATCCGTAAAAAATTTGAGGGCCATCGGTTATCGCGGCACTATGCGGAATGTCATGAAGGGAAATTCATTGGCTCAGATTTTGGAGGAATAGAAAAAGTTAAAAATTACATGAGGGGTGGAGACTTTATAAAACAAATGTCAAGAAACGAAAGCAAATGGATTTTTAGATTAGACAGCCTTGCCCCGAAAGCATTAAATCAGGAGATGCAACTCTTTGCATTTCAATAAATAATGAGAGTATAGGTTGAAAGAGAATGGACACTGAATTAAAAGGAATGAATACTAAACGAATGGACATTGAAGGCAATTGAATTGCAGACTGCAAAGGTGAACCAAACGGTTACCATGGGAACAGAATGCTTATATACTCCCCAGGACAACAGTGCTTGAACATCCTGACGAAGGAGCCCGTAGGCCCCGAAACGCGTAGGTTGAGAATTGTCCCACGGAGGTATCAGTAGGAACGAGGGTGACGTCACACGCTTTCTGTGTACACAGCGGCTCCTGCGCGCGTCTGCCACCGGCCAGGGCGGCACGTGAAACAGCAGTTGAGCCGAAGTTTTGAACATCCCGCATCAAGCTCCCGGCGCATGCCAGCATAGAAGGACAAGGAATTACAACATTGTAAGGTAGGAAACTGTGCAATCATACATGCCATTTTAAAAGGAACTTGTGAGGAAGGATACACATTGCCTGAAGTTGTTAATAAGAGCCTTATTACGGATATACTATTAACATTATATATATAATTCTATTACATTGCCAGCCCTATCAGGGGGACTAGAACTTATATCCAGCAGCGGCATCCTGCTAGTGTTATCAGGAGACGCATAGGACTTGCACAGACGGGAGCGCAGAGGTGTATTTTTTATAATACTAGTTTACAATTTATTCATATATTTACAGGAGGAATTACAGATGAAGAGCATACTGCAATTCTGCAGCAAGCCCAGGAGAGGGGAGAGGATAGGAATGATAGTAGCAAGAATAGTGGTTACAATTAGGGATGAGCGAACTCGAACTGTATAGTTCGGGTTCGTACCGAATTTTGGGGTGTCCGTGCAAAGCAGCCAATCAACAAGCGTCATACTACTTGCCCCAAGAGGCCATCACAGCCATGCCTACTATTGGCATGGCTGTGATTGGCCAGAGCACCATGTGACCTAGCCTCTATTTAAGCTGGAGTCACATAGCGCCGCCCGTCACTCTGCTCTGATTAGCGTAGGGAGAGGTTGCGGCTGCGACAGTAGGGTGAGATTAGGCAGATTAACTTCTCCAAAGGACTTGATTAATTGATCGATCTGCAGCTGTGGGTCATTGAGCTGCTGATACTCAATTGCTCACTGTTTTTAGGCTGCCCAGACCGTTTGTCAGTCACATTTTTCTGGGGTGATCGGTGGCCATTTTGTGTCTTGTGGTGCGCCAGCACAAGCTGCGACCAAGTGCATTTAACCCTCAATGGTGTGGTTGTTTTTTGGCTAAAGCCTACATCAGGGTGAAGCTGTCACACCAAGTGCATTTAACCAGAAATAGTCTGTTTATTTTTTGGCCATATACTACATCAGGGGCAAGCTGCGCCCGTCACCAAGTGCATTTAACCCTCAATGGTGTGGTTGTTTTTTGGCTAAAGCCTACATCAGGGTGAAGCTGTCACACCAAGTGCATTTAACCAGCAATAGTCTGTTTATTTTTTGGCCATATACTACATCAGGGGCAAGCTGCGCCCGTCACCAAGTGCATTTAACCCTCAGTAGTGTGGTTGGTCAAGCTATCACACCAAGTGCATTTAACCAGCAATAGTCTGTTCATTTATTGGCCATATACTAAATCAGGGGCAAGCTGCGCCCGTCACCAAGTGCATTTAACCAGCAATAGTCTGTTCATTTTTTGGCCATATACTACATCAGGGGCAAGCTGCGCCCGTCACCAAGTGCATTTAACCAGCAATAGTGTGGTTATTTTTTGGCCATATCCCAGTCTAATTCTGTCACTAAATCCATACCGGTCACCCAGCGCCTAAATACTAGGCCTCAAATTTATATCCCGCTAAATCTCTCGTTACCGCTGTCCTGTTGTGGCTGGGAAAGTTATTTAGTGTCCGTCAAAGCACATTTTTTGTTCTGGGTTGAAATACAATTCCCAATTTAGCAATTTCATAATTTAGTGGTTTCTGCTATATCAGAGCTATTTGAAATCTATCCCTAAAAGGGTATATAATATTCAAGGTGCACATAGGGTCATTCAGAATAACTTCACACACACGCTACTGTGCATTTCCAAGTCCAATTCTGTTAGTAAATCCATACCGGTCACCCAGCGCCTAAATACTAGGCCTCAAATTTATATCCCGCTGAATTTGAATACAATACATTGGGCCAAATAATATTTTTGTTGTTGTGGTGAACCATAACAATGAGGAAAACATCTAGTAAGGGACGCGGACGTGGACATGGTCGTGGTGGTGTTAGTGGACCCTCTGGTGCTGGGAGAGGACGTGGCCGTTCTGCCACATCCACACGTCCTAGTGTACCAACTACCTCAGGTCCCAGTAGCCGCCAGAATTTACAGCGATATATGGTGGGGCCCAATGCCGTTCTAAGGATGGTAAGGCCTGAGCAGGTACAGGCATTAGTCAATTGGGTGGCCGACAGTGGATCCAGCACGTTCACATTATCTCCCACCCAGTCTTCTGCAGAAAGCGCACAGATGGCGCCTGAAAACCAACCCCATCATTCTGTCACATCACCCCCATGCATATCAGGGAAACTGTCTGAGCCTCAAGTTATGCAGCAGTCTCTTATGCTGTTTGAAGACTCTGCTGGCAGGGTTTCCCAAGGGCATCCACCTAGCCCTTCCCCAGCGGTGAAAGATATAGAATGCACTGACGCACAACCACTTATGTTTCCTGATGATGAGGACATGGGAATACCACCTCAGCATGTCTCTGATGATGACGAAACACAGGTGCCAACTGCTGCGTCTTTCTGCAGTGTGCAGACTGAACAGGAGGTCAGGGATCAAGACTGGGTGGAAGACGATGCAGGGGACGATGAGGTCCTAGACCCCACATGGAATGAAGGTCGTGCCACTGACTTTCACAGTTCGGAGGAAGAGGCAGTGGTGAGACCGAGCCAACAGCGTAGCAAAAGAGGGAGCAGTGGGCAAAAGCAGAACACCCGCCGCCAAGAGACTCCGCCTGCTACTGCCCGCCGCCATCTGGGACCGAGCACCCCAAAGGCAGCTTCAAGGAGTTCCCTGGCATGGCACTTCTTCAAACAATGTGCTGACGACAAGACCCGAGTGGTTTGCACGCTGTGCCATCAGAGCCTTAAGCGAGGCATTAACGTTCTGAACCTGAGCACAACCTGCATGACCAGGCACCTGCATGCAAAGCATGAACTGCAGTGGAGTAAACACCTTAAAACCAAGGAAGTCACTCAGGCTCCCCCTGCTACCTCTTCTGCTGCTGCCGCCTCGGCCTCTTCTGCTGCTGCCGCCTCGGCCTCTTCCTCCGCCTCTGGAGGAACGTTGGCACCTGCCGCCCAGCAAACAGGGGATGTACCACCAACACCACCACCACCACCTCCGTCACCAAGCGTCTCAACCATGTCACACGGCAGCGTTCAGCTCTCCATCTCACAAACATTTGAGAGAAAGCGTAAATTCCCACCTAGCCACCCTCGATCCCTGGCCCTGAATGCCAGCATTTCTAAACTACTGGCCTATGAAATGCTGTCATTTAGGCTGGTGGACACAGACAGCTTCAAACAGCTCATGTCGCTTGCTGTCCCACAGTATGTTGTTCCCAGCTGCCACTACTTCTCCAAGAGAGCCGTGCCTTCCCTGCACAACCAAGTATCCGATAAAATCAAGTGTGCACTGCGCAACGCCATCTGTGGCAAGGTCCACCTAACCACAGATACGTGGACCAGTAAGCACGGCCAGGGACGCTATATCTCCCTAACTGCACACTGGGTAAATGTAGTGGCAGCTGGGCCCCAGGCGGAGAGCTGTTTGGTGCACGTCCTTCCGCCGCCAAGGATCGCAGGGCAACATTCTTTGCCTCCTGTTGCCACCTCCTCCTTCTCGGCTTCCTCCTCCTCTTCTTCCACCTGCTCATCCAGTCAGCCACACACCTTCACCACCAACTTCAGCACAGCCCGGGGTAAACGTCAGCAGGCCATTCTGAAACTCATATGTTTGGGGGACAGGCCCCACACCGCACAGGAGTTGTGGCGGGGTATAGAACAACAGACCGACGAGTGGTTGCTGCCGGTGAGCCTCAAGCCCGGCCTGGTGGTGTGTGATAATGGGCGAAATCTCGTTGCAGCTCTGGGACTAGCCAATTTGACGCACATCCCTTGCTTGGCGCATGTGCTGAATTTGGTGGTGCAGAAGTTCATTCACAACTACCCCGACATGTCAGAGCTGCTGCATAAAGTGCGGGCCGTCTGTTCGCGCTTCCGGCGTTCACATCCTGCTGCTGCTCGCCTGTCTGCGCTACAGCGTAACTTCGGCCTTCCCGCTCACCGCCTCATATGCGACGTGCCCACCAGGTGGAACTCCACCTTGCACATGCTGGACAGACTGTGCGAGCAGCAGCAGGCCATAGTGGAGTTTCAGCTGCAGCACGCACGGGTCAGTCGCACTACAGAACAGCACCACTTCACCACCAATGACTGGGCCTCCATGCGAGACCTGTGTGCCCTGTTGCGCTGTTTCGAGTACTCCACCAACATGGCCAGTGGCGATGACACCGTTATCAGCGTTACAATACCACTTCTATGTCTCCTTGAGAAAACACTTAGGGCGATGATGGAAGAGGAGGTGGCCCAGGAGGAGGAGGAGGAGGAGGAGGAAGAGGGGTCATTTTTAGCACTTTCAGGCCAGTCTCTTCGAAGTGACTCAGAGGGAGGTTTTTGGCAACAGCAGAGGCCAGGTACAAATGTGGCCAGCCAGGGCCCACTACTGGAGGACGAGGAGGACGAGGATGAGGAGGAGGTGGAGGAGGATGAGGATGAAGCATGGTCACAGCGGGGTGGCACCCAACGCAGCTCGGGTCCATCACTGGTGCGTGGCTGGGGGGAAAGGCAGGACGATGACGATACGCCTCCCACAGAGGACAGCTTGTCCTTATCCCTGGGCAGCCTGGCACACATGAGCGACTACATGCTGCAGTGCCTGCGCAACGACAGCAGAGTTGCCCACATTTTAACCTGTGCGGACTACTGGGTTGCCACCCTGCTGGATCCACGCTACAAAGACAATGTGCCCACCTTACTTCCTGCACTGGAGCGTGATAGGAAGATGCGCGAGTACAAGCGCACGTTGGTAGACGCGCTACTGAGAGCATTCCCAAATGTCACAGGGGAACAAGTGGAAGCCCAAGGCCAAGGCAGAGGAGGAGCAAGAGGTCGCCAAGGCAGCTGTGTCACGGCCAGCTCCTCTGAGGGCAGGGTTAGCATGGCAGAGATGTGGAAAACTTTTGTCAACACGCCACAGCTAACTGCACCACCACCTGATACGCAACGTGTTAGCAGGAGGCAACATTTCACTAACATGGTGGAACAGTACGTGTGCACACCCCTCCACGTACTGACTGATGGTTCGGCCCCATTCAACTTCTGGGTCTCTAAATTGTCCACGTGGCCAGAGCTAGCCTTTTATGCCTTGGAGGTGCTGGCCTGCCCGGCAGCCAGCGTTTTGTCTGAACGTGTATTCAGCACGGCAGGGGGCGTCATTACAGACAAACGCAGCCGCCTGTCTACAGCCAATGTGGACAAGCTGACGTTCATAAAAATGAACCAGGCATGGATCCCACAGGACCTGTCCGTCCCTTGTCCAGATTAGACATTAACTACCTCCCCATAACCATATATTATTGGACTCCAGGGCACTTCCTCATTCAATCCTATTTTTATTTTCATTTTACCATTATATTGCGATGCTACCCAAAGTTGAATGAACCTCTCCTCTGCCTGTGTGCTAGGCCTAAATATATGCCAATGGACTGTTGCAGTGGTGGCTGACATGAAGCCTGATTCTCTGCTATGACATGCAGACTAATTCTCTGCTGACATGAAGCCAGATTGTCTGTTACGGGACCTCTCTCCTCTGCCTGGGTGCTGGGCCTAAATTTATGACAATGGACTGTTGCAGTGGTGGCTGACGTGAAGCCTCATTCTCTGCTATGACATGCAGACTGATTCTCTGCTGACATGAAGCCAGATTGTCTGTTACGGGACCTCTCTCCTCTGCCTGTGTGCTAGGCCTAAATATATGCCAATGGACTGTTGCAGTGGTGGCTGACGTGAAGCCTGATTCTCTGCTATGACATGCAGACTGATTCTCTGCTGACATGAAGCCAGATCCTCTGTTACGGGACCTCTCTCCTCTGCCTGTGTGTGTGCTGGGCCTAAATATATGCCAATGGACTGTTGCAGTGGTGGCTGACGTGAAGCCTCATTCTCTGCTATGACATGCAGACTAATTCTCTGCTGACATGAAGACAGATTCTCTGTTACGGGACCTCCCTCCTCTGCCTGGGTGCTGGGCCTAAATATATGCCAATGGACTGTTGCAGTGGTGGGTGACGTGAAGCCTCATTCTCTGCTATGACATGCAGACTAATTCTCTGCTGACATGAAGCCAGATTGTCTGTTACGGGACCTCTCTCCTCTGCCTGTGTGTGTGCTGGGCCTAAATATATGCCAATGGACTGTTGCAGTGGTGGGTGACGTGAAGCCTGATTCTCTGCTATGACATGCAGACTAATTCTCTGCTGACATGAAGACAGATTCTCTGTTACGGGACCTCTCTCCTCTGCCTGTGTGTGTGCTGGGCCTAAATATATGCCAATGGACTGTTGCAGTGGTGGCTGACGTGAAGCCTCATTCTCTGCTATGACATGCAGACTAATTCTCTGCTGACATGAAGACAGATTCTCTGTTACGGGACCTCCCTCCTCTGCCTGGGTGCTGGGCCTAAATATATGCCAATGGACTGTTGCAGTGGTGGGTGACGTGAAGCCTGATTCTCTGCTATGACATGCAGACTAATTCTCTGCTGACATGAAGACAGATTCTCTGTTACGGGACCTCTCTCCTCTGCCTGTGTGTGTTCTGGGCCTAAATATATGCCAATGGACTGTTGCAGTGGTGGCTGACGTGAAGCCTCATTCTCTGCTATGACATGCAGACTAATTCTCTGCTGACATGAAGACAGATTCTCTGTTACGGGACCTCCCTCCTCTGCCTGGGTGCTGGGCCTAAATATATGCCAATGGACTGTTGCAGTGGTGGCTGACGTGAAGCCTCATTCTCTGCTATGACATGCAGACTAATTCTCTGCTGACATGAAGACAGATTCTCTGTTACGGGACCTCCCTCCTCTGCCTGGGTGCTGGGCCTAAATATATGCCAATGGACTGTTGCAGTGGTGGCTGACGTGAAGCCTCATTCTCTGCTATGACATGCAGACTGATTCTCTGCTGACATGAAGCCAGATCGTCTGTTACGGGACCTCTCTGCTCTGCCTGTGTGCTAGGCCTAAATATATGCCAATGGACTGTTGCAGTGGTGGGTGACGTGAAGCCTCATTCTCTGCTATGACATGCAGACTGATTCTCTGCTGTCATGAAGCCAGATTGTCTGTTACGGGACCTCTCTGCTCTGCCTGTGTGCTAGGCCTAAATATATGCCAATGGACTGTTGCAGTGGTGGGTGACGTGAAGCCTCATTCTCTGCTATGACATGCAGACTGATTCTCTGCTGTCATGAAGCCAGATTGTCTGTTACGGGACCTCTCTGCTCTGCCTGTGTGCTAGGCCTAAATATATGCCAATGGACTGTTGCAGTGGTGGGTGACGTGAAGCCTCATTCTCTGCTATGACATGCAGACTGATTCTCTGCTGACATGAAGCCAGATTGTCTGTTACGGGACCTCTCTCCTCTGCCTGTGTGCTAGGCCTAAATATATGCCAATGGACTGTTGCAGTGGTGGCTGACGTGAAGCCTCATTCTCTGCTATGACATGCAGACTAATTCTCTGCTGACATGAAGCCAGATTGTCTGTTACGGGACCTCTCTCCTCTGCCTGGGTGCTGGGCCTAAATTTATGACAATGGACTGTTGCAGTGGTGGCTGACGTGAAGCCTGATTCTCTGCTATGACATGCAGACTGATTCTCTGCTGACATGAAGCCAGATCCTCTGTTACGGGACCTCTCTCCTCTGCCTGTGTGTGTGCTGGGCCTAAATATATGCCAATGGACTGTTGCAGTGGTGGCTGACGTGAAGCCTCATTCTCTGCTATGACATGCAGACTGATTCTCTGCTGACATGAAGCCAGATTCTCTGTTACGGGACCTCTCTCCTCTGCCTGTGTGTGTGCTGGGCCTAAATATATGCCAATGGACTGTTGCAGTGGTGGCTGACGTGAAGCCTCATTCTCTGCTATGACATGCAGACTAATTCTCTGCTGACATGAAGACAGATTCTCTGTTACGGGACCTCTCTCCTCTGCCTGTGTGTGTGCTGGGCCTAAATATATGCCAATGGACTGTTGCAGTGGTGGCTGACGTGAAGCCTCATTCTCTGCTATGACATGCAGACTAATTCTCTGCTGACATGAAGACAGATTCTCTGTTACGGGACCTCTCTCCTCTGCCTGGGTGCCGGGGCCTAAATATCTGAGAATGGACTGTTCCAGTGGTGGGTGACGGGAAGCCAGATTCTCTGCTATGGAACCTCTCTCCAATTGATTTTGGTTAATTTTTATTTATTTAATTTTTAATTTAATTCATTTCCCTATCCACATTTGTTTGCAGGGGATTTACCTACATGTTGCTGCCTTTTGCAGCCCTCTAGCTCTTTCCTGGGCTGTTTTACAGCCTTTTTAGTGCCGAAAAGTTCGGGTCCCCATTGACTTCAATGGGGTTCGGGTTCGGGACGAAGTTCGGATCGGGTTCGGATCCCGAACCCGAACATTTCCGGGATGTTCGGCCGAACTTCTCGAACCCGAACATCCAGGTGTTCGCTCAACTCTAGTTGCTATCAGTCAGGAATTGGCCCAGAAGTTGATTGAGAACATGCCCAGTCGAATTGCAGAGGTCCTGAAAAAGAAGGGCCAACACTGCAAATACTGACTCTTTGCATAAATGTCATGTAATTGTCGATAAAAGCCTTTGAAACTTATGAAGTGCGTGTAATTATATATCACTACATCACAGAAACAACTGAAACAAAGATCTAAAAGCAGTTTAGCAGCAAACTTTGTGAAAACTAATATTTGTGTCATTCTCAAAACTTTTGACCACGACTGTACACTGAAGGGTTATAGGGACTGACAGTCACTGTATTGTCTATTGTCTACCTGCACTAGATTGTAGTTTACATTTATAATTATAATGATGCCACAACACAGATGAACTGAGCCTTAAAAGGGTTGTGCAAGAATGGGAGTGTTTTTGGCAACACCCCCCTCCATCCCCATTCCATGGGATCTGCAAAGGGAAGTTTACTTACCTGCTTCCCGGTAGTGGGTCCGTCCTCTCCCAGATGCAACACTCCTCGGGGCTCCAGCAATGTTAACATCTAGTTTGACATCACCGCACCCAATCACAGGCCGTGGTGGTGTCAGACTTCCCTTGTGTCATGACAAATGTTCGCAAGGGGAGCCTGACACCGCCATGGCCTGTGATAGGCTGTGGTGATGTCAAACTGGATGTTGACATCACTGAAGCCCCGAGGAGAGTCTCAGGCTGGGAGATGAAGCAGTGGGGAGCACTGCAGGAATTAAGCTTCCTTTTGCAGGTTCCGCAGAATGGGGAATGGGGGAGGGGGGAGTTTGCCAATTCTTGTACAACCCGTTTAAAGGGAATCTGTCACCAATTTATGCTGCTCTATGGGCAGGCTAAAGTGGTAACAGAGATCTTGATTAAAACTCTTACCCAGTCATTTTCCTAAAATCACTACTGAGCAGCATAAGCAGATTGGGGTCTGCTCAAAACAATGCATAAGCTCAGAAATCCTCATATTTATTTGCTTCTGGCTGGACCTGCCACCATTGATAATTGACAGCGTTTTTCCTATATACAGTGTAGAGGGAAGTCAAGTCGGCTTATATATACAGTAGAAGTATATCTGTATCTGCCCCTTCATTGATATATATGTATATATATTGGCCCCTTATATGGCCAATAGGTATATATTCCCTGTAGGGCTATGTATATATATATATATATATATATATATATTGGCCCTGTATGGCCAGTGGGGACATATGGGTCCCCTGTATGTGGGCCCAGGGTATATATGTGGGCTTATATTTGCCCATTTATGCCTCAGGTGTATCTCATGTGTATATATATATGTATATAGATATGCTCCAAGTATCTATATAGATATATATACTTATGTTCCCCCCCAGTCACGGGTGCTACTCTTCTGGTATGTGCGTGCAGGAGGGGAAGGCCGACAACTGGACAATTATATCCAGTTTCGGCCACTTTAAAGAACACAGAATCAATAAAGATCCTCTGCCCTTTGATAACATCTCTGGCAGTGCCGGAGATGTTATGCATAACAGGGACAGGAGAACAAAGAGCTCCCCTGCCCCTGTGTGCCGATTACCTCCGGCTCTGTAATTACAGCACCAGAGGTATGCGATATCTTCACAGGTAGGAGGATCCCCCACCTGGAAGTGCGCGCCAGGACGTGCAGGCTGGTGCGCTGATGTCATATCACCGCGCCAGCCTACGTGGACATGGATGAGCGAGGGAAGACGGGAGTGAGCGCGTCCGGGATTAAATACCCCGGCCGTGCGACACTCAAGGGAAGAAGACCGGCACCCCCCCTCCAGGAAGAAGGAAGAAAGCACAGTCAGCGCTGCGCTAAACACAGAACCCCTCCCCCCCAGAAGAGAAGAGCTCCGGCTGCGCTGCGCTAGAAGAGTGCAGGCAGCATTGCACTGCTCAAGCCCACACCCCCCTGAAGAAGAGAGCGCAGGCAGTCGGAGCTGCACTAGGGCAATCCCCCCAGTCAAGAGAGCGCGTGTGGCGCTCAGAAAGAGGAGATGCCCCTTTAAGAAGCAAGGATCCCCTGGAAAATGAGCAGGTCTACAAGCGGGAATTTGCCCCTTGGACGACGAGCATAGGAGCGAGGATCATACCCTGGAAACAAGCAGTGTTAACCCCTTAAAGCTGGCTGAGTATAACCCCTATACCACCAACTAATTAACCCCTGTTCCTGCTGCCCTGAACCCTTTCACCTGCTGCTGCAGTCCCTGCCCTGCAGTAACCCCTGTGGCCTCAGTGGAGAGTGTAACAGGGAGATTCACCCCTGCCATACCAGGTGTTAACCCTTTCTTGGGTTAACCCTTGCCCTGAAGAACCCTAGTAATTAACCCCTTTCCCATCTACCCCTGAACCTAATCACCATTACCCCCTATTTCACTGTCCTGCAGGTCCTTAACCCCTGCATTCCCAGAAACCTTGCAGTGCCACTATACCCCTGGTCCGCATTTTATTCCCTGGCCTGCATGTATATTAACCCTTGCAGTGCCACTCCCCAGTAGGGACAGTGTGTAGCCAGGTGGGTGGGCATAGCTAATTACATGTGTATGCAAGTGTGTTATTTAGATAGATTTGGGGTGAAATTATGTATTATATTGTACTCAGGGCCGGTGCAAGGATTTTTGCCAACACAAGCGAAGCTACATTTTGCCCCCCCCCCCCCCCTGCCAATTAGCGACAAAGTAGGGAGGACAGCTTAACATTTGTGATAGATTTCCTTTATTCTGCCGCTTAGCATTTGATAGATGACGGCCAAGGCTGACCATCTAATGTGTATGGGGTAACTTTCTCCCTGACAGCAAAATCGAGGTAGACTAGGATTTCGAATGCCCATCCCTTTTGTGTTCAGGGAGATAAGTCACCAGCAGTAGTGTGTGGCAGTGGCCAATGTATAATATACTGTAACTCATGGAGAAATCTATACTGGGTTAGGATAGTTTTAGTGCTCACAACATTTGGAAAGAATAAGCCCGAGTGTGATTTTATAGGTATTTGTACTTATATCTTGATTCATTATTACAATTATATATTAATTATTACGCAACATTGTTTCCATTTGTAAAAAAAATAATATTGCTAATCATTTGGTAATTAATATAAACGTTACTTCATACATGTTGTAAGCATCAGAGGAGTGAGGTTATTGATGGTAAGGCTGCTGCTCTCAGTGATGTAAATCCCAGAGGTAAATGGCAACCAGTGATGTTAGATTGCTGAGTTTGTAGTAGCTGGAATTTGGGTCTGGGATTTAGGAGTGACTGAAGAGTTTGGGTGGGAAGGTCACTCCCATACTCCATCTCATGTGTTACCACCTCACCCAGCTGGAAGCTAATTTAAAAATACACACTGCCAGTGAGTGGGTGGTGTTGGTCTGCAGAGGACTTGGGAGCATTTCCTCTCCACAGTGTTCCAGAGAAGGGAAAAGACAAGACTCTGCACAAAGGTGACTTCCGTATTACTGCCTGTTTAAAAATTAACTGTTATATGACACATGAGGGCTGAAGATAAGAGCTTTATGTGACTAAACTTTGATGGGCTGAAGCCAAGCCATCCTGTTGGAACCAATTTAACCCTTATGTTGCATCCAACCCTGTCGACTGCCTACCATTTGTAAAGCTAACTCCCACATATGGTGGAGGATGCGGGCAAATGGTTGCTAAGGGTAATGGCTGCATACCTTTTTGTTTTAACTCTGTAACCTGCGTATGCCCTGGATAAAGGCTGCTACATTGTTGCCCAGCGAGACTCCTGCCATGGAGGAGCTGGTTAAGCAGTTGGTGCAGGTCAGTGCTGGCCAGCAGGAAACCAACCTTCTGTTGCTGGAACAGGTCACAGTCCTGAGAGATAGTGTGTCAGCTCAGCCAAAGAATATGGAGGGGTTATCTGGGACTGTGAATGTAAAAAAAGGCAGTGCACCACGCCTTGCAAAAAATGACCCATATGATGACATAGAGGCTTATCTGGCGATGTTTGAAAGGATTGTGGAAAGGGAGAAACTCGCTGCAGCTGAATGGACTGAGGTTCTGGCGCCTTATTTGACTGGGGAGCCGGAAAAAGCATATTTTGATTTAATGGCAGAGCAGGCCAGAGACTATAATATCCTTAAGGCAGAAATCATGGCCCGGCTGGGAGTCACTTTACCTGTACGTGCTTGAAGAGTCCATGACTGGCGGTTTGAGAAAAATAAGCCGCCCCGCTCCAAAATGTTTGATTTGCTACACCTTGTGCATAAGTGGCTACAACCAAAGACACTGAGTCCCGCAGACATTGTCGACCGAATTGTGTTCAACCGCTATGTGAATGGACTTCCTTTGGATATCCACGATGTGTTGCTCAAGGAGACCCCAAAACGTTGGATCAGTTAGTTTCACTTGTTGAGCGGTTAACGACTACCAAGACCTGTCTAAGGCCTGAAGGTATACCACAGTAGTTTGTGGGATTCTCTGGTGGTCGTTGACAGAGAGCAACCTCCACAGCCATTCTGCGTCTGACCAGGAGGGCCGAGCCAACAAAGGGGAAAGAAGTTTTTCGTTCCAAGAAAGATACCCTCCCGTTCTGAAGCCCCACTCAAAGACCGACCTGAGGTCTGTGGTTGGAAGTGTCAGCAATCGGGGCATATTGCAGCACACTGTCCCCAGGGGGAGGAGCCAATGGATTGTGGTTCCACCCGCCACCTCTCCAAGTTTGCTCGTCCTGTTTGCAGCGCTACACCCCTGCAGGAACCAGGTCCTCAGGAGCATCAACTTCAGGTAAACATGGTTAGTGTTGTGGCTCTGTTGGACTCAGGTAGTCTGGTTACCCTCTTGTGTGGTGCCGAACCCCATGATCTGGTCATCCCTGAAAGGCGGGTGGGGGTGGTTTGTATCCATGGGGACACTAAGCGTTATCCGCTGGCCAAAGTGACTGTAGGGACTGGCTGCGGGACAGTGACCCATGAAGTGGGTGTGGTACCAGACTTAATACGTCCATTCATTGTGGGATGTGATTTTCCGTTGTTCTGGGAACTCTGGTCTCATTCCCACTGTAATGATACGCCTGTTGCATGTTCACCTTCTTTCAGCCCATTTCATTTAGGTGAAGAACCCCAAACAGATGCTGTAGGGGTGACCACTGAGGCATCGGACAGTTTTTCTCTTGCAGTATTGGCTGGGGATGAGGGTGAGGCATCTAACCCTGAGTAGAATGACTTGGAAGTGTCACGGGAGAACTTCAGGACTGCTCAGTTATGAGACTCCACCCTGAAACATGCATGGGAAAATGTAACCATACTGAATGAGGTGCTTTAGGAGTCTAATGCTGATCAAAGGTTTCCTCATTTTGCCGTCAGCGATATTTTACTGTATCGTGTTACTAAGATGTGTGATCAAATTGTGGAGCAATTGGTGGTACCCATACCTTATAGAAGGATGGTCCTTGATATGGTCCACACCCATTTATTTGGGGGTCATCTGGGGACTGACAAAACAGAGGAAAGAATACTGAAAAGGTTCTACTGGCCAGGTTGTTACCAAGAGGTTGAAAGGTTTTGTCGGTCCTGCCCAACCTGCCAAGTAACATCTCCTGTGAGTCAATTTCTGAGTCCCTTGGTTCCCCTGCCAATAATTGAGATTCCATTTGACAGAATAGCTATGAATTTGGTGGGGCCGTTAGTCAGGTCTGCCCGAGGCCACCAGTATATTTTGGTAGTGCTGGACTATGCCACCAGGTATCCTGAAGCCATTCCGCTGCGGAATACCTCCTCCAAGTGCATTGCTTGGGAGTTGGTTCATATATTTTCCAGAACTGGCCTACCAAAAGAAATACTGACTGACACTTTTCATGTCCAAAGTTATGAAAGAGCTCTGCAACCTGCTGAAAATTAAGCAGCTAAGAACCTCTGTATGTCATCCCCAACTGATGGCCTCGTGGAGAGGTTCAATAAAACCTTAAAGGGGATGTTGAGAAGGGTAGTAGAAAAGGATGGGAGGGACTGGGATTGTCTGTTGCCATATCTCATGTTCTCCATCCGAGAGGTCCCCCAGCCCTCGACTGGCTTCTCTCCATTTGAGTTATTATATGGGAGACATCCCAGGGGAGGCTACCTCTAACAGAAGTGCGATAGAACACGTGGCCCAAATGCAAGATCGCATAGAAACATAGAATGTGTCGGCAGATAAGAACCATTTGGCCCATCTAGTCTGCCCAATATACAGAATATTATGAATAGCCCTTGGCCCTATCTTATATGAAGATGGCCTTATGCCTATCCCATGGATGCTTAAAGTTCTTCACTGTATTTGCAGCTACCACTTCTGCAGGCAGGCTATTCCATGCATCCACTACTCTCTCAGTAAAGTAATATTTCCTGATATTACTTTTAAACCTTTACCCCTCTAATTTAAAACTATGTCCTCTTGTAGCAGTTTTTCTTCTTTTAAATATTCTCTCCTCTTTTACCTTGTTGCTTCCCTTTATGTATTTAAAAGTTTCTATCATATCCCCTCTGTCTCGTCTTTCTTCCAAGCTATACATGTTAAGGTCCATTAATCTTTCCTGTTTAGTTTTATCCTTAATCCAAGGACTAGTTTAGAAGCTCTTCTCTGAACTCTCTCCAAAGTATCAATATCCTTCTGGAGATATGGTCTCCAGTACTGCGCACAATACTCCAAATGGGGTCTCACTAGTGCTCTGTAGAGCGGCATGAGCACCTCCCTCTTTCTACTGGTAATGCCTCTCCCTATACACCCAAGCATTCTGCTAGCATTGTCTGGGAGTCCCAGGCTATGAGCTGTGCGCTGTGATTGGCCAGCGCTGCAGCAAGGGACATGCCTAATACAAAAACTCCGCCCAGTACAACAGAGGGAGCTGCAGACAACAGAGCCTATACCGGGCGAACGGAGGGCGCCCAGACATACTAGTAAGTGCAGGGGGACCCCTGGGCGCCGCTCTGCCCACTGATATAGTTAGTTTTTAGTTTTTAAACTTGTGAAAGGTCCTCTTTAAGTATGGTTTCTATTAATTTCCCCACTCTTGATGTCAGGCTTACTGGTCTATAGTTGCCCAATTCCTCCCTACTACCTTTCTTGTGAATGGGCACAACATTTGCCAATTTCCAATCTTCTGTGACGACTTCTGTTGCCAGTGATTGGTTAAATAAATCTGTTAATGGTTTTGCTAGTTCGCTGCTGAGCTCTTTTAATAGCTTTGGGTGTATCCCATCAGGCCCCTGTGACTTATTTGCATTAATTTTAGATAGCTGACTTAGAACCTCTAACTCTGTAAAGACACATGCATCAAACGATTCATTCATCTTCTTTCCTAACTGAGGTCCCTTTCCTTCATTTTCCTTTGTAAAAACTGAACAGAAGCATTCATTGAGGCAGTCAGCTAGTTCTTTATCTTCATCTATATACCTTCCTTCTTTTGTTTTTAATTTGGTAATTCCTTGTTTTAGTTTCCTTTTTTCATTTATGTATCTGAAGTATGTCTCTTCTGCCTGTGCTTTAGAAGCTCTTATAACTTGTTTGGCCTATCTCTGCCTAATCTTATAAATTTGCCTGTCATCCTCGTATTTTTTTTATTTTATAATTACTAAATGCTATCTTTTTGTTTTTAATGATTTTGGCCACTTCTGCTGAGTACCACAGTGGTCTCTTCCTTTTTTTGCTTTTACTGACTGAAGGGTTCTATTACAGTCCAAAATCTATTTCTTATATAAGCTTATATTCCATCACAATCTATACATCATCACGTACACAGGAACACATAGGGGGTAAAGAGTTCATGGAAAACTATTTCATAAGAACTCAGTCTTTTGCTCACATATAGCCTTGGACTCTGATAAAACATAAGATAACTGAAATGTGTAGCTGGCTAAAACGTGTGTTACTATGATTGGTTAACTTAAACGTTATGTCATTGGATTAGGACTATATATGTCTCACGAGATCAATAAAAACTTAGAGTGACTTGTGTCAACGTTGCTCTCTCTGGCGCCAGATAAGAATTAAATCAAGCTGAATACTGAAGTCTGGTCTAGGGGTACCAATAAGAGGGAAAGAAAAGAATATTCCTTACAACTTGGGGGCTCGTGTCCGGGATCGAGAAGGTCATCCTCGGGTCTGGTAAGAAGAGACACAGATTTTTGTCCTCTGGTCAATCCGAGGGCACTGACCACATCTCGATTCAAGTAAGTACATAAGGGACCCTTAGATAGACTTCGAGTGAAGTACTGTGTCAGGGATACAGTAAGCATAACTCAGGGAGTTTTGCCTTAGGACTCAGGGAAGTCCAGTAACAAGGAAAGTGCACTTTAGAGGGCTCAGGGAGTCCCATAAAAGATCTGTTCCGGGAACAGCTTGATTTGATTCTTAATAAGATAATTGTAGAAGTTTTGCTTGATAAGTTGTTTGATAATTGTAGAAGTTTTGCATGATAAGTTGTTTTGTCTAAATAATAATATAATTATATAAGGGGAAGTGACAGGCTGGGTCGTAAGTGTACAGCTGTCGTCCCAAGACTAACATTCTGTTTTGTTTTTTGCTATTACTGTTTTGAATTCTTTTTGTAAGAAAATAAGTTTTGATAATAGGTAGTCAAGAATCTAAGACAGAATACCCTAAACCAAACTAGGAGAAACATGTAAACAATATGTTTCCCGAGTCAGTCCTACAAAGTATTACCTTGTTAAACCATGGGTAGATAATTTGGCAGGGTGGACAGAGGCAATGGAAGCGGTAGACCCCTTTCCCAGGAAAGGAGACAATAGCATATATCACATGAACATGGTCAAGGGTCTATGCTTAGGCGACACTGGCCTAGCCGCCTGGCCGTATTTTGAACCTGACCCTTCATGGGATATGGAATTATGCAGAATAAGTGATGTTATATGTGTAACAATCCAGCTTTTAACAACAATTATTATATATGTGCAAACACTAACTAAGACCACCTGGCAGATAAGATGATTTGGGTTTAACAAAATTACTGTATGATTATAACATGTATATTGTCTTCTTATAAGAGTTGATTAATCACAGAGTGAAGACCAGAAGACATTGGAAAATTTAGCTCAATAGTGATATTGCCCATTAGCAATTCTGGGTGTGGTGTGGTTATCTGTTTCCAGGAAAGCTGTGTTTGTCTGTGCTGCAAGTTTTGGAATGAAACAAAGAAATTGTGTGAATGGGTTGGAAGATACATGATTCAGTGGAATGTGAATGGGTGTGGCTTTGAGTTGTAGTGGTGTTGAAAATGTGTGAAGACTGAGAGATGTTTTTAGCAGAGCTGTGTGTGCAATTCAGTTTTTATGTATGAGGGTGTGGTTATGAGCTGTTTGTGAAAATGAGTACATGAAAATGTGAATGCGTATGTAGTAGGGTATTTGTTTTCATATAATATGCGCATTGAGAATTTAATTTTATTTTTCTTGGAAGTTTTTTTTTTTTTTTTATTGGTGTCAACAGCATTGATCAAGCTGTACATTTTTTTTATTTTTTATTATTGAAGTCAATGAAAAGTCTTTATGGGCCCTTTGTGTGTTTATGTCTGTATCGTCAGATCTGTTTGTTTCAATGTTTGAAGTTATGTGTTACATGTTAAGTGTTGTGCTTAACATCAGAGCTCTGTTCCCATGGGCAGCTGGGACACTAATGACAGACAGAAGGAGGACCACAGCGTACAACTAAAAGGGGTGGACTTAGATGACTAAGAGTGGGAGGAAGGAGGATCTGAGCCTTCTATGTGAATTAATGGGGTTTTGACAAAACCTTTCAAAACTGACTCACTACCACTCGAGACCATGGACAGGGAATACATCACAGATCATGTATTTAGCATTATACTAGATTGCCCAGTCAGCCTGTTAGGGAGAAATTTGTTCATTAAGCTTAACTTGCAAGTATCGGCAAAGAATCAGGGCATAAGAGTACACTCAGATCTCATTCCAATCTCTACACCAGTGCCACTGATTCTTGCAAACATACAGGACCACCCAGAACTTAATAACATTAACCCTGCGTTATGGTCTTCAAATGAATATGACACAGGATTCATAGATTACACACCTTACAAAGCTGCTGTGAAACCATGTGTCATCTCAGTGTTCCAGAAACAATACCCGTTGCCAAAAGAGGAACTTGATGGACTTAGGCCAATGATAAAAGAATTCCTACAAAAGGGAATCCTGGTTGAGGTGATTTCACCCTACAGCACGGCTGTGAATCCAGTGACAAAGGCAGATGGTACTACCCGCTTTGTACAGGATTTAAGGGCCACCAACAACATCATTGTGCCTATAGCTCCTGTTGTACCTGATGTCACTCAATTATTATCTGCCATGCCAGCAGACGCTGTTTGGTACAGTGTGATAGATCTGAAAAATGCATTCTTTTCTATCCCAGTTGATAAGATAACCAGACTACTTTTTGCTTTTTCCTTTGACAGACGTCAACTGACCTGGTGCAGAATGCTCCAGGAATATGCTGATTCACCTGTAGTGTACAGCATAGTCCTCAAAGCCATGTTAAAACCATGGTACCCCCCCCCCCCAAGGTTCTGTGCTGCTGCAATATGTCGATGATCTGTTACTGTGTAGCATGTTAGCGGAGGCCAGCATTCAGGATGGTTTATCACTGTTACAATGGTTGTCAGGATGTGGTTAAAATGTTGTCTTTCCTTGGTATGATAAACTACTGTAGACAATGGATTCCTGATTGCTCCTATTATGACAATGTTTTGAGGCAAGCCGCTCTGGACAAAAATCCAGATTTGATTAAATGGTCTTCTGAAATGTACAATGCATTTGATTATCTGAAATGTTCACTCATGTCGAGTCTAGGGCTGGGCCTCCCTGACTATAATATGCCCTTCCACATGTTTGCACGCCAAAATTGTAAAACCATGGCAGGGGTACTGACACAAGAACACGGAGGAAAGTTGCGTCCTTGTGTATTTTTCTCAAAGGCAATGCCCACCCCTGTTCAAGGGATGCCGGCATGTCTGTGTTCTCTTGCAGCCTGTGCTATGATGGTAGAATTGGCAACTCTTTTCACAATGTGACATTACACCATTTTGCACACCACTCATAATGTTGTGGGCCTACTCAAGGACATCCACACTCAACACAGCGGGCAGCTGAGCTCATTGCACTCACTAGGGCATGTATTCTGCATACTGATAGACCTGTCACCATTTATACTGAGAGTAGGTACACACATAGGGTAGTGTGGGACCATGGTATGATTAGGCAGAGGAGAGGATTCACGGCAGCAGATGTTAAGGATCATGTCTCACAGGGCAATTCGCTGGCAGATAAGGTCGCGAAACAAGTGGCCAAATGCAACCCCACAGGTTTGTGTAACCATTGGTGAGATGCCATGTCTGGCACCTCCAACCCCTGAGATGTTGCAAATGCTTACTGATCTTCAAAGGTATGCCACTGAATAGGAACAGTGAGACTGGTGTTATCCAGTATTGCAGAAAAATCCTAAGACAGGATTAGTCTGCAAAGAGGGGTAGAGGGGTAGCCATGCATGCATTCCCTAACATCCCTAACACAGTGTTTCCATCTTAATAGCACATTTACACGACATAACATCATTGAGATACTCATGGGGAGGCCTTTCCCCACCCCCTGGGTCCAATGATAGTGCAGGGAGGAGATCTTGATTTGATAAGGGAAGACTATGTCACCAAATTGATACAGGTACTTAACAAAACTGAGGAAAAAGTTGCTTGCAAGTCTCCCTCTCTTCCACAGGAACCCACCCACCCATACAGGATGGGGGATGAGGTGGTGGTCAAAACACTGAAGATAAGAAGAGCTCAAGGTGATTTCGTATATATGGCCCACCTACTACCATGGTTGCAGTAACCAGAACAGCTGTGCTGACTGAACAATCTCCAATTTGGATCCACGCCACCCGAGTGAAGCTTGTGAGAGAAAGAGAGGAGGCAGGAACGGAGGCAGACAGCCTTGACCTTGAAGAAGGACAAGAGGTACTAACGGGGCAGACAGCCCTGACCTCCAACGAGGCCCAGAGGTACTAACGGAGGCAGACAGCCTTGATCTCGAAGAAGATACAGAAGGGGTACTAATGGAGGCAGACAGCCTTGATCCCCAACGAGATGACGCAGTCAGGAAATTCCTCGAGATGGCTGAGATGCAGTGCCTTAATAATTGCAATTTTGTGTCTCCTACTTACTGTCCCACGGCTGTGGAACAGACAGACATACCTGAAAACGGAATGCAGAGGGGAAGACAATCTGTGGAAGACAAAGGAGAATGCAGAGGGGAAGACAATCTGTGGAAGACAAAGGAAAACTTATGGCTGTACCTGGCCAAAACTCTGAACTTAACTGATTTCTGTCTCCGAACCACTTTATCTGCATCTAACATTTTGGAGACATGTCTGGTAGCAGTCCCCACCCCAGTAGATGTATCGACGGGGCTCCTACATTCCCAATGGAATGACACAGATTTGCAGGATCATAATGTTAAATATGGATATGTAAATCCTTATCATGCTTGTTATGACTGTCCTACATATGAGACTCTGCAAAGTAATATGATAGAAATAATCACAGGTCTTGTTACAGCAGCAGAAATATGTTATAGTTTCACCTGTGATAAGAAACTATTGCCCCCCCTGCATACAAGCAAAAATGCAGAACAAGACTAAGCCAAATATTTGCAACAGAAATATAAGTAGCTGTCAAAAGATAGTATCAGGAAAGAATATGCAATGTAATATTACAAAAACAGTACCATCCCTAGACAAACATGTACCTCTACCAACAGGGTATTGGACTGTGGAAATACTAGTTACACATACATACCAGCCAATATTACATAGGGACTCTGTACAATAGCTAGGTTAACATTAGCAATGATACCACTATTCCCAGCAATGCAGACACGACACACGAGAGACACTTCCCTACAGCTACCAGAAAATTGTGACTATAATGTGAATCTCCTCTCTAGATCAGAATACATGAGTTTAGGGATGTCTTTGATAGGGGTACCAGGGTTGGCCATATATAACCACAGGACAATATCAAAACTTGCCTGTTTTATGGTAAAACAGATACATGTCACTAGTGCAATTCTGCAAGATATGCTGCTGGATATACAATCATATAAAAAAGCTATCTTGCAGAATAGGGCAACTATTGACTAATTATTGCTTCAGCATGGTGTAGGATGCTCAGCGTTCGCAGGGATGTGTTGTTTCAATTTATCAGATCACTCCCATGGAATAAAAGATAAAATAGGCCAACTAGAAGAGATGATAAAACATATAAAACAAGATGTTGACCAAGGATGGTGGGAGTGGCTTTTTGGCTGGATACCTGACTTTGGTCAAATAGGGTATGTTTTAGGAGTGGTACTCGCTGTGGTTGCTGCAATAGTGTGCCTCTGCTGTTGTTTACAGTGTGTGCCCTCCCTTCTTGCCATATGTCAAAATGTGACCGAAAGAGGGGTACACTCAACATTCCTCTATACTCCGGTAGAGGTAGAAGAGGCAAACACAACCTCAGAAAAAGCCTGAGGATTATACTCCTGAAGGGTATATGGAATATCTAAAGGCTTACAAGCAAACAAGAAAGGAACAAAATGAAAAAAACACATTCTATAGAAATATGTAGATGGTTTTTAAGAGGGGATTGAAGGGTTCTATTACAGTCCAAAATCTATTTCTTACATAGCCTTATATTCCATCACTATCTATACATCATCACGTACACAGGAACACATAGGGGGTAAAGAGTTCTTGGAAAACTATTTCATAAGAACTCAGTGTTTTGCTCACATATAGCCTTGGACATAAGAAAAAAACATAAGATAACTGAAATGTGTAGCTGGCTAAGACGTGTGTTACTATGATTGGTTAACTTAAACATCATGTCATTAGATTAGGACTATATATGTCTCACAAGATCAATAAAAACTTAGAGTGACTTTGAACAACACCAGAAGTGTGTCTTGTGTCAACGTTGCTCTCTCTGGCGCCAGATAAGAATCAAATCAAGCTGAATACTGACGTCTGGTCTAGGGGTACCAATAAGAGGGAAAGAAAATAATATTCCTTACACTGACAAGCCTAATGCAATTTTCTGTTGCCTTCAAAAGTGACACTTTTAAGTAGTCACATTTCTCCTGGACTCCATTGAAACTGTTCCAATCTGATAGGGACTCGTATACCACTAATCTAATTTTAGAAAAGTCATTTTTTTCTAAAATCTTAAACTTTAGTTTTTGTGTGGTGTGCCTCAGTCATTGTACTTATAGTAAACCACACTGGTGATCACAAGATTACAAGCTTTCCCCTACAGTAATATCAGATACCAAATTCCCATTTGTGAATACTAAATCTAAAATGGCCTCCTTCCGGGTTGGCTCCTCAACTACTTGCTGTAGAGATAATCCCAGTAGGGAATTTAGAATATCTGTACTCCTGACAGAACTAGCTATTTTGGTTTTCCAGTTTACATCAGGAAGATTAAAGTCTCCCATAATGATAACTTCCCCCTTCAATGTCATTTTAGCTATTTCCTCAACTAGTAGATAATCTAATTCTTTGACTTGGCTAGGTGGTCTATATATCACACCTACACGAGTTACCTTATGATTATCAAGCTGCAAGGTAACCCAAACTGACTCTAAATTGTTCTCGCTAACTTGTATTAAATTAAATGTCATGCTATCTTTCACATACAGGGCCACCCCTGCCCCTTCTTGCCTTCTCTGTCTTTCCTGTATAGAGAGAACCCTGGTATTGTTATATCCCAGTTATTACTCCCATTGAACCACCTATCAGTAACAGCCACTAAATCTATATTCTCAGATGCCATTATAGCCTCAAGTTCATTGATCTTATTCCCTAAACTGCAAGCATTTTGTAGAAAAGAATCTGAGCTTGTGATTTCTTAACCTTTGTGCTTCTTCTGGCATTATTCCGGGGGGCAGTCCGACTGCTAGATTATCACTCTTTTGCCCCCCTTTCCTGGTTTAAATGCTCCTTAGCAAATACTTGGAGCTTTCTTGTACAGTTCTTTTCCATTCCAACGAGAGCTAACATGAGACACAAAGCCAAACCCTTGGTTCAGACACCATTCACCAAGCCATATATTGAATTCCTTAATGCGCATCTTCCTGTCATGCTGAAGAGCTTATGCGCAGGCAAAACTTCAGAGAATGAAACAGTTGATGCAACCTCCCGTATATCATTTCTAAGTATTATGCTCATCGTGAGGGAACACATGCAGAAGGCCCAAGAGTCCCAGAGCAGGGTATACAATAGAGCGGCCCGGGTGAGGCATTTCAACCCTGGGGAACGGGTACTAGTGCTGGTTTCCACGGTAGAAAGCAAATTTCTGGCCAAGTGGCAGGGTCCTTTTGAAGTAGTAGAGAGGGGTGGAGAAGTAAATTATAAAATACATCAGCCTTGGAAAAGAAAACTCATCCAACTCTACCACATCAATTTAATCAAACCTTGGAAGGATAGAGAGTCCCTGGTAGCGGCAACAAAACCCCAAATGGACTGTCACACAGATATTGAAAAGGTTGCAATAGGTGACACCCTGTCCAAATCCCCAAAACAAGAAACCAAGGAGTTTCTACAGTGGAACAGGGATATTTTTACGGACCTGCCAGGCACTACAGATCAGCATGACATAATCACCGACCCCAAGGTAACGATAAACATTAAACCGTACAGAATCCCTGAGGCTCGGAGACAAGCGGTCTCTGAGGAGGTAAAGCATATGCTAGCTCTGCAGGTTATTGAGGAATCCAAAAGCGGGTGGTCCAGCCCCATTGTATTGATGCCTAAGCCAAACGGGACCTGGCAGTTCTGCAATGACTTCCGCCATCTAAATTAAATCTCTAAATGCGATTCCTATTCTGTGCCCCGGGTAGATACATTAATTGAAAGGTTGGGACCAGCTAGGTATATTACCACACTTGACCTCACCAAGGGGTACTGGCAGATTCCCCTATCAGAGGAGGCAAAGGAAAAGACTTCCTTCTCCACCCCAGAAGGGCTCTTTCACCATACCAGGATGCTCTTTGGGTTACAAGGGGCACCCACAACTTTCCAAAGAGAGATGGACTTGTCTTGGGGCCCCATAAAAGGTACGCAGTAGCATACTTAGACGATATTGTGGTCTTTAGCATGGACTGGGAATCCCATCTAGGTAAGGTACAGGCCATACTGGATTCCCTCAGGAAAGCTGCTTTTACTGCTAACCCGGAGAAGTGCGCTATTAGGTTAGAGGAGGCTTTCTATGTTGTGCATTTTCATACGTATACAATATTATCTAATGACATTATAACCAAAATTAATGCTTATCTCATTCCCTTTAAGAATAAAATCTGCCTGAACCAAAGTTCTATTATGTGGATGAGGAAGCCAAGATGAGTTCATGGCAAGTTCAGTTTATATAAAAATAATTGTGAACACGAACAGACATTGTATTTAAAAGTTAGTGCTAAAGATATGGGTTTAGCTATGGGGAGTAAACTAACTTCCACAGACATGTCTGTCTGAAGGGAACAAGGTTGTTTCATGGATAAGCCATGAAGTGATAAGGATTCATATCCTTGAGGCACACCTGCTGTATGAGGTTCAATTTATATATTCATAATTATATTATATATATCTCTGTATGGTATATTTAGTTTACAACATATTTTAACCAATAATTCATATAATGTGTTGTCTATTTGTAACAATGTATCGATTTATATATATGTTATACCATGTATTTATCATTTAGAATGTATTGTAGAAGGTACAGAAACATTGAAGTAAGTTTATGTTAATTGGATTTTTGAGAAGAGTAAATGTTATTTCAAAACAATAATTATTCATGGATGTAGATAAGTGAAATGTACAAGTACCGATGCCAAGCATCAAAGCCATTATATAAAATTTTTATCAAGTCAACATATATTTTAAAAAGATAGAATACAGCCAACTCCAACAAGTCCAGGATATAGGTAATTAAAAGTGTTAGGAAAAGACCTTTCTCCATGATGTATATTAAAAGGTTAAGAAGGTCATGTGAACGTATTATTAGATATTTAGTTTTAATGCTTAAAAGTTGTGATGCTTATCGGCAGTACCACAATGCCATTTGGAGGCAGATGGGCAATATTATATTATTTCATTATTTTTTTATGCCATATTAGGAGTTAATATGACATTATGATGTTATTAGCATGCAAATACACCCACCTTACCTGATTGGAAATCCCTAATCTAAAGGGGATGGATTCTTAGATAAGGGGGGGGGGGATAATTACTCGTGTGCAGAGCAGTAGGAGAGATCCATATATCCATAGATCTATTGATCCACCCATCCATTCATTCAATCAAAAAGAAAACTTTACCAGAAGAAACTTGGATTGTTTTTTTGGGATTACTAGGAAAGTTCTTGAGAACTGGTCCCATCTGAATTCTGTCTACCTTTGACCCTGTAACGTATATATGTGTTTACTGCTCGTGATATTAATAAGATATTACTCTCGGTATATAGCAAAGAGTTGCCATACTGTGGTAATATATAGTGTTAGGCGCCTCCATAATGCTGATTATTCCATTAGCCAAGATGCATATTGTTAATGGAAGATCTGACATTATTTGAAAAGAGGACTAAACCCTTGGAAAGTTATTTTCCATAGTCTGATTGCCGAGCTGAATATTTTATCATATTAATATCATATATTTTTGATTGGTCATAGGAAAACAGAGTCAAGGGATAACAGTTATTTTCCTGTATAGTCCTTGTTTTATTGTTATAGCCTGTTTGATAAAGAGAAGATCCTAAGTTTCTCTTGGTATATGAGTCTGTTTGCTAAAAGTATGACACTGGTCATCATAAATCACTAAGTCACACTGTGCTGATCAGATAGGGGTGTGATAGTACCACCGTCTGGTACATTTTGGGTATTAATTTGTAACTTAATCATCTGTTTTTCAATTGTATTGATTTTATATTCTTTGTTTTATAATAAACGATATACAGTATATATTTTGCATATACAATTGTCCCTTTGTTTCACTGCTTGCACAAATCGAATTAAGATATTCGATAAAAAGAACTTATGTCCGCCTGAAGGATAATATAATTTATTTTTATTTTTTATCCTCTCTTTTATATAAAGATTCTTTTCATATAGAAGATATATGACAGCTATCTGGGATATATTGTAGGGAAGGGCACAATAAGATCACAGGTAAACAACGTGGAGGCAATTCAGAAGTGGGCACAGCCCAGCCTCGAACAAAAAAACAAGTGAAGGCGTTCTTGGGGATTGTTGGCTATTACCGCAGATTTGTCCTCCATTGCAGTACCATTAACAAACCTTACAAAAGGGAGAAAGTCAGTAATGGTCCAGTGGTCTCAAGAGGCAGAAAAGGCGTTTGAGGACCTTAAAAAAGCCATATGCAGTCAGCCTGTGCTGATTGCAGGGGCGGACTGGGCCGGGGGGCAGGGGGGCAATTGCCCCCCGGGCCTCTCTGTCAGCTCATAGTCCCGGCCAGGGGCGTAGTGTGGGGGGGGGGCCGTTGCCCCGGGCGCCACACTGCAGGGGGGCGCGACTGTCAGCTGGGCTGGCACAAGTTAAATCGAGTCTGAAGCTGTGTTTTTTTTTTTTTTTTTCACACAGCGTCCGGCTGCAGAGCAGAGTGAGGAGGGGAAAGGGGGCGGGGCATGCACGGCAGTTCCCGATAGGCTCCGCCCACCTTCCAGGCGGGAAAGGCAGTGCAGAGCCAGTAGCCGGAGCATGAATGAAGATGCAGAAGTCCAGACTCCAGGCCAGGCAGAGAGTAATTCAAGTGACCCAGAGTGAGTGACAGTCTGAGTCAGTGACTGTCCCTGAGTGCAGAGTCCCACCCTGTGTAATTAGGTGAGAGGAGGGGAGAGGCGGAGATTATATTAATAACAAAGAGGGGGACATTATATTAATAATAAATAGGGGGCCAATACATTAGTATTAAAGTAATGTCCCTCTCTTTATTATTAATATAATGGCCCCCTCTTTATTATTAATGTAATGGCCCCCTCTTTATTATTAATGTATTGGCCCCCTCTTTATTATTACTGTATTGGCCCCCTCTTTATTATTAATGTATTGGCCCCCTCTTTATTATTAATATAATGGCCCCCTCTTTATTATTAATGTATTGGCCCCCTCTTTATTATTACTGTATTGGCCCCCTCTTTATTATTAATGTATTGGCCCCCTCTTTATTATTAATATAATGGCCCCCTCTTTATTATTAATATAATGGCCCCCTCTTTATTATTAATGTACTGGCCCCCTCTATATTATTAATATAATGGCCCCCTCTTTAATAACAAAGAGGGGGGCATTATATTAATAACAAAGAGGGGGCCATTATATTAATAACAAAAAGGGGGCTATTATATTAATAATAAAAAGCGGGCTATTATATTAATAATAAATAGGGGGCTATTATATTAATAATAAAGAGGGGGCTATTATATTAAAGGGGTTATCCCATCTTAGAGAATGGGGGCATATCGCAAGGATATGCCCCCATTGTCTGATAGGTGCCACCGCTGGGACCCGCACCTACAAGGAGAACGGAGCAGAGAAAGTGGAGGAGGGCGCACTGCGCATGCGTAGCCGCCCTCCGTTCATTTCTATGGAGCTGCCGAAAAAAGCAGAGCGCTGGCTCGGCTATTTCCGTCGGCCCCATAGAAATGAATGGGAGCGTTGGCCGCGCATGTGCGGTGCGCTCCCATTCACTTCAATGGGAGAGGTGGGGAGCTGTGCCTTGTGGTGGTCGGACCCTGGGAAACCCGGGGTCCTCCAGCCACAACTCTCCCCGACTCCGTTCTCGTTGTAGGTGCGGGTCCCAGAGGTGGGACCCGCGCCTATCAGACAATGGGGGCATATCCTTGCAATATGCCCCCATTGTCTAAGATGGGATAACCCCTTTAATAACAAAGAGGGGGCTATTATATTATTAATAAAGAGGGGGCTATTATATTAATAACAAAGAGGGGGCTATTATATTAATAACAAAGAGAGGGCCATTATATTAATAAAGAGGGGGCTATTATATTAATAATAAAGAGGGGGTCATTATATTAATAATAAAGAGGGGGCCATTATATTAATAACAAAGAGGGGTCATTATATTAATAATAAAGAGGGGGCCATTATATTAATAATAAAGAGGGGGCCATTATATTAATAATAAAGAGGGGGCTATTATAATATACAGGAGGAAATAATATTATGAGGAATGGGGGACTATCTGGCTCTAGCACAGTATTGGGGGGCAGCAGGATGAGTTGTTGAGACACCAGGAAGGAGAGGATGAGAGTAAAGTGAGGAACCTAAAAAAAATTCTGTGAAACTCTGCAGAGACGAGAAGCGGCTGAAAGAAGTTATCATGGTGGTCTTATCTCTGAATGAAGACGTCGAGGAGAGTCTACATCACAGGAGAGGTCACTGGATGTAACAGGTATGGGGCGGTATTATACTGTAATAATAATGTCCATGCACATATCTGTTTCACGGTAGGGTTGGGGGAGGAGATTGAGAATATGGCCCACCCTGCCGCATTCGGCCCCAGACTTCAGGTCACACTGTGTGTGTTCTGAATTCTGGGGGCTTACACCCATCTACTACATTATCTGTACTCAGAGTTATCACTGTGTTATCTGTGGTGTTACATAGGACTGCTAGTGATCTACTACAGTATCTGTTAAAAGGGGCGTGCCTGTAGGGGGGGGGGGCGCAATTTTTTGCTTGCCCCGGGCGCTGGCAACCCACGCTACGCCACTGGTCCAGGCCGGCTGGGCCGGAATGATATGTGACTGCAGCCTGCGGAGGGAGACGGGGAGCGGGGAGGCATGCGGCCGGCAGCCTATCAGAGAGGCTGCCGGACCGGCGCAGGCGACGCGATGACGTCATCGCGCCACCTGACTGAGCCGCTGCGCGGCCGTAAAGTAAGAACATAGACAGCAGCGCTGGAGGCGGGACGGGAGTATTTCAGTGAAGGTGCTGGAGGTAGGAGGTAAATATAAGTCTGACTGGCTTTTTTTCCTTCTTCTCATTTCTGTCACTGATAGGGGGGGCCTATCTGGCTACTGGCACATTATAGGGGGGGGCCCTATCTGGCTACTTGCACATTATAGGGGGGCCCTCTCTGGCTACTGGAACATTATAGTGGGGGGCCTATGGGCTACTGGCACATTATAGGGGGCCCTATATGGCTACTGGCACATTATAGGGGGCCCTATATGGCTACTGGCACATTATAGGGGGGTCTCTATATGGCTACTGGCACATTATAGGGGGGGCCCTATATGGCTACTGGCACATTATAGGGGGGCCCTATCTGGCTACTGGCACATTATAGGGGGGCTATGGCTACTGGCACATTAGGGGGGTATGGCTACTGGCACATTAGAGGGGGGGCTATGACTACTGGCACATTATGGGGGGGCCCTATCTGGCTACTGGCACATTATAGGGGGGCCCTATCTGGCTACTGGCACATTATAGGGGGGCCCTATCTGGCTACTGGCACATTATAGGGGGGCTATGGCTACTGGCACATTATGGGGGGGTATGGCTACTGGCACATTATATAGGGGGGCTATGGGTACTGGCACATTATAGGGGGGCCTATGGCTACTAGCACATTATATGGGGGGCTATGGGTACTGGCACATTATATGGGGGGGGGCTATGGCTACTGGCACATTATAGGGGGGCCTATGGCTACTGGCACATTATAGGGGGGCCTATGGCTACTGGCAGATTATAGGGCAGCCTATTGGCTACTGGCAGATTATAGGGGGGCCTATTGGCTACTGGCACATTATAGGGGGCACTATGGGGACATTAGCTCAACTGGGGACATTACAAGGGTGTATTTTTGGCACTGTCTATTATAAGGAGAATTATTACTACTAGGGGGGGACATTACGGTGGGCTTTATTACTCCCCATGGTATGAGCCCCTAGTAGGAGCACCAGCCTCTCCCTGCTCTGCTATCCCTCTACCCTTCTCCAAATCCTTATTATGATATTTTTCTCATTAGGATAAAACACATCAGCTCCGCCGAGCACCCGGCCAAAATGTGTGGAAGTGTTCGAGATCCCCAAGGGTCAAGCCAAGTAATTGTAAGTTTTCATATGAAATATGTTTATGTTATACACATAAAGCATATACCGTGCCCCACAATATACAGTTTCTTCTGCAAAAGTCATCAGGTGTCATTGGGGGGGGGGGGAGACACAGAGCAGCGCCCAGCGGGGAGGAGAGAATACACGGATGCAACACTGTATAAGCCAGAAAATGATACTTTCGGCATTATACCAAAAATGCCATTTTCGGCTGATATGTGTCACGGAATGTATACAGGTAACAAGGCAAAGCAACATGTATAAACGACTCGCTGGATCCAAAAACTAAGGAACCAAGGGAGACCCCTGCAGAAGACCTGGCACTTTCCCTGGCTGCTCAGCCTATGCAAAGATCCGAATGGTGGAGGTTTGCATATCCACGAACCTTGACTATAAAGCCCTGAGCACCCTACAATAGTGAGGGGACACGACCACCGGCTCCCTACACAAGACACGGAGGGAGTCAGGGTCACCTGGGATCCAGCAAACAGATATTAACAGATAAAGGTACACTTAGCTTTGAAGCAAACAGGAGGACAGATCAGCGTGCACACACACTCCAGGAAGTAATATAAGCCGCCCAGAAAAGCATTCTGGGGAGGCATTTAAAGGGAAGCAATTAACACATGACAGCTGAGAGAGGCTGATGAGAGGAGGAGCTGAATACCACAACACAGAAATTCAAGGAGGAGGTTCTGAAAGGCCTCTGTCAGAGCTTCTCAGCTGTCTGGTTGTGACAGTACCCCTCCCTCTACGAGTGGACTCCGGACACTCAGAACCCACCTTCTCAGGATGGGACCTATGGAAAGCCCTGATGAGACGAGAGGCCTTAATGTCCAGTCACTGGGACCCACATCCTCTCCTCAGGACCATACCCCTCCCACTGAACAAGGTACTGAAGAGAACCGCGGACAAGACGAGAATCCACAATCCTAGATACCTGAAATTCAAGATTCCCATCAACCATAATCGGAGGAGGAGGCAAAGGCGAGGGTACAATGGGTTGAACATAAGGTTTCAATAAGGACTTATGAAAAACATTATGGATCTTCCAAGTCTGAGGAAGATCAAGACGGTATGCAACAGGATTGATGACAGACAGGATTTTGTAAGGCCCAATAAACCTAGGACCCAACTTCCAGGAGGGAACCTTCAATTTGATATTCTTGGTAGACAACCACACCAGATCACCAACATTCAGGTCCGGACCAAGCACACGTCTCTTATCAGCCACACGCTTATATCTCTCACTCATGCTCTTTAGATTATCTTGAATCTTTTGCCAAATAGATGACAAAGACGAGGAGAATCTGTCCTCATCAGGTAAACCAGAAGACCCCTCTCCCGAGAAAGTCCCAAACTGTGGATGAAACCCATATGCACCAAAAAATGGTGACTTATCAGAGGACTCCTGACGACGGTTATTTAAAGCAAACTCAGCAAGGGACAAAAAAGAACACCAATCCTCTTGATTCTCCGCCACAAAACAATGCAGATATGTCTCCAGATTCTGATTGACGCGCTCTGTCTGGCCATTCGACTGCGGGTGGAAAGCAGAAGAGAATGACAACCGAACCCCCAAGCGAGAACAGAAAGCCTTCCAGAATCTGGAAACAAACTGCGTGCCCCTATCAGAGACTATGTCTGAAGGAATACCGTGCAATTTGACAATGTGATCAACAAATGCCTGCGCCAGCGTCTTAGCATTGGGCAAACCAGGAAAAGGGATGAAATGCACCATTTTGCTAAAACGGTCCACCACCACCAGAATCACAGTCTTCCCCGAGGAACGAGGCAGGTCCGTGATAAAGTCCATGGACAGATGTGTCCAAGGACGGGAAGGAATGGGTAAGGGAAGGAGAGGACCTGATGGCCGTGAATGAGGGACTTTGGCACGAGCGCAAGTCTCGCAGGCTGCCACAAAACCCTCAACCGACTTACGAAGCGCAGGCCACCAGAATCTCCGAGCAATGAGATCCAGTGTGGCTCTTACCCCCGGGTGCCCAGCAAGGACCGTATCGTGGTGTTCTTTAAAAATCTTGTGTCTTAAAGCGAGAGGCACAAACAACCTCCCAGGAGGACAAAGATCAGGAGCCTCTGACTGGGCTGCCTGCACCTCTGCCTCCAATTCAGGAAAAAGAGCAGAGACCACCACACCTTTAGCCAAAATGGGACCCGGGTCTTCAAAATTCCCGCCTCCCGGAAAACAACGTGACAGGGCATCTGCCTTCACATTCTTAACTCCAGGGCGGAACGTGACAACAAAATTAAACCTAGAAAAGAACAACGACCATCTGGCCTGTCTCGGGTTCAGACGCTTGGCTGACTCCAAGTAGGCCAGATTTTTATGGTCAGTAAATACGGTAATAGGGTGTCTGGCTCCCTCTAGCCAATAGCGCCATTCCTCAAAAGCCAACTTGATGGCCAACAATTCCCTATCTCCCACATCGTAATTTCTCTCTGCGGAGGAGAGTTTTCTTGAGAAAAAGGCACACGGTCGCCAATTGGCAGGAGAGGAACCCTGAGACAAGACCGCCCCCACACCCACCTCAGAAGCATCAACCTCAACTATGAAGGGTAGCGAAACATCAGGTTGCACCAAGATGGGAGCGGAAGCAAAACTCTCCTTGATATCAGAAAAAGCCTTACGCGCCTCTACTGACCAAGAAGAAAAATCTACCCCCTTTCTGGTCATATCAGTGAGTGGTTTAACAATAGAAGAATAATTCAAAATGAACTTCCTGTAATAATTGGCAAAGCCCAAAAAACGCATCAGCGCCTTTTGATTCTCAGGAAGCTCCCACTCAAGCACAGCGCGGACCTTCTCGGGGTCCATGCGAATACCAGAAGCGGAGAGAAGAAACCCCAGAAATTGAATTTCTGGAACCGCAAACACACATTTTTCCAGTTTCGCATATAATTTATTCTCCCGCAGGATGAGCAAGACCTGACGTAAATGTTCCTTATGACTTTTGAAATCGGGAGAAAAAATCAAAATGTCATCCAAATACACCAATACAAATTTTCCCATCAAATGATAAAAAATGCTGTTCACGAAATGCTGAAAAACGGCTGGGGCATTCATCAAACCAAAAGGCATAACCAAATTTTCAAAATGGCCCTCAGGGGTATTGAAGGCCGTCTTCCATTCGTCCCCTTCTCTGACCCTGACCAGGTTGTATGCCCCTCTTAAATCTAATTTGGAAAAGACTTTAGCCCCAACAACCTGGTTAAATAGGTCCGGGATCAGAGGAAGCGGATAAGGGTCACGAATTGTGATATTGTTCAGCTCCCTGAAATCCAGACAAGGTCTTAAAGAACCATCTTTTTTCTTAACAAAGAAAAAACCAGCGGCAACAGGTGACTTCGAGGGTCGTATGTGTCCCTTTCTCAGACTCTCAGAGATATAAGTACGCATAGCGATCCTCTCAGGTTGGGAAAGATTGTATAAACGAGATTTAGGCAGCTTGGCGTCTGGGATGAGATTAATAGGGCAATCGTACTCCCTGTGCGGGGGCAAATCCTGAACCCCACTCTCAGAGAAGACATCCGAAAATTCAGAGAGAAAAGATGGTACAGTCTTAGTAGCAACCTCAGAAACAGATGTCGTGAGGCAATTCTCTCTGCAAAAGTCACTCCAACCATTTATTTGCCTTGCTTGCCAATCAATGGTGGGGTTATGTTTAGTGAGCCAGGGTAGCCCCAACACTAGAGGAGTCGGCAAACCGCTAAGGACGAAACATGACACATCCTCAACATGAGCATCACTCACAATTAAACGGATATTGTGAACTATGCCCTTTAATGACTTCTGAGAAAGTGGAGCGGAATCGATAGCAAACACAGGAATATCCTTTCTCAAAGCGCACACCTGGAAACCATGAGTTATCGCAAAGTGATTATCAATGAGATTGACCGCTGCTCCACTATCCACAAAAATCTCACAAAAAATGTTCTTGCTCTCTAGCGCCACCCTAGCCGGCAGGACAAAACGGGAACTACAAGCAAACGGAAAACCTTCAATCTCCGGCTCAATCCTGCCAATAGTAACAGACGGAACATTTTTCAAAGATTTTTTCCTCTTTGTTTCTTTATTATACCCAGAGAACTGCCTGAATCTCCTAGAGGGACAAATATTTGCCAAATGATTAATACCTCCACAGCAAAAACAAACCCTCCCATGCGGGCTGAATCTTCTATTGTCAGAAGCAATCAACCCCAGCTGCATGGACTCCTGCTCAGAAGGGGCTGACAGCGACTGAGACCCCTGCGCAGAGAATGGGACCACTGCACAGTCCTGGGACCGAGTATGACAGGAAGGAGAGATCTCTCCTCTCTCTCTAAGACGCCTGTCAATACGAACGGCCTGAGACATAGCAGAGTCCAAAGAAATAGGCCTTTCATGAAAGGCAAATGCATCTTTCAATCCCTCTGAAAGACCATGGCAAAATTGACTTCGGAGTGCAGCATCATTCCAACCAGTATCAGCTGCCCAACTCCGAAATTCTGAGCAGTATATTTCTGCGGATTGTTTACCCTGGCATAGGAGACGTAGTCTAGACTCCGCCAGAGCAATACGATCCGGATCATCATATATCTGACCCAGGGCTAAAAATAATTCATCCACTGAACGGAGGGGCCGTGCCCCCTCCGGCAGCGAAAAGGCCCAGGACTGAGCGTTACCCCTGAGCAGCGATATAATGATCCCCACCCTCCGTTCCTCATCACCAGAAGAATGGGGAAGAAGGCGAAAATGGAGTTTGCAAGCCTCTCTAAAACGCACAAAATTCTCACTACCCCCGGAGAACGTATCCGGGAGCGAGATCTTAGGCTCAGAACAAGCTCCATGAACGCAAGCTGAACCGGTCACTTGAAGCTGAGAAAAAGTCTTACGGAGGTCAGCTACCTCCAATGAAAGACCCTGGAAGCGTTCAGCCAAAAGTGAAACCGGATCCATTCTTAAGACGGTTTTGGCGGCTTATAATGTCACGGAATGTATACAGGTAACAAGGCAAAGCAACATGTATAAATGACTCGCTGGATCCAAAAACTAAGGAACCAAGGGAGACCCCTGCAGAAGACCTGGCACTTTCCCTGGCTGCTCAGCCTATGCAAAGATCCGAATGGTGGAGGTTTGCATATCCACGAACCTTGACTATAAAGCCCTGAGCACCCTACAATAGTGAGGGGACACGACCACCGGCTCCCTACACAAGACACGGAGGGAGTCAGGGTCACCTGGGATCCAGCAAACAGATATTAACAGATAAAGGTACACTTACTTTGAAGCAAACAGGAGGACAGATCAGCGTGCACACACACTCCAGGAAGTAATATAAGCCGCCCAGAAAAGCATTCTGGGGAGGCATTTAAAGGGAAGCAATTAACACATGACAGCTGAGAGAGGCTGACGAGAGGAGGAGCTGAATACCACAACACAGAAATTCAAGGAGGAGGTTCTGAAAGGCCTCTGTCAGAGCTTCTCAGCTGTCTGGTTGTGACAATATGTTTCGGCGGCTGATATATCGGAGCATCCTTAGTTTATTTTGTTTTCCTGTGTTGTAATTTACATGGCTGACGAAAGTGTCAAGGGGGGGGGGTCAGGAGGAGGCAGGGGAAATGGGTAAGCAGGAGGGGGGCTCAGTGGGCCTCTGCGTGTTACTTGCCCCCTGGGCCAAAAGTTGCCAGTCAGCCCCTGGCTGATTGCACCAGACTTCTCAAAAGAGTTTATTGTCCAGACCGATGCCTCAGAGGTTGGTTTAGGGGCAGTAAATAGGGAAAAACACCCCATCATATATTTGAGTAGAAAACTCACCTCCTGTGAGAGAAACTACTCAATAGTGGAGAGGGAGTGTTTGGCAATAAAGTGGGCCCTTGTGGCTCTACGGTACTATTTGGCAGGTAGGAAGTTCCGCTTGGTTTTGGACCATGCCCCTTTAAAATGGATGTGCCGAAATAAAGAGAACAATGTAAGGGTGACAGGGTGGTTCCTGGAGTTACAAGACATTTAATTTTGTGATAGAGCACAGGGCATGCTGATGCCTTGTCAAGGATTTACTGTCTATCAGGGTCAAGTGCCCAGTCCCCCGGCCTTGGGCGGGGGGGGGGGGGATATGTAAGCATCCAAGGGGTGAGTTTATTGATGGTAAGTATGTGTCACTGAGGCTGCTGCTCTCAGTGATGTAAATCCCAGAAGTAAATGGTAACCAGTGATGTTAGATTGCTGAGTTTGTAGTAGCTGGAATTTGGGTCCGGGATTTAGGAGTGACTGAAGAGTTTGGGTGGAAAGATCACTCCCATACTCCATCTCGTGTGTTAGGGTACTTTCACACTTGCGGCAGTGTGATCCGGCGGGCAGTTCCGTCGTCGGAACTGCCCGCCAGATCTGCCGCTGACTGAAAGCATTTGTGAGACGGATCCGGATGCGGATCCGTCTCACAAATGCATTGCAAGGACGGATCCGTCTCTCTGCTTGTCATGCGGACCGACGGATCCGTCTTGTACATTTTTTCACACTTTTACCGATCTGTGCATGCACATGCCGGAACGACAGATCCGGCATTCCGGTATTCTGAATGCTGGATCCGGCACTAATACATTCCTATGGGAAAAAATGCCGGATCCGGCGTTCAGGCAAGTCTTCAGTTTATTTCGCTAGAGCCTGATCAGTCAAAACGACTGAACTGAAGACATCCTGATTCAAAAAGAACGGATTACTCTCCATTCAGAATGCATGGGGATAAAACTGATCAGTTATTTTCCGGTATAGAGCCCCTGTGACGGAACTCTATGCCGGAAAAGAAAAATACAAGTGTGATAGTACCCTTATCACCTCACCCAGCTGGAAGCTAATTAAAAAAATACACACTGCCAGTGAGTGGGTGGTGTTGGTCTGCAGAAGTCTTGGAAGCATTTCTCTCCACAGTGTTCCAGAGAAGGGAAAAGACAAGACTCTGCACAAAGGTGACTCCTGTATTACTGCCTGTTTAAAAATGAACTGTTATATGACACATGAGGGCTGAAGCCAAGCCATCCTGTTGGAAAAATTATTATAATTTTTTATTTTTTATCAATAAAACCCTTATGTTGCATCCAACCCTGCCGACTGCCTACCATTTGTAAAGCTAACTCCCACATTGTGTAATAAAAGAGCCAAACATAGGGCATAGAAATAGTGATGAGCGGGAGGTGCCATATTCGATTTCGCAGAAGTGCAGGCGACTCCATTTGAGGTAACCCAGTCTATTTTGCGAATATTCGAGTGAATATTCGTGTTATATTCGTCGAAATCGAATATTCGTAATTATTCCAATTATCGCGAATAATATGCGATTTAATTAATCGCGTATTGCGATTTTTTTCTTTTGATATTATAAGTCAACGTTCCTATGACTAATTGACTATGTGTATTTTACGAAATTTCGTAATATTGCTCTAACTTCGTCTTTTAGAATATTACGAATATTCTAAAAGACGAAGTTAGAGCAATATTACGAAATTTCGTAAAATACACACATAGATTGTAATTTAGCTAATATAGTGCTATAATCCTTTTTTTTCTCAAATTTTTTTTGCCTCTTCTGAACTTAAGTTTTGTTAAATATGTACACTATTAAAAAAATTACTATAGCAGTATATTAGCTAAATTACAATCTATGTGTATTTTACGAAATTTCGTAATATTGCTCTGACTTCGTCTTTTAGAATATTCGTAATATTCTAAAAGACGAAGTTAGAGCAATATTAGGAATATACGTAAAAAGTTGAAATCGCAATGCGATTATTATAACTTGAATTAATCGAATTGCGATTCCAACTTAACACTGCTATATTCCATATTAGGCTAGAATTAACGAATATGGAATATAGCAGTGTTAAGTTGGAATCGCAACTCGATTAATTCAAGTTATAATAATCGCATTGCGATTTCAACGTAATTCTCAAATCCGACAGTACATTCTAGTATATGGAGACGTTCCCATGGTGATGGGGATGCTCCATGAGCACGGAAGTGGCAATGGGCACTGACTGGAGCAGCCAGGAAGCCAGGAATCCAAAGGACAGGTAAGAACTACTTTAGGTAAGTGGGAAAGAAAAAATATAACAATTTAAAAAATAAAAATAAATGAATATTCGATTTCTCAAATATATAGTACTATATTCAAAATATTCACAAAATCTCGAAGTTGCGATATTCGAGAAAAAAATTCGCAATTCAAATATTCGCGTTCAACACTACATAGAAATTGCAAGTGAGAGAATAAATCTTACTGCCTAGAGCCAGTAATAGAAACAAATTTAAGGCATAAGTATGGTATAATAACAATCAGAATAGAAATAAGTTAGTAGAAGTAAGCTCATTACATATACACTCACAAGTAGTAAGGGATATTTGATTTCAGGTGACATTTATGGAAAATGTTAAAAGTTCACGCTACAGTGATATTATATAATGAAAGTAGGGAATTTAAGTAGAAGTATGCAATGGTGATTTCCTCATCTCAAACAATTTATTGAAACAAAAGCCAACAACAGTGGTGGGTATACCCTCACAAAAAATGTCAGTGTCTCAAAAACTTGTCATGTGGCTTTTAGCATCAATTACGGATTGACAACGATGTCTCATGCTGTTCAAAAGTCAACTTATTGTCTGCTGAGGCATGGCATCCCACTTGAAGGACGGCCCTCAGGTCATTGAGGTTCTGGGGTACAGAGTTACAAGCCTCTACACGGCAACTCAGCTGATCCCATAGGTTATCAATGGAATTCAGGTCTGGAAGAAGTGCAGGCGACTCCATTTGAGGTACCCCAGTCTACAGCAGCATTTCCCTAATGATGTGGTCTCGATTAGCTGGCGCATTGTTGTCCATGAAGATGAAATTAGGCCAGTGTTGTTCATGCAGAGGCACAATGACTGGATTAATTCAGTTATTTAAGTAGTATGGGCTTGTCACTGTTCCATTCACAAAGTGTAACACCACCACCACAATCTGGTGACAACAGTGGCTAATGCTTAGTGCTCTTCTTGACGTCTCCAAAATCATTGGCGGCCATCATTTCTGCTTAGAGTGAATCAACTTTCATCAGTGAACAGCACTAAAGCCCACTGGTCCCTCTTCAAGTGTAGATGCCCCCTGGTCCATGCAAGACGATAAGGCCTGTGGTCAGGTACCCTTGCAGGTCATTTAGCATGCAGACCACGCTGTTGTAAACATTTTTTAATGGTCTAACTTTACACTTGGGTGCCTCTCACCTACTTTACATGTGCCTGGAGTTGTGTGGCATTCATCATCCGGCTCCACAGGGCACTTTTCACAAAGGGGTCATCAGTGTAGGATGTTGCAAAAGGATGTCCACTTGTATGGCTTTCTGTGACTCTTCCAATCTTTGTATCTCTGTTGCAACCTGCTGATGACACTCTGTGACACTCTAAGCTCAGTTCCCACTTTTGTCTGAGAACATCCTGCTTGAAGCCTCGCAATGGCGAGATACTTTTGATCAATTGTTAGATGTCGGTTTGGTCTCATGTTGTCAAAATATGAACAGCATGATGAGGAGGACTTGTTTAAATACCAATTTTAATTGAACCAGGAAATGTATTGGGCCATTCATGGATCAAACACCTGTTCTGAGATTTGCCATTAAGCTCCTTGTTAGAGAACACCAAGTTGTGCAAAAAGAGCAGAAACATTGAACAGTTGGACATGTGCATTCAAATGTTTAGTGAAGGTCACATTAAGTTCACCTGTAAAGGTTAGAGTGCATTTTAGGTTCATCCTGAAATCTCGCCGACAATCTCGGTACGTACACTATATAGAAAAAAGTATTGAGACACCTACACATTACCCCTACTAAATCTTTAAAGGGGTTTTCCAGTGTGCAACAGCATCCTTTAAAGGGCATCTGTCAGCAGCTTTTTACCTATGAAACTGGCTGACCTGTTACATGTGCACTTGGCAGCTGAAGGCATCTTTGTTGGTCCCATGTTCATATGTGCCTGCATTGTTGAGAGACGGAAAGTTTTAATATATGCAAATTAGCCTCTAGAAGCAACCTACATAAGAACACGGGACCAACACAGATGCCTTCAGCTGACAAGCGCCGATGCAACAGGTCAGCTTTTTTATAGGTACAAATCTGCCGACGGATGCCCTATAAATAATCACTTAAGAAGGTAACTATAAGTTTGTAATGTACAGTATTTATTTTACCTTTATGGCTCTATCTCCCATTCAGGGCTGTGGTCACATGACCCTGTCCATACGGCTCTTATATCCTGTAATGGGAAACAAGTCCATCGGCAGCTGACTTCTTAAGGCATGAGGAACAGGTAAAGAAGCGCTGTTATCTATAGCCCACATGCCTTGGGAAGCCCTCAGCTAGGAGGATTGCGATCATCTGCCTCCATCTATGCTGTTTCTATTTGGAGACATTACTTCATCAGTTTAGTGTTCCATCTTTCAGCCCCTGAATGGAGACCTACATTATTATCTTGTTGCTTGGTCTCTGAATATATTTAAGGTCTATTGTCTGCAAGTTTCCCCTGATGAGCAGCATATACTGCAAAGCATGCATTTACAGTTGCAAGAAAAAGTATGTGAACCCTTTGGAATGATATGGATTTCTGCACAAATTGGTCATAAAATGTGATCTGATCTTCATCTAAGTCACAACAATAGACAATCACAGTCTGCTTAAACTAATAACACACAAAGAATTAAATGTTACCATGTTTTTATTGAACACACCATGTAAACATTCACAGTGCAGGTGGAAAAAGTATATGAACCCTTGGATTTAATAACTTGTTGAACGTCCTTTGGCAGCAATAACTTCAACCAAACGTTTCCTGTAGTTACAGATCAGACGTGCACAACGGTCAGGAGTAATTCTTGACCATTCCTCTTTACAGAACGGTTTCAGTTCAAGAATATTCTTGGGATGTCTGGTGTGAATCGCTTTCTTGAGGTCATGCCACAGCATCTCAATCGGGTTGAGGTCAGGACTCTGACTGGGCCACTCCAGAAGGCGTATTTTCTTCTGTTTAAGCCATTCTGTTACTGATTTACTTCTATGCTTTGGGTCGTTGTCCTGTTGCAACACCCATCTTCTGTTGAGCTTCAGCTGGTTGACAGATGGCCTTAAGTTCTCCTGCAAAATGTCTTGGTAAACTTGGGAATTCATTTTTCCATCGATGATAGCAATCCGTTCAGGCCCTGACGCAGCAAAGCAGCCCCAAACCATGATGCCCCCACCACCATACTTCACAGGTGGGATGAGGTTTTGATGTTGTTGTGCTGTGCCTCTTTTTCTCCACACATAGTGCTGTGTGTTTCTTCCAAACAACACAACTTTGGTTTCATCTGTCCACTAAAATTTTGCCAGTACTGCTGTGGAACATCTAGGTGCTCTTGTGAAAACTGTAAACGTGCAGCAATGTTTTTTTTTGGACAGCAGTGGTTACCTCTGTGGTATCCTCCCATAAAATCCATTCTTGTTTAGTGTTTTACGTATCGTAGATTCGCTAACAGGGATGTTAGCATATGCCAGAGACTTTTGTAAGTCTTTAGATGACACTCTAGGATTCTTCTTCACCTCATTGAGCAGTCTGCGCTGTGCTCTTGCAGTCATCTTTACAGGACGGCCACTCCTAGGGAGAGTAGCAGCAGTGCTGAACTTTCTCCATTTATAGACAATTTATCTTACCGTGGACTGATGAACAGCAAGGCTTTTGGAGATACTTTTATAACCCTTTCCAGCTTTATGCAAGTCAACAATTCTTAATTGTAGGTCTTCTGAGAGCTCTTTTGTGCGAGGCATCATTCACATCAGGCAATGCTTATTGTGAAAACCCAGAACTGGTGTGTGCTTTTTATAGGGCAGGGAAGCTTTAACCAACACCTCCAATCTCATCTCATTGATTGGACTCCAGTTGGCTGACACCTCACTCCAATTAGCTCTTGGAGATGTCATTAGTCTAGGGGTTCACATACTTTTTCCACCTGCACTGTGAATGTTTACATGGTGTGTTCAATAAAAACATGGTAACATTTAATTCTTTGTGTGTTATTAGTTTAAGCAGACTGTGATTGTCTATTGTTGTGACTTAGATGAAGATCAGATCACATTTTATGACCAATTTGTGCAGAAATCCATATCATTCCAAAGTGTTCACATACTTTTTCTTGCAACTGTATGTTCATAACTACGAGTATTACCTGACCCCATCGGTGCTTCACACCTGTGTCTCTAACCCCTGTCGGTCAGCAGCCATCCACACAGGGACTATACGAAGACGTAGCTACCAGATGGCTACCCTGCAGCAACGTCCAAATCCATGTATCGGGTTTAAAGGGTGAAAACCAGCAGATTACCAGGATAATGCCTTAAGTCTAACTGGTTAGTTGGCACAGTGGTTCTACACCCACACTCACTACTCATAAGAGATACACTAAGAACCAAGCTCAATATAAAAATTGGCCAAATGAACCAAGATCACTGCAGTGTAATGGTGACAGGACCAAGCGTGTAAAACCAATTAGACTCAGTTCTTGAAACAAGCTCTGCACACAGACAACAGGGACAGGATAAAGATCTCTGTACAGGACTGTGGTCTATGCTGGCAGGGGCAGACTGACAACTTAAAGTGGCCCTGAAAAAAATACTAAAAGTAGCCACGTTTTGTAGTTGGGTCCAAGTTGATGGAAGGCAGGGCCAGCAATGCCATATTGTGGCACATTATACCACCCCAAAAGAACCAAATACCACAGTCCATCACAAGATACTGCCAGCAGCACAAAATACATTTCCGAAAACTTCCACTGGCCGGATGTAAGGAGGGCCCAGGTGTCCCCCTGGGCATTGGCCAACTGGGAAATTTCCCTGTAAGGTCTATGGACAATCCGCCCCTGTATGCTGGTGATATTTAGACAACACAAATACAATAAATAACCAGCTTACAGATACAGCACTAGCATGAAGCTGAGTATATAAATATGAAGAAGAATCAAGCTTACTGCCAAGATATGGTCCAAAATGGCCAAGCTCAGTTTTAAGGTTTTGTAACAGGATCAAGCATACTGCACGGATATGATAAAAGAACCAAGATTTAGACATTGCTACAGATAAATGATACCAGAACAAAGACCATTACAGATAAATGGTAGCAGAAACGAGTTTAGCTCTTTTAGTAACTCTCATAGATTTCAGTGGAGAGATATACATACAAATGTTAGATGGTTAATGGAGGCCAGAGGCAATGGGAATTTCTATCAATGTATGCTATATTGTACTTTAGACAAGAAAACAACATGGCAGTATCCACCAATGAGACTAGAAGGAGTTTGGATGACAGCTATAAGGATGACTATTATGGTAATTTATTGTACAACTGTTTAACATTATTAGAATGTACCGCCCCTTTAAATTTACTGCTGCATGAATCATCATGGCGTGTGCCGCAAGCATCAACCAATAGAATCGCAGGATTTGAATTCAAAGAAGGGAAGAAAACGTCAGTTGGTGCCAGTTTGCGATTTCTTCACTAGAGATAAGAGGTTCATCACTTCTTGTCAGAAGAGAGACGTTTTGGAGAGCGACCACGATGGGGATCTGCGCGCTGAGGAAACATCTACTAACAGCGATTCATCAGAGGTAAAAACCGTCATCTGATCAATGGCATTGCCGACTTATGTCATCCCACAAACTGACCATCAGGGATCTGTATCATAAGGAAACCAACATTTACTCGATTTTATTAATAAAGTATCCAAAATATGGAGAGACTGAGGTTATTGTGTATAAATATGGAGAAACCAGGGTGATAATATTGATTAATATGGAGAATCTATGATAAGTATGGATAAATAAGACCAAACTTGGGTGACTGGTTAAATATGGACCAAAAAGGTTGTCTATGGATAAATATGGTGGATCCTGGGTCTAAAATGATTTTTAGTAAATTAAAGACATATGGGGGTCATTTATCAAACTGGTGTAAAGTAGAACTGGCTTAGTTGCCCATAGCAACCAATCAGATTTCACTTTTCATTTTCTATAGGAGCTGTGAAAAATGAAAGCTGGAATCTGATTGGTTGCTATGGGCAACCAAGCCAGTTCTACTTTGCACCAGTTTGATAAATGACCCCATGATATATATGTGTGCGGTCATTATTACACGGTATAGAATATTTGTAGAGTTTACCTACAGGTAAGCCCATAGGGAGACATTTATGAATTCTGGTACGCCAGAAACTGCCATTAAATGTCACAAGCGCTTGAAGTTTTTGACAGAATTTAGCAACTTTTGCCTCCTGCACCGCCCTGCGCCACTTTCTACGGTGGGCTGGGATTACGGGTAAATTTACAGATTAGATCACTTTTCAGTCTCATTTATCTTCAGTGACAATCAGTAAAGTTGAAAAAATGTCACAACTCCACGGCAGACACACCCCAGGCCTACTGTAATAGACCATATCGCACCAAATTCCTTATAACTGTGCATCTTTTCATAAATCCCCCCATTGTATATCTCAGTGGTAATATGAAATATATTGTAATGGATCATTTACTATAGAGAGAGACAGGATATATAGGAAGACACATTGGGGAATGTATCAAGGGGAAGTCAGTTTTCTGCCATAGAAAAGTCCAGATCTCCACACCATGTACATTGTGTGTCTTATCTTATATCAATGTGTCCAGGGCCAGTCTTTAAGTTTGATTGGACCCTGGGCAAGAATTTACTTGGGCCCCCTGGATCCCGCCTTCACACACCCTAGCATGCAATCACGCCCTCCACCACAACACACACATAATTGGGATGCACATCTCACATGACACAGCTCTTTACCAGGCTGCAGGCCAGCAGACACATTATTATTGCCACGTGCGTCACATGCCACTACTGACTGTACAGTCGTTCACAGTTCAGACAGTTCCACTTCCTTCAGAAAAGCGAGCCTGACGTGCACTCCAGCGACTTACAGATAGAGGCAGTGGTGTTGCTATGGCTGGTGTCACCCTTTGCTCAGGGGGGGCCCTCATGGTGTGGACTGGACTGGTCATTTTTACTAAGGAATATAGCTTAACCGTTTATGTGCAAAAGAGAAAAAAAGAAGTCACTACGTCAGCTCCAATCAGATATCTGCACATAGACCAAGACTCTTGGTCTATGTGCAGATATCTGATTGGAGCTGACTTTTCTTTTTTTCTCTTTTGCACATAAATGGTTAAACTATATTCCTTAGTAAAAATGACCAGTCCAGTCCACACCATGAGGGCCCCCCTGAGCAAAGATTAGTAAATGTGGCCAGTGTTGGCCCCAGGCCAGTTCAGCAGCAGACAGAACCCAACCCCTTATGTCTCCCGTCTCTATAATAATCCCCCACTAATGGGGTTATATAAATTACTGGTCGATTATTAGACGACAGACGAGATTATTAGACGACAGCTGGTTATCGAATTAATAATTAACCACCCCAGATCCATTCATAAATTAGTGGGGGATTATAGAGACAGAAGGCCCCAGGAGACATAAGGGATTCTCTCTGTCTGTCTGCTGAACTGGCCTGGGGCCACCACCGGTCACATTTACTAATCTTTGCTCAGGGGGGCCCTCATGATGTGGTTTGGACTGGTCATTTTTATTAAGGAATATAGTTTAACCGAAAAAAAAGAGGTCACTAAGTCAGCTCCAATCAGATATCTGCACATAGACCAAGACTCTATGTGCAGATATCTGATTGGAGCTGACTTCTGGACCAGTCCAGTCCACACCATGAGGGCCCCCCTGAGCAAAGATTAGTAAATGTGGCCAGTGGTGGCCCCAGGCCAGTTCAGCAGCAGAAAGAACCCAACCCCTTATGTCTCCTGGGGCCTTCTGTCTCTATAATCCCCCACTAATTTATGAATGGATCTGGGGTGGTTAATTATTAATTCGATAACCAGCCTGATCGGTCTAAATTTCGAATGTAAAATTAAGTCAATATATATGCGTGCTTTTTGCTTTAAAGCCTTTACCTACTGAGTCCTCCCCTCCTGGCACGGCAGTGGCAGGTCTGGCTGTGTAAGGTAAGGTGAGTGAGTCACTGGTGCCTGGTCTGGTCATGTGAGGCCGTGACTCACCACCCAATTACTTTAGCTCTGGACCGGAGGCATGACTTAGTCCCTGCTGCTGGCTTCTCCGCTGTGGCGCCACTCTACTCACCAGGCTGCGGTGAGTCACATCACACACCCCCTTTTACCACGTGACGGTGGGCGCCGACGTGCTTGCTAACTAAGCAGCGCAGCGCAGTTGTAACTTGTTCTGAAGACTGTCTGCTGCGCTGCCGCTGCTGCATAGTGAATCGGAGTCGGGCCCCCAGGAGCAACTGGGCCCGGGGCAGCTGCCCCTTTTGCCCTGCGGCAAAGACGGCCCTGAATGTGTCCAGAGATGTTACTCAGCTGATCAGTAGGGCTGTAGGCTGTTGGTCCACTACTGATCAGATAGTCAGATATTGGTAGCCTAGTCTGAGGACAGGTCATCAATGTTATAATCCGGTAATACCCCTTTAAGCTTTTGGGACTAAGTGTGACTGTTATATTTAGGCATGGTGGACATTCTCTATAAGGAATTCATCAGAAAAAAAATCACACTCCAAATATATATATATTTATTTTTTTCCCTTTTCTTTAAGCTTCCCAAAAAGAACAGGAGAAGCAACCACAAGGAAGAGGAAGACAGAACTGTAAGTGGATCGGCCTTGATCAGCAGAAAAGAAGAGAAATTGAAAAAAAAATTTGCTCTGCCTCACCCAATTCACCTGAACTCTACATCAGAAAATGTGGAGCTGGCACATGGCACTCACTATGAAAAATTATATTTCTTAATGTCTAGCATGAATATATTATAAATCTGCCCTCTACATCTCTATGTCTCCTGCTTCCTTTCATATAGTGCATGATAAAACTGTCACTTGCAGCCACCACTAGGGGGAGCTCAGTGAATAGAAATGTATAACGTTATGTGCACTGAGGTCCCTCTAGTGCTGTCATACTATTATGTCGTGACGCTAGAGGTCAGCACCAGACACCCTCACCATGCCTCCATAACAGTGCCATGGTCTGCCTCCATGGTGAAGCATGTGATACTGGTATAAACTAGACACACACCAAGGAACAGCATAGGCCCACAGACATCTGACATCACAACTCCTAGAAACTCAGAACTAGTGCATAATGCAGCCATGTGCATGAGGGCTCATAATGTAATATGGACTGTATTTCTTCTATCACAGTTCACCAGAAGAATCCAGGAAGAGGAAGAAGATGGACGATGACATCCCGCAGCCAGAAGAACGGGCTGCTTTCTTCACACTCCTTGGTAGGATTAAGCCAGACATAGCGGGACACATTTACTAAAGATTAACGTTGGGACGTAAGAGGTGGAGGACGATGGGAGTAAGAGATGGCAAATTTACTCAGAGGCACAGGCCCCTGGATAAGCTGTCACATCTTGTGCTGTCCACAAACTGAAGTCTACAGCCTGGATTAGATTTCAGCTTTACTACTGCCATATAGCTTCTGTAAATGTGCCCCAGCCTTCGTCAGGATGCAGGACCTGTCCCTCCCCTGCTCTACTGCTTATTGCAATAAGATGTCTCACTGAGGTGTAACAGCGTGTTTCTCTATGGTATATGAATGTAATCTTGTGATTTGAGAAAAGTATCACTTACGTAATAATATTATCCCATTTCTATTATAGAAGACGAGCACATCCAGTACTTTCTAGCCAGGGACAGCTGCCTTAAGATCTCGGACAAGGTATTATTAAACCGAGGGACAGAAAATCTTCCAGATTTCAGAAGACAGACTCGAGATATACTGCACTTCATGGCCTAGTGGTATAAAGCCCCTTTCAGTAGAGCGAGGGTCACGCTGCAGACTCGCAGCACAGCACCCGTCCTGAACTCCCAGGGTCGTATAGCATTCTATTGATTTATGATGCAATGTAACTCTTACGGTTCTGGAATGTATTAAATAACACTGACATAATGCTGTCAGTGTTATCCTATACATTCCAGACCTCTAAGGGCTACATAGCATCATAAATCAATATACTGCTATGTGACCCCCGCAGTGCTGGAAGTTCAGGACGGGAGTTGCGCTGCGAGTCCACAGTGTGACACTCGCTCATCTGAAAGGGGCCTAATAGTCATTAACAGATGCTGCACCATGAGCTTCTAACCCCTTGTATGATACAGTAGGATTTCTGGACAGGAATATACTGAACTCTGATATATGTACTGTATAATAGAATGTATTTACATAGGAAATCTACTACCAGCCTCTAACTCTGCTTCCCATCCCTCTAGTATCTCCTGGCCATGGTCCTCACGTACTTTAGAAGAGCAAACCTGCGTACTGAGGAATACAGGACTTACTTCTTCCCAAGTCTGTGAGTTTCTTTTATCCTGTACCAATATGTTTTAATATATTTAATGTGAGACTGGCACTCAAATATGTGGGTCACACAGAACGTAGCAATTTATTGCAGCAAAATTAATATAAATTAAACACACGTGTAAAAATAAAATACAATAATAAAAATACAATAGTAAAAATACAATTAAATCATGTGCAAAATCGCAGATGGTGTGCACACTGGTGCAACCTGCACGTGGTGTATAGATATCTATTCCTTCAACTAATTAGCTTGTAAAAGCACAATAAGTTCACGAAGCATGTGTCCAGGTATAAGGCTGAAGGAGTTGAGATAATGGATGTCCGTTTTATACGATAACTCTGCGTACCTTAGATGGTATTCCCTGTATAAGGGATGACGTGGCCGAGCAATATAATCAGATGCAGGACCTTGGTCTGCCGGTTTATTATAATTGTGGCTCCACTGAGGAAGGGGAGAGAGGTCCCTGAAACGCGTCTGGCAGAGTTCACCCCCATACAGATAGATCCGGACCTAGTGCACAGGATTAAAGGACTATTTTACCTACGGAGCGCTCCATACAAAGCTTTGAAATATCATCGGCACGAAAGACCGGACTGAATAGTAAGCCCCGCGAGACAAACATCACGTGACGCGGAAGTCTCGGTCGAGGACGCCAAGCAGGAGGAGAAGACGCCGGCATCGAGTGGTGAGTGGAAACTTCAGTGGCGTCCCCGATATTACAGGGGGAAATCACTATTATACGCCCTACCACCAAACCACACACAACAATTATAATAAACCGGCAGACCAAGGTCCTGCATCTGATTATATTGCTCGGCCACGTCATCCATTATACAGGGAATACCATCTAAGGTACGCAGAGTTATCATATAAAACGGACATCCATTATCTCAACTCCTTCAGCCTTATACCTGGACACATGCTTCGTGAACTTATTGTGCTTTTACAAGCTAATTAGTTGAAGGAATAGATATCTATACACCACGTGCAGGTTGCACCAGTGTGCACACCATCTGCGATTTTGCACATGATTTAATTGTATTTTTACTATTGTATTTTTATTATTGTATTTTATTTTTACATGTGTTTTTAATTTATATTAATATTGCTGCAATAAATTGCTACGTTCTGTGTGACCCACATATTTGAGTGCCAGTCTCACACTTTTTCAATTTTAAAATCCCTTACACTGATTGGGTGATCAGTTTTTGACTAGAGCACCAGTTCCATACCATAAAGAAGGTGAGCTATCCACTTCAGTGTTATTAATATATTTAATTTTTGATAAAAACACAATAAATTATAATTTTTGTAATATTACCACAAGTGATATCAGTATGTATTCGTACTCCCAGATTTTTGGCCAACCAGTTTGAAGAGGAAGAGTTCTTTAGACGTGAGATCTACCCCTGGGCCCTCGGATTGATGTGGATGATCCAAAAGAAGCAGCTTCATCATCTACGCGATCAGATGTTCATCCGGATGGGATTCAGAGCTTGGGTGGAACGGGAAACCTGTGATCTGGTTAGTTACATAAAAGCTGTAAATTGTGATTAAAAGTTAGTGGTGATTATAATAATTTAAATGATGTATAATTCTAGATCATGGCACAAGACCCTGACCATTGCGCATGGAAGAGAGAGAGGAAAGTCCATCACAGCTGGGCTATACGCCAATGCAGGAGGGATGATGCAGACTTCACCATCACAGGTACATGGATCACCCCTGCACCCTGCTCTCTGTGTAACACCATTCTCCATCCATGCCAGGAGGAATAGAACATCCATTGCCAGGCAGATACATAGGAGGAACACAGAACAGCGGACTCACAAACATCTCTGGTAAGTGTTACGTTGGTGTGGCAAAGGGGCTTCAAGTAAGATTCATTGTCTAATTCTTAGATGCCAAACCTATCCCTAAGTGATGATTTAGTCTGTATAGATTTGCTTGATGACACTGGTACAGTTTGCTTCTTTCCATAATAAAATGTTTATAATGTTTTGTACTATGATTTCCATGTATTCCTTAGATGCCAGGATGGGAAACATGGCCACTGGACCTCCAAGGAGAAGAATCAAGACAGGACAGATGAAGACCTGGATAAAATATATACTTTATGTCTTACCGACTCCTAGAACATCTCAGGTAAACAACACAAGACAAGCAATAAGACAACATTGCAAAGACCAAAACAAATATTTTATTCACAGAGATAAGACATGGCAGGAAACTGGACCAGCAAGTAAGGGACCAGTGGCAGGTAATACCACTGTACCAAGTGCACCGGTTTGACTTCGGGTCAAACCCAGAGGACGGAAACTTAGTGAGCCCCGTTCTTCACAGAGCCGCTGATGGTGGGGATGAACTTAGACGAGAGCTCACTGGTCGCACCACCAGGATGGTCCTGATGCACTTGGCTACTTACCTGCAGAGACAAACGTTAGTGCAAGCACCAGCGGTCCAGACAGACACGGGACGAACTGGAAAGCAGGCACACAAACAGTAACCTGAACAAACTCAGGACACTGTTCAGACTGGACAAAATGGGAACCAAAAAACAAGAGAGATGCCTGGACCCCATGCGGAATGGATGCATGGCGGTCACAGACAGAGCTGCAAGACATGAGACAAACAGATGCCTAGACCCTATTAAGAACAGATGCAAGGGTCACAGGCAGAGTTGCCCAGACAAGCAGATGCCTGGATCCCATGTGGAACGGCTGCATGGTGGTCATAGGCAGAGCTGCACAAATAGGAAGATAAGCACATACCTGGATCTCATGCGGAACAGATCCCTGGCAATCATAGGTAGAGCTCCCCAGACACATAGAGAAGCAGATGCCTGGACCCCATGCGGAATGACACATGGCAGTCACAGACAGACCTGCTCAAACAGGCTGATGTCTGGACCTTCATGCAAAACAACACATGGTGGTCACAGAGAGAGATGCAAAAGCTGGCAGACAGGCAGATGCCTGGACCCCATGCGGATGCATGGCGATCACAGGCAGAGCTGCCTAGACAGGCAGACAAGCAGCTGAACGGATGCATGGCGATCACAGGCAGAGCTGCCTAGACAGTCAGACAAGCAGCTGAACGGCTGCATGGTGGTCAGAGGCAGAGATGCTTAGACAGGCAGACAAGCAGATGCCTAGATCCCATGTGGAACAGATGCATGGTGGTAACAGGCAGAGCTGCTAGACATGAAAGAAACCGATGGCTGGACCCCGTGCGGAACTGATGTGTGGGTCATAGGCAGACAAGCAGATGCCTGGTTCCCATGTAGAAAGGCTGCATGGTGGTAACAGGTAGAGCTACACAAACAGGCAGAGAAGCAGATGCCTCGATCCTATGTGAAACGACACATGGCGGTCACAGACAAAGCTGCAAAAAATAGTACACAGGCAGATGCCTGGACCCCATGCAGAATGAATGCATGGCGATCACAGGCAGTGCTGCTTAGACAGGCAGACAAACAGATGCCGAGATCACATGTGTAACAGAAGCGTGGTTGTCACAGGCAGAGCTTCACAAACCGGCAGATAAGCAGATGCCTGGACACCATGCAGAATGGATGCATGGCGGTCACAGACAGAGCTGCTAGACATGAGACAAATAGATACCTTGACCCTATGTGGAACGGTTGCATGGCGGTCATAAGCAGAGCTGCACAGACAGATAGACAAACAGATGCCTGGATCCCATGTGGAATGACACATGGTGGCCACAGACAGAGGTGCACAGACAGGCAGATGACTGGACCCCATGCGGAACGGATGCATGGCGGTCACAGGCAGAGTTGCCAAGACAAGCAGATGCATAGATCCCATGTGGAACAGAAGCATGGTGGTCAAAGGCAGTGCTTCACAAAATAGGCAGATAAGCAGATGCCTGGACCCCATGCAGAATGGATGCATGGTGGCCACAGACAGAGCTGCTAGACATGACACAAACAGATGCCTGGTTCCCATGTGGAACAGATACATGGCAGTCACAGACAGAGCTGCCGCAAAAGGGGCAGACAAGCAGATCCTTGGACCCCATGCAGAACGAATGCATGGCAGTCACAGGCAGAGCTGCCCAAACAGGCCACAGAAATGGACAAGGTGACATTGATGACTCACTAGGTGACCACACAGACAGGGCAGCTGGAATATCCCAGGTCAGGCGCATAGATCCTGCACCCAGCAAAGCTGGAGACAGTGACCTCAAGGCTCACAGCTAACAGGATTATAAGGCTGGTAAATGAGATCATCTGACCACCTAGTAACCATACCCAGACCAGACCAGACCATTAACCCCACAAGAACCAAACAGGGAGGTGAGCATTCATCAACAGAGAACAGTACACATACAAGCTGCCATAACTACACGTCGCCCCTGGCAACCAAAAGCACATAATGCACACACCTGATGATCACTGTGCTCAATCACAACACACATATACCGTCAATACTCAGTGTTACTACACACCCAATCACAACACAGTAACAACACACAAAATAATTTTTGACACATGATCACTACACCTCACAGTCACCATATACACAATCACCACACACATACAATTATTACACTCACACTAAGGGCTCGTTCACACGAGCCCTAACACATATGTTACAGTGGTAACCTCCCTTAGTATGCCCGGAGGAAGGGCAGTACAGCAGCCATGGCTTCCCACAGGTTTCCTCCACAGGGGGTTTTGCCTGTCCTGAGTGTTGCCTGTACACTCTTCGTGAGTAATGGGAGTAGACCACCACTTATAAAATATACACATATGTATAATAAACTTCATATTTTTAACACTCTTTATTGTGTCATTTCTTCTATTTTTTTGTGTGAAAGAAAGATGTGATTGATGTAGGATTTGCCTTTTGACATAATGTATTAAGACATACTGATCTTCTGGATATGGTAACCCTGTTTATCTGTTATTGATGGGGACAAATACTTGCAAATACTTCAGCACCGCAGCATGAAAAATAGGTAATTTATACTGTTCATTGAAATAAATGAGCATTTACTTCAATAGTCACCTTGATTCTCCACTGAGACCCCTTAGCAATGAACCATGTGAATTAAGGTTCTTGGCTGATAGACAAAGCTGGAGAATATAAAAGGCAAAATGTGCAATTGTCCGAGAGCCTCCACCATCTAGGGGTCTCTACCACCCATTTCCCTGATGTGGTTTCCAGACTCTATGAGCTGCAAAACATAGAAACCAGAACATGATTCTCTATGTTTAGAGCTCCAGAGCCTCATCACTACTAAGTAGAAATATCCATTCAGATTTATTGCTATAGGAAGAGGAGGGAAAGTGGCTGCAGAACATCTCATGTAGTAAATAAAACATGCAGACATCAGAGGACACTTGTGCTGCCCCTATACAGATTAGGTTATCGGCAGATGCTGTTGATGTTGGTGGGATCTTCCAGAAATGATCCAATGTGTATTTGGAGCTCAAAGAGGTTCTCCGGGCTACAGATATTAATTACCTATTTGGAGAACTTCTTTCATTTATCCACACATTACATGAACCTGTTACTGGGGAGGGGGTGTATATAATATTTTTAGTCCTGGTCAGATAACCCATCTCATGGCAGTATGGCCGGAAACAGATATATTTTTTTTTCTATTCGTATCTCTTATACAGCATGAGTGAAAAAAACAATTTGTGTATTTTACAGATCCAGTTTAACCCATTAATTGGAGGTTTTTAATCCATTAACACCCAGAGCGTTTTCTTGTATGTGACCAGACACTTTTTAGCGTTTTTGTACATTTTGTGGTCATTCAGTAGCCACGACTTTCTTCATTTCTTGGGTTATCAAAATAATTTGTGGGCCTTGTATCTAATGGACACGTGTTTGCTACTTTCTCTACTGCGGTGTAATTTCTACCTTTATTGTCCATATAGCGCTCGCTGAACAAAAGAGAAGACAAAAAGGGTTAGAAACAACTTCTACCGCGTCCTCAGGGTCCATGGCTGTCTATGAGTGTCCCCTGACATGCTCCTTCTAGATTGTAGAAGCTTTGTTCATACATTTACAATGGTGTGGGATTAAAGCCCAAGGCCAAGTGACGCAGAGAGAAGGCATTTGGTTCTTATTGGGTTAAATCCAGTGTCGCTAGTAGTGATGAGAGGCAGGGGCTATATTCAAATTCGTGATATTTCACAAATATTTTGTAGAATATTCATCATATATTCGAGAATTTGAGATAATTTTATTGAATGCGAAAAATCGGCAATGTAAAAATCGCGTAATGTGAATTTGTAATGTGAAATACAGGCGTGGGTCACTTTTGCTACATTTTTCAAGCTGCTAGAAGTTTCATGAGTTTCTCCTGAGACTGGAGAAAATGGTTGGCACGGCAGAACATTACAATAGCGTTATATGCAGATAGAGTCAAGTGCTCCAATATATTCGCGATTGTGCTAATCGGCAGTGATTAGGATATTAGCAACTTCAGATTTTAGCAGGTCTGACTACAGATTACTGATTGGTGCACTAAGTATTGTTGTGAACTTGACATTGCTTCCTTCTCATTGCCCCACAAGCAAGAAACAGAGGAATCATGTTTTTAGATGGAAATAAATGCTGAATATTCGATATAACGAATATATAGCACTATATTCTAAATATTTGCGATAAAAATGTGCTATTCGAATATTCGCGCTCAAGACTAATCGCTAGCACAAAGAGTTAGTCCAAGTAAATAAATACAAGAGAGTTTACAGGAATCTCTTGCCAGCACAGTACATTGTCTCTCGTAAAGGACGGCCACCTATCAACTGCTGAAGAGTACAGGCAACTACCATCCTTAGGCCTCTTGCACACGAACGTTGTGTGCCCATGGCCGTATTGCGGCCCGCTTACAGCTGGTCCGCAATACACGGCACCGGCCCGTGTGCACTCCGCATCACGGACGCAGCATCAAGCACGGATCGGAATCCCATGGAAGCACTACGGAGTGCTTCTGTGGTGTTTCTGTCCGCACCTCCGTACCGCAAAAAAATAGAACTTTTTCTACTTTTTTTGTGGTGCAGACGGATCACAGACCCATTCAAGTTGAATGGGTCTCGATCCTTCCTGGCCGCCGCACATACTTTGCCTATGCATTGGGAGCCGCAAATTGCGGTCCCCCATGCAGAGAACGGATACACAACGTTCGTGTGCTAGAGACCTAAGGGTGAATTACACACGGCAAATTTGTTGCACACATTTCTGTGACCTCTCAATTCATCTGAATGGCGGTTGTTGAAATCCATCCCATTCAGATCAATCACAGAAATGTATTCAACATATCTGGCAGTGAGCACGCCCTAAATGCTGTCTGAAAAGTGATGGAGCGCATCCCTGTGGAGGCAATGACTCCTCCAGTAGAAGTCCTGATTCGGACAAGGCTCCCTCTCAGATGGTGCTGCCTAGGAAGAGCTCATTCTTAGAATTTTTTTAGAGGTGATGACTTATCCATTCACTAGAGATATTACAGTTATATGATAGAAAGGGACGAAACAAGTGTAACTTCTGTACAATAAGAGAATTTGCAGGCGAATGAGCTCATTCTCAGATTTTTTAGGGAGAATCTTGTGCCTATTTATAAAGTCAATAGAAGCTTTTTCTCTTGTAACGTAACATAATAAACCAGACAGAAGAGGTCAGCAATAGTTTTCTTTGTTGTTCTGTATCATCACGGCAGAAACAGCGACTGGTCAGATCTGTGATTCCTTTGTTGGTCTATAGTCCTCGTCCTTGTGGATGTCTGTACCTCTATGAACTGGTGATACCCACATTACACAAATGTCTGCAACTGGAAGAGCAATGGAAACCCTAGAAACGGGAGGGTGGCAGGAGCATAATGACAATAGACCCTACAGGGAGCTGATGCATAGTGGGTCGCTCTCCTCATTTATTTCCTGTTATAAATACTATAGCACCTATATAACACAACTGGGTAAACTAACATCAGATCTAAAAATAAAGATAACCCTGTAAAATGCAAACAGTGCCTCAAATATGGAAAGTATACAAAGCTTACTAAATAATAGCATAAAAACAGATATAAAATATAGCAGCAAATCACACACGTGGGAAAAGTGAGAGGTACACACTCAGGCCCCTTTCACACGAGCGAATTTTCAGCGCAGGTGCAATGCGTGATGCGAACGAATAGCACCATTCATTTCAATGGGTCTGTGTACATGAGCGTTTTCTTTTCTGCGTTGCGTAAAAAACGCAGCATGTTCTATATTCTGCATTTTTCACGCAGTCCTGGCCCCATAGAAGGGAATGAGGCTTCCGTGAAAAACGCATTGTATCCGCAAGCAAGTGCTTATTTCACTGATGGTTGCTAAGAGATGTTGCTTGTAAACGTTCCGTTTTTTATCACGCGCGTGAAAAACGCATAAAAACGCATTGCACTCTCGCAGAAAAAACTTAACAACTGAACGCAATCGCAGACAAAACTGACTGAACTTGCTTGCAAAATGGTGTGAGTTTCACTGAACACATCCGCAGCTAATCCGTCACGCTCGTGTGAAAGAGGCCTCAAATGGCTATGCTTCAGTCATAAATGCATAAAGTGTAGTATAAGGGCTTGTTCACACGACAAATAGCGGATCAGCAAAACACGGATGCCGCCCGTGTGCTTTCAGCAATTTGCGGAACGGACAGCCATTTATAGAAATGCCTATTCTTGTCCGCAAAACGCGTTGCGGGGCCACGGAACGGAGCAACGGAGTGCTGTCCACATCTTTTGAGACCCCATTGAAGTGAATGGGTCCACACCCGAACGCAACCGTTTTTTTCGTTGTTGTTTATCTGTTTTTTTTTGTTTTTTTTTGATAAGGAAAGATCAAAGTCTGATCTTCACAACAACATGGCATGAACAAAAGAGATTTCTGAGGACCTCAGAATGAGAGGCTGGAAATAAAGATCAGCCTGGAAAAGGTTATAAAACCATCTCTAAAGAGTTTGAACTCCACCAATCCCCAGTCAGACAGATTGTGTACAAAAGGAGGAAATTCAAGACCATTATTACCCCCTCCATCCTCCAGGAATAGTCAACCAACAAATATCACGCCAAAAGCAAGGTGTGTAATAGTCTGAGACAGGGGCTGATACAGACAGCAGAGGGCCCCTGTGCAAAGAATGAGCCCCCACCCTCCCTTATTGCTTTGTGGCAATGGGCAGGGGCGCACCTAGCCTTTCTGCTGCCGGAGGCAACACATTTTATTGGCACCCACATCATGCCAAATTCTCAACCTAACCCCCTCCGGTTAAATACATACTTAGAAACCATTACATACAGCGCTATAAACATACAGGAGAATACAGCGCAAATACCTATTATATCCAGTCTACTCTGATGTAGATATTCTCTTTCCTCATCTTCACCATTCAGACCAAACCGCCATGATGACTTCTTTCAGCCATCTCTTGTGTCTACAGAGTTTAACAAAAAGATTGCAGTATGCCAGACCAAACAGGGGAATTATACGTGTGAGCAATAGGTGGGCCGAGGTAAATACAGTTCTGGTTACTCAGCGGTCACGTCGTCCCTGGGCAGGTTCGCATAAGTGAAGAGGAGAACGGCACAAGGATTCTCTGGGGCACACTCTGGTGTAAGGGACACAGGCCAGATGGTGATTCGAGGTGCCATTGATGGTCTGTATTAATGTGCCCATGGCAAGGTCTCTTGTAGTCGTGACACCAGTACCTTTTGTGGTGGTACAACCATTTACTGTAGTGTTAATTTTGGAACTGAAGACGGAGACGAGGATGGTGTAATTCAACTGATAACTTTTACTGAACATTGCTCCTGGTAACGGTAATATCCAATACATCCAGACATAAAATACAGTCTCTTTAAGATGGACAGAGGTAAAGCTGCATGAGGTCCACCGCTTACAGGTGTGATGTCTCTCTCTCAGGCTATTAATGATATTAGTTTTATGCTTACTGGTAGAGGACTTCTAGGCTGGACATTGTTATCCCAGTGTAGGTTAGTGAGTCTGCCGGAGGTCAGTAAATCCTTCACTTTTGACTCCAAAGGTCCTAAGGCGCTTATAGTGATGGCTGTAACCCTTTGAGTGTATGTTTCTCTAGTGCTTTCTGAATTAATATACTTCTGAGTATGTGGACCAATTCAGCTCTGGGCTGAAGCCTGGCTAAGAGCTAAAGACTGCAGACTCAGACTGAATTGGAATCCACTGGCTAGGCCTGAGCTGAGCTATATACAGTTGCAAGAAAAAGTATGTGAACCCTTTGGAATAATATGGATTTCTGCACAAATTGGTCATAAAATGTGATCTGATCTTCATCCAAGTCACAACAATAGACAATCACAGTCTGCTTAAACTAATAACACACAAAGAATTAAATGTTACCATGTTTTTATTAAACACACCATGTAAACATTCACAGTGCAGGTGGAAAAAGTATGCGAACCCTTGGATTTAATAACTGGTTGACCCTCCTTTGGCAGCAATAACTTCAACCAAACGTTTTCTGTAGTTGCAGATCAGACGTGCACAACGGTCAGGAGTAATTCTTGACCATTCCTCTTTACAGAACTGTTTCAGTTCAGCAATATTCTTGGGATGTCTGGTGTGAATCGCTTTCTTGAGGTCATGCCACAGCATTTTAATCGGGTTGAGGTCAGGACTCTGACTGGGCCACTCCAGAAGGCGTATTTTCTTCTGTTTAAGCCATTCTGTTATTGATTTACTTCTATGCTTTGGGTCATTGTCCTGTTGCAACACCCATTTTCTGTTGAGCTTCATCTGGTTGACAGATGGCCTTAAGTTCTCCTGCAAAATGTCTTGATAAACTTGGGAATTCCTTTTTCCTTCGATGATAGCAATCCGTCCAGGCCCTGATACAGTAAAACAGCCCCAAACCATGATGCCCCCACCACCATATGTCACAGTTGGGATGAGGTTTTGATGTTGGTGTGCTTTGCCTCTTTTTCTCCACACATAGTGTTGTGTATTTCTTCCAAACAACTCAACTTTGGTTTCAACTGTCCACAGAATATTTTGCCAGTACTGCTGTGGAAAATCCAGGTGCTCTTGTGCAAACTGTAAATGTGCAGAAAAGTTTTTTTTTTGGACAGCAGTGGCTTCCTCTGTGGTATCCTCCTATGAAATCCATTCTTGTTTGGTGTTTTATGTATCGTAGATTTGCTAACGGGGATGTTAGCATATGCCAGAGACTTTTGTAAGTCTTTAGCTGACACTCTAGGATTCTTCGTCACCTTATTGAGCTGTCTGCGCTGTGCTCTTGCAGTCATCTTTACAGGATGGCCACTCCTAGGGAGAGTAGCAGCAGTGCTGAACTTTCTCCATTTCTAAACAATTTGTCTTACCATGGACTGATGAACAGCAAGGCTTTTGGAGATACTATTATAACCCTTTCCAACTTTATGCAAGTCAACATTTCTTAATCGTAGGTCTACTGAGAGGTCTTTTGTGCAAGGCATCATTCACATCAGGCAATGCTTCTTGTGAAAAGCAAACTCAGAACTGGTGTGTGTTTTTTATAAGGCAGGGCAGCTGTAACCAACACCTCCAATCTCATCTCATTGATTGGACTCCAGTTGGCTGACACCTCATTCCAATTAGCTCTTGGAGATGTCATTAGTCTAGGGGTTCACATACTTTTTCCACCTGCACTGTGAATGTTTACATGGTGTGTTCAATAAAAACATGGTAACATTTAATTCTTTGTGTGTTATTAGTTTAAGCAGACTGTGATTGTCTATTGTTGTGACTAAATGAAGATCAGATCACATTTCATGACCAATTTGTGCAGAAATCCATATCATTCTAAAGGGTTCACATACTTTTTCACACCTGTAGGTAGGGATTATGCATAAAGATGCACTGCAGCATAAAACAGGTTATATAACGCATACAAAGCATAACACTACCACTTTGCAGTACCCACATGGGTAGTGGGACACTGCAAGATGCTAAATAAATAAAATAACAAAACAAATTAACAAAATAAAAATAACTGTGCCCAGGAAATAGTATTTCTTGCTCTAATAGTGTATTCATAATGTCCCCCAAAAATAATTGCACTAAGCTGACAGTGTGCCAGGGTGCCCCCCACAGTAATAGTGCTCCGGAAAGTCCCACCAATAAAAATAATTATCTGCTAGAGTGCGCTCAATGCTAACAGTGCCCCAAAAGTAATAATGCCCCCATAGTGCCCAAACTAGTATTCACGTTCCCAGTAGTCCCCCAGTGGTATTAATTCTCCTTACACTGAATGGCAGTAGAAAAATGCCCCCTTTACAATGTGCTCTAGTACAAAAATACCCCCTATAATTTGTGACAATACAAAAATTACCTCCCTTCCTTTTAGATCAGACCCCTATATCAGACCTTAAATCAGATCCTTAAATTAAACCTCCAGATCCGATCCACAATTTAAACCGCCATAGCAGATCCGCAATTCAAACCACCATATCAGATCAGCAATTCAAACTGCCATATCAGATCCTCAGGCCCCGATATCAGATTCTTAAGCCCCAAGATCAGATGCTGCGGCCCTCTTATCGATGCTCAGACCTCCATATCAGATGCTCAGACCCCCCATATCAGATGCTCAGGCCTCCCCATATCAGATTCTCTTTCAAGCCCCTATATGATAAGCTAAGGTCTCTATATGCTCAGACAGGACCCCATATGCTCAGACAGACCCCCATATGAGATGCTCAGACCCTCACCATGTCATATGCTCATTTAGACCTCCATGAGGAGCTCAGACAGACCCCCAGAAAAGTTGCTCAGACAGGTCCCCATATCAGTTGTTCTGAGAGGCCCCCATATCAGTTGTTCAGACAGGACCCCATATAAGTTGCTCAGACCCCCCATATCACTTGCTCAGAAACCCCCCCATATCAATTGCTCAGACCCCCCATATCAATTGCTCAGACCCCCATATCAGTTGCTCAGACCCCCCCATATCAGTTGCTCAGACCCCCCATATCAGTTGCTAAGACCCCCCATATCAGTTGCTAAGACCCCCCCATATCAGTTGCTCAGACCCTTATATATCAGTTGCTCAGACCTCTCATATCAGTTGCTCAGACACTTCCCCCCATATTAGTTGCTCAAAACCCTCCATATCAGTTGCTCTGACCCCCCCCTTATCAGTTGCTCAGACCCCCCCCCCCCCCATATGAGTTGCTCAGACCAAGGGGCGTAGTGTGGGGGGGGGGGGGCAGTTGCCCCGGGCGCCAAATTGCAGGGGGCGCCAGGCAGCAGATATTGGGACATGGAAGCCTATGGCACCCGTTCCCTCCGTTCTGCCTCATAGGCTTCAGACCACCATGGCTAAAGCCTATGAGGCAGTATAGGGGCGCAGGAGATTGTGTTTACCTCACTGTGACCTCCTGCACTGAGTCCCGCGAGATGATGTGATGACGCGGCGCAGGAGGCCACAGTGATGTGTTTGTGACGCACAAACTCAGGCCAGAAGCAATGATGGAGTGAGGAAGAGAGGTGAGTATTTTTCTTTTATGTAAGTACGCTAAGGCAGGCAGCAATCGTGGCACTATGGAGGAGGGGGGCATTAGCAATACCACAAAAGAGGAAGCATACCAAGGAGGCAATTATGTAGAAAAAATGTGGGCCATTGTATATGACAATGCTAATAAAGAGGGGACCATTATAATAATATTAATACAGAGGGGGCCATTATAATAATAATAATAATAATAGTAATACAGAGGGGGCCATAATAATAATAGGGGGGCATTGTTACTGCTGGGGGCACTATAGGAGGCCTTATTACTACTAGGGGCCTATGGGGGCATTTTTATTTAGCACATATTAATGTGGATGCTATTGGAGGTACTGTGGGGCAGTGTTCCTCAACTCCAGTTTTCAGGGCTCTCCTGCCGGTCATGATGTAAGAATATCCCACAGGATGAATACCTGCGGTAAGTACTGATGCATTGATACTAATTATATCACCTGCTCAATACTAAGGAAATTCTGAACACATGACCGGCAGGTGGATTCTGAGGACTGGAGGTGAGAAACACTGGTGTAGGGAACGCTAATACCATCGAGGACAGTTTGGGAGCATGATATTATGGGGAACTATCTGTCTGGCTCTACCACAGTATTGGGGGGCAGCAGGATGACAGTGTTGAGGCATCAGGAGGAGGAGGACGATGGTAAAATGAGGAATCCAGTCCGGTGTTTGACCCCACCTGGCTGCAAATCAGCCCAGCAGCACACACTGGGAGGAAAATACCTGTCCTCCCAGACCATACCGTTCACTGTGTCACAGTATATATATTTATAACCATTTATCTATAAATATATATAGATATAGCGTAACAGACTGTATTTGTATTGTGTAATAAATATTTATTTATTCACAACATACAGTGTATACCCCTTCATTGTAGTAAGTCGCACGTAGTTTAGTTCAGTGTAGAGTAAGGCAATAGAGGAAGTCTAATTTATAGCATAAATAGGCGAAATCATCAACAGACGACTCCCGCCTATTTATGAATATTATTGAGATTACCCAAAATATCAATAATTAATATTTCCTTTAACACACAGTATAGGCAGTAACCTGCTAGGGATGAGCGAACCCGAACTGTATAGTTCGGGTTCGTACCGAATTTTTGGTTGTCCGTGACACGGACCCGAACCCGGACATTTTCGTAAAGGTCTGGGTTCGGGTTCGGTGTTCGTCGCTTTCTTGGCGCTTTTTGAAAGGCTGCAAAGCAGCCAATCAACAAGCGTCATACTACTTGCCCCAAGAGGCCATCACAGCCATGCCTACTATTGGCATGGCTGTGATTGGCCAGAGCACCATGTGACCCAGCCTCTATTTAAGCTGGAGTCACGTAGCGCCGCACGTCACTCTGCTCTGATCAGCATAGGGAGAGGTTGCAGCCGCGACGTTAGGGCGAGATTAGGCTGATTAACTCCTCCAAAAGACTTTATTCAGAGATCGATCTGCAGCTGTGGATGATTGAACTGCTGCTATTGAATTGCTCACTGTTTTTAGGCTGCCCAGAGCGTTTTTCAGTCACTTTTTTCTGGGGTGATCGGCGGCCATTTTGTGTCTTGTGGTGCGCCAGCACAAGCTGCCACCAAGTGCATTTAACCCTCAATGGTGTGGTTGTTTTTTGGCTAAAGCCTACATCAGGGTCAAGCTGTCACACCAAGTGCATTTAACCAGCAATAGTCTGGTTATTTTTTGGCCATATACTACATCGGGGGCAAGCTGAGCCTGTCACCAAGTGCATTTAACCCTCAATGGTGTGGCTGTTTTTTGGCTAAATCCTACATCAGGGTCAAGCTGTCACACCAAGTGCATTTAACCAGCAATAGTCTGGTTATTTTTTGGCCATATACTACATCAGGGGCAAGCTGTCACCAAGTGCATTTAACCCTCAATGGTGTGGTTGTTTTTTGGCTAAATCCTACATCAGGGTCAAGCTGTCACACCAAGTGCATTTAACCATCAATAGTCTGGTTATTTTTTGGCCATATACTACATCAGGGGCAAGCTGAGCCTGTCACCAAGTGCATTTAACCCTCAATAGTGTGGTTGGTCAAGCTGTCACACCAAGTGCATTTAACTATCAATAGTGTGGTTATTTTTTGGCCATATCCCAGTCTAATTCTGTCAGTAAACGTATACCTGTCACCCAGCGCCTAAATACTAGGCCTCAAATTTATATCCAGCTAAATCTGTCATTACTGGTGTGGCTGGTCAAGTTATTTAGTGTCCGTCAAAGCACATTTTTTGTTCAGGGTTGAAATACAATTCCCAATTTAGCAATTTCTTAATTTAGTGGTTTCTGCTGTATCTGAGCTATTTTAAATCTATCCCTAAAAGGGTATATCAGATTCAAGGTGCACATAGGGTCATTCTGAATAACTTCACACACACGCTACTGTGCATTTCCAAGTCTAATTCTGTCAGTAAACCTATACCTGTCACCCAGCGCCTAAATAATAGGCCTCAAATTTATAGTCAGCTAAATCTGTGGTTACTGCTGTGCCTGTATTAGTGTAATACGGTACCTAAATAGATAGCCAGATAGTGTTAGTTGTCTTTAAAAAAAAGGCCTGAATTTGAATTCAATACATTGGGTCAAATAATATTTTTGTTGTTGTGGTGAACGATAACAATGAGGAAAACATCTAGTAAAGGACGCGGACATGGTCGTGGTGGTGTTAGTGGACCCTCTGGTGCTGGGAGAGGACGTGGCCGTTCTGCCACAGCCACACGTCCTAGTGTACCAACTACTTCAGGTCCCAGGTCGCCATAATTTACAGCGATATTTGGTGGGGCCCAATGCCGTTCTAAGGATGGTAAGGCCTGAGCAGGTACAGGCATTAGTCAATTGGGTGGCCGACAGTGGATCCAGCACGTTCACATTATCTCCCACCCAGTCTTCTGCAGAAAGCGCACAGATGGCGCCTGAAAACCAAGCCCATCAGTCTGTCACATCACCCCCATGCATACCAGGGAAACTGTCTGAGCCTCAAGTTATGCAGCAGTCTCTTATGCTGTTTGAAGACTCCGCTGGCAGGGTTTCCCAAGTGCATCCACCCAGCCCTTCACCAGCGGTGGAAGACATAGAATGCACTGACGCACAACCACTTATGTTTCCTGATGATGAGGACATGGGAATACCACCTCAGCATGTCTCTGATGATGACGAAACACAGGTGCCAACTGCTGCGTCTTTCTGCAGTGTGCAGACTGAACAGGAGGTCAGGGATCAAGACTGGGTGGAAGACGATGCAGGGGACGATGAGGTCCTAGACCCCACATGGAATGAAGGTCGTGCCACTGACTTTCACAGTTCGGAGGAAGAGGCAGTGGTGAGACCGAGCCAACAGCGTAGCAAAAGAGGGAGCAGTGGGCAAAAGCAGAACACCCGCCGCCAAGAGACTCCGCCTGCTACTGACCGCCGCCCTCTGGGACCGAGCACACCAAAGGCAGCTTCAAGGAGTTCCCTGGCATGGCACTTCTTCAAACAATGTGCTGACGACAAGACCCGAGTGGTTTGCACGCTGTGCCATCAGAGCCTGAAGCGAGGCATTAACGTTCTGAACCTTAGCACAACCTGCATGACCAGGCACCTGCATGCAAAGCATGAACTGCAGTGGAGTAAACACCTTAAAAACAAGGAAGTCACTCAGGCTCCCCCTGCTATCTCTTCTGCTGCTGCCGCCTCGGCCTCTTCTGCTGCTGCCGCCGCCTCTGCCTCTTCTGCTGCTGCCGCCTCGGCCTCTTCCTCCGCCTCTGGAGGAACGTTGGCACCTGCCGCCCAGCAAACAGGGGATGTACCACCAACACCACCACCTCCATCACCAAGCATCTCAACCATGTCACACGCCAGCGTTCAGCTCTCCATCTCACAAACATTTGAGAGAAAGCGTAAATTCCCACCTAGCCACCCTCGATCCCTGGCCCTGAATGCCAGCATTTCTAGGCTGGTGGACACAGACAGCTTCAAACAGCTCATGTCGCTTGCTGTCCCACAGTAAGTTGTTCCTAGCCGGCACTACTTCTCCAAGAGAGAGCCGTGCCTTCCCTGCACAACCAAGTATCCGATAAAATCAAGTGTGCACTGCGCAACGCCATCTATGGCAAGGTCCACCTAACCACAGATACGTGGACCAGTAAGCACGGCCAGGGACGCTATATCTCCCTAACTGCACACTGGGTAAATGTAGTGGCAGCTGGGCCCCAGGTGGAGAGCTGTTTGGCGCACGTCCTTCCGCCGCCAAGGATCGCAGGGCAACATTCTTTGCCTCATGTTGCCTCCTCCTCCTACTCGGCTTCCTCCTCCTCTTCTTCCACCTGCTCATCCAGTCAGCCACACACCTTCACCACCAACTTCAGCACAGCCCGGGGTAAACGTTAGCAGGCCATTCTGAAACTCATATGTTTGGGGGACAGGCCCCACACCGCACAGGAGTTGTGGCAGGGTATAGAACAACAGACCGACAAGTGGTTGCTGCCGGTGAGCCTCAAGCCCGGCCTGGTGGTGTGTGATAATGGGCGAAATCTCGTTGCAGCTCTGGGACTAGCCGGTTTGACGCACATCCCTTGCTTGGCGCATGTGCTGAATTTGGTGGTGCAGAAGTTCATTCACAACTACCCCGACATGTCAGAGCTGCTGCATAAAGTGCGGGCCGTCTGTTCGCGCTTCCGGCGTTCACATCCTGCCGCTGCTCGCCTGTCTGCGCTACAGCGTAACTTTGGCCTTCCCGCTCACCACCTCATATGCGACGTGCCCACCAGGTGGAACTCCACCTTAAAAAACATGCTGGACAGACTGTGCGAGCAGCAGCAGGCCATAGTGAAGTTTCAGCTGCAGCACGCACGGGTCAGTCGCACTACGGAACAGCACCACTTCACTACCAATGACTGGGCCTCCATGCGAGACCTGTGTGCCCTGTTGTGCTGTTTCGAGTACTCCACCAACATGGCCAGTGGCGATGACGCCGTTATCAGCGTTACAATACCACTTCTATGTCTCCTTGAGAAAACACTTAGGGCGATGATGGAAGAGGAGGTGGCCCAGGAGGAGGAGGAGGAGGAGGAAGAGAGGTCATTTTTAGCACTTTCAGGCCAGTCTCTTCGAAGTGACTCAGAGGGAGGATTTTTGCAACAGTAGAGGCCAGGTACAAATGTGGCCAGCCAGGGCCCACTACTGGAGGACGAGGAGGACGAGGATGAGGAGGAGGTGGAGGAGGATGAGGATGAAGCATGGTCACAGCGGGGTGGCACCCAACGCAGCTCGGGCCCATCACTGGTGCGTGGCTGGGGGGAAAGGCAGGACGATGACGATATGCCTCCCACAGAGGACAGCTTGTCCTTACCTCTGGGCAGCCTGGCACACATGAGCGACTACATGCTGCAGTGCCTGCGCAACGACAGCAGAGTTGCCCACATTTTAACGTGTGCGGACTACTGGGTTGCCACCCTGCTGGATCCACGCTACAAAGACAATGTGCCCACCTTACTTCCTTCACTGGAGCGTGATAGGAAGATGCGCGAGTACAAGCGCACATTGGTAGGCGCGCTTCTGAGAGCATTCCCAAATGTCACAGGGGAACAAGTGGAAGCCCAAGGCCAAGGCAGAGGAGACGCAAGAGGTCGCCAAGGCAGCTGTGTCACGGCCAGCTCCTCTGAGGGCAGGGTTAGCATGGCAGAGATGTGGAAAAGTTTTGTCAACACGCCACAGCTAACTGCACCACCACCTGATACGCAACGTGTTAGCAGGAGGCAACATTTCACTAACATGGTGGAACAGTACGTGTGCACACCCCTCCACGTACTGACTGATGGTTCGTCCCCATTCAACTTCTGGGTCTCTAAATTGTCCACGTGGCCAGAGCTAGCCTTTTATGCCTTGGAGGTGATGGCCTGCCCGGCGGCCAGCGTTTTGTCTGAACGTGTATTCAGCACGGCAGGGGGCGTCATTACAGACAAACGCAGCCGCCTGTCTACAGCCAATGTGGACAAGCTGATGTTCATAAAAATGAACCAGGCATGGATCCCACAGGACCTGTCCATCCCTTGTGCAGATTAGACATTAACTACCTCCCCTTAACCATATATTATTGTACTCCAGGGCACTTCCTCATTCAATCCTCTTTTTATTTTCATTTTACCATTATATTGCGGGGCAACCCAAATTTGAATGAACATCTCCTCTGTCTGGGTGCCGGGGCCTAAATATATGCCAATGGACTGTTCCAATGTTGGGTGACGTGAAGCCTGATTCTCAGCTATGACATGCAGACTAATTCTCTGCTGACATGAAGCCAGATTCTCTGTTACGGGACCTCTCTCCTCTGGCTAGGTACCTGGGCCTAAATATATGCCAATGGACTGTTGCAGTGGTGGCTGACGTGAAACCTGATTCTCTGCTATGACATGCAGACTGATTCTCTGCTGACATGAAGACAGATTCTCTGTTACGGGACCTCTCCTCTGGCTGGGTACCTGGACCTAAATATATGCCAATGGACTGTTGCAGTGGTGGCTGACGTGAAGCCTGATTCTCTTTTATGACATGCAGACTGATTCTCTGCTGACATGAAGCCAGATTCTCTGTTACGGGACCTCTCTCCTCTGCCTGGGTGCTGGGCCAATGGACTGTTGCAGTGGTGGCTGACGTGAAGCCTGATTCTCTTCTATGACATGCAGACTGATTCTCTGCTGACATGAAGCCAGATTCTCTGTTACGGGACCTCTCTCCTCTGCCTGAGTGCTGGGCCTAAATATATGACAATGGACTGTTACAGTGGTGGCTGACGTGAAGCCTGATTCTCTGCTATGACATGCAGACTGATTCTCTGCTGACATGAAGCCAGATTCTCTGTTACGGGACCTCTCTCCTCTGGCTGGGTGCTGGGCCTAAATATATGCCAATGGACTGTTGCAATGGTGGCTGACATGAAGCCTGATTCTCTGCTATGACTTGCAGACTGATTCTCTGCTGACATGAAGCCAGATTCTCTGTTACGGAACCTCTCTCCTCTGCCTGGGTGCTGGGCCTAAATATATGACAATGGACTGTTACAGTGGTGGCTGACGTGAAGCCTGATTCTCTGCTATGACATGCAGACTGATTCTCTGCTGACATGAAGCCAGATTCTCTGTTACGGGACCTCTCTCCTCTGGCTGGAAAACCTATTACATGACGCCTAGACATGAGCTGATTTCATGTTCCTATCTGTGACATGCATTTTCTTGCCACTAAGTGGACTTTAACCAGTAGATGGCCATATCCTGAGAGGTCGGGTCACGCTATCTAATCAACATCTTAAGGTAACTTCCGCATTTATTAGATCTGGCCGCTGGCCTATTTGACTTTACCTTTACGTGGTATTATATTACCTCTTAGTGTATCGTCACGCTGATTCCGGACATTCAAATTAAGACTGAGAGTACCAGTACATTGAAGACTGTGGTGCCTGCCTCTCGGTATCAATCCTGGCCACCATTGTGCTCTATATCCTGTCTTGACTCAGTGAGTTATCTCCTGACATTTGGCATATGCTGGTGGTGGCGTCTCACATTACCGGGTGGCTATGTTTGAGTACATTTGGACGCATTATGTAGCATGTACCTTCTCTCTTTTTCTTTACAGATATCCATCTTTCTGTTGTGACATGCACAAATTTGGTAGATCAAGACGCCTGGTATTAATATTCCTTTTCCCTCTAAGTCCTCCCAGGAATTTCATTTGTCTAATCTTTTAATCTTGTATGTCTTTATTGTGACACCACCTGCCATACGGATATATCATGGATATGCCAACACTGTCTGGACTTCCTTCCGTTTGACAGGGTTATTTTCTTTTGTTTTTCTCATTCATTTACCGTATTTCTACCTACCCCCTGATGATCCCACACAGTGGGGGAAACGCGTTGGGGTTTATACTGATTTAGTCTGTGACATTATATACCATCCTTTTTTGTTGGTGTCTGTAGATATAACGTGTCGCACCGTGTACCTGCTCATCTCCGCATGGGCAGGGTTGTATACACTGTGCATTTTTTCACTGATCCTCCGTGTCCACGCCTACACCAGCCCACCACATTTAAATCTAGGCCGCTAACTAACCTAATGTACTAGGGTACAATAGGAGTGTATAGTTAGGTTCGAGGACAGGGGGTCTCCACCATCAGGGGCCGCCCCTGGGCTAAGGGCCAAGATTTAGGTTCACAGCTTAGGGCTTTCTAAGACATACACTCTGGCCTAATCATTTGGATGGCCTGGTGTACGCCTGGACATGTTGGGACATTTTGTTTATATAGTAATAAAATTTATAAATATTTATCCTGTTAGGGTTACTTATTAGCTGGACTTTATTGATTCTCTGCTGACATGAAGCCAGATTCTCTGTTACGGAACCTCTCTCCTCTGACTGGGTACCTGGGCCTAAATATATGCCAATGGACTGTTGCAGTGGTGGCTGACGTGAAGCCTGATTCTCTTCTATGACATGCAGGCTGATTCTCTGCTGACATGAAGCCAGATACTCTGTTACGGAACCTCTCTCCTCTGCCTGGGTGCTGGGCCTAAATATATGACAATGGACTGTTACAGTGGTGGCTGACGTGAAGCCTGATTCTCTGCTATGACATGCAGACTGATTCTCTGCTGACATGAAGCCAGATTCTCTGTTACGGGACCTCTCTCCTCTGGCTGGGTGCCTGGGCCTAAATATATGCCAATGGACTGTTGCAATGGTGGCTGACATGAAGCCTGATTCTCTGCTATGACTTGCAGACTGATTCTCTGCTGACATGAAGCCAGATTCTGTGTTACGGAACCTCTCTCCTCTGCCTCGGTGCCTGGGCCTAAATATATGACAATGGACTGTTGCAGTGGTGGCTGACGTGAAGCCTGATTCTCTGCTATGACATGCAGACTGATTCTCTGCTGACATGAAGCCAGATTCTCTGTTACGGGACCTCTCTCCTCTGCCTGGGTGCCTGGGCCTAAATATATGCCAATGGACTGTTGCAGTGGTGGCTGACGTGAAGCGTGATTCTCTGCTATGGGACCTCTCTCCAATTGATATTGGTTAATTTTTATTTATTTTATTTTTATTTTTATTCATTTCCCTATCCACATTTGTTTGCAGGGGATTTACCTACATGTTGCTGCCTTATGCAGCCTTCTAGCTCTTTCCTGGGCTGTTTTAAAGCCTGTTTAGTGCCGAAAAGTTTGGGTCCCCATTGACTTCAATGGGGTTCGGGTTCGGGACGAAGTTCGGATCGGGTTCGGATCCCGAACACGAACATTTCCGGGAAGTTCGGCCGAACTTCTCGAACCCGAACATCCAGGTGTCCGCTCAACTCTATAACCTGCCAATTAGCAACAAAGTAGGGAGGACAGCTTAAAATTAGTGATAGATTTCCTTTATTCTGCCGCTTAGCATTTGATAGATGACGGTCAAGGTTGACCATCTAATGTGTATGGGGTAACTTTCTCCCTGACAGCAAAATCGAGGTAGACTAGGATTTCGAATGCCCATCCCTTTTGTGTTCAAGGAGATAAGTCACCAGCAGTAGTGTGTGGCAGTGGCCAATGTATAATATACTGTAACTCATGGAGAAATCTATACTGTGTTAGGATAGTTTTAGTGCTCACAACATTTGGAAAGAATGAGCCACTTATATACTTATATCTTGATTCATTATTACAATTATACAGTCATGTGAAAAAATTAGGACACCCTTTGAAAGCATGTGGTTTTTTGTAACATTTTTAATAAAAGGTTATTTCATCTCCGTTTCAACAATACAGAGAGATTAAAGTAATCCGACTAAACAAAGAAAACTGAAGAAAAGTCTTTTCAAGATCTTCTGTAAATGTCATTCTACAAAAATGCCTATTCTAACTGAGGAAAAAGATAGGACACCCTTGCCCCTAATAGCGAGTGTTACCTCCTTTGGCTGAAATAACTGCAGTGAGACGGTTCTTGTAGCCATCTACCAGTCTTCGACATCGGTCTGAGGAAATTTTACCCCACTCCTCAATGCAGAACTTTTTCAGCTGTGAGATGTTTGAGGGGTTTCTTGCACGTACAGCCCTTTTCAAGTCACCCCACAGCATCTCAATGGGATTCAAATCTGGACTTTGACTTGGCCATTCCAGGACTCTCCATTTCTTCTTTTTCAGCCAATCTTTGGTTGATTTACTAGTATGTTTTGGGTCATTGTCATGTTGCATGGTCCAGTTCCGCTTCAGCTTTAATTTTCTAACTGATGGTCTCACATGTTCTTCAAGCACCTTCTGATACACAGTAGAATTCATCGTGGATTCTATGATGGTGAGCTGACCAGGTCCTGCTGCAGCAAAGCAGCCCCAAACCATGACACTTCCACCTCCATGCTTCACAGTTGGTATGAGGTTCTTTTCTTGGAATGCTGTGTTTGGTTTACGCCAAACATGTCCTCTGCTGTTGTGTCCAAATAATTCAATTTTGGACTCATCTGTCCAAAGAACATTATTCCAGAAGTCCTGGTCTTTGTCAACTTTATCTCTGGCAAATGTCAGTCTGGCCTCAATGTTTCTCTTGGAAAGCAAAGGTTTCCTCCTTGCACACCTCCCATGCAAGTTAAACTTGTACAGTCTCTTTCTGATTGTAGAGGCATGTACTTCTACATCAACAGTAGCCAGAGCCTGCTGTAGTTCTCGAGATGACACTTTAGGGTTTTTGGAGACCTCTTTTAGCATCTTGCGGTCTGCTCTTGGGGTGAACTTGCTGGGGCGACCAGTCCTGGGCATGTTGGCAGTTGTTTTGAAAGCCCTCCACTTGTAGACTATCTTCCGGACAGTGGAATGGCTGATTTCAAAATCTTTTGAGATCTTTTTAAATCCCTTCCCAGACTCATAGGCTGCTACAATCTTTTTTCTGAAGTCCTCTGACAGCTCTTTTGCTCTCACCATGGTGCTCACTCTCACTTCAACAGTCAGGAGCACACCAAACTAAATGTCTGAGGTTTAAATAGGGCAAGCCTCATTCAACATGCAGAGTAACGATCTACTAATTATGTGCACCTGGTGTGATATACCTGTGTGAGATCTGAGCCAATTTAAGAGGGAATACATGTGAGGGTGTCCTATCTTTTTCCTCAGTTAGAATAGGCATTTTTGTAGAATGACATTTACAGAAGATCTTGAAAAGACTTTTCTTCAGTTTTCTTTGTTTAGTTGGATTACTTTAATCTCTCTGTATTGTTGAAACGGAGATGAAATAACCTTTTATTAAAAATGTTACAAAAAACCACATGCTTTCAAAGGGTGTCCTAATTTTTTCACATGACTGTATATTAATTATTACGCAACATGGTTACCATTTGTAAAAAATATATATATATTGCTAATCATTTGGTAATTAAAATAAACGTTACTTCATACGTGTTGTAAGCATCCAAAAAGGAAAAACAGTCGGCACTCCTCTGACAGAGTCGTGGTGCTCGTGTCCAGGGTATGAAAAGCCCACTTACAATACGGAACAGAAGACCGGCACTTCACAGGTAGAATCTTTAGACTTTTATTTCAGCATAGGAGGAAATAGCGCAGAAGCGACACGTGTTTCGGCTCAGATGTGAGCCTTTGTCAAGAAATCCAAGGGGTGAGGTTATTGATGGTAAGGCTGCTGCTCTCAGTGATGTAAATCCCGGAGGTAAATGGTAACCAGTGATGTTAGATTGCTAAATTTGCAGTAGCTGGAATTTAGGTCTGGGATTTAGGAGTGACTGAAGAGTTTGGGTGGGAAGGTCACTCCCATACTCCATCTCGTGTGTTACCACCCCACCCAGCTGGTCTGGAGAGGACTTGGGAGCATTTCTCTCCACAGTGTTCCAGAGAAGGGAAAAGACAAGACTCTGCACAAAGGTGACTCCTGTATTACTGCCTGTTTAAAAATGAACTGTTATATGACACATGAGGGCTGAAGATAAGCGCTTTATGTGACTGAACTTTGATGGGCTGAAGCCAACCCATCCTGTTGGAACAATTGTTGTTGTTGTTTTTCCCCCCAATAAAACTCTTATGTTGCATCCAATCCTGTCGACTGCCTACCATTTGTAAAGCTAACTCCCACATATGGTGGAGGATGCGTGCAAGTCGTTGCTAAGCGTAATGGCTGCATACCTTTTTGTTTTAACTCCGTAACTTGCGTATGTCCTGCATAAAGGCTGCTACATTGTTGCCCAGCGAGACTCCTGCCATGGAGGAGCTGGTTAAGCAGTTGGTGCAGGTCAGTGCTGGCCAGCAGGAAACCAACCGTCTGTTGCTGGAACAGGTCACAGTCCTGAGAGAGAGTGTGTCAGCTCAGACAAGGAATATGGAGGAGTTATCTGGGACTGTGAATGTAAAAAAGGCAGTGCACTGCGCCTTGCAAAAAATGACCCCAGATGACGACATAGAGGCGTGTTGAAGATAAGGGTCGGCACTGCTTTGTGATGGTTGCGGTGCACGTGTCAATAGGTCGGCGTCCCAGCAAACAATGTAAAGAAGAGGACCGGCACTCTCAAGTAGAATTTTCGCTGCTGTGGTTTATTCAGTCACCTATAAACACATAGTTATAGCACATAGGTAGTGCTTTCATCAGACCAACGATGAAACCATCAAGATGGTCTGATGAAAGCACTACCTATGTGCGGAAACGCGTCACTATGTGTTTATAAGTGACTGAATAAACCACAGCAGCGAAAATTCTACTTGCGAGTGCCGGTCCTCTTCTTTACATCGACATAGAGGCTTATATGGCGGTGTTTGAAAAGATTGTGGAATATGAGAAACTCCCTGCGGCTGAATAGACTGAGGTTCTGGCGCCTTATTTGACTGAGGAGCCACAAAAAGCATATTTTGATTTAACGGCAGAGCAGGCCAAAGACTATGATATCCTTAAGGCAGAAATGATGGCCCGGCTGGGAGCCACCTTATCTGTGCGTGATCGCAGAGTCCATGACTGACGGTTTGAGAAGAATATGCCGCCCCGCTCCCAAATGTTTGATTTGCTACACCTTGTGCGCAAGTGGCTACAACCCGAGACACTGTGTCCCGCAGACATTGTTGACCCAATTGTGCTCGAACGCTATGTGAATGGACTTCCTTTGGACATCCACCGATGGGTTGCTCAAGGAGACCCCAAAACGTTGGATCAGTTGGTTTCACTTGTTGAGCGGTTTACGACTAACGATACCTGTCTGAGGCCTGAAGGTAAACCACAGCAGTTCGTGGGTCCTCCGTTGGTCGTCCACAGAGAGCAATCTCCACAGCCATTTCTGCATCTGATCAGGAGGATAAAGCCAACAGACAAAGGGGAAAGAGATTTTTTGTTCCAAGAAAGGTACCCTCCCGTTCTGAAGCCCCAATGGAAGGTCAACCTGAGGTCCGTTGTTGGAAATGTCAGTAACCGGGGCATATTGCAGCACACTGTCCCCAGGGGGAGAAGCCAATGGAGTGTGGTGCCACCCGCCGCCTCTCCATGTTTGCTCGTCCTGTTTGCAGCGCTACACCCCTGCAGGAACCAGTTCCCCAGGAGCATCAACTCCAGGCAAACAGTGTTAGTGTTGTGGCCCTGTTTGACTCAGGTAGCCTGGTCACCCTCTTTTGTGGTGCCGTACCCCATGATCTGGTCATCCCTGAAAGGCAGGTAGGGTTGGTTTGTATCCATGGGTACACTAAGCGTTATCCGCTGGCAAAAGTTACTGTAGGGACTGGCTGTGGGACAGTGACCCATCAAGTGGGTGTGGTACCAGACTTAATACATCCATTGATTGTGGGACGTGATTTTCCGTTGTTCTGGGAACTCTAGTCTCATTCCCACTGTAATGATACGCCTGTTGCGTGTTCACCTTCTTTCAGCCCAATTCCCTTAGGTGAAGAACCCCAAACAGATGCTGTAGGGGTGACCACTTAGGTATCGGACAGTTTTCCCCTTGCAGTATTGGCTGGGGATGAGGGTGAGGTGTCTAAACCTGAGCAGAATGACTTGGAAGTGTCACAGGAGAACTTTGGGACTGCTCAGTTATGAGACTCCATCCTGAAACATGCATGGGAAAATGGAAGACCTACAAAGATTGGAGCTCACAGGTACAATACAAAAATATACTTTATTGAAATTACAATAGTACATACTGTATATAAAAGACGTTGTAGTTAAAAAAGGTAGCAGCAAAGAAAAACACCATCCTAGTGGGACACTGGCTACATATTGTATTATAATAAACAGCAATTTGTAAACTTATATTCGTATGGCTTGGAATCCCATCTAGGTAAGGTACAGGGCATACTGGATTCCCTCAGGAAAGCTGGCTTTACTGCTAACCTGGAGAAGTGCGCTATTGGGTTAGAAGAGGCTTTCTATCTGGGATATATTGTAGGGAAGGGCACAATAACATCACAGGTAAACAAAGTGGAGGCAATTCAGAAGTGGCCACAGTCTCGAACAAAAAAACAAGTAAAGGCGTTCTTGGGGATGGTTGGCTATTACCGCAGATTTGTACCGAACTTTGCTTCCATCGTAGCACCATTAACAGACCTTATAAAAGGGAGAAAGTCAGTAATGGTCCAGTGGTCTCAAGAGGCAGAAAAGGCGTTTGAGGACCTTAAAAAAGCCATATGCAGTCAGCCTGTGCTGATTGCACCAGACTTCTTAAAAGAGTTTATTGTCCAGACCGATGCCTCAGAGGTTGGTTTAGGGGCAGTAATGTCACAAGAGGTAAATGTGGAAAAACACCCCATCATATACAGTATTTGAGTAGAAAACTCACCTCCTGTGAGAGAAACTACTCAATAGGGGAGAGGGAGTGTTTGGCAATAAAGTGGGCCCTCGTGGCTCTACGGTACTATTTGGCAGGTAGGAAGTTCCGCTTGGTTTTGGACCATGCCCCTATAAAATAGATGTGCCGAAATAAAGGGAACAATGTAATGGTGAAAGGGTGGTTCCTGGAGTTACAAGACTTTAATTTTGTGGTAGAGCACAGGGCAGAGAAGCTTCATATCAATGCTGATGCCTTGTCAAGGATTTACTGTCTATCAGGGACAAGTGCCCAGTCCCCTGGCCTTGGGCAGAGGGGGGGGGATGGATATGTAAGCATCCAAGGAGTAAGGATATTGATGGTAAGTACAGTGGATATGAAAAGTCTATACACCCCTGTTAAATGTCAGTTGTCTGTGATGTAAAAAAAATTAGACAAAGATAAATCATTTCAGAACTTTTTCAACCTTTAATGTGACCTATAAACTGTACCTCTCAATTGAAAAACAAACTTAAATATTTTAAGTAGAGGGAAGAAAAAATATAAAATAAAATAATATGGTTGCATACGTGTGCACACCCTTAAACTAATACTTTGTTGAAGCACCTTTTGATTTTTTTACAGCACTCAGTATTTTTGGGTATGAGTCTATCAGCATGGCATATTTTGACTTGGTAAGATCTGCCCACTCTTCTTTGCAAAAACACTCCAAATCTGTCAGATTGCGAGGGCATCTTCTGTGCACAGCCCTCTTCAGATCACCCCCACAGATTTTAAATCGGATTCAGGTCTGGGCTCTGGCTGGGCCATTTTAAAACGTTAATCTTCTTCTGGTGAGGCCATTCCTTTGTTGATTTGGATGTACTGTATGCTTTGCGTCGTTTTAATGCTGAAAGATGTAGTTCCTCTTCATGTTCAGCTTTCTAGCAGAAGCCTGAAGGTTTTGTGCCAATATTGACTGGTATTTGGAACTGTTCATAATTCCCTCTAGCTTAACTAAGGCCCCAGTTCCAGCTGAAGAAAAACAGCCCCAAAGCATGATGATGCCACCACCATACTTCACTGTGGGTATGGTGTTCTTTTGTTGATGCGCAGTGTTGTTTTTGAGCCAAACATATCTTTTGGAATTTTGGCCAAAAAGTTCAACCTTGGTTTTATCAGACCATAACACCTTTTCCCATATGCTTTTGGGAGACTTCAGATGCGTTTTTGCAAAATGTAGCCTTGGTTGGAGGCTTTTCTTCGTAAGTAAAGTCTTTCGTCTTGCCACTCTACCCCATAGTCCAGACATATGAAGAATACGGGAGATTGTTGTCACATGTACCACACAGCCAGTACTTGCCAGATATTCCTGCAGCTCCTTTAATGTTGCTGTAGGCCTCTTGGTAGCCTCCCAGACTAGTTTTCTTCTCGTCTTTTTATCAATTTTGGAGTTCTTGGTAATGTCACTGTTGTGCCATATTTTCTCCACTTGATGATGACTGTATTCACTGTGTTCCATGGTATATCTAATGCCTTGGAAATTCTTTTGCACCCTTCTCCTGACTGATACCTTTTAACAATGAGATCCCTCTGATGCTTTGGAAGTTCTCTCTGGACTATGACTTTTGCTGTGGGATGCGACTAAGAAAATTTCAGGAAAGACCAAATAGAGCAGCTGAACTCTATTTGGGGTTAATCAGAGGCACTTTAAATGATGACAGGTGTATGCTGACTCCTATTTAACATGATTTTGAATGTGATTGCTTAATTCTGAACACAGCTACATCCCCAGTTAAAAAGACTCAGACTTATGCAACCACATTATTTATTTTATTTTTATTTTCTTCACTCCACCTAAAAGATTTCAGTTTGTTTTTCAATTGAGTGGTACAGTTTATAGGTCACATTAAAGGTTGAAAAAGTTCTGAAATGAATTAATCTTTGTTTAATTTTCTTTACATCACAGAAACCTGACATTTAACAGGGGTGTGTAGACTATTTATATCCACTGTATGTGTCACTGAGGCTGCTTCTCTCAAGTGATGTAAATCCCAGAGGTAAATGGCAACCAGTGATGTTAGATTGCTGAGTTTGTGGTAGCTGGAATTTGGGATTTAGGAGTGCCTAAAGAGTTTGGGGGTGGGAATTTCACTCCCATACTCCATCTCGTGTGTTGCCACCTCACCACCTTAACCAGTGAGTGTGTGTGTGTGTGTGTTGGTCTGCAGTGGACTTGGGAGCATTTCCTCTCCACAGTGTTCCAGAGAAGGGAAAATACAAGACTCTGCACAAAGGTGACTCTTGCATTTCTGCTTGTCTAAAAATGAACTGTTATATGACACATGAGGGCTGAAGATGACTGTTTTATGTGACTGAACTTTGATGGGCTGAAGCCAAGCCATCCTGTTGGAACAAGTTTTGCATTTTTTATAGAGGTGGGACAATGAATCCATCGAATCCACGAATCCCTTGCTGGATTCGAAGGATTCGTGGACTCGAATCCCGACCTCATTTATAAAATTCGAATCTGACGGATCCCAGGCATAGTCATCTGCCTTGCCTGTGCTGCAGCAGGAGAGGGAAATGAGTGTCTGCTGGGACTCAAACCCACGACCTTCTGTATCAGAAGCAAAGCACTTACCCACACAGCTATTAGAGCTTTATAGCTACTGACTGAAAAAAATATGAGACTTCTACTGTAGACTCTGTTAGCTGTTATAGCCAGTGTACATCTATACACAAGACAGCTGCGCCAACACACCAAGCTCTGCTATATTTCTATATGACAGCTCCCCCAGCACATTTAGCTCTGCTATATCTCTATATGACAGCTGCCCCAGCACACTCAGCTCTGCTATATCTCTATATATGATAGCTGCCCCAGCACACCCAGTTCTGCTACATCTATACACATGACAGCTGCCCCAGCACACTCAGCTCTGCTATATCTCTATATATGATAGCTGCCCCAGCACACTCAGCTCTGCTACATCTATACACATGACAGCTGCCCCAGCACACTCAGCTCTGCTATATCTTTATTAAATATATAGCAGAGCTGAGTTTGCTGGGGCAGCTGTCATGTGTATAGATGTAGCAACGCTGGGTGTGCTGGGGCAGCTGTCATATAGAGATATAGCAGAGCTGAGTGTGCTGGGGCAGCTGTCATGTGTATGGATGTACACTGGCTATCAAAGCTATGACAGAGTCTACAGTAGAAGTCTCATATTTTTTCAGGCAGTGGTTATGCAGCACTTGTAGCTGTGTGGTTAGGTGCCTTGCCTTTAATGCTGGTTCGAGTCTCAGCAGAAACTTTTCTGAAATACACAAGCACTGACTCCATATATAGACATACAGCTTGGGATTTTTTTTTAAATACCGTACTGTTACTGCCACATGGGGGAGCAGGAGGCACTTGATACTGGCACATGAGGGGGGGGGGGATGGGAAGGAGAGAGGCACTTTGATACATTATGGCATAAGTATGGTATAATAACCAAGCTCAATATGGAGATATAATGATGGATCCAAGCGTAGGTCAGTGCATATATGGTAACAGAACCAAACTTACTAAATAGATAGAACAAGCATAGCATACATATAAAAAAAAAAAGTGCACTATCAGAATAGAAATAAGTTACTAGAAGTAAGTTCATTACATATACACTACTCACAAGTAGTTAGGGATATTTGATTTCAGGTGACATTTATGAAAAATTTTTAAAGTTCACGCTACAGTGATATTATATCATGAAAGTAGGGCATTTAAGTAGAAGTATGCAATGGTGATTTCCTCATCTCAAACAATTTATTGAAACAAAAGCCAACAACAGTGGTGGGTATACCCCCACAAAAAATGTCAGTGTCTCAAAAACTTGTTATGTGGCCTTAAGCATCAATTACAGCTTGACAACGACATTTCATGCTGTTCACAAGTCGACTTATTGTCTGGTGAGGCATGGCATCCCACTATTCTTGAAGGGCGGCCCTCATGTCATTGAGGTTCTGGGGTACAGAGTTAAAAGTCTCTACACTGCAACTCAGCTGATCACATAGGTTATTAATGGGATTCAGATCTGGAGAAAGTGCAGGCCACTCCATTTGAGGTACCCCAGTCTCCAGCAGCATTTCCCTAATGATGCTGTCTCGATGAGCTGGCGTATTGTTGTCCATAAAGGTGAAATTAGGCCTGTGTTATTCATGCAGAGGCACAATGACTGGATTAATTCCGTTATTTTTTTGTAAATTCTTTATTTTTGAAAAAATTTCAAAAGGTAACAAACATGGAAAGACTGTTACAATAGATCATGGCATAAAGACATATGAAAACATATGAAAGTGTACGATCTTGGAGGAGTGTTCGCAGACACCTCTGATAACATATGCATATTTATAGGTGGAGTGTGCAAAATGCAATTAATACAGATAATAACGATATAAGAGAACCTGATGCACGGAATAGTGCTATTGGACCATTTTCTCAAACCTCCACAACGCTTGAGTAGGGGTGTCAGTACATACATCTACTTATGATCCCCTTCTAATGAGCAAGTCTCATAGCCTGGTTTCAGTAAGAAGTAGACTAGTCAATTCCAGAACATAACATATTGAAGTAAAAACATATAAAACATAACCTGTGGGTTGTTTCAGATTAAAGAACGGAGTTATGGGAGCAATCCTCACTATTCTTATAAAATGGATTACAAATACTAGCAACCTAGGTCGCTATAAAGTGCGTTTGTTAAAGCTTATACATATGAGAGAGTGTCTGTGTGTCACTAAACGTAATATTTAAAGCTACAAAGAAGAGTGGGGAAGGGTTCCATCACCTACGAACTCTTGTAGGTCCAATTGCTAGATCAGTTAGGGGTTGAAAATCGATGTTCTCCATTGATAAATGGGTATGGTATGGTATGGTGTGGTATGGTTAACAATAGTTCTTCTGGAAATCTAGCCAAGGTTGCCATGTTTTTAGAAAAAGTTTTCTGCTTCCTCTCTCCCATCCCACCATCTCCTCCATAAGACAAATCTGATGCACTTTATCTAACCATTCTTTAATGGTGGGAGGATCTGTATTCTCCACTTAGTGGGAATAATAAATTTAGCTGCCCCTATCATGTGTGTGATCAGATTATTGGGGGATGGTTTAAAATCATCCTGTGGCATCCACAGAAGTATAAGGGCTGGTGTTAAAGAGATATGGGATTTACATACTTTGTTAATGGTTTGTTCAACTACTGTCCAGAAGTTGGTGATGACGTTACAGGACCACCAGATGTGCGATATGGTTCCACCTTCTTCTTGACAGCGCCAACACCTATCTGATGGGATCAAGTGGATTCTATAAAAGAAGTCTGGTGTTCTGTACCATCTAGCTATAATTTTAAAAGAGTTCTCCTGGAAACGGATACATCTCGAAAATCCATGAGAATGCTTCAAAACTATATTGGCTTCGTCATCTGAGAGGGATATCTGCAGCTCCTGTTCCCAGGCTCTTAAGTATGTTGGTTTCTCCTTTGAGGAGTCTAATATAAGTTGAGAGTACAACTTGGAGAGAGTTTTCGTGGGGGGGGAGGGGAGCAGAACATAGTTTTCTAGCCAAGTGGGGTCATTATGAGGTTTCGTATGTATCTTCCTATATTTTTTGCAGCTAAGTTCTAGATTAGAGTTGAGCGAACACCTGGATGTTCGGGTTCGAGAAGTTCGGCCGAACATCCCGGAAATGTTCGGGTTCGGGATCCGAACCCGATCCGAACTTCGTCCCGAACCCGAACCCCATTGAAGTCAATGGGGACCCGAACTTTTCGGCACTAAAACGGCTGTAAAACAGCCCAGGAAAGGGCTAGAGGGCTGCAAAAGGCAGCAACATGTAGGTAAATCCCCTGCAAACAAATGTGGATAGGGAAATGAATTAAATTAAAAATTAAATAAATAAAAATTAACCAAAATCAATTGGAGAGAGGTTCCATAGCAGAGAATCTGGCTTCCCGTCACCCACCACTGGAACAGTCCATTCTCAGATATTTAGGCCCCGGCACCCAGGCAGAGGAGAGAGGTCCCGTAACAGAGAATCTGTCTTCATGTCAGCAGAGAATTAGTCTGCATGTCATAGCAGAGAATGAGGCTTCACGTCAGCCACCACTGCAACAGTCCATTGGCATATATTTAGGCCTAGCACACAGGCAGAGGAGAGAGGTCCCGTAACAGAGAATCTGGCTTCATGTCAGCAGAGAATCAGTCTGCATGTCATAGCAGAGAATGAGGCTTCACGTCAGCCACCACTGCAACAGTCCATTGGCATATATTTAGGCCCAGCACACACACAGGCAGAGGAGAGAGGTCCCGTAACAGAGAATCTGTCTTCATGTCAGCAGAGAATTAGTCTGCATGTCATAGCAGAGAATGAGGCTTCACGTCACCCACCACTGCAACAGTCCATTGGCATATATTTAGGCCTAGCACACAGGCAGAGCAGAGAGGTCCCGTAACAGACAATCTGGCTTCATGACAGCAGAGAATCAGTCTGCATGTCATAGCAGAGAATGAGGCTTCACGTCACCCACCACTGCAACAGTCCATTGGCATATATTTAGGCCTAGCACACAGGCAGAGGAGAGAGGTCCCGTAACAGAGAATCTGTCTTCATGTCAGCAGAGAATCAGTCTGCATGTCATAGCAGAGAATGAGGCTTCACGTCAGCCACCACTGCAACAGTCCATTGGCATATATTTAGGCCCAGCACCCAGGCAGAGGAGGGAGGTCCCGTAACAGAGAATCTGTCTTCATGTCAGCAGAGAATTAGTCTGCATGTCATAGCAGAGAATGAGGCTTCACGTCAGCCACCACTGCAACAGTCCATTGGCATATATTTAGGCCCAGCACACACACAGGCAGAGGAGAGAGGTCCCGTAACAGAGAATCTGGCTTCATGTCAGCAGAGAATCAGTCTGCATGTCATAGCAGAGAATGAGGCTTCACGTCAGCCACCACTGCAACAGTCCATTGGCATATATTTAGGCCCAGCACACACACAGGCAGAGGAGAGAGGTCCCGTAACAGAGAATCTGGCTTCATGTCAGCAGAGAATCAGTCTGCATGTCATAGCAGAGAATGAGGCTTCACGTCAGCCACCACTGCAACAGTCCATTGGCATATATTTAGGCCCAGCACCCAGGCAGAGGAGGGAGGTCCCGTAACAGAGAATCTGTCTTCATGTCAGCAGAGAATTAGTCTGCATGTCATAGCAGAGAATGAGGCTTCACGTCAGCCACCACTGCAACAGTCCATTGGCATATATTTAGGCCCAGCACACACACAGGCAGAGGAGAGAGGTCCCGTAACAGAGAATCTGGCTTCATGTCAGCAGAGAATCAGTCTGCATGTCATAGCAGAGAATGAGGCTTCACGTCAGCCACCACTGCAACAGTCCATTGGCATATATTTAGGCCCAGCACACACACAGGCAGAGGAGAGAGGTCCCGTAACAGAGAATCTGGCTTCATGTCAGCAGAGAATCAGTCTGCATGTCATAGCAGAGAATGAGGCTTCACGTCAGCCACCACTGCAACAGTCCATTGGCATATATTTAGGCCCAGCACACACACAGGCAGAGGAGAGAGGTCCCGTAACAGAGAATCTGGCTTCATGTCAGCAGAGAATCAGTCTGCATGTCATAGCAGAGAATGAGGCTTCACGTCAGCCACCACTGCAACAGTCCATTGGCATATATTTAGGCCCAGCACACACACAGGCAGAGGAGAGAGGTCCCGTAACAGAGAATCTGTCTTCATGTCAGCAGAGAATTAGTCTGCATGTCATAGCAGAGAATGAGGCTTCACGTCACCCACCACTGCAACAGTCCATTGGCATATATTTAGGCCTAGCACACAGGCAGAGCAGAGAGGTCCCGTAACAGACAATCTGGCTTCATGACAGCAGAGAATCAGTCTGCATGTCATAGCAGAGAATGAGGCTTCACGTCACCCACCACTGCAACAGTCCATTGGCATATATTTAGGCCTAGCACACAGGCAGAGCAGAGAGGTCCCGTAACAGACAATCTGGCTTCATGTCAGCAGAGAATCAGTCTGCATGTCATAGCAGAGAATGAGGCTTCACGTCACCCACCACTGCAACAGTCCATTGGCATATATTTAGGCCTAGCACACAGGCAGAGCAGAGAGGTCCCGTAACAGACAATCTGGCTTCATGACAGCAGAGAATCAGTCTGCATGTCATAGCAGAGAATGAGGCTTCACGTCACCCACCACTGCAACAGTCCATTGGCATATATTTAGGCCTAGCACACAGGCAGAGCAGAGAGGTCCCGTAACAGACAATCTGGCTTCATGTCAGCAGAGAATCAGTCTGCATGTCATAGCAGAGAATGAGGCTTCACGTCACCCACCACTGCAACAGTCCATTGGCATATATTTAGGCCTAGCACACAGGCAGAGCAGAGAGGTCCCGTAACAGACGATCTGGCTTCATGTCAGCAGAGAATCAGTCTGCATGTCATAGCAGAGAATCAGGCTTCACGTCAGCCACCACTGCAACAGTCCATTGTCATAAATTTAGGCCCAGCACCCAGGCAGAGGAGAGAGGTCCCGTAACAGACAATCTGGCTTCATGTCAGCAGAGAATTAGTCTGCATGTCATAGCAGAGAATCAGGCTTCATGTCAGCCACCACTGCAACAGTCCATTGGCATATATTTAGGCCTAGCACACAGGCAGAGGAGAGGTTCATTCAACTTTGGGTAGCATCGCAATATAATGGTAAAATGAAAATAAAAATAGGATTGAATGAGGAAGTGCCCTGGAGTCCAATAATATATGGTTATGGGGAGGTAGTTAATGTCTAATCTGGACAAGGGACGGACAGGTCCTGTGGGATCCATGCCTGGTTCATTTTTATGAACGTCAGCTTGTCCACATTGGCTGTAGACAGGCGGCTGCGTTTGTCTGTAATGACGCCCCCTGCCGTGCTGAATACACGTTCAGACAAAACGCTGGCTGCCGGGCAGGCCAGCACCTCCAAGGCATAAAAGGCTAGCTCTGGCCACGTGGACAATTTAGAGACCCAGAAGTTGAATGGGGCCGAACCATCAGTCAGTACGTGGAGGGGTGTGCACACGTACTGTTCCACCATGTTAGTGAAATGTTGCCTCCTGCTAACACGTTGCGTATCAGGTGGTGGTGCAGTTAGCTGTGGCGTGTTGACAAAAGTTTTCCACATCTCTGCCATGCTAACCCTGCCCTCAGAGGAGCTGGCCGTGACACAGCTGCCTTGGCGACCTCTTGCTCCTCCTCTGCCTTGGCCTTGGGCTTCCACTTGTTCCCCTGTGACATTTGGGAATGCTCTCAGTAGCGCGTCTACCAACGTGCGCTTGTACTCGCGCATCTTCCTATCACGCTCCAGTGCAGGAAGTAAGGTGGGCACATTGTCTTTGTAGCGTGGATCTAGCAGGGTGGCAACCCAGTAGTCCGCACAGGTTAAAATGTGGGCAACTCTGCTGTCGTTGCGCAGGCACTGCAGCATGTAGTCGCTCATGTGTGCCAGGCTGCCCAGGGGTAAGGACAAGCTGTCCTCTGTGGGAGGCGTATCGTCATCGTCCTGCCTTTCCCCCCAGCCACGCACCAGTGATGGACCCGAGCTGCGTTGGGTGCCACCCCGCTGTGACCATGCTTCATCCTCATCCTCCTCCACCTCCTCCTCATCCTCGTCCTCCTCGTCCTCCAGTAGTGGGCCCTGGCTGGCCACATTTGTACCTGGCCTCTGCTGTTGCAAAAAACCTCCCTCTGAGTCACTTCGAAGAGACTGGCCTGAAAGTGCTAAAAATGACCCCTCTTCCTCATCCTCCTCCTCCTCCTCCTGGGCCACCTCCTGTTCCATCATCGCCCTAAGTGTTTTCTCAAGGAGACATAGAAGTGGTATTGTAACGCTGATAACGGTGTCATCGCCACTGGCCATGTTGGTGGAGTACTCGAAACAGCGCAACAGGGCACACAGGTCTCGCATGGAGGCCCAGTCATTGGTGGTGAAGTGGTGCTGTTCTGTAGTGCGACTGACCCGTGCGTGCTGCAGCTGAAACTCCACTATGGCCTGCTGCTGCTCGCACAGTCTGTCCAGCATGTGCAAGGTGGAGTTCCACCTGGTGGGCACGTCGCATATGAGGCGGTGAGCGGGAAGGCCGAAGTTACGCTGTAGCGCAGACAGGCGAGCAGCGGCAGGATGTGAACGCCGGAAGCGCGAACAGACGGCCCGCACTTTATGCAGCAGCTCTGACATGTCGGGGTAGTTGTGAATGAACTTCTGCACCACCAAATTCAGCACATGCGCCAAGCAAGGGATGTGCGTCAAATTGGCTAGTCCCAGAGCTGCAACGAGATTTCGCCCATTATCACACACCACCAGGCCGGGCTTGAGGCTCACCGGCAGCAACCACTCGTCGGTCTGTTGTTCAATACCCCGCCACAACTCCTGTGCGGTGTGGGGCCTGTCCCCCAAACATATGAGTTTCAGAATGGCCTGCTGACGTTTACCCCGGGCTGTGCTGAAGTTGGTGGTGAAGGTGTGTGGCTGACTGGATGAGCAGGTGGAAGAAGAGGAGGAGGAAGCCGAGAAGGAGGAGGTGGCAACAGGAGGCAAAGAATGTTGCCCTGCGATCCTTGGCGGCGGCAGGACGTGCGCCAAACAGCTCTCCGCCTGGGGCCCAGCTGCCACTACATTTACCCAGTGTGCAGTTAGGGAGATATAGCGTCCCTGGCCGTGCTTACTGGTCCACGTATCTGTGGTTAGGTGGACCTTGCTACAGATGGCGTTGCGCAGTGCACACTTGATTTTATCGGATACTTGGTTGTGCAGGGAAGGCACGGCTCTCTTGGAGAAGTAGTGCCGGCTGGGAACAACATACTGTGGGACAGCAAGCGACATGAGCTGTTTGAAGCTGTCTGTGTCCACCAGCCTAAATGACAGCATTTCATAGGCCAGTAGTTTAGAAATGCTGGCATTCAGGGCCAGGGATCGAGGGTGGCTAGGTGGGAATTTACGCTTTCTATCAAATGTTTGTGAGATGGAGAGCTGAACGCTGGCGTGTGACATGGTTGAGACGCTTGGTGACGGAGGTGGTGGTGGTGGTGTTGGTGGTACATCCCCTGTTTGCTGGGCGGCAGGTGCCAACGTTCCTCCAGAGGCGGAGGAAGAGGCCGAGGCGGCAGCAGCAGAATAGGCCGAGGCGGCAGCAGCAGAAGAGGTAGCAGGGGGAGCCTGAGTGACTTCCTTGGTTTTAAGGTGTTTACTCCACTGCAGTTCATGCTTTGCATGCAGGTGCCTGGTCATGCAGGTTGTGCTCAGGTTCAGAACGTTAATGCCTCGCTTCAGGCTCTGATGGCACAGCGTGCAAACCACTCGGGTCTTGTCGTCAGCACATTGTTTGAAGAAGTGCCATGCCAGGGAACTCCTTGAAGCTGCCTTTGGGGTGCTCGGTCCCAGATGGCGGCGGTCAGTAGCAGGCGGAGTCTCTTGGCGGCGGGTGTTCTGCTTTTGCCCACTGCTCCCTCTTTTGCTACGCTGTTGGCTCGGTCTCACCACTGCCTCTTCCTCCGAACTGTGAAAGTCAGTGGCACGACCTTCATTCCATGTGGGGTCTAGGACCTCATCGTCCCCTGCATCGTCTTCCACCCAGTCTTGATCCCTGACCTCCTGTTCAGTCTGCACACTGCAGAAAGACGCAGCAGTTGGCACCTGTGTTTCGTCATCATCAGAGACATGCTGAGGTGGTATTCCCATGTCCTCATCATCAGGAAACATAAGTGGTTGTGCGTCAGTGCATTCTATGTCTTTCACCGCTGGGGAAGGGCTAGGTGGATGCCCTTGGGAAACCCTGCCAGCGGAGTCTTCAAACAGCATAAGAGACTGCTGCATAACTTGAGGCTGAGACAGTTTCCCTGGTATGCATGGGGGTGATGTGACAGACTGATGGGGTTGGTTTTCAGGCGCAATCTGTGCGCTTTCTGCAGAAGACTGGGTGGGAGATAATGTGAACGTGCTGGATCCACTGTCGGCCACCCAATTGACTAATGCCTGTACCTGCTCAGGCCTTACCATCCTTAGAACGGCATTGGGCCCCACCATATATCGCTGTAAATTCTGGCGGCTACTGGGACCTGAGGTAGTTGGTACACTAGGACGTGTGGATGTGGCAGAACGGCCACGTCCTCTCCCAGCACCAGAGGGTCCACTAACACCACCACGACCATGTCCACGTCCGCGTCCCTTACTAGATGTTTTTCTCATTGTTATGGTTCACCACAACAACAAATATATTATTTGGCCCAATGTATTGTATTCAAATTCAGCGGGATATAAATTTGAGGCCTAGTATTTAGGCGCTGGGTGACCGGTATGGATTTAGTGACAGAATTAGACTTGGAAATGCACAGAAGCGTGTGTGTGAAGTTATTCTGAATGACCCAATGTGCACCTTGAATATTATATACCCTTTTTGGGATAGATTTCAAATAGCTCTGATATAGCAGGAACCACTAAATTATGAAATTGCTAAATTGGGAATTGTACTTCAACCCAGAACAAAAAATGTGCTTTGACGGGCACTAAATAACTTTCCCAGCTACAACAGTACAGAGGTAACGAGAGATTTAGAGGGATTTAAATTTGAGGCCTAGTATTTAGGCGCTGGGTGACAGGTATGGGTTTAGTGACAGAATTAGACTTGGAAATACACAGTAGCGGGTGTGTGTGAAGTTATTCTGAATGACCCAATGTGCACCTTCAATATTATATACCCTTTTTGGGATAGATTTCAAATAGCTCTGATATAGCAGGAACCACTAAATTATGAAATTGCTAAATTGGGAATTGTACTTCAACCCAGAACAAAAAATGTGCTTTGACGGACACTAAATATCTTGCCCAGCAACAACAGTACAGCGGTGGGTAACGAGAGATTTAGAGGGATTTAAATTTGAGGCCTAGTATTTAGGCGCTGGGTCACCGGTATGGATTTAGTGACAGAATTAGACTTGGAAATGCACAGAAGCGTGTGTGTGAAGTTATTCTGAATGACCCTATGTGCACCTTCAATATTATATACCCTTTTAGGGATAGATTTCAAATAGCTCTGATATAGCAGAAACCACTAAATTATGAAATTGCTAAATTGGGAATTGTACTTCAACCCAGAACAAAAAATGTGCTTTGACGGACACTAAATATCTTGCCCAGCAACAACAGTACAGCGGTGGGTAACGAGAGATTTAGAGGGATTTAAATTTGAGGCCTAGTATTTAGGCGCTGGGTGACAGGTATGGGTTTAGTGACAGAATTAGACTTGGAAATACACAGTAGCGGGTGTGTGTGAAGTTATTCTGAATGACCCAATGTGCACCTTCAATATTATATACCCTTTTTGGGATAGATTTCAAATAGCTCTGATATAGCAGGAACCACTAAATTATGAAATTGCTAAATTGGGAATTGTACTTCAACCCAGAACAAAAAATGTGCTTTGACGGACACTAAATATCTTGCCCAGCAACAACAGTACAGTGGTGGGTAACGAGAGATTTAGAGGGATTTAAATTTGAGGCCTAGTATTTAGGCGCTGGGTCACCGGTATGGATTTAGTGACAGAATTAGACTTGGAAATGCACAGAAGCGTGTGTGTGAAGTTATTCTGAATGACCCTATGTGCACCTTCAATATTATATACCCTTTTAGGGATAGATTTTAAATAGCTCTGATATAGCAGAAACCACTAAATTATGAAATTGCTAAATTGGGAATTGTACTTCAACCCAGAACAAAAAATGTGCTTTGACGGACACTAAATATCTTGCCCAGCAACAACAGTACAGCGGTGGGTAACGAGAGATTTAGAGGGATTTAAATTTGAGGCCTAGTATTTAGGCGCTGGGTCACCGGTATGGATTTAGTGACAGAATTAGACTTGGAAATGCACAGAAGCGTGTGTGTGAAGTTATTCTGAATGACCCTATGTGCACCTTCAATATTATATACCCTTTTAGGGATAGATTTCAAATAGCTCTGATATAGCAGAAACCACTAAATTATGAAATTGCTAAATTGGGAATTGTACTTCAACCCAGAACAAAAAATGTGCTTTGACGGACACTAAATATCTTGCCCAGCAACAACAGTACAGCGGTGGGTAACGAGAGATTTAGAGGGATTTAAATTTGAGGCCTAGTATTTAGGCGCTGGGTGACAGGTATGGGTTTAGTGACAGAATTAGACTTGGAAATACACAGTAGCGGGTGTGTGTGAAGTTATTCTGAATGACCCAATGTGCACCTTCAATATTATATACCCTTTTTGGGATAGATTTCAAATAGCTCTGATATAGCAGGAACCACTAAATTATGAAATTGCTAAATTGGGAATTGTACTTCAACCCAGAACAAAAAATGTGCTTTGACGGACACTAAATATCTTGCCCAGCAACAACAGTACAGCGGTGGGTAACGAGAGATTTAGAGGGATTTAAATTTGAGGCCTAGTATTTAGGCGCTGGGTCACCGGTATGGATTTAGTGACAGAATTAGACTTGGAAATGCACAGAAGCGTGTGTGTGAAGTTATTCTGAATGACCCTATGTGCACCTTCAATATTATATACCCTTTTAGGGATAGATTTCAAATAGCTCTGATATAGCAGAAACCACTAAATTATGAAATTGCTAAATTGGGAATTGTACTTCAACCCAGAACAAAAAATGTGCTTTGACGGACACTAAATATCTTGCCCAGCAACAACAGTACAGCGGTGGGTAACGAGAGATTTAGAGGGATTTAAATTTGAGGCCTAGTATTTAGGCGCTGGGTCACCGGTATGGATTTAGTGACAGAATTAGACTTGGAAATGCACAGAAGCGTGTGTGTGAAGTTATTCTGAATGACCCTATGTGCACCTTCAATATTATATACCCTTTTAGGGATAGATTTCAAATAGCTCTGATATAGCAGAAACCACTAAATTATGAAATTGCTAAATTGGGAATTGTACTTCAACCCAGAACAAAAAATGTGCTTTGACGGACACTAAATATCTTGCCCAGCAACAACAGTACAGTGGTGGGTAACGAGAGATTTAGAGGGATTTAAATTTGAGGCCTAGTATTTAGGCGCTGGGTCACCGGTATGGATTTAGTGACAGAATTAGACTTGGAAATGCACAGAAGCGTGTGTGTGAAGTTATTCTGAATGACCCTATGTGCACCTTCAATATTATATACCCTTTTAGGGATAGATTTCAAATAGCTCTGATATAGCAGAAACCACTAAATTATGAAATTGCTAAATTGGGAATTGTACTTCAACCCAGAACAAAAAATGTGCTTTGACGGACACTAAATATCTTGCCCAGCAACAACAGTACAGCGGTGGGTAACGAGAGATTTAGAGGGATTTAAATTTGAGGCCTAGTATTTAGGCGCTGGGTGACAGGTATGGGTTTAGTGACAGAATTAGACTTGGAAATACACAGTAGCGGGTGTGTGTGAAGTTATTCTGAATGACCCAATGTGCACCTTCAATATTATATACCCTTTTTGGGATAGATTTCAAATAGCTCTGATATAGCAGGAACCACTAAATTATGAAATTGCTAAATTGGGAATTGTATTTCAACCCAGAACAAGAAATGTGCTTGAACGGACACTAAATAACTCGCCCAGCTACAGCACTAGGGACAGATTTAGCTGGATATAAATTTGAGGCCTAGTATTTAGGCGCTGGGTGACCGGTATGGATTTAGTGACAGAATTAGACTGGGATATGGCCAAAAAATGAACAGACTATTGCTGGTTAAATGCACTTGGTGTGACAGCTTCACCCTGATGTAGGCTTTAGCCAAAAAACAACCACACCATTGAGGGTTAAATGCACTTGGTGACAGGCGCAGCTTGCCCCTGATTTTGTATATGGCCAAAAAATGAACAGACTATTGCTGGTTAAATGCACTTGGTGTGACAGCTTCACCCTGATGTAGGCTTTAGCCAAAAAACAACCACACCATTGAGGGTTAAATGCACTTGGTGACAGGCGCAGCTTGCCCCTGATTTTGTATATGGCCAAAAAATGAACAGACTATTGCTGGTTAAATGCACTTGGTGTGACAGCTTCACCCTGATGTAGGCTTTAGCCAAAAAACAACCACACCATTGAGGGTTAAATGCACTTGGTGACAGGCGCAGCTTGCCCCTGATTTTGTATATGGCCAAAAAATGAACAGACTATTGCTGGTTAAATGCACTTGGTGTGACAGCTTCACCCTGATGTAGGCTTTAGCCAAAAAACAACCACACCATTGAGGGTTAAATGCACTTGGTCGCAGCTTGTGCTGGCGCACCACAAGACACAAAATGGCCGCCGATCACCCCAGAAAAATGAGACTGACAAACGGTCTGTGCAGCCTAAAAACAGTGAGCAATTGAGGATCAGCAGCTCAATGATCCACAGCTGCAGATCGATCAGTTAATCAAGTCCTTTGGAGGAGTTAATCTGCCTAATCTCGCCCTACTGTCGCAGCCGCAACCTCTCCCTACGCTAATCAGAGCAGAGTGACGGGCGGCGCTATGTGACTCCAGCTTAAATAGAGGCTGGGTCACATGGTGCTCTGGCCAATCACAGCCATGCCAATAGTAGGCATGGCTGTGATGGCCTCTTGGGGCAAGTAGTATGACGCTTGTTGATTGGCTGCTTTGCAGCCTTTCAAAAAGCGCCAAGAAAGCGTCACAAAAGCGCGAAGAAAGCGACGAACCCCGAACCCGAACCCGGACTTTTACGAAAATGTCCGGGTTCGGGTCCGTGTCACGGACACCCCAAAATTCGGTACGAACCCGAACTATACAGTTCGAGTTCGCTCATCCCTATTCTAGATCTAACTCCACTAGTCTGGGACGTTGAGATTCAGGTATTTTAGTATATATCTTCTCCAGGAACTCCTGAAGGTTTTCAGTTTTAACCAGGTCTGAAATTTTAAGATCTGAAAGGTATACCCAAGCTTTATGAAAATCACATCTATCTTTATTAAGATAATGTGGGAGAACGATAAAGGAGCTAAGGGGGATAATTTATTAGTAGATATTGATAAAGCCGCTGAGTTGTTACAAATTTGGAGCAAGCTATTCGTTAAAGCACTAAGGGGTTTCTTTTTCTTTCTAGCTGGAGATGGGACCCAGAGCATGTGAGTGGCATCCTCTCCCAATAGAGCTTTTTCCAGAGCCACATGTATCGAGTCATTAAGGGGTCTAGCTAGTTCAACCCATCTCTCCAATTGTATGGCATGGAGATATGTTTTAAGATCAGGTAAGGATAAACCTCCTCTATTTGTCTTCCTGATAAGTAGGGGGTATGCTAGTCTTGGCTTTTTGTTAGACCATAGAAAGTTACCGAAGAGAGTCCGAAAATTAGACAAAAACCTGTTTGTCAGAGGTATAGGTAAGCATCTTAGAAAATAAAGAATCTGCGGGAGAACGTAGGTCGCCAGCAGATTTTTCCTACCTAACCATGAGAGAAAAGGTAATTTGAAAAAGGCCAGAAAGTTTTTGATTTTATCAAATAAGGGAATATAGTTAAGTTTGAACATGTGTAAGGGGTTAGCCGGAATCATGATTCCCAAGTGTTTAATAGCCTCTTTCGGCCATTGAAAGGTGGTGTGTTTTTTAACATCTATCAATTGTTTATTCGGTGCAGAAATATTGAGTATATCAGATTTATCATAGTTGACCTTAAAATTGGATATTTCTCCAAAATTCGTGAAAATTTTTGTCACCTCTGGGATTGCAACTGCTGGATTCGTAATAAAAAGGAGCGAAAGCTGCCAAAGAATGAGTTTTCCCCTTTACCTGGAGACCCTTGATGACCTTGGAAGTTCTTAATTTGCAGAGGAGTAGCTCTAGGGTCAGTATAAACAGAGCTGGAGAGAGAGGACAGCCCTGTCTCGTTCCGTTGGAAACATTAAAGGACGGAGATAAGGCGCCATTAATGAGAACCCTGGCTGAGGGTTTTGAGTAAAGCGAAAATATAGCAGATATAAATAAGGGTGGAAAACCAAAGTGACGCAAGGCACTGTCAATGAAAATCCAATTGACCCTGTCAAACGCTTTTTCAGCATCGGTACCTAACAGGGTCAATGGGATCTTGTGTTCCTTTGCGTAGTATATGGCGTGTAAAACTCTGCTAACATTATGTTTCCCCTCTCGCCCTTTCACAAAACCTACTTGTTCTTCACCAATCAGCTTGGGAAGGAGTTTCGCTATTCTATGACTTAGAAGTTTGGCCCCTAATTTAACATCTACGTTAAGTAGAGATATCGGTCTGTAGCTACTGCATTTAGCAGGGTCTTTCCCTTCTTTGGGGATAACTGTTATGTGAGCGATTAAAGATTGTGGTGGGAGAGAAGCGCCGTTTAATAATGAATTGCACAGTTCAGCTATATGTGGGATCAGGATATTTTTAAACTTTTTGTAATATATTATAGGTAATCCGTCTGGACCCGGGGATTTCCCTGACGGGGTATTTGCAAGAATTTCTTGTACCTCCTCAGGCGTAATCGGGGAAAGCAACCTATCTCTTTCAAGAGAATCTAAAGTCGGGACTTTAATTGTCTCTACAAAGGTCTTAATTTTGGCCAATATGTGTTCTGGGTTATTGGATTCTAAGTTGTAGAGTGAAGAGTAAAATTTAGCAAATTCTTCCGCTATCGCAGGGGTGTTAGTGAGCTTGAGTAGTAAATACTAAGCAGGTGGCTCACTCTGGTTTATCACGATCGGTGCACAGGTTCAAAAGAAACACCCCTAGTTCTAATTGGTATATGAATGTGGAATAGAACCGGCACTCAGAACTATGGGAATTCACGTGGGACCGAGATGTATGGTTAAAATTTTTATTAAACAATAGACCCTGTGTACACTGGGTTCGGGATACTTATAAAATGTCACAATCAAAAAGATCACAATAAAACAATAAAAAACATCTAATTAAACATACTGCCCATATATTTTTCTATGCCAGGGAAAGCTGCATCCGTATCTTCCCCAATGGGTCCGACTCGTTGGATCGCAGCTGTCTGTGGCAAAGCAAATCAGGGCTGCTTGTATCCCAATGCGGTATACAAATAGCAATTTGTCTGTGCATGCAAATCGAATGTGAACTGTAAAATATAAATGAATACACTGTCTGAAGGATAACGCAATGCCAACGCAAATACTGGCTTGTTCTAGTATTCTTTCTTTCTAGTGTCGAGATTATCCATCCACTATGATTGTCTCAAATTGACGGGTGTGCTGGATGTTGTTACAATTGTCCAGTAGGTCTGTGTAGCACACTTATTTATATCGTTTTTGCTGTGCAACAATGTGGTGCAACTCCACTTGTATCAGGATTTTTTTTGGTACTCACTGTGGTCTCAATGAAGCCATTCCGCGGTAGGGTTACTGTCGTGGCGTCCCACGCTTCCACCTTTCTCCGCTATAGCTGTGATGTTTCCAGTTCTGTCCAAGTCTCGTCTCTGCTCTTGCGACGGACCTGTCTCAGCAGATTGATTTACGTGAGTCCTGCACCAATCCTTGTGGTGTATGTGGCAAAGGCACGTCTTTGTAATAGATGAATAGTTCTTCTTTCAGTACATGGCCATGCACCGCCGGGATGTATATCTCACAGGTATTACGCCCAGACGCGTTTCGAGATGTCTAATCTCTTCTTCAGTGGGTAACCTGTGAGCTTTAGTGTCTGGTGTTTTATACTCTCCTCTTAATTGGATAATTATTTTCACCTATTCTAGGCGTGCTATTGTGTGGTACAGACCTTGATTTCGATTGGTATTCTCATATACTGTGTGCGTTGTTATTGCACTGCATCGTTTTTCATCGGTATATAGTTCTAGCATTGCGGTTCATTCGTACTTCTGCGTCTCCGCATTGGTTATGTAACAATACATTGTGTAACAATTTAAAAATGCAGGGATCGTATCCTTATTATACTTTAAAATATATTACTAGACAGCACTAGCATATATATAATTATATCGGCAGTAATACTGACCACAAAGGCACATTTTTCAACATTGTGCATTCATATGTATGGTTTCTTTCCTTTTTCAAACATTTCTATAGTTATTTTGACCAAATATTCCACCCTTATGTTATAATGCAATTATTGGATCCATTTGTAGGTGTCATTAACTTATTGGATTTCCACGAGCTGCTTGTCATAGTACTCTCGGGAGTAGCATCTCAGGAGGTTATTACAACCGGCATTTTTTTAAAAGGAAAATTTTCTCAGTATTGGGATATATAATATAATAATTTCTATACGCCCATCTCGTCCTTATTTTGGAATTAATCACCTGTAGGTAATAGGTTTCCACATTGGTCTGCAGATTGTTTTCTAATAAGATAATTGTACGGTCGACGTTTGTCATGCGGTTTATTTATGATTCTGCCATTTTGTTGCTTTTTCTGTTTCTTTGCATTTTTTCATTCTGTTTTTACATTCTTTTCTAAGATATATATAGTAATCTTATTGGGGGATTTTTATGAGTACAATAAGTCCGGGATCTGGCAGACTGTTGTATTGTATCGGAGATTTAGTGTTTACCAATTTATTCATTTATTTGCCGTCTTTTCTTATCCAATTTGCGGCAGATCTCACTCCTATTCTCACAATTATATTATTCTCAATATGTTTCTAGTTTGTCTCGTTGTTGTTCTATTCTTATAATATTACCCCTAAATCTCATGTTTTATTTTTATTGTTCTTTATTATTTTAAATAAATCCAAAAATTTCTAGGTCTGAATTCAACCCGGCGGGGAGAAGGCTTCCGAAGTCATAGATCATTCTAGACTCGGCCCGGGACATTCGCATGATATGATTGCCTCCTCTCCAGTGTGTGTCTACCTTCTCCAGGGCCACAAACGAGAAACCCCTAGGGTCACTGTTATGTGACACTTTGAAATGTTTGGAAAGAGAGTGATTTTCGTAACCTTTCTTGATGTTGTTTAGGTGCTCCGAAATTCTAACTCTCAGGGGTCTCTTAGTTCTTCCAATATATTGTTTGTGGCAAGGGCACTGGATCAAGTAGACCACACTGGAGGAGTTGCATGTGAGGCAGCCCTTAATATCCAAGGAGAACTGATTTTGAGTGGATTGGACCCTAATTGTTTTTCTTGGGAATGTCGAGTTTTTACACCCCAAGCATCTCCCACATTTGTAAAACCCATTCATATTTAGCCTATTTCTGGAGTGTTGGTGCTTCTTTTTGCTTGTGATTTGTTATCGAAGGTGCTATTTTTAAACCTAAATTGGGTACCTTTGTGAAAGTAATTAAAGGGGAAGTGTGCAACATAGGTCCAATAACCTTATCCCTAAGTAGGAAGTGCCAGTGTTGGTTTATAATGTGACGTATCTGTTTAGATGATGTGCTATAAGGTAAAATTAATCTCAATTCACCCTCCTTATTTGTGTTTTTATGTGTGTTTGGCTGAAAGAATGTTTTTCTCTCTATTTCTCTTGTTTTCTCTAGAGCATGTGTCAGGATCTTTTCGGGGTACCCTTTACATTCGAATTGTTGTTTCATTTTGAGGGCCTCAATTTCAAAATCAGTTTTATCGGTACAGTTGCGCTTAATACGGCGAAACTGACCCGAAGGGATATTCACCAGCCACTGAGGCAGGTGACAGCTCGTGTATGGTATAAAGCTATTCTTCGCTGTGGGCTTATAATGAGTGTTGCATCTGTATTTATTATCATGTTGTGTAATCTGAATGTCCAGGAATTCTATAGATTCCTCTTTTATTTTGGACAAAAAGATCAGATTTTTATCATTTTGGTTCAGGGTTTCTAGAAATTGTTGCAGCTGATGTCTATCTTTTTTCCAAACAAATAGGACGTCATCAATGTAGCGACGCCATAGGGCCAGGTCCGTCCCCAGTTTGGGAGTGATGATTTCATATTCCCACTGTGCCAAAAATAGGTTTGCATAACTGGGGGCGAACCTGGTCCCCATGGCAGTCCCACACAGCTGTAAAAAATGATCGCCCTCAAAATAAAAATAATTGTGGTGGAGTATAAATTGAATCCCCTCCATCAGAAATTCTATCTGCTTGGTGCATATAGTGCCATCTACTTCCAATTGTGATTTGACTGCTGCTATTCCTTGGTCATGTCTTATGCTGGTATAGAGGGACTGGACATCCAGGGTGCCAATAATCCAGCCTGGCTCGACATCAAGGTCCTCCAACGTTCCAATAATATCCGTAGTGTCCCGAATATATGACAGGGTCTTTCTCACTACAGGCTGTAGTAGTGCATCAATATACTGAGATAGATTGGAGGTCAATGACCCTATTCCGGATATTATTGGACGTCCAGGCGGGTTTTCTAGACATTTGTGGATTTTGGGCAGGCAGTAGAAGACTGGAAGTCTCCCCTGTGTGCCCAAAATGAAGTTACGTTCTTGATCGGACAGTATTTTGTCTCTTAATCCTCCATCACAATAGTTGGTAAGGCTTTTCTTAAATTCCTGTCCTGGGTCTCCTTTTAATTTTTTGTATGTTGTCGTGTCTCCCAACTGTCTGAGACACTCCTCTATATATTGAGTAGTGTTCATGACCACTATAGCCCCCCCTTTGTCGGCGGGGCGTATTGTGATGTTTTTTTGTTTCTGCAGTTCTTTGATGGCACAAATTTCTCCCCCTGTGAGATTGTTTCTATGGTACTGTCTGTCCTTAATTTTCCTCAAGTCATTCTCGACCGATCTTTGAAAAGTTGCCATGTCATGACCGATCTCATTTTTGGGAAACTTTTTTGATTTATTCCTTAAACTTGTATGTCTTATTTCTTCCCTTTTATCCTGTTCTATTTTTGTTTGGGATTCTATTAGTATGGGGTTCTTTTGGAAATATTTTCTTAAACAGAGTTTCCTCATGAATTTTTGCAGTCCTATATATGTATTGAATTTGTTAAGTTTGGATGTGGGTGCAAATTTCAATCCTTTGTCTAGGAGTTTCATCTGTGTATCTGTGAGTATTGTAGAACTTATGTTGACTATTGAGTCCAGTGCAGTTACTAATTTCTCCTTCTGTCTCTCCCCCTTCTTTCTCTGTCCTCTTCTTGTTTTCCTGTCTCTGGATTTGTGTATTGATAATAATGTCCCCTGTATGGCCGTTTGTATGGTTGTTGGTGATATATTGGGGACAGATTCCGCTGTCTCAAATTGTATGGATGAGCTGGTGGTGTTTGTCGTGCCTGTTTCCTTATCGGTGTCTGTAGGTATTGGGTTGATCTTGGTGAAAAAGGTGATCTGTGTCTTATCCGTGGTTTGTGGTGTGGTGGGGTCCTGTCTAAAAAATACTTGTCTTGTAGTGTTTCATATCTATTATGTGTTGGTATGTCATTCCCTACTTGACTATGACTGTTATTCTTGTCCATCTCCAAAACTCTCTCCTGTATGTGTGCACCTCTCTCTCTGTCTGATGTCTGTTTCGTCTGTGGTGGATCCACATCAGTTCTGGAATAATTTTTGTATTTTTTAGTTTTTTTATTCATTATTTCCAATTCTATCCTGTCTAACCCTTTGCATAGTTTTTCTTCCCATTCCTCAAATATACTGTCTTTGGGGAATTTTTCAAGTATTTGTTTGTATTTATCTATTTCCGTATTTAAATTCCCTAATATTTCTATTCTCCTTTTAATAATTGTTTGTATCAATGCAACCGATTGTGAGAATAATAGGCTCTCCCATTCTTTATTGAATGAGTCACAGCATAGATCCTGTGCTGGTGTTTTGGTCAGCATCAGACCTCTAGGGATTTTTCCTTGTTCTATAAATTGTCTGAGCGATCGTACCTCCCAATGCTGTCTAAGCTGTTTCTGTAATAGGTGTTCAAGTTCTCTAAAGGTTTCGGATATTGTGGGTTTATTACAATGTTCCGTGTTGTTTTTCCCTTCAAACATATAGGTTTCAGCTGTCTGCCGTTTCAGTTCCACGTGGTTCCAAAAGTCCATGATTCAACCAGAGGAGCTCTAACTGCTGACGTTGGGGTATAGATATGTTGAGTAGTAAATACTAAGCAGGTGGCTCACTCTGGTTTATCACGATCGGTGCACAGGTTCAAAAGAAACACCCCTAGTTCTAATTGGTATATGAATGTGGAATAGAACCGGCACTCAGAACTATGGGAATTCACGTGGGACCGAGATGTATGGTTAAAATTTTTTTTTTTTTTTTATTAAACAATAGACCCTGTGTACACTGGGTTCGGGATACTTATAAAATGTCACAATCAAAAGATCACAATAAAACAGTAAAAAACATCTAATTAAACATACTGCCCATATATTTTTCTATGCCAGGGAAAGCTGCATCCGTATCTTCCCCAATGGGTCCGACTCGTTGGATCGCAGCTGTCTGTGGCAAAGCAAATCGGGGCTGCTTGTATCCCAATGCGGTATACAAATAGCAATTTGTCTGTGCATGCAAATCGAATGTGAACTGTAAAATATAAATAAATACACTGTCTGAAGAATATCGCAATGCCAACGCAAATACTGGCTTGTTCTAGTATTTTTTCCTTATAGTGTCGAGATTATCCATCCACTATGATTGTCTCAAATTATCGGGTGTGCTGGATGTTGTTACAATTGTCCAGCAGGTCTGTGTAGCACACTTATTTGTATCGTTTTTGCTGTGCAACAATGTGGTGCAACTCCACTTGTCTCAGGATTTTTTTGTACTCACTGTGGTCTCAATGAAGCCATTCCGCGGGAGGGTTACTGCCGTGGCGTCCCACGCTTCCACCTTTCTCCGCTATAGCTGTGATGTTTCCAGTTCTGTCCAAGTCTCGTCTCTGCTCTGGCGACGGACCTGTCTCAACAGATTGATTTACGTGAGTCCTGCACCAATCCTTGTGGTGTATGTGGCAAAGGCACGTCTTTGTAATAGATGAATAGTTCTTCTTTCAGTACATGGCCATGCACCGCCGGGATGTATATCTCACAGGTATTACGCCCAGACGCGTTTCGAGATGTCTAATCTCTTCTTCAGTGGGTAACCTGTGAGCTTTAGTGTCTGGTGTTTTATACTCTCCTCTTAATTGGATAATTGTTTTCACCTATTCTAGGCGTGCTATTGTGTGGTACAGACCTTGATTGCGATTGGTATTCTCATATACTGTGTGCGTTGTTATTGCACTGCATCGTTTTTCATCGGTATATAGTTCTAGCATTGCGGTTCATTCATACTTCTGCGTATCCGTATTGATTGTGTAACAATACATTGTGTAACAATTTAAAAATGCAGGGATCGTATCCTTATTATACTTTAAAATGTATTACTAGACAGCACTAGCGTATACATAATTATAATCGGCAGTAATACTGACCACAAAGGCACATTTTTCAACATTGTGCATTCATATGTATGGTTTCTTTCCTTTTTCAAACATTTCTATAGTTATTTTGACCGAATATTCCACCCTTATGTTATAATGCAGTTATTGGATCCATTTGTAGGTGTCATTAACTTATTGGATTTCCACGAGCTGCATGTCATAGTACTCTCGAGAGTAGCATCTCAGGAGGTTATTACAGCCGGCATTATTTTAAAGGAAAATTTTCTCAGTGTTGAGATATATAATATAATAATTTCTATACATCCATCTCGTCCTTATTTTGGGATTAATCACCTGTAGGTAATAGGTTTCCACACTGGTCTGCAGACTGTTTTCTAATAAGATAATTGTACGGTCAACGTTTATCATGAGGTTTATTTATGATTTTGCCATTTTGTTGCTTTTTCTGTTTCTTTGCATTTTTTCATTGTGTTTTTACATTATTTTCTGAGATATATATATTGATGTTAGTGAGCTTGTGTCCCTTTTCCGACTTAATTTCCTGTATAAAAGTTTTCACTCTTTGTCCTTTAATCATTTGTGAGAGAAGCTTGGAGCCCCTATCACCGTGCATATAAATTTTGTATTTAGCAGTTCTAAGGGCCTTGGCTGACTTAATGTTTAATAAATCCCTCAGTTGATTTCTTAATTTGACAAGTTCTGTATAATGGGAATCTGAGGGGTCTTTTTTTGTGATGTTTTCTAGGACAGATATTTGGGTCAAGATAGAGTCAACCTGTAGCGTTCTCTGCTTGCGCACCCACGCCCCCAAGGAAATCAATTTACCTCTCATAAACGCCTTATGGGCCTCCCAAATCATAGCCTTATCCATAAGAGGAGTACAGTTTAGTTCAAAGAAGGTCCTAAGTTTTCCCTCAAGCCGAAGTCTGTCTCTGTCATTCTCCAGGAGAGTCTCGTTAAGTCTCCAAGACCATGCCTTGGGAGGAAGGCCTTTCAACTGGAACACAAGAGAGACAGGGGCATGATCCGATATTGTAATTTGTCCAATAGATGAGGATTTAATCCTATCCAGGACATAATTAGAGAGAAAAAGATAATCAAGGCGTTGAAAGGACTTATGGACAGCTGAGTAAAATGAGAAGTCTTTGTCACTAGGGTGACTCAATCTCCATGCGTTTGTGATTTGATGATCAGAAAGTGACCGCCTTAGCTTACGAAGTTGCGCAGCAGAGTATTTGGGGGAACCCGAGGTAGAGTCCATGGGGTGATCCAAAGTTAGGTTTAGATCGCCTCCTAGGACTAAAATCCCCTCCCTGAAGTCTTTAAGTGATTTTAATACTCTAATCAGCCATGGAATTTGTTTAGTGTTGGGAGCGTAGATGTTTACCAGAGTCAGTTTATTACCAAAAAGTGTTCCCTTTAAGAATAAGTATCTGCTCTCTGGATCTACATATTGCGCCTGGATCTGAAAAGGAATGTTAGCTCCAATGCCAATGGATACTCCCCTTGAGGCTGAAGAGTGGGAGCTATGTATCCATTTTGTATATTGTTTAGAGAAAAGGGTTGGGATATGGTTGTGCCTGAAATGTGTCTCCTGCAGGAACAGAAGGTCTGCCCTCTCTCTCCTTAGCATCTGGAAGATCTGGCTTCTCTTCTGAGGAACATTAAGGCTACTTTCACACTAGCGTTCGTCGGTCCGCTCGTGAGCTCCGTTTGAAGGAGCTCACGAGCGGACCCGAACGCCTCCGTCCAGCCCTGATGCAGTCTGAATGGAGCGGATCCGCTCAGACTGCATCAGTCTGGTGGCGTTCATCCTCCGCTCCGCTCGCCTCCGCACGGACAGGCGGACAGCTGAACGCTGCTTGCAGCGTTCAGCTGTCCGCCTGGCCGTGCGGAGGCGAGCGGATCCGTTCAGATTTACAATGTAAGTCAATGGGAACGGATCCGCTTGAAGATGTCACCATATGGCTCAATCTTCAAGCGGATCCGTCCCCCATTGACTTTACATTGAAAGTCTGAACGGATCCGCGCAGGCTACTTGCGCACTTGCGAAATTTTTTAAAGTTATTAATGCAGACGGATCCGTACTGAACGGAGCCTCCGTCTGCATTAATATGATCGGATCCGTTCAGAACGGATCCGATCAAGCGCAAGTGTGAAAGTAGCCTTAGCCCATTTACGTTTAGTGAAGTTACCTTCAGGGAATCCATGAGTTAGAGAAGTTTGTGTTACCACATGAGGAGTTGCATCCCAGAGGATTGAAAATTTCTGAAATCAGTACCCATCTTGAGAAACTATATACAGAACACATAAAAACAAAATTAAGTTTGTTAATATTTGAAGCCATCAGTTAGTAGCCTCTCCAAGGGAGTCTTATTCGAAAGAGAAGTTAAACAGGGAAGAGGCGGAAGGTAATAAAGGGTTTAAAGAAATAGGTTAAAAAAAAAGGAAGAGAAAAGAGAGTGGCTAGCAAGAGGGGGAGGAGAGACTGTGGGAAACACAAAGCCTGCGTGGGCCACTCACAGCACAAGCATATTAATAGACAATGAGATCCCATGCTAATAATGTCTGGTGCGACCCATGCTGAGCATGAATCCTCCAAACATCTCCAAGCAGTGGGGTACAAACAAGGTGTCAAAACTGTCTCAGCAATTGAAATACCATTGCATGGTGGAATAACAGTTCAATATACTAGGACCATTATTTAAACAGAGGTATATGGTGTACCACTGCCGTCTTACTCAGAGATGTCACTTATAATATTTTTATTCTCAAGGTACTGATAGCAATGGCACCTCAAGCAATCCCTTATCAAAAAAGGCAGCTAATGGGCAAGAGGTCAGCGGTATATAAAGAAAGGGGTCACAGTACAGTAACTTGCAAACAGAAACAACCTTTTTAAGCCCCATACATTACTCTTAGGGTTGTGGTGTTAACCAGGTTAACCTCAGGACATCTCCCTAGGGAAGAAGGGCATTAGTAACCAATATTAGAAGGTATTCAAGTGTCCTGCAGTTCTGCCTGGCGTTTCTTCGCTTGTGGCGATTTAAATTTCTTAGCTACCTTCCAATGTTCTATTTCTGGTAACGGCGGCATCTTCAAGACACCTGTCATAGGTAGCCAGGAGGGGATATCCAGTGGGTCTATCTGCAGAGCGTCCCACATTTTGACTAGGTCTACTGGATGTCGGACGGTGATCTGTTTACCGTTGATAGTGGCGCAAAGGCCGAATGGGAAAAGCCAGCGTAGTGGGTGTCTTCTCTCCCTAAGGATTTCGGTAAGCGGCTTGAGTATTTTCCTCTTCGCTAAGGTGCTTGCAGCGAGATCTTGATATAGCTGTATTTTAGCGTTTTCAAAAAACAGTTCGCCCTTGTGTCTAGCGGCAATTAAAATGGCCGCCGTGTCGACAAAACTTAGCAAACCGCATATAATATCACGTGGCGGTGCGTCTGGTAAAGGCTTAGGTCTAAGGGCTCTGTGGGCTCTCTCAATAACTATTTTTTCCGCCCTTTCTTGGCCCAGTAAGGAGGCGAATATTTGACTGACCGTGTCTAAGATGTCTTCTCTTTGCACGTTTTCAGGAACCCCTCTGATGCGAACATTCTTCCTTCGGCTCCTGTTCTCCTGATCTTCTAGGTACAGGTATGTTGTGTTCATATGTTCGTGCATTTCCTCCACTTTCGTTTGCAAAGCACGGCCATGTTTAGTTATGGCTTGCTGGGAGTCTTCTAGGGCTGCTACCCTTTGCCCCGTCTGCTTATACTCGGATTTTATAGCCGATAATTCTTTCAGAACTGGCTCAAAAGCCAGGGCCAGAGACTCTTTGAGGAAGGCTCTGGTGATGGGAGTCGAGCCTCGATCGCTGCGTGTCTCAGACATAGCGCACGAGCCTTCATCATCCGAATCTTCAGTATATGTAGCGGTGGCCGCAGCTTCCAGCGCCATCTTGGATCTAACTGACGGTGAAGATAGTTTCTTTCTGAGGAACTTATCCAAGTCGGATTGTCCCCTGGCTTGTTTGGGTGTCATCTGGGCCTCTTTAGACTTGTCCCTGTTCGGTTTCCCCATATTTAAGCGATGCGGGATCTCGTCCAATAGCTCATAACAGGGTGCTGCTGTGTGTGGAGCTCTCAGTTCAGGCGGCCATTCCCTGATGCGGCTAGCTCCGCCCCTCCGATTAATTCCGTTATTTAAGTAGTATGGCTTGTCACTGTTCCATTCACTAAATGTAACACCATCACCACCAAAGGCTCATCTGGTGACAACACTGGCTGATGCTTAGTGCTCTTCTTGATGTCTCCAACATTAATGGTGACCATCATTTCTGCTCAGAGTGAATCAACTTTCATCAGTGAACAGCACTAAAGCCCACTGGTCCCTCTTCAAGTGTAGATGCCCCTGGTCCATGCAAGACGATGAGGCCTGTGGTCAGGTACTCTTGCAGTTCATCTAGCATGCAGACTACGCTGTTGTAAACAGTTTCAAATGGTCTAACGTGACACTTGGGTGCCTCTCACCTACCTTAAATGTGCCTGGAGTTGTGTGGCATTCATCATCCGGCTCCACAGGGCACTTTTCACAAAGGGGTCATCAGTGTAGGATGTGGCCAAAGGATGTCCACTTCTATGGCTTTCTGTGACTCTTCCAATCTCTCTGTATTTCTGTTGCAACCTGCTGATGACACTCTAAGCTCAGTTCCCACTTTCGTCTGAGAACATCCTGCTTGAAGCCTCGCAATGGCGAGATACTTTTGATCAATTGTTAGATGTCATCTTGGTCTCATGTTGTCAAAATATAAACAGCATGATGAGGAGTAAAAAGAAAGATATTTAATCACCAGTCCGCCAAAAATTCTGCTGCAGGTCCGAGGAGTGTTGTGGGATTGATCACACTTTCATGGAATTTGCATATAGGGTTCGGACAGCGCGTATCGTAAATAGACGGTATACAAACAGTTTTTTTCTCCTCCTTTTAGAAAGGTAAGTCTAAGAAAAAGTAAGAAAAAAACTGTTTGTATACCGTCTAGTTACGATAAGCATGATGAGGAGGACTTGTTTAAATCCCAATTTTAATTGAACCAGGAAATGTATTGGGCGATTCATGGATCAAACACCTGTTCTGAATTTTGCCATTAAGCTCCTTGTTAGAGAACAGCAAGTTGTGCAAAAAGAGCAGAAACATTGAACAGTTAGACATATGCATTTGAAAAGTTTAGTGAAGGTCACATAAAGTTCACCTATAAAGGTTAGAGTGTATTTTAGGTTCATCCTGAAATTTCACCGACAAGCCAAATACCCCTTTTTGTGAGTAGTGTATACATGACAACAGCAACAAAGTGAGTATATAAATATAAGATAATTAGATTCAGCGCATAGATGTGGTACCAGTACTAGGATTAATACAAAGTTAGAGTGCCAGAACCAATCTCGGTACGTACACTATATAGAAAAAAGTATTGAGACACCTACACATTACCCCTACTGAATCTTTAAAAGGGTTGTCCAGTGTGCAACAGCATCCTTTAAAGGGCATCTGTCAGCAGCTTTGTACCCATGAAACTGGCTGACCTGTTACTGTGCACTTTGCAGCTGAAGGCATCTTTGTTGGTCCCATGTTCATATGTGCCTGCACTGTTGAGAGACACAAAATTTTAAAATATGCAAATGAGCCTCTAAAAATGAGCCTCAACCCTTTATAAGAACATGGGACCAACACAGATGTCTTCAGCTGACAAGCGCCGATGCAACAGGTCAGCTTTTTCAAAGGTACAAATCTGCCGACAGATGCCCTATAAATAATCACTTAAGAAGGTGACTATAATTTTGTAATGTACAGTATTTATTTTACCTTTATGGCTCTATCTCCCATTCTGGGCTGTGGTCACATGACCCTGTCCATACGGCTCTTATATCCTGTAATGGGAAACAAGTCCATCGGCAGCCGACTTCTTAAGGCATGAGGAACAGGTAAGCAAGCGCTGTTATCTATAGCCCACATGCCTTGGGAAGCCCTCAGCTAGGAGGATTGCGATCATCTGCCTCCATCTATGCTGTTTCTATTTGGTGACATTACTTCATCAGTTTAGTGTTCCTTCTTTCAGCCCCTGAATGGAGACCTACATTATTATCTTTTTGCTTGGTCTCTGAATATATTTAAGGTCTATTGTCTGCAAGTTTCCCTTGATGAGCAGCATATACTGCAAAGCATGCATTTATGTTCCTAACTACAAGTATTACCTGGCCCCATGGGTGCTTCACACCTGTCGGTCAGCAGCCATCCACACAGGGACTATACGAAGACAGTAGCTACCAGATGGCTCCCCTGCAGCAACGTCCAAATCCATGTATAGGGTTTAAAGGGTAAAAACCAGCAGACTGCCAGGATAATGCCTTAAGTCGAACTGGTTAGTTGGCACAGTGGTTCTACACCCACACTCACTGCTCATGAGAGATACAGTAAGTGAACCAAGCTCAATAAAAAGAAAATTGGCCAAATAAACCAAGATCACTGCAGTGTAATGGTGACAGGACCAAGCGTGTAAAACCATTTAGACTCAGTTCTTGAAACAAGCTCTGCACAGAGCTTCCACTGGCCGGATGTAAGGAGGGTCCAGTTGTCCCCCTGGGCATTGGCCGACTGGAAAATTTCCTTGTAAGGTCTATGGACAATCCGCCCCTGTATGCTGGTGCTATTTAGACAACAGAAATACAATAAATAACCAGCTTAGGCCTCTTTCACATTTGCGTTGTCCAGATCCGGCGTGTACTCCACTTGCCGGAATTACACGCCGGATCCGGAAAAACGCGGCAAGTCTTCAGGATTTTTGGCCGGAGCAAAAAGCGCAGCATGCTCCGGAACTGAAGGCATCCTGATGCATCCTGAACGGATTTCACTCCATTCAGAATGCATGGGGAAAATCCTGATCAGGATTCTTCCGGCATAGAGCCCCGACTACGGAACTCTATGCCGGAAGACAAGAACGCAAGTGTGAAAGAGCCCTTACAGATACAGCACTAGCATGAAGCTGAGTACATAAATATGGAAGAAGAATCAAGCTTACTGCCGAGAAATGGTCCAAAATGGCCAAGCTCAGTTTTAAGGTTTAGTAATAGGATCAAGCATACTGCACGGGTATGATAAAAGAACCAAGATTTAGACATTGCTACAGATAAATGATACCAGAACAAAGACCATTACAGACAAATGGTAGCAGAAACGAGTTTAGCACTTTTAGTAACTCTCATAGATTTCAGTGGAGAGATATACATACAAATGTTAGATGGTTAATGGAGGCCAGAGGCTATGGGACTTTCTATCAATGTATGCTATATTGTACTTTAGACAAGAAAACAACATGGCAGTATTCACCAATGAGACTAGAAGGAGTTTGGATGACAGCTATAAGGATGACTATTATGGTAATTTTTTGTACAACTGTTCAACATTATTAGAATGTACCGCCCCTTTAAATTTACTGCTGCATGAATCATCATGGCGTGTGCCGCAAGCATCAGCCAATAGAATCGCAGGATTTGAATTCAAAGAAGGGAAGAAAACGTCAGTTGGTGCCAGTTTGCGATTTCTTCACTAGAGATAAGAGGCTCATCACTTCTTGTCAGAAGATCGACGTTTCGGAGAGCGACCACGATGGGGATCTGCGCGCTGAGGAAACATCTACTAACAGCGATTCATCAGAGGTAAAAACCGTCATCTGATCAATGGCATTGCTGACTTATGTCATCCCACAAACTGACCATCGGGGATCTGTATCATAAGGAAACCAACATTTACTGGATTTTATTAATAAAGTATCCAATATGGAGCGACTGAGGTTATTGTGTATAAATATGGAGAAACCGGGGTGATGATATTGATTAATATGGAGAATCTATGATAAGTATGGATAAATATGACCAAACTTGGGTGACTGGTTAAATATGGACCAAAAAGGTTGTCTATGGATAAATATGGTGGATCCTGGGTCTAAAATGATTTTTAGTAAATTAAAGACATATGGGGGTCATTTATCAAACTGGTGTAAAGTAGAACTGGCTTAGTTGCCCATAGCAACCAATCAGATTTCACTTTTAATTTTCCAAAGGAGCTGTGAAAAATGAAAGCTGGAATGTGATTGGTTGCTATGTGCAACTAAGCCAGTTCTACTTTGCACCAGTTTGATAAATGACCCCATGATATATATGTGTGCGGTCATTATTACACGGTATAGAATATTTGTAGAGTATACCTACAGGTAAGCCCATAGGGAGACATTTATGAATTCTGGTACGCCAGAAACTGACATTAAATGACACAAGCGCTTGAAGTTTTTGATTGTTGCACAGAATTTAGCTACTTTTGGCCTCCTGCACCGCCCTGCTCCACTTTCTACGGTGGGCTGGGATTAAGGGTAAATTTCCAGATTAGATCACTTTTTCAGTCTCATTTATGTTCTGTGACAATCAGTGAGGCTACTTTCACACTAGCGTTCGATCGGATCCGTTCTGAACGGATCCGATCATATTAATGCAGACGGAGGCTCCGTTCAGTACGGATCCGTCTGCATTAATAACTTAGAAAAAATTCTAAGTGTGAAAGTAGCCTGAGCGGATCCGTTCAGACTTTCAATGTAAAGTCAATGGGGGACGGATTGAGCCATATGGTGACATCTTCAAGCGGATCCGTTCCCATTGACTTACATTGTAAGTCTGAACGGATCCGCTCGCCTCCGCACGGCCAGGCGGACAGCTGAACGCTGCAAGCAGCGTTCAGCTGTCCGCCTGTCCGTGCGGAGGCGAGCGGAGCGGAGGCTGAACGCCGCAAGACTGATGCAGTCTGTGCGGATCCGCTCCATTCAGACTGCATCAGGGCTGGACGGAGGCGTTCGGGTCCGCTCGTGAGCTCCTTCAAACGGACCTATGAACGCTAGTGTGAAAGTAGCCTAAAGTTGCAAAAATGTCGCAACTCCACGGCAGACACACCCCAGGCCTACTGTAATAGACCATATCGCACTTGCACCAAATTCCTTATAACTGTGCACCTTTTCATAAATCCCCCCATTGTTTATCTCAGTGGTAATATGAAATATATTGTAATGGATCATTTACTATAGAGAGAGACAGGATATATAGGAAGACACGTTGGGGAATGTATCAAGGGGAAGTCAGTTTTCTGCCATAGAAAAGTCCAGATCTCCACACCATGTACATTGTGTGTCTTATCTTATATCAATGTGTCCAGAGATGTTACTCAGCTGATCAGTAGGGCTGTAGGCTGTTGGTCCACTACTGATCAGATAGTCAGATATTGGTAGCCTAGTCTGAGGACAGGTCATCAATGTTATAATCCTGGAATACCCCTTTAAGCTTTTTGGGACTAAGTGTGACTGTTATATTTAGGCATGGTGGACATTCTCTATAAGGAATTCATCAGAACAAAAATCACACTCCAAATATATATATATTTATTTATTTTTTCCCCTTCTCTTTAAGCTTCCCAAAAAGAACAGGAGAAGCAACCACAAGGAAGAGGAAGACAGAACTGTAAGTGGATCGGCCTTTATCAGCAGAAAAGAAGAGGAATTAAAAAAAAAAAAAGTGCTCTGCCTCACCCAATTCACCTGAACTGTACATCAGAAAATGTGGAGCTGGCACATGGCACTCATTATGAAACATTATATTTCTCAATGTCTAGCATGAATATATTATAAATCTGCCCTCTACATCTCTTTGTCTCCTGCTTCCTTTCATATAGTAGATGGTAAAACTTTCACTTGCAGCCACCACTAGGGGGAGCTCAGTGAATAGAAATGTATAACGTTATGTGCACTGAGGTCCCTCTAGTGCTGCCATACTATTATGTCATGAAGCTAGAGGTCAGCACCAGACACCCTCACCATGCCTCCATAACAGTGCCATGGTCTGCCTCCATGGAAAGTATGTCATACTGGTATAAACTAGACACACAGCAAGGAACAGCATAGGCCCACAGACATCTGACATCACAACTCCTAGAAACTCAGAACTAGTGCATAATGCAGCCATGTGCATGAGGGCTCATAATGTAATATGGACTGTATTTCTTCTATCACAGTTCACCAGAAGAATCCAGGAAGAGGAAGAAGATGGACGATGACATCCCGCAGCCAGAAGAACGGGCTGCTTTCTTCACACTCCTTGGTAGGATTAAGCCAGACATAGCGGGACACATTTACTAAAGATTAACGTTGGGACGTAAGAGGTGGAGGACGATGGGAGTAAGAGGTGGCAAATTTACTCAGAGGCACAGGCCCCTGGATAAGCTGTCACATCTTGTGCTGTCCACAAACTGAAGTCTACAGCCTGGATTAGATTTCAGCTTTACTACTGCCATATAGCTTCTGTAAATGTGCCCCATCCTTCGTCAGGATGCAGGACCTGTCCCTCCCCTGCTCTACTGCTTATTGCAATAAGATGTCTCACTGAGGTGTAACAGCGTGTTTCTCTATGGTATATGAATGTAATCTAGTGATTTGAGAAAAGTATCAATTACGTAATAATATTATCCCATTTCTATTATAGAAGACGAGCACATCCAGTACTTTCTAGCCAGGGACAGCTGCCTTAAGATCTCGGACAAGGTATTATTAAACCGAGGGACAGAAAATCTTCCAGATTTCAGAAGACAGACTCGAGATATACTGCACTTCATGGCCTAGTGGTATAAAGCCCCTTTCAGTAGAGCGAGGGTCACGCTGCAGACTCGCAGCACAGCACCCGTCCTGAACTCCCAGGGTCATATAGCATTATATTGATTTATGATGCAATGTAACTCTTACGGTTCTGGAATGTATTAAATAACACTGACATAATGCTGTCAGTGTTATCCATAGCATCATAAATTAATATACTGCTATGTGACCCTCGCAGTGCTGGAAGTTCAGGACGGGAGTTGCGCTGCAAGTCCACAGTGTGACACTCGCTCATCTGAAAGGCGCCTAATAGTCATTAACAGATGCTGCACCATGAGCTTCTAACCCTTTGTATGATACAGTAGGATTTTGAACGAGAATATACTGAACTCTGATATATGTACTGTATAATAGAATGTATTTACATAGGAAATCTACTACCAGCCTCTAACTCTGCTTCCCATCCCTCTAGTATCTCCTGGCCATGGTCCTCACGTACTTTAGAAGAGCAAACCTGCGTACTGAGGAATACAGGACTTACTTCTTCCCAAGTCTGTGAGTTTCTTTTATCCTGTACCAATATGTTTTAATATATTTAATATTTCATAAAAACACAATAAATTATAATTTTTGTAATATTACCACAAGTGATATCAGTATGTATTCGTACTTCCAGATTTTTGGCCAACCAGTTTGAAGAGGAAGAGTTCTTTAGACGTGAGATCTACCCCTGGGCCCTCGGATTGATGTGGATGATCCAGAAGAAGCAGCTTCATCATCTACGCGATCAGATGCTTATCCGGATGGGATTCAGAGCTTGGGTGGAACGGGAAACCTGTGATCTGGTTAGTTACATAAAAGCTGTAAGTTGTGATTAAAAGTTAGTGGTGATTATAATAATTTATATGATGTATAATTCTAGATCATGGCACAAGACCCTGACCATTGCACATGGAAGAGAGAGAGGAAAGTCCATCACAGCTGGGCTATACGCCAATGCAGGAGGGATAATGCAGACTTCACCATCACAGGTACATGGATCACCCCTGCACCCTGCTCTCTGTGTAACACCATTCTCCATCCATGCCAGGAGGAATAGAACATCCATTGCCAGGCAGATACATAGGAGGAACACAGAACAGCAGACTCACAAACATCTCTGGTAAGTGTAACGTTGGTGTGGCAAAGGGGCTTCAAGTAAGATTCTGTGTCTAATTCTTAGATGCCAAACCTATCCCTAAGTGATGATTTAGTCTGTATAGATTTGCTTGATGACACTGGTACAGTTTGCTTCTTTCCATAATAAAATGTTTATAATGTTTTGTACTATGATTTCCATGTATTCCTTAGATGCCAGGATGGGAAACATGGCCACTGGACCTCCAAGGAGAAGAATCAAGACAGGACAGATGAAGACCTGGATAAAATATATACTTTATGTCTTACCGACTCCTAGAACATCTCAGGTAAACAACACAAGACAAGCAATAAGACAACATTGCAAAGACCAAAACAAATATTTTATTCACAGAGATAAGACATGGCAGGAAACTGGACCAGCAAGTAAGGGACCAGTGGCAGGTAATACCACTGTACCAAGTGCACCGGTTTGACTTGGGGTCAAACCCAGAGGACAGAAACTTAGTGAGCACCATTCTTCACAGAGTCCCTGATGGTGGGGATGACCTTAGCGGAGAGCTCACTGGTGGCACCTCCAGGATGGTCCTGATGCACTTGGCTACTTACCTGCAGAGACAAACGTTAGTGCAAGCACCAGCGGTCCAGACAGACACGGGACGAACTGGAAAGCAGGCACACAAACAGTAACCTGAACAAACTCAGGACACTGTTCAGACTGGACAAAATGGGAACCAAAAAACAAGAGAGATGCCTGGACCCCATGCGGAATGGATGCATGGCGGTCACAGACAGAGCTGCAAGACATAAGACAAACAGATGCTAGACCCCATTAAGAACAGATGCAAGGGTCACAGGCAGAGTTGCCCAGACAAGCAGATGCCTGGATCCCATGTGGAATGGCTGCATGGTGGTCATAGGCGGAGCTGCACAAATAGGAAGATAAGCACATACCTAGATCTCATGCGGAACAGATCCCTGGCAATCATAGGTAGAGCTCCCCAGACACGTAGAGAAGCAGATGCCTGGACCCCATGCGGAATGACACATGGCAGTCACAGACAGACCTGCTCAGACAGGCTGATGTCTGGACCTCCGTGCAAAACAACACATGGTGGTCACAGACAGAGATGCAAAAGCTGGCAGACAGGCAGATGCCTGGACCCCATGCGGATGCATGGCGATCACAGGCAGAGCTGCCTAGACAGGCAGACAAGCAGCTGAACGGCTGCATGGTGGTCAGAGGCAGAGATGCCTAGACAGGCAGACAAGCAGCTGAACGGCTGCATGGTAGTCAGAGGCAGAGATGCCTAGACAGGCAGACAAGCAGATGCCTAGATCCCACGTGGAACAGATGCATGGTGGTAACAGGCAGAGCTGCTAGACATGAAAGAAACCAATGGTTGGACCCCGTGCGGAACTGATGTGTGGGTCATAGGCAGACAAGCAGATGCCTGGTTCCCATGTAGAAAGGCTGCATGGTGGTAACAGGTAGAGCTACACAAACAGGCAGAGAAGCAGATGCCTCGATCCTATGTGAAACGACACATGGCGGTCACAGACAGAGCTGCAAAAAATGGTAGACAGGCAGATGCCTGGACCCAATGCAGAATGAATGCATGGCGATCACAGGCAGTGCTGCTTAGACAGGCAGACAAACAGATGCCGAGATCACATGTGTAACAGAAGCGTGGTTGTCACAGGCAGAGCTTCACAAACCGGCAGATAAGCAGATGCCTGGACACCATGCAGAATGGATGCATGGCGGTCACAGACAGAGCTGCTAGACATGAGACAAATAGATACCTTGACCCTATGTGGAACAGATGCATAGCGGTCATAGGCAGAGCTGCACAGACAGATAGACAAGCAGATGCCTGGATCCCATGTGGAATGACACATGGTGGCCACAGACAGAGCTGCTAGACAAATCAGGCAGATAAGCAGATGCCTGGACCCCATGCAGAATGGATGCATGGTGGCCACAGACAGAGCTGCTAGACATGAGACAAACAGATGCCTGGTTCCCATGTGGAACAGATACATGGCAGTCACAGACAGAGCTGCCCAAAAGGGGCAGACAAGCAGATCCTTGGACCCCATGCAGAACGGATGCATGGCAGTCACAGGCAGAGCTGCCCAAACAGGCCACAGAAATGGACAAGGTGACATTGATGACTCACTAGGTGACCACACAGACAGGGCAGCTGGAATATTCCAGGTCAGGTGCATAGATCCTGCACCCAGCAAAGCTGGAGACAGTGACCTCAAGGCTCACAGCTAACAGGATTATAAGGCTGGTAAATGAGATCATCTGACCACCTAGTAACCATACCCAGACCAGACCAGACCAGACCATTAACCCCACAAGAACCAAACAGGGAGGTGAGCATTCATCAACAGAGAACAGTACACATACAAGCTGCCATAACTACACGTCGCCCCTGGCAACCAGAAAGCACATAATGCACACACCTGATCACTGTGCTCAATCACAACACACATATACCGTCAATACTCAGTGTTACTACACACCCAATCACAACACAGTAACAACACACAAAATCATTTTTGACACATGATCACTACACCTCACAGTCACCATATCCACAATCACCACACACATACAATTATTACACTCACACTAAGGGCTCGTTCACACGACCGTTGGTGTCCCATTCCCGCATTTGCAGATCCGCAATACACGGGCACCGTTCCGTTGTCATTCATGGATCATGGATGCAGACCCATTCATTTCAATGGGTCCGCAAATCCGGAGATGCGGAACGGAAGCATGTAACAGAACACTACGGAAGTACTACGGAGTGCTTTCTGGGGGTCCGTTCCTTGCCTCTGCACCACAAAAAGATAGAATGTGCTCTATCTTTTTGCGGAACGAAGGGATCGCGGACCCATTCAAGTGAATGTATCTGCGATCCCCATGCGCCTTCCCCACGGCAGGTGCCCATGCATTGCGGATCGCAATTTATGGTTCACAGCACGGGACACCAATGGTCGTGTGAACAAGCCCTAACACATATGTTACAGTGGTAACCTCCCTTAGTATGCCTGGAGGAAGGGCAGTACAGCAGCCATGGCTTCCCACAGGTTTCCTCCACAGGGGGTTTTGCCTGTCCTGAGTGTTGCTGTACGCTCTTCGTGAGTAATGGGAGGAGACCACCACTTATAAAATATACACATATGTATAATAAACTTCATATTTTTAACACTCTTTATTGTGTCTGAGTCTTTTCTTCTATTTTTTTGTGTGAAAGAAAGATGTGATTGATGTAGGATTCGCCTTTTGACATAATGTATTAAGACATACTGATCTTCTGGATCTGGTAACCCTGTTCATCTGTTATTGATGGGGACAAGTACTTGCAAATACTACAGCACCGCAGCATGAAAAATAGGTAATTTATACTGTTCATTGAAATTGAAAGCAACGGAGCGGGGGCGCAGCCATAGCGCAGGGCGAGCTGACTTAGGGGGAAGACCGCAGGCTAGGAGAGGGTTAAATTGCTGGGTATGTTGGGGGCTGGGTTGGAGTAAGGTGGGGAGGAGTTGGTTTTACGGCGGGAAGTTAAAAGAAGGGGAGGTGGAGCTTTGGGTCAGTTGCAGCCTTTCTGAGTGGAATTTGGGCGACATGGCCTCCTTGGATGAGTTGCTGGCGGCGGTGAGGGACGCGGTGCAGGTACATGGGGTGGATTTCATGCAGCAATCTATTCAGGCTGCCCTTCTCCCTCCCGCCCCTCCAGTTGCTGTAGCTCGCGCGGTCAGGGCCAGGAGATCCGTCCCCCCTGAGCGCTTGAGCCCAGAAGCTACCACCCGGGTCCGCCGGCGCGTTGAAAGCCCCGTCTGGGACCCTCCGCTGCGGTCTGTGGTGTCCTTGGCCTCCCGGGTCCCCAGACGCAGCGGGAGGAATTCCGCACCGCGTGGCGGGCCGGCGGGAGAGGGTCAGGCTTCTCCTAGACCCGTCTCCCTCGCAGCACGGGGGAGGGACCGTTCCCGGGCGGCGACGGCCCCGCGAGATGCTCCGCGTCGGGGTCGTGCCAGGAGGACATCGCCGGTGGAGAGAAGGAGTGGGGCGGCCGGGTCGTCTTCCGGCTCGGGCCTACCTGTTCGTGAGGAGCAGGAGTGTCAGGCGCTGCGGCTGGGGGATTCGGGCCGGCAGCTGCAGTGTGAGGAGGATCGGAGCGCTGCGGCGGGACGTGATGCGGGTGCGTCGCGCCCTCTTGTGGCGGGTCGGCGACATGGCGGCCGGATGACTGACAGGGAAGAGGTGGTGGCCGTGTACCCGGAACGGAGGCATGGTGTGGCGGCTGGCTGTCGGACGGCAGCTGAGTCGGTGCCTAGTGGAGCAGGAGGGATTTTGGAACCGCGGCCGGAGTGTGAGGCCCGCCCGGCTGGGGTGCGGACGGTTACCCTCTCCTCACGTCGGTGTCCTGAGGGGGAGGCGGCGCTTCTGGAGGACGGGGAGTTGGAGTCGGGAGAGGATGTCGCGGCAGGCGGAAGGGACGACGCGATTCTGGAGGAGGCCGTGCCATGTGGACCTAGCTCGCCGGTGCGGACATCCAGGAGGGAAAAGGCGGCTGCCGGAGGATCTGTCCGGGGACGGCCAGGTGAGGTGACGACGTGTCAGACGCCGACTGGGGGGGCTGTTCAGTGTAGTGGGGGGGGTTCTGATGTGTTGGCCCGGGAAGTTCTGTCGGGGATGTTGTCCTTGCTGTCACGGTTGGGGTCAGGTGCGCCTTCATCTCCGGCGGCGGTCTGGGCGCCTGGGCAGGCAGGCGGGACCTTGGAGCAGGGGACGGTGCAAGGTGCGGTGGGTGTTGGTGATGGCGCGGTTACGAGTGGTGTGCAGGCTTCTGGGTCTGGGACCGGAGGCAGGAGTGAGGTGGGGGATGGCGTTCGACTGTCGGATGCGGATAAAGGGGAAATTTATGTGTGCTTTGAAGGGCCACTGGGGTCTCATTTAAAGCAAGAAGTCAGGGAGAAGATATGGAGGGATGAATATGTGGAAATATTTTCCTTGCTTCCTTTGGAAAAGTTTAATTTGGATCGTGGGAGACCTGATGACAGTAAAAAGGAGGATGAGGAAAGGAGGCGGTACAGGTTGATCCCGCGTACTTTTCAGAATTGGCTTCAGGCATTTGCGATTTTGGCCAGCGTGGTTGGGGAGAAAACGCCTGAACATTGCTCAGCTCTGTTCTGTTATATGGATGCGGTGGGGGAGGCGCATCGGACGTATGGGGGCGTGGCGTGGCTCAGGTATGATGAGCAGTTCCGGCAATGGAAGGCGGTCAGGCCTAGCATACGGTGGGACCATAAAGACATAGGTTTATGGATGAGATTGATGGCGGCTCCTAGGGGTGGCCCTCAGCCCTTTCGGGGATCGGCCGGGGGTTCCTCGGCTTCTGAATCGCAGGGAGGAGGTAGGAAGGGCTGTTGTTGGCAATACAATGAGGGACATTGCAGGTTCTTGTCTGATTGCCGGTACAAGCACGAGTGTTCCGGTTGCGGTGGCTCCCATAGTTTGTCGCGCTGCTTCAAACGGGGGAAGGGTAAGGGACCCGAGGCTGTGCAGAAGAGGGGTGACTCCGGTGAGGGTGGAAGAGATGGAGCCCTATTTAAGGATTTATCCAAATAGAGAGGTTGGGCGTTTTTTTTTTTTTTTTTTGGCGGGGTTTACTGACGGTTTTGTGATCCCATGTAGTTCGGTTGTGCCGTGTTTGTCGGTGCGGAATTTGTCCTCGGCATTGCGTCATCCAGATGTGGTGAGGGATAAGATTGAGAGGGAGGTTGCGGCAGGCAGAGTGGTAGGTCCCTTTAGTGAGCGCCCCTTGCCTGACTTGTGGGTGTCCCCATTGGGATTGGTGCCTAAGAAAGAACCCAATAAGTTTAGACTTATTCATCATTTGTCATATCCGGAAGGGGGGTCGGTGAATGATGGATGTGCTGTTTCTTTCAAATTTAATTAATGCACTGTATTATTATATCTCCTTTTACTATGTTGTTTCTACGTATTGTTTCTCTGCTGCCATCTGCTGGCCGGAATTTGTATGCTGCACGCCTTGTTCCTTATCTATAAAGTTTTTCTCTGCTGGGCGTGGTTTTAGCAGCCTTGGTTCTTGTCATTTCCTGTAGCCATTTTCAGTGCTGCACTCCTTGTGACTGGAGACACACATCTTGGCTTGTGAAGGCATCAGTTTTTGACCAGCAGTTGCCTCAGCAGTTAGCCTCAGGAAAGACACCCACATCACAGCATTCCTGTACTGCATCACTGTATGTTGCTGCTCTGGATCAAATAAACCCACGTTTGATTGCACCCTCATGTCTACGTCTGGGTCCATCTAACCTGAGCATCTGCCGGTCCGGTCTGCTCCACTGCTTGGATACGAAGGTAGGACAGTCACAAGGTCATTATCAGTTACACCTTCATTCGCCTTCATGTGGGGACAGAACAGTCAAAAACTGCCTTAAAGCCTTATCCCCCAGTCAATACCCGTCTCAAAGTCTAATGCCCGGCTACAGGTTCCCTCAGAGCCCAGTGCCACACTCAGGAACCTCCCCTGCGACAGGCCCACTCGCAGCAAATCTGCCCGGCAACAGTGCACGTCCCATAAGCCTAAGGGGAAGCACGGTGTGTCCGCAGTAGATATACTCTCGCCTGGAAGTCCTCCACTACTCACCAAGACACTTTCTACATCCTATATTAACCCTTGCTCGCATGATATAGGAACTGTTCACCCACGCGGGGCCTCCCTCAAACCAAAACCCCCGCAATTCACTCAAAACACTTTAGGAACCTTATCGGGGTGCCTCATCTGAGCCGCACAGCAATTTTCAGCCCCCAATTCGAAAGTTCATTTTCTTAAAGAGACAGCGCACCTTAAATCAAAATGGCCGAAAAGGACCTCGTACAGTTCCCCAGTGATGAAACAAAGGAAATGCAACCTGATACTGATCATTATGAAGAGCTGGAGGTAGAATCCACACTTCCAGCAGACCAAGTCACGCGACCAAGGCGCTCTCTCAAACCAACTATAAAGATCACGGAAAATTATCACACCAGGAAAGATGAGTTATGACAACCTGGAAGAGCTATGGGAACGAGTTTCCTCCCTCATATCAGGAATTAAGTCCTCCTCAGGCGATGCCACCAGTTTAAAAGTTGCCGTCGGGCGGCTGAACTCAGCCCATGAAAGATACAAGAGACTGTCCACAAGGTATATAACCTTTCTAAAAGACTCTAATATTGAAGAAGCCCCATCAGAATTGTGCGAGGCAGAATTAATAGATAGACAAAGAGACGCCATGGTGCTGGACGCTAAAGATAAAGTGGAACTCCGCATCTCTCATTTGCAAGAAACTAGATCACACAGATCGCATTCATCCAAACATTCCTCGCGGTCCTACAGATCATCATGCTCTAGAAGCTCCGCCCTGAGCGACAGATTACTAGAGGCTCGCATAAATGCAGAGCTATCCAAAGTGAGGCGTTCCTTCACCGAAAAAGAAGTCCTTGCGAGAACAGAAGCACAGACGGCGGCGGCCAAGAGGGCAGAAGCAGAGGCAGAAGCCAAGAGGGCAGAGGCAGAAGCCAAGAGGGCAGAAGCGGAGGCAGAAGCCAAGAGGGCAGAAGCGGAGGCAGAAGCCAAGAGGGCAGAAGCAGAAGCAGAGGCTCGAATAAAGATCCTTAAATCAGAGAGGGAAGAGGAAATTGCATTAGCAAAAGTAAGACTACTTGAGCAAGCATTGAGCCAAGGCTTTGATTCAGTCTGCTTACCACCAGAGGAGAGAGACGATCCAGTTGATCGCACCAGCGACTATGTACTGAAACAGTTATCTGCACCACCCCCAGTGTGCAGTACTGTCCAAGCAAACAACACTGAAACCTCCAAGTCAGCTCTACCTGCAGTCCCAGCGATACCCACAGCACCCGAGCAACCCAATAACAGTTGCCCAGGCGCGCCCTCTCAAGGGCAGTTATTACAGCAAAATGGCTACCAGGTGTTCCCTGGCCTACCTCCACAGCTCAAGCGGCAGTCATCAGAATCTACAGAGGCTAGACCACAGCTCAACCCTGCAGCAACATCATTCTACCCGGAAGCATCTCACCCTTTCACGCCACACAGCCTATACGCCCCAGGGGCATCACAAGTTGTCATGGCAACAAGCAGTGAGAGATCAGATATGTCTGAGTTTGCCAGGTTTATGGTGAGCAGAGAGCTAATTAACACCAGTCTCTCAAAATTTGATGACCGTGCGGAGAGCTACAGAGCCTGGAAGGCAACCTTCAAAGCCGCCATTGCCAACCTCAACCTAACTGCAGAGCAGGAGCTCGACCTCTTGATCAACTGGCTGGGCCCAGGCTCCACAAATCGCATCAAGAGCCTTAGAACTGTCTATGTGGGACAAGCAGAAGCAGGTCTCGCTGCAGCCTGGCAGAGACTCGAACGCACCTTTGGCAGTGCAGAAGCAATAGAGAAGGCACTATTCAGGAGACTACAGAACGTTCCCAAGATCAGTCTTAAGGATGTCCACAAGCTTCAGGATTTAAGTGATTTGCTCATGGAACTGGAGCTCGCCAAAAGAGATCCTCGTCTGACCGGGCTGTGCTACCTGGATACTGCCCATGGGGTGAACCCAATTGTCGTGAAGCTACCATACAGCCTGCAAGAGAAGTGGACGGCATCCGTCTCAAGGTACAAAAGAGTGCATGACGTCACTTTTCCCCCATTTATTCATTTCTGTAGGTTCATCGACGAACAGTCCCAGATGAGGAATGACCCCAGCCTCGACTTCCTGGAGTTCAATACTACAGCTTCAGTGACACCATCCTCAAGGTATGAAAGTATTGTGCATAAACACAGAGACTTTAAGAGCAGCGTGAATGTTAGGAAGACTAACCTACCATCATCTGCAGTACCCACTGGTAAACAGTACACTACCTCATCAGGAGACAAGGCCTTCAATCGTGAATGCCCCATTCATAAAAAACCACACTCACTAAACAAATGCAGAGGATTTAGATCCAAAACCATACAGGAGCGCAAGAAAGTCCTCACCGAGCTTGGGGTATGTTTCAGGTGCTGCGCTTCATTGGAGCACATGGCTAAGGACTGTAAATCCATTATCAAGTGTGAGGAGTGTCATAGTGAAAGACACGCCTCAGCTATGCACCCAACTCCACTTACAAGGGATTCACCGGCTGCTGTCACCACCAGTCCCGCTCCAAGTCATGGCGGGGAGCCCCAAAACAACGCTAACACAGCCACTGCTGTTTCCTGCTCATGCTTGGGCGTATGTGGGGAGGGCCAGAGTGAGAAATGTTGTGCCCGCATATGCCTTATCAAGGTCTACCCGGAGGGGCTACCAGAAAAGGCAGTAAAAATGTATGCCATCATTGACGACCAAAGTAACCGCTCCCTAGCAGGACCTAAATTCTTTGAAGCCTTTGGAATAAAGGGACCGTCAGAACCCTACATCTTAAACACCTGCTCGGGTCGCATAGAGACTAGCGGCAGGTGGGCACAAGGATTCATCGCTTGTTCCGTCAGTTGGAATACAGAAATACCTCTACCGACGCTGATCGAATGCGATCAAATACCCAACCATAGGGATGAAATTCCTACCCCGGAAGCTGCATTTCACCAACCACACCTAAGGCACCTAGCCAACGTTATCCCACCTATGGACAACAACGCCGAGATTCTACTCCTGCTTGGCAGAGACAATCTAAGGGTACACAAGGTGCGTCAACAGTGTAATGGTCCCGACTATGCACCATACGCCCAGAGACTGGACTTGGGATGGGTAGTCATAGGAAATGTATGCTTGGATCAACAAAGAGTCCACTCTTTCAAAACGTACGTGCGTGGAGATGGACGCACAACTTGCATTAAGCCTTGCCCTCATCACTACGAGGTGAAAGAGAAGCCTCCAGACCTCATACAACCACCTGACGACATTCCTCCCTTCTTTGCCGACAACTTGGGAAGATTAGTCTTTCACACAAGCAAGGACAATGATAAAGTAGCTTTGTCAGTAGAAGACAGAGAATTTATCAAGATAATGGACAAGGAGTTCCTTAAAGACGAAACCAATCACTGGGTTTCTCCATTACCCTTCCGAGCTACCAGGGTGAGACTCCCGAACAATAGGGAACAAGCTCTGTCTAGATTTAACTCTCTTCAGCGTACCATGAACAGTAAGCCTGAGATGAGAGAACACATCGTTGCCTTTATCGACAAAATATTCCGCAACAAACATGCAGAACCAGCGCCATCCTTAGGGAAGAACGACGAGTGCTGGTACTTACCTTCATTTGGAGTGTATCACCCACGGAAACCTAATCAAATTAGGGTTGTTTTCGACTCAAGCGCCGAACACCAAGGCAGGCAAATTACTGAGGGCAAATTACGGTCTGCAGGCCTTTGGATAATAGGTATGAAAAAACGTGTGGCCCAAGTACTGCATCAGTGTGTGCACTGTCGTAAAGCAAGAGGAAAACAACTACACCAACAAATGGCCGACTTGCCTGCAGATAGACTATGTACAGAGCCGCCTTTCACCTATGTTGGCCTAGATGTCTTTGGGCCATGGATGGTATCCGCACGCAGGACCCGCGGCGGTCACGCAAACAGTAAGCGTTGGGCCGTACTATTTACTTGCATGAGTGTGCGAGCAGTTCACATAGAGGTGATAGAATCTATGGACACATCCAGCCTTATTAATGCCTTAAGACGGTTCTTCGCAATCAGAGGACCAGTAAAACAATTCTGAGGTCTGACCAGGGAAGCAACTTCATCGGAGCCTGTAGAGAACTTAACATCGACACCAAGTCCATTCAAGATCAGTTGGCGGAAAAGGGTTGCACCTGGATTTTCAACCCTCCTCACAGTTCCCACATGGGGGGCTCCTGGGAGAGAATGATCGGCATCTCACGCAACATCTTAAATTCTATGTTGATGGATGTAAACTCGTCTAGACTCACACATGAGACTCTAGTTACTCTTCTCGCTGAAGTTTCAGCCATTATCAATTCAAGACCCCTTGTGCCAGTGTCTATGGATCCTGAGACACCAGCCATATTGACTCCAGCTATTCTACTTACCCAAAAAACTGAGAGTACGCTTATTCCTAGTGGAGAATTCACTCATGCGAACATCTATCAAAAACACTGGAAACGTGTACAATACCTAGCAGATTACTTCTGGAACAGGTGGCGAAAGGAGTACCTCAGTGTTCTTCAAGGAAGAAGAAAATGGCAACACCACAAACCAAACTTGAAGGAAGGAGACCTTGTATTGATGAAAGAGCAACAAACCGAAAGGATTGACTGGCCTATCGGACTAATTTCAAAGGTTTTCCCTAGCAAGGATGGCAAGGTCCGGAAGGTGGAGTTGAAGATCTTCAGGAAAGGCGAGCTGAAAACGTTCTCAAGACCAATCAACAAACTCATTTTGATATTACCCATCGAGAACGTCCCTGCCGGGTGAACAGGACTGTATTTAGCTTCGCAGATCTTCTCCATTCCAAATTGGAAAACAGGACTATCTATGTTTTGCATTCTAACATGTTCTTTTTACAGGTTGTTTATATTTTATGGACATTCGTCATAGTGAAATTCCCAAAGTGAATTTCAGACGGGGAGTGTGCTGTTTCTTTCAAATTTAATTAATGCACTGTATTATTATATCTCCTTTTACTATGTTGTTTCTACGTATTGTTTCTCTGCTGCCATCTGCTGGCCGGAATTTGTATGCTGCACGCCTTGTTCCTTATCTATAAAGTTTTTCTCTGCTGGGCGTGGTTTTAGCAGCCTTGGTTCTTGTCATTTCCTGTAGCCATTTTCAGTGCTGCACTCCTTGTGACTGGAGACACACATCTTGGCTTGTGAAGGCATCAGTTTTTGACCAGCAGTTGCCTCAGCAGTTAGCCTCAGGAAAGACACCCACATCACAGCATTCCTGTACTGCATCACTGTATGTTGCTGCTCTGGATCAAATAAACCCACGTTTGATTGCACCCTCATGTCTACGTCTGGGTCCATCTAACCTGAGCATCTGCCGGTCCGGTCTGCTCCACTGCTTGGATACGAAGGTAGGACAGTCACAAGGTCATTATCAGTTACACCTTCATTCGCCTTCATGTGGGGACAGAACAATGGAATAGCGGATGAGTTGTGTTCTGTGTCTTACACGTCCTTTGATGCGGCGGTGCGATGGGTTAGGCGTTTTGGGCAGGGGGCCTTGCTGGCTAAGACGGACATTGAGGCTGCTTTTCGGTTGTTGCCCATTCACCCGGATAGTTTGCATTTGCTGGGATTTCAATGGGACGGTTGTTATTATGTGGATTGTTGTTTGCCTATGGGCTGTGCAATTTCTTGTTCACTGTTTGAGTCGTTTAGTTCTTTTCTGGAGTGGGTGGTGAAGCAGGAGTCGGGATGGAACTCGGTGCTACATTATTTGGACGATTTCTTGTTCTTAGGTCCGGCTGGATATAAGGTGTGTCCTGTGTTGTTGCACACGATGGAGCGTGTGGCGGCGAGGTTTGGTGTTCCTCTAGCGGCTGAAAAAACGGAAGGGCCTTCCACGGTCATTACGTTTCTGGGGATTGAAATTGACAGCATGGCCATGGAGTGTCGGTTGCCGGACGATAAGGTGTCTGATCTGTTGGGGGAGGTCGTTTTTCTGCGTAAAGCTAAGAAGGTTCAGCTTAGGCGGGTTCAGTCTGTATTGGGCAAATTGAATTTCGCTTGTCGGATTTTGCCGATGGGGAGGGTTTTTTTGTCGGCGTTTGGCGTTATCAACGGCGGGGGTGGTGGCCCCTTTTCATTATTTACGTTTACCTGTTGCGGTGAAAGAGGATTTGGCGGTGTGGGAGAGTTTTTTGGGGGAGTATAATGGGCGGTCGATATGGATGGAGGAAGCGATCAGTAGTGTGGATCTGGAGTTGTTTTCTGATGCTGCGGGTTCGTGTGGATATGGTGTTTTTTGCCAGGGGCAATGGAGCGCGGGTGTGTGGCCTGTGGAGTGGGAGCGTGCTGGTTTCCTTAGCAACTTGGTTTTGTTGGAGCTTTTTCACATAGTTTTGGCTACGGAGTTGTGGGGGGATTGGCTCAGGAATCGGCGGGTTCGTTTTAATTGTGACAACATGGGGGTAGTGCAGGCGATTAATAGCCAGACAGCTAATTCTCCGCCGGTGTTGAATTTACTCAGGCATTTGGTGTTACGGGGGCTGCGTTTGAATGCATGTTTTGTTGCGGTGCATGTGCCAGGTGTGGATAACTCACTCGCGGATTCCCTTTCTCATTTTCAGTGGGATCGTTTCCGCAGCCGGGCGCCGAAGTTCAGGGCTTACCTTGTCCCCAGTGGCTCTGGAGCGTGGCCTTGGGGTGTCGGCGGGTCTGATTGGGCAGTCACTCAGTAGAGGTACGTGGTCGGCCTATTCGTCGGTATGGTTGTTGTGGGAGGAGCTGATAGAGCGTGTTGGGGGGTATAGTTCGGTTGAGGAACTTCGGACGTTATTGGTTTTTTGGGTGGGTTCCTGTTATGCGGATGGTTTGTCTTTTTCTGTGGCATCTAGGAGGGTGGCGGCTGTTGCCTTCTGGTTGCGTTTGCGGGGAATTGCAGATGTGTCTCGGTGTTTTATGGTTCGGCAGGCGCTGAAAGGTTATAGGCGGGGTACGATTCGTAGGGATGGCAGACGGCCGGTTTCTTTTGAGGTGTTACGAGTCCTGTGGGAAAAGGCAGGTGTGGTTTGTGTGTCTGGATTTGAAGCGCTGTTGTTTAGGACGGCGTTTTCGTTGGCTTTTTTCGGAGCCTTTCGGATTTCCGAATTGGTTTCTGCTAGTCGTGCAGGGGATGGCGGTTTGTTGAGGGAGGATGTTTGGTTGGGGGATGGCGGTTTACGGTGCGTGATCCGCAGGTCGAAAACGGATCAGTTGGGTAAGGGTGTGGTTTTGTGGCTTCGGCCTTTGGTTGGGTCGGTGCTTTGTCCGGTGCGTTGTGTTGAGGAGTATTTGGAGGTGTGGCCTGATGGCAGGGGTTCTTTGTTGATTCACCAGGACGGTTCGCGGTTGTCGCGTTTTCAATTTATCGCGGTATTTAGGAAATGTCTGGGTGCAGCTGGTCTCCCTGTTAATGAGTATGCGTCTCATTCTTTCCGGATTGGGGCCGCCACGGAGGCGGCTAAGTGGGGGCTCGGGGAAGAGGTTATTAAACGTATTGGGCGTTGGGAGTCGGATTGTTTTCACTCTTATATTCGGCCTCATCTGTTGTGAGGGTTGGTGGGTGGTGTTTGTTGGCGGAAGTCGGTGTATTTTGGACGTGTTGTCATAATTATTTTTATCTTGTTTTAGGGGCGGCGCCATGTCTCGCATGGATCTTCGGGCATTCCTACGTCTACTGGGGGGCCTTACGTGCGGATGTTAGAAGGAATGGACGCCAGTTGGGTTTCCCGGTGGAGGAATTGCTAGTTCGTTGGATCGGTTTGAGGGGGCTTCTGTGGGGGCGGGTTCTGCCTGAAATTCACATGAATGCCACTTTGGATCGGCCTCCTGATATATTGGTGCTGCACGTTGGAGGCAATAATTTGGGGGTGCGGCGTTCCCGGGATGTTATTCGGGATGTAAAATTGGATGTGCTACGCCTATTGTCGGAAATTCCGGATTTGTTGTTGGTCTGGTCGGAGGTGGTTGCGCGGCGTTGCTGGCGTTTTGCGAGGTCGGTGGAGCGGATTAACAAAGCCCGGGCAAAATTGAATAAGGAGGTGGGGCGTTTTGTGCGCAGGCAAGGTGGGATTGTGGTTCGTCATCGGGAATTGGAGGCGGCGTCGCCTCAATTCTTAAGGGATGATGGTGTACACCTGAATGATGTGGGCATAGATATGTGGGCTTTGGGTATCCAGGAGGGTTTGGAGACGGCCTTTAGGGTGTGGCGTGACGCCCACAGGTGAGGTGTCACCGGTGGTTGTCTGTGGCTGAAGGAAATAGGATCCTGGGGAGCAATTCAATGGTTAAGAGGTGCAGGACATGTTGGAGCCTGCATCTCAGATGGTTTGTTAATGCCGTGGATGGGTCCCCTGTTGGGCTACAAGGCCTACAGGGGGGGATACTAGTATACTTCAAGGAGTTGGTGCCCTTGGGTCGGTGAGTGCGGCCAAGGGTAAGTCTTGAAGTGAGGCGGTGAAGGAGGATACGGCTCGTGAGGGTTGCCCTCCAGGATCCTTGTTATGTGTGGAAATGCCGTATGTTATTATGGTTATTGTTATTATTGTTATTATTATTATTAATGATTATATGGTGTACGATGTGGTTTTGTTATGCGTGGAATAATAAAGTTGGCCACCATGGTCATTTACCAAGCAAGTAAGTGTTGGAGTGGTTATTTTAAAGGGGTAGCAGGGTAGGTTGTGTAGCCGGAGGAGATTCTTCCATCCTATTAAGTCATAAAAGCAACGGAGCGGGGGCGCAGCCATAGCGCAGGGCGAGCTGACTTAGGGGGAAGACCGCAGGCTAGGAGAGGGTTAAATTGCTGGGTATGTTGGGGGCTGGGTTGGAGTAAGGTGGGGAGGAGTTGGTTTTACGGCGGGAAGTTAAAAGAAGGGGAGGTGGAGCTTTGGGTCAGTTGCAGCCTTTCTGAGTGGAATTTCCCTCCCTCCCACCCTTTTTGTTTGGCGATCGTTTGAAGAGTGGTGGTATTAGTATGGCTGAAGGAAATAGGATCCTGGGGAGCAATTCAATGGTTAAGAGGTGCAGGACATGTTGGAGCCTGCATCTCAGATGGTTTGTTAATGCCGTGGATGGGTCCCCTGTTGGGCTACAAGGCCTACAGGGGGAATACTAGTATACTTCAAGGAGTTGGTGCCCTTGGGTCGGTGAGTGCGGCCAAGGGTAAGTCTTGAAGTGAGGCGGTGAAGGAGGATACGGCTCGTGAGGGTTGCCCTCCAGGATCCTTGTTATGTGTGGAAATGCCGTATGTTATTATGGTTATTGTTATTATTGTTATTATTATTATTAATGATTATATGGTGTACGATGTGGTTTTGTTATGCGTGGAATAATAAAGTTGGCCACCATGGTCATTTACCAAGCAAGTAAGTGTTGGAGTGGTTATTTTAAAGGGGTAGCAGGGTAGGTTGTGTAGCCGGAGGAGATTCTTCCATCCTATTAAGTCAAAATGAGCATTTACTTCAATGGTCACCTTGATTCTCCACTGAGACCCCTTAGCAATGAACCATGTGAATTAAGGTTCTTGGCTGATAGAGAAAGCTGGAGAATATAAAAGGCAAAATGTGCAATTGTCCGAGAGCCTCCACCATCTAGGGGTCTCTACCACCCATTTCCCTGATGTGGTTTCCAGACTCTATGAGCTGCAAAACATAGAAACCAGAACATGTTTCTCTATGTTTAGAGCTCCAGAGCCTCATCACACCTCAGCCGTGTTAGCCCCCCATATCAAAATTTTTGAACAAAACATATGCAATTGGTTAGATCTTTGTTAGATCAGGTTAGATCAATTGTTGTTTGCGTTAGATCTCACACAGAAGTAGAGATATTAACAGTTATTTGCAGGGGGGGCTAACCCGTCATCAGCCCCCCCCCCCCCTTATCAAAAAATTGACCAAACAATTAGCTATTTTGGAAGATATTTGTTAGATCAGGTATGATCAACTAGTTGTTTTGTTAGATCTCACATAATTACAGACTTATTAAGTGATTAATGAGGGGGGGCTAGCCACATGCAATTTTCAGGTAAAATTTGATGCAGAGTAATAGGCCTTCGTTAGATCCGGTAAGATCAAGTGGTTTCAACGTTAGATCTCATTTAATTACAGAGATATTTCACATAAAAACACAGATATTAGGTAGTATTAAATAGGGGGGCTAGCCCCCCCCCCCCACACATGCAATTTTCTGGTAAAATTTGATGCAGGCTAATAGGCCTTCGTTAGATCCGGTAAGATCAAGTGGTTTCAATGTTAGATCTCATATAATTATAGAGATATTATGGATATTTGGAATTACGTCAGGGGGGGCTAGCCCCCCCACATGCAATTTTCAGGTAAAATTTGATGCAGGCTAATAGGCCTTCGTTAGATCCGGTAAGATCAAGTGGTTTCAACGTTAGATCTCATTTAATCACAGAGATATTTCACATAAAAACACAGATATGAGGTAGTATTAAATAGGGGGGCTAGCCCCCCCACATGTATTTTTCTGGTAAAATTTGATTCAGGCTAATAAGCCTTCGTTAGATCCGGTAAGATCAAGTGGTTTCAATGTTAGATCTCATATAATTACAGAGATATTATAAATATTTGGCATTACATAAGGGGGGGCTGGCCCCCCACATACAATTTTCTGGTAAAATTTCATTCAGGCTAATAGGCCTTCGTTAGATCCGGTAAGATTAAGTGGTTTCAACGTTAGATCTCATATAATTACAGAGATTTTTCAAATGAAAACACAGATATTAGGAAGTATTAAATAGGGGGGCTAGCTCCCCCTTATGTAATTCCTAATATCCATAATATCTCTGTAATTATATGAGATCTAACATTAAAACCACTTGATCTTACCGGATCTAACGAAGGCCTATTAGCCTAAATCAAATTTTACCAGTAAATTGCATGTGGGGGGGCTAGCCCCCCTATTTAATACTACCTAATATCTGTGTTTTTATGTGAAATATCTCTGTAATTAAATGAGATCTAACGTTGAAACCACTTGATCTTACCGGATCTAACGAAGGCCTATTAGTCTGCATCAAATTTTACCTGAAAATTGCATGTGGGGGGGCTAGCCCCCCATGACGTAATACCAAATATCCATAATATCTCTGTAATTATATGAGATCTAACGTTGAAACCACTTGATCTTACCGGATCTAACGAAGGCCTATTAGCCTGAATCAAATTTTACCAGAAAATTGCATGTGGGGGGGCTAGATCCCCTATTTAATACTACCTCATATCTGTGTTTTTATGTGAAATATCTCTTCAACGTTAGATCTCATTTAATTACAGAGATATTTCACATAAAAACACAGATATGAGGTAGTATTAAATAGGGGATCTAGCCCCCACACATGCAATTTTCTGGTAAAATTTGATTCAGGCTAATAGGCCTTCGTTAGATCCGGTAAGATCAAGTAGTTTCAACGTTAGATCTCATTTAATTACAACCACTTGATCTTACCGGATCTAACGAAGGCCTATTAGCCTGCATCAAATTTTACCTGAAAATTGCATTATGGGGGGCTAGCCCCCCCTAACGTAATACCAAATATCCATAATATCTCTGTAATTATATGAGATCTATCGTTGAAACCACTTGATCTTACCGGATCTAACGAAGGCCTATTAATCTGCATCACATTTTACCTGAAAATCGCATGTGGGGGGGCTAGCCCCCCTGACGTAATACCAAATATCCATAATATCTCTGCAATTATATGAGATCTAACATTGAAACTACTTGATCTTACCGGCTCTAACGAAGGCCTATTAGTCTGCATCAAATTTTACCAGAAAATTGCATGTGGCAGGGCTAGCCCCCCCCCCTGACATAATACCAAATATCCATAATATCTCTGAAATTATATGAGATCTAACGTTGAAACTACTTGATCTTACTGGATCTAACGAAGGCCTATTAGTCTGCATCAAATTTTACCAGAAAATTGCATGTGGGGGGGCTAGCCCCCCCTGACGTAATACCAAATATCCATAATATCTCTGTAATTATATGAGATCTAACGTTGAAACCACTTGATCTTACCGGATATAACAAAGGCCTATTAGTCTGCATCAAATTTTACCAGAAAATTGCATGTGGGGGGGGGCTAGCCCCTCTATGTAATACTACCTAATATCTGTATTTTTATGTGAAATATCTCTGTATTTATATGAGATCTAACGTTGAAACCACTTGATCTTACCGGATCTAACGAAGGCCTATTACTCTGCATCAAATTTTACCTGAAAATTGCATGTGGGGGGGCTAGCCCCCCCTCATTAATCACTTAATAAGTCTGTAATTATGTGAGATCTAACAAAACAACTAGTTGATCATACCTGATCTAACAAATATCTTCCAAAATAGCTAATTGTTTGGTCAATTTTTTGATAAGGGGGGGCTGATGACGGGTTAGCCCCCCCTGCAAATAAATGTTAATATCTCTACTTCTGTGTGAGATCTAACGCAAACAACAATTGATCTAACCTGACCTAACAAAGATCTAACCAATTGCATATGTTTTGTTCAAAAAATTTGATATGGGGGGGCTAACACGGCTGAGGTCCTCATCACTACTAAGTAGAAATATCCATTCAGATTTATTGCTATAGGAAGAGGAGGGAAAGTGACCGCAGAACATCTCATGTAGTAAATAAAACATGCAGACATCAGAGGACACTTGTGCTGCCCCTATACAGTTTAGGTTATCGGCAGATGCTGTTGATGTTGGTGGGATCTTCCAGAAATGGATGTCTGTACCTCTATGAACTGGTGATACCCACATTACACAAATGTCTGCAACTGGAAGAGCAATGGAAACCCTAAAAATGGGAGGGTGGCAGGAGCATAATGACAATAGACCCTACAGGGAGCCGATGCATAGTGGGTCGCTCTCCTCATTTATTTCCTGTTATAAATACTATAGCACCTATATAACACAACTGGGCAAACTAACATCAGATCTAAAAATAAAGATAACCCTGTAAAATGCAAACAGTGCCTCAAATATAGAAAGTATACAAAGCTTACTAAATAATAGCATAAAAACAGATATAAAATATAGCAGCAAATCACACACGTGGGAAAAGTGAGAGGTACACACTAAGGCCCCTTTCACATGAGCGCGTTTTCAGCGCAGGTGCAATGCGTGATGCGAACGAATAGCACCCGCACTGAATCCTGACCCATTCATTTCAATGAGTCTGTGTGTAGTGTCCCACTAGGTAGGAGTGAGCACTACACAAGGGTCAATTGGGTAAGGTGTTACTCCTGCTCACAAGGGACAGTGATATTATATGTATCCATGCATTGTAATGTATTTTCTGTGTGTTTTTTCATTGGTATGTTTCCACTGTTAATGCTTAGCAGGCCTATTGGGTGTAGTTAGACATCCCAGACACTAGAGGGAGATAGGGAGCCCCTAGTATAAATGTTCAGGCCCAGACAGGGAGTGGTTTGGGTCATAGTCAGGAATCTGTGGAGACAGAAGTGAGAAGGCACCAGCCAGGGATATGCTGAGGGCCTTCTCTTGACATGCAGCTAGATAGTCTGGGTTTCTAGTTGCACTAGGAGGCTAGAGAAGGAGTGCAGCCTGCCTGGAGACCAGTAATCCAGCTAACACAGTTGAAGTAACCTCAGTAGTAGGAATGGACCTCCTGGGAGCAACCTGCAGCCACCTTCCAACCCAGCAGAGACAGGATACCCAGCTCAGATAAGTAAGCTGAGAGGCAGAGGTACTTTAGTATAAAGCAAGGGTCAATACTGGAGGAAGATTTATACACCAAGGATTCAAGCCAGCAATTAGGCATCCGTGCCTTGGGATCCAGCCAGCTAGAATAGCTGAGGGGATAGAGCAGCATAGTACTGCAAAGCATTAACTGTTTACCCTCCAAGTATCTTGCAAGATTTATGCCTGCCATATTGTGAAGTGAACCTGCTGTGCATTTGTGCTATATGGGACTGCATCATCATCTATTGTAACTGCCTGTACAAAGTTGGACTGTTCTTCCAAAGTAAAGCAACGTTTGGTTTACCATCTGTGTACTCTATTAATACTCCTACAAATCGGTGTGCCACCGTTACAGGCACTGGCGTCACGATCCTTAAAGGGACTGTCACGGAAGGTGTACAGGAAACAAGACAATGCAAAATTAATATATGACTCACTGGATCCAAAACTAAGGAACAAAAAGGGAGACCCCTGCATCAGACCTGGCTCTCTCCCTTACTGCTCAGCCTATGCAATAATCCCAATGATGGATGATCGCATATCCTCGTACCTCGACTATATAACACCTGAACACCCTACAATAGTGAAGGGACACGACCACCGGCTCCCTACACTAGACACGAAGGGAGTCAGGGTCACCTGGGATCCAGCAAACAGAAAATCACAAATGAATGTAAAACACTTAACTTGCAGAAGACTGATAGGATCAGCATGCACACACACTCCAGGAAGCTGTATAAACTGCACACTAATGCATTATGGGGAGGAATTTAAAGGGATGCAATCAGTCCAACTACATGACAGCTGAGAGAGGCTAACGAGATGAGGAACTGAAAACCAAAAACAAAGAAAACTCAAGGAGGAGATTCTGAAAGGCTTCTGTCAGAGCTTCTCAGCTGTATGGTTGTGACAGTACCCCTCCCTCTACGAGTGGACTCCGGACACTCAGAGCCCACCTTCTCAGGATGGGACCTATGGAAAGCCCTGATGAGACGAGTGGCCTTAATGTTCGTCACTGGGACCCACATCCTCTCCTCAGGACCATAACCCTCCCAATGAACGAGGTACTGGAGAGAACCGCGGACAAGACGAGAATCCACAATCCTAGAGACCTGAAATTCAAGATTCCCATCAACCATAATCGGAGGAGGAGGCAAAGGCAAGGGTACAATGGGTTGAACATAAGGTTTCAATAAGGACTTATAAAAAACATTATGGATCTTCCAAGTCTGAGGAAGATCAAGACGGTAGGCAACAGGATTGATGACAGTCAGGATTTTGTAAGGCCCAATAAACCTAGGACCCAACTTCCAGGAGGGAACCTTCAATTTGATTTCTTGGTAGACAACCACACCAGATCACCAACATTCAGGTCCGGACCAGGCACACGTCTCTTATCTGTCACACGCTTATATCTCTCACTCATGCTCTTTAGATTATCCTGAATCTTTTGCCAATTAGAAGACAAAGACGAGGAGAATCTGTCCTCATCAGGTAAACCAGAAGACCCCTCTCCCGAGAAAGTCCCAAACTGCGGATGAAACCCATATGCACCAAAAAATGGTGACTTATCAGAGGACTCCTGACGACGGTTATTTAAAGCAAACTCAGCAAGGGACAAAAAAGAACACCAATCCTCCTGTTTCTCCGCCACAAAACAGCGCAGATATGTCTCCAGATTCTGATTGACGCGCTCTGTCTGGCCATTCGACTGTGGGTGGAAAACAGAAGAGAATGACAACCGAACCCCCAAGCGAGAACAGAAAGCCTTCCAGAATCTGGAAACAAACTGCGTGCCCCTATCAGAGACTATGTCTTAAGGAATACCATGCAATTTGACAATGTGATCAATAAATGCCTGCGCCAGCGTCTTAGCATTGGGCAAACCAGGAAAAGGGATGAAATGCACCATTTTGCTAAAACGGTCCACCACCACCAGAATCACAGTCTTCCCCGAGGAACGAGGCAGGTCCGTTATGAAGTCCATGGACAGATGTGTCCAAGGACGGGAAGGAATGGGTAAGGGAAGGAGAGGACCTGATGGCCGTGAATGAGGGACTTTGGCACTGAGCGCAAGTCTCGCAGGCTGCCACAAAACCCTCAACCGACTTACGAAGCGCAGGCCACCAGAATCTCCGTGCGATGAGATCCACTGTGGCTCTTGCCCCCGGGTGCCCAGCAAGGACCTTATCGTGGTGTTCCTTAAAAATCTTGTGTCTTAAAGCGAGAGGCACAAACAACCTCCCAGGAGGACAAAGATCAGGAGCCTCTGACTGGGCTGCCTGCACCTCTGCCTCCAATTCAGGAAAAAGAGCAGAGACCACCACACCTTCAGCCAAAATGGGACCCGGGTCTTCAAAATTCCCACCTCCCGGAAAACAACGTGACAGGGCATCTGCCTTCACATTCTTAACCCCAGGGCGGAACGTGACAACAAAATTAAACCTTGAAAAGAACAAAGACCATCTGGCCTGTCTCGGGTTCAGACGCTTGGCTGACTCCAAGTAGGCCAGATTTTTATGGTCAGTAAACACGGTAATAGGGTGTCTGGCTCCCTCTAGCCAATGGCGCCATTCCTCAAAAGCCAACTTAATGGCCAACAATTCCCTATCTCCCACATCGTAATTTCTCTCTGCGGAGGAGAGTTTCTTCGAGAAAAAGGCACATGGTCGCCATTTGGCAGGAGAGGAACCCTGAGACAAGACCGCACCCACACCCACCTCAGAAGCATCAACCTCAACTATGAAGGGTAGAGAAATATCAGGTTGTACCAAGATGGGAGCGGAAGCAAAACTCTCCTTGATATTAGAAAAGGCCTTACCCGCCTCTACCGACCAGGAAGAAAAATCTACCCCCTTTCTGGTCATATCAGTGAGTGGTTTAACAATAGAGGAATAATTCAAAATAAACTTCCTGTAATAATTGGCAAAGCCCAAAAAACGCATCAGTGCCTTCTGATTCTCAGGAAGCTCCCACTCAAGCACAGCGCGGACCTTCTCAGGGTCCATGCGAAAACCAGAAGCGGAGAGAAGAAACCCCAGAAATTGAATTTCTGGAACCGCAAACACACATTTTTCCAGTTTCGCGTATAATTTATTCTCCCGCAGGATGAGCAAGACCTGACGTAAGTGTTACTTATGAGTTTTGAAATCAGGAGAAAAAATCTAAATGTCATCCAAATACACTAATACAAATTTTCCCATTAAATGATAAAAAATGCTGTTCACGAAATGCTGAAAAACGGCTGGGGCATTCATCAAACCAAAAGGCATAACCAAATTCTCAAAATGGCCCTCAGGGGTATTGAAGGCCGTCTTCCATTCGTCTCCTTCTCTGACCCTGACCAGGTTGTATGCCCCTCTTAGATCTAACTTGGAAAATACTTTAGCCCCAACAATCTGGTTAAACAGAGGAAGCGGATAAGGGTCACGACTTGTGATACTGTTCAGCTCCCTGAAATCCAGACAAGGTGTTAAAGAACCATCTTTTTTCTTAACAAAGAAAAAAACAGCGGCAACAGGTGACTTCGAGGGTCGTATGTGTCCTTTTCTGACTCTCAGAGATATAAGCACGCATAGCGACCCTTTCAGGTTGGGAGAGGTTGTATAAACGAGATTTAGGCAGCTTGGCGCCTGGGATGAGATTAATAGGGCAACCGTACTCCCTGTGCGGGGACAAATCCTGAACTCCCCTCTCAGAGAAGACATCCGAAAATTCAGAGAGAAAAGATGGTACAGCCTTATTAGAAACCTCAGAAACAGATGTCGTGAGGCAATTCTCTGTGCAAAAGTCACTCCAACCATTTATTTGCCTCGCTTGCCAATCAATGGTGGGGTTATGTTTAGTGAGCCAGGGTAGCCCCAACACAAGAGGAGTAGGTAATCCGCTAAGGACGAAACATGACACATCCTCAACATGAGCATCACTCACAATTAAACGAATATTGTGAACTATGCCCTTTAATGATTTCTAAGAAAGTGGAGCGGAATCAATAGCAAAAACAGGAATATCCTTTCCCAAATTGCACACCTGGAAACCATGAGTTATCGCAAAATGATCTTCAATGAGATTGACAGCTGCTCCACTATCTACAAAAATCTCTCAAAAAATGTTCTTGCTCTCTAGCGCCACCCTGGCAGGCAGGACAAAACGGGAACTACAAGCAAACGGAAAACCTTCAATTTCCGCCTCAACCCTGCCAATAGTAACAGATGGAACATTTTGAAAAGATTTTTTCCTTTTTGTTTCTTTATTACTCCCAGAAAACTGCCTGAATCTCCTAGAGGGACAAACATTTGCCAAATGATTTATACCTCCACAACAAAAACAAACCTTCCCATGCGGGCTGAATCTTCTATTGTCAGAGGCAATCAACCCCAGCTGCATGGGCTCCTGCTCAGAAGGGGCTGACAGCGACTGAGACCCCTGCGCATAGAATGAGACCGCTGCACTGTCCTCGGACTGAGTATGACAGGAAGGAGAGATCTCTCCTCTCTCTCTAAGACGCCTGTCAATACGAACGGCCTGAGACATAGCACAGTCCAAGGAGATAGGCCTCTCATGAAAGGCAAATGCATCTTTCAATCCCTCAGAAAGACCATGGCAAAATTGACTTCGGAGTGCAGCATCATTCCAACCAGTATCAGCTGCCCATCTCCGAAATTCTGAGCAGTATATCTCTGCGGATTGTTTACGCTGGCATAACAGACGTAGTCTAGACTCAGCCAAAGCAACACAATCCGGATCATCATATATCTGACCCAGGGCTAAAAAGAAATCATAAACTGAACGGAGGGGCCGTGCCCCCACCGGCAGCGATAAGGCCCACGACTGAGCGTTACCCCTGAGCAGCGATATAATGATCCCCACCCTCTGTTCCTCATCACCAGAGGAATGGGGAAGAAGGCGAAAATGGAGTTTGCAAGCCTCTCTGAAACGCACAAAATTCTCACTACCCCCGGAGAACGTATCCGGGAGCGAGATCTTAGGCTCAGAACAAACTCCATGAACGCAAGCTGAACCGGTCACTAGAAACTGAAAAAGAGTCTTACGGAGATCAGCTACCTCCAATGAAAGACCCTTGAAACGTTCAGTCAAAAGTGAAACCGGATCCATGCTTGAGACGGTTTTGGCGGCTTATAATGTCACGGAAGGTGTACAGGAAACAAGACAATGCAAAATGAATATATGACTCACTGGATCCAAAACTAAGGAACAAAAGAAAGACCCCTGCATCAGACCTGGCTCTCTCCCTGTCTGCTCAGCCTATGCGAAAATCCCAATGGTGGATGATCGCATATCCACGTACCTCGACTATATACCACCTGAACACCCTACAATAGTGAGGGGACACGACCACCGGCTCCCTACACTAGACACGGAGGGAGTCAGGGTCACCTGGGATCCAGCAAACAGAAAATCACAAATAAATGTACAGCACTTATCTTGTAGAAGGCTGGAAAATAGGATCAGCATGCACACACACTCCAGGAAGTTGTATAAGCCGCACACTAATGCATTATGGGGAGGAATCTAAAGGGATGCAATCAGTCCAACTACATGACAGCTGAGAGAGGCTAACGAGATGAGGAACTGAAATTCAAAACAAAGAAAACTCAAGGAGGAGGTTCTGAAAGGCTTCTGTCAGAGCTTCTCAGCTGTCTGGTTGTGACAAGTACATTGTCTCTAGTAAAGACGGCCACCTATCAACTGCTGAAGAGTACAGGAAACTACCATCCTTAGGCCTCTTGCACACGAACGTTGTGTGCCCATTGCCGTATTGCGGCCCGCTTACAGCTGGTCCGCAATACACGGCACCAGCCCATACGCACTCCGCATCACGGATGCAGACCTATTCACTTAAATGGGTCCACCAGATTCGGAACGGAAGCACGGATCGGAACCCCATGGAAGCACTACGGAGTGCTTCCGTGGTGTTTCTGTTTGCGGGGCAGACGGATCACGGACCCATTCAAGTTGGATAGGTCTCGATCCGTCCTGGCTGCCGCACATACTTTGCCTATGCATTGGGGACCGCAAATTGCGATGCCCAAGGCACAGAACGGATACACAAAGTTCATGTGCTAGAGACCTAAGGGTGAATTACACACGGCAAATTTGTTGCACACATTTCTGTGACCTCTCAATTCATCTGTATGGTGATTGGTGAAATCCATCCCATTCAGATCAGTCACAGAAATGTATTCAACATATTTGGCAGTGAACACGCCCTAAATGCTGTCTGAAAAGTGATGGAGCGCATCCCTGTGGAGGCAATGACTCCTCCAGCAGAAGTCCTGATTCGGACAAGGCTCCCTCTCAGATGGTGCTGCCTAGGAAGAGCTCATTCTTAGAATTTTTTTAGAGGTGATGACTTATCCATTCACTAGAGATATTAGAGTTGAATAATAGAAAGGGATGAAACAAGTGTAACTTCTGTACAATAAGAGAATTTGCAGGCGAATGAGCTCATTCTCAGATTTTTTAGGGAGAATCTTGTGCCTATTTATAAAGTCAATAGAAGCTTTTTCTCTTGTAACGTAACATAATAAACCAGACAGAAGAGGTCAGCAATAGTTTTCTTTGTTGTTCTGTATCATCACGGCAGAAACAGCGACTGGTCAGATCTGTGATTCCTTTGTTGGTCTATAGTCCTCGTCCTTGTGGATGTCTGTACCTCTATGAACTGGTGATACCCACATTACACAAATGTCTGCAACTGGAAGAGCAATGGAAACCCTAGAAATGGGAGGGTGGCAGGAGCATAATGACAATAGACCCTACAGGGAGCCGATGCATAGTGGGTCGCTCTCCTCATTTATTTCCTGTTATAAATACTATAGCACCTATATAACACAACTGGGTAAACTAACATCAGATCTAAAAATAAAGATAACCCTGTAAAATGCAAACAGTGCCTCAAATATGGAAAGTATACAAAGCTTACTAAATAATAGCATAAAAACAGATATAAAATATAGCAGCAAATCACACACGTGGGAAAAGTGAGAGGTACACACTCAGGCCCCTTTCACACAAGCGAGTTTTCAGCGCAGGTGCAATGCGTGATGCGAACGAATAGCACCCGCACTGAATCCTGACCCATTCATTTCAATGGGTCTGTGTGTAGTGTCCCACTAGGTAGGAGTGAGCACTACACAAGGGTCAATTGTATCCATGCATTGTAATGTATTGTATCATTGTATCCATGCATTGTAATGTATTTTCTGTGTGTTTTTACATTTGTATGTTTCTACTGTTAATGCTTAGCAGGCCTATTGGGTGTAATTAGACATCCCAGACACTAGAGGGAGATAGGGAGCCCCTAGTATATATGTCCAGGCCCAGACAGGGAGGGGGGAGGTCATAGTCAGGAGTCTGTGGAGACAGAAGTGAGAAGGCACCAGCCAGGGATATGCTGAGGGCCTTCTCCTGACATGCAGCTAGATAGTCTGGGTTTCTAGTTGCACCAGGAGGCTAGAAGGAGTACAGCCTGCCTGGAGACCAGTAATCCAGCTAACACAGATGAGACACCCCAGTAGTAGGAATGGACCTCCTGGGAGCAACCTGCAGCCACCTTCCAACCCAGCAGAGACAGGATACCCAGCTCAGATAAGTAAGCTGAGGGGCAGAGGTACTTTAGTATAAAGCAAGGGTCAATACGGGAGGAAGATTTATACACCAAGGATTCAAGCCAGAAATTAGGCATCCGGGCCTTGGGATCCAGCCAGCTAGAATAGCTGAGGGGATAGAGCAGCATTGTACTGCGAAGCATTAACTGTTTACCCTCCAAGTATCTTGCAAGATTTATGCCTGCCATATTGTGAAGTGAACCTGCTGTGCAATTGTGCTATATGGGACTGCATCATCATCTACTGTAACTGCCTGTACAAAGTTGGACTGTTCTTCCAAAGTAAAGCAACGTTTGGTTTACCATCTGTGTACTCTATTACTACTCCTACAAATCAGTGTGCCACCGTTACAGGCACTGGCGTCACGATCCTTAAAGGGACTTTGCCTCAGGCACTCAAAATACCTGCAACATCCAGGGCACCTCACACCATCAGGCCTGGTCCCTATTTCCAGAGTGTGCCCCAGAGGAACTTGTGTCTACCTCTCCTTCACTGTCGCATGCCTGCCCAGGGTTCTCCTCCAAAAAGTGAGTAACCCTCGATTGCCCATAACCGTGACCTCACTTCGCAATACCCTGCAGGTCTGGCGTGCTGCATGTGTACATGAGCGTTTTCTTTTTCACACATCAGTTCTGCATTGCGTAAAAAACGCAGCATGTTCTATATTCTGCATTTTTCACGCAGCCCTGGCCCCATAAAAGGGAATGAGGCTTCTGTGAAAAACGCATTGCATCCGCAAGCAAGTGCTTAATTCACTGATGGTTGCTAAGAGATGTTGCTTGTAAACGTTCAGTTTTTTATCACGCACGTGAAAAACGCATAAAAACGCATTGCACTCTCGCAGAAAAAACTTAACAACTGAACGCAATCACAAACAAAACGGAATGAACTTGCTTGCAAAATGGTGTGAGTTTCACTGAACGCATCCGGAGCTAATCCGTCACGATCGTGTGAAAGAGGCCTCAAATGGCTATACTTCAGTCATAAATGCATAAAGTGTAGTATAAGGGCTTGTTCACACGAACGATCCGTATTTTGCTGTCCGCAAATAGCCCTGTCCTCAATTTGCGGAACGGACAGCACTTTAAAGAAATGCCTATTCTTGTCCGCAAAACGCGTTGTGGGGCCACGGAACGGAGCAATGGATGCGGACCGCACACAGAGTGCTGTCCACATCTTTTGAGGCCCCATTGAAGTGAATGGGTCCGCACCCGAACGCAACCGTTTTTTGTTGTTGTTGTTTTTCTTTCTTTTTTTTTTTTTAAGAACAAAGATCTATCAAAGTCTGATCTTCACAACAACATGGAATGAACAAAAGAGATTTCTGAGGACCTCAGAATGAGAGGCTGGAAATAAAGATCAGCCTGGAAAAGGTTATAAAACCATCTCTAAAGAGTTTGAACTCCACCAATCCACAGTCAGACAGATTGTGTACAAAAGGAGGAAATTCAAGACCATTATTACCCCCTCCATCCTCCAGGAATAGTCAACCAACAAATATCACGCCAAAAGCAAGGTGTGTAATAGTCTGAGACAGGGGGGGCTGATACAGACAGCAGAAATAGAAGACGTCATCGGCGCAGGCGCACTGAGGGAGTGCTGAGGAGACGAGCCTCCTCATCTCAGAGCGCGATTTTTGAAATGCCGACAGGGCTGGCCGGAGGAGGAGATCCCGGCTGGCCCTGTCAATCAACACGACGAGAGGGCGGATTTCTGCAGCAGCTAGCAGCAAGTAGCCGCCCTACTTGCTGTTAGAGACCGAATTTACATATGATAAAACTTCGTTTTTTGAAGAAACTGCTGGATCAAAGTAAGTGACACAATTATATTGTGATATATCGCAATATAACTAATTTCACCAGCCCAAAAAAAAAAAAGCACTTTAGTGGGGTGACAGAAGCCCTTTAAATGATGTGTGACGCTGATATCTGATATGTGATATCTGATATGTGATGTCCTTCAGTTGTCAGTATCACAAAACATTTTAGCTTTACTGTGGTTTTGTATTCTACATCACATAGATGAACAAAAATCACAAGCTACACAAGGCAAGCTGGTAGCTCAGTGGTAATGCTGCTGCCCTGTGTCCAGGCTTTCTGAGTTCAAAGCCCCTTTCAGCCTTCAAAAAATGTTTACATTTTATTATGCCCTAGATAAGAGTCAAATTTAAATCATGTGTGACGCTGATGTCTCACTTCCTTCAGTCGTCAGTATCACAAAACATTTTAGGTTTACTGTGGTTTTTGCTATACTACATCTCATAGATCAAAAAAATCCCCATCTTTGCTGTCTAGATCTATACCTCAGTGGTAAGACACTTGCTTTGCATGTAGTGTTCATGGGTTCAAAACCTGTTTCAGGCTTTTAATAAAATTAATATTTAATATTTTATATATTAAGCTGTAGATCAGAGACAAATTCCAGTGCTGTGTGATGTAAGTAGTCCTTTTTTATTTTATTAAGAGTACATGGGCAGCACTATAGTAAAGGGGGCCCTGTATACAGAGCTGTATCCTGGATTTTACATATCTACTGTATATATGTGTATTATACATACTGTGTGCTACAGCTTCACCACACTGAGATTTGCTCAGAAAGCTGATATACATGTCACTGCTTTATCCACGGACACAATATATGGTCATACAGATGGCAGTACTATGTGATAGCTTCTTAGTATAGAAAACCATGTGGTAATGTCATAGCTCGGAGGTTACATTAATGGCTTTGCTTGTTGAAGTCCCCAGAAAGACATATGTATTTTTTCTTTAATAGCATATACTATAATAAATAATATGTCATTAACCCATAGGATACCAGTGCTGTACATGTATGTCGCTGGAAACACGGTCACAAATCCCAGCGCCATACAGGTACAGCGCTCTGATCGGGCGGCCACAGGAGCTACTCCCTCCCGATCAGCTGCAGGGGTCCAGCAGGCACTAATAGTTGGACCCCTGCTGTATGCACCGGCATCGGTGAAAACCCTGATGCCGGCTCATTAACCCTTGCACTGCCGCGGTCAGCGCTGACGGCTGCATGTGCGGTATCCCCGTGGTGCTGTGATGTCAGCCTGCTGTCTAGCTCTGTCAGTCAATGGGGGAGGGGTGTGTGTGCAGAGCACAGGGTGTTATAGAGCATTAGAAAATAGAGTTGCCACCCGTACGGGAATGACCCGGACAGTCCGGGATTGCAATCCTGTGCCCGGGTACAAGCCTTTCTCAGACCCAGGCACAGAATCAGCTGTGAATGATGGCGGCGGCTGCTGGGCACAGGGAGATGAGCGCTTCCATTGTGGAAGTGCTCATCGCCATAGTCATCTGTATCGCAGGACAACGATACAGACGGCTGTGCTGCGGCAGGGGAGGGAGAGGCGTCTCTCTCTCCTGTTCCTCTAATAGGCTGTGTGCCTTGTGCCTGCAGCCTATCAGAGGCCGTTGCAGGCGGCGCGATGACGTCATCACGCCGCCTGAGCCGTGCAGCGCGGGACACAGGCCGGGAAGAGGCCTGCATCACATCGTTGGAGGTAAGTAAAAGGTTTTTTGTTATTTTTTTAGAGAAGAGAGGCACCTGAAATTGGCACATATGGGGGAAGGGGTGGAAAGAGGCACCTTATACTGGCACATATTGGGGAGGAGGATAAATGAGGCACTTGAAACTGGCACATATGGGGGAAGGGGGGGAGAGACACCTTATACTGGCACATATTGGGGAGGAGGAGAAATGAGGCACTTGAAACTGGCACATATGGGGGAAGGGGGGGAGAGACACCTTATACTGCCACATATTTGGGTGGGGGGGGAAGAGGCACTTGAAATTGGCACATATAGGGGAAGGGGTGGAAAGAGGCACCTTATACTGGCAAATATTGAGGGGGGAATGAGGCACTTGAAACTGCAATATATGGGGGGAAGGGGGGGGGGAGAGGCACCTTATACTGGCACATATTGGTGGGGAGAAATGAGGCACTTGATACTGGCACATATAAGGGAAGGGGGGGAAGAGGCACATATTGGGGGAGAAAAGATGCACTTCTTACTGACACATGGGGGCATCTATGGGGGGCACTTCTTACTGGCACATTATTTGGGGGCTTCTACTGAGGCCACAAAGAAGGGGTATTTTATATGGGGGGCTATGTGTGTTACTAGTATTATCAGGGTATTAATCTGTTTATGCAGTGTAGTTTTGGGGAGCACGGCGGCACAGTATTGGGGTAGTAGGATGATTTGTCCAGAAGATGGGAGGATGATGGAAAAGTAGTAAACTAAGATTTTTTTTGTTGTTGTCAAACTGCAGAGACGAAAAATGGCGAAAAAAGGGTAGTCTGGTCTGAAGATCTGAAAGGAGAAGATGAAGAAAAGAACATCTACATCAAAGGAGACGTCACTGGATGTAAGAGGTATGGGGTGCTGTATTTCTGTAGTGACGGGATCAGGGGCGTAATGATCGTGGTGCGACAGCAACCAGGGGTGGGGGCGGGACATGGGCGTGACTGGAGGCGGGACATGAGTGGGGCCTGAAAGGGGCCCTCCCTCCCTTCTGTTCGGGTTTGGCTTAGAGAAAAGATGGAAACCCTAAATGCCATGCGCAAAACCCCTAGCATGGTACAAAGAAGTTGCGGTCTACTTGGTGCAGGTTGCCATGTACAACTCTTTTGTGCTGTCCCGGAGCGCTGGCAGCACAGGGACATTCCTCCAGTTCTATAAGGGCAGTCCTCAAGGCCATGATCTTTTCTGACCGGGAAAGAGCAGGCCGGAGTACCTCAGGAACTGGAGGCGCCCGGATCGTCCCGGCCAACACTTTCCAGGTGTGGTTCCCCCATACTGGAAAGAAGGAAGTGCAGCATGTGTAACAGGAGGGGGTAACGAAAGGACACCACCACTCAGTGTGAAACGTGTCCTGATCATCCGGGCCTCTGTATTGACGGTTGCTTCAGGGAGTACCACACTTACATGGAGTACTAAATTTATAATTCCCTTCCCCCATTTTAATTTATTTCTCCACAGTCTTCACAGGAATAGCTGTAAAGTGGAGGAGAAAATTCTAAATCTCCTTTTTTTACACTAACATGTAGCCCCTTTTATTTCATTTTTACAAGGGGTAATAGGAGAAAAAGCACCCCAAAATTTGTAGCCCAATTTCTCCGGAGTAAGGACATACCCCATATGTGGACGTAAAGTGCTCTGCGGGCAAACTATATGGCTCAGAAGAGAAGGAGCGCCATTGGGATTTTGGTTGTCCAAAATCCCAATATCGCTCTTTCTCTTCTGAGCCGTGTAGTCACCCGCAGATCATATTACGTCCACATATGAGGTATTTTCTGACTCGGGAGAAATTGGGCTATAAACTGTTGGGCGAACAAGTTTGTTTGCTCCACCATCAGATTCACAAATTGTTCACTGAAAAAAACTAAAAATGTCATATTTAGTGAAGCCCACTGTGCGAATCTGGATTCCTGGTTGGCCAACAAAGTCAGGAATCAAGGGCTCAAAATCCTCTGGGGTACTCCAGCCAAGTTCACCGGTAGAGGGCTCAGGTGAACTTTCCTGGTGGGCCGGAAAACTAGTACGAGCCCCAGGGCTGCTCATACTAGTGTGGGCCACAGGGTTCCTGGCATGGGGGGTTCCTGGCTCCGCCTGGCGGCGTCTCCGCCGCCTTGGGGCTCATCATCATCACTAGATGATGAGGAGAACGAGGATGACAACAGGAAAGTGGGGTCATCCTCGTTCTCACTGGGGCTCTCGGTGTCGGAGAGCAGCTGGGCGTACGCCTCCTCGGCCGAGAACATCCGGCGGGCCATCTTAGAACGCTAAAGGGGAGTGTGTAAAACTTTATTTAGTGTGTGTGTGGGGGGGGGGGGGGGCGCGGTGTGTTTTTTGTATACCCTACCCTAACCCACCCTAACCTAACAGAATCCCCTTCTGGTCCAATTCTGGTATAATTTATTGCCTGTTATCAATACTATAGCTATTAAACCTACAAAAAACCTCTCTGTCTAATCTAGACAGCAACACACTGTCACGTACCGGCAGGACAGGTAGTGGATCCTCTGGACCAGAGAGGCGATGGCGCGGGTTGTACTAAAGGACCGGTTCTAAGCAGTTACTGGTCTTCACCAGAGCCCGCCGCAAGGCGGTATGGATTTGCTGCGGCGGTAACTACCAGGTCGTGTCCCCTAGTAACAACTCGACCTCTCTGGCAGCTGATAAGGCGTGGTACACAGGGAGAAGGCAAGAGCGTAGTCGGACGTAGCAGAGGTCAGGGCAGGCGGCAAAGGTTCAAAGGCGAGTAGACGGTAGCAACGGGTTCGGCAACAGGCAAGGCAAACAAACACAGTGGAACGCTTTCTCTGAGGCACAAGGCACAAAGATCCGGCAGGAAGCTGTGGGAGGAGAAGGTATAAATGGGCAGTGCACAGGTGCAGCCTAATTAAGTCAGCACTGCCTCTCACAAACCTTAACCCTTAATAACCCTTTTGGACCAGGCACCAATCACTGGTGCACTGGCCCTTTGAATCTAAGAGTCCCGGCGCACGCGCGCCCTAGAGAGCGAGGACGCACACGCCGAGACACTGGAGTGCTGCCTGGGGGCATACGCTGTGAGCGCTCCGAGGCCAGCAGGGGACCCGGAGCGCTCAGCGTAACAGTACCCCCCCCCCTTTGGTCTCCCTCTCTTTTTGGTACCGAAGAACTTGCGGATGAGACTGCGGTCCAGGATGTTCTCCTCCGGCTCCCATGACCTCTCCTCAGGACCGCAGCCCTCCCAGTCGACCAAAAAAAATCTTTTTCCCCGGGAGATCTTGGTCGCCAAGATCTCCTTGACAGAGAATATATCGGAGGTACCGGCGACAGGGGTGGGAGAAACAAGCTTGGGAGAAAAACGGTTAAAGACAGCAGGTTTAAGAAGGGAGACATGGAAGGAGTTATGGATTCGGAGGGAGGGAGGAAGATGGAGCTGATAAGAAACTTGATTGATACGACTCTTGATTTTATAGGGTCCCAAGAAACGAGGGCCCAACTTGTAACTTGGGACCCTAAATCGGATGTACCTAGAGGAGAGCCACACCTTGTCACCCGGGCGAAATTCCGGAGGAGATCTGCGTCTCTTGTCAGCTTGAACCTTCATACGGGCGGAAGCCTTGAGGAGAGCAGCGTGGGTTTCTCGCCAGATGGAGGAAAAATCCTGTACAAGACTGTCAACGGCAGGTACAGAAGAAGGAGTGGGAGACTGCGGCAGAGGTGGAAGAGGATGACGGCCAAAAACTACAAAGAAAGGAGACTTGTTAGAGGCAGAGGATTGTTTGTAGTTGTAGGAGAACTCCGCCCAGGGAAGTAGATCAGCCCAGTCGTCATGGCGTGAGGATACAAAGTGACGCAGATAGTCACCCAAAATTTGGTTCACCCGTTCTACTTGGCCGTTAGACTGAGGATGGTACGAAGAAGAAAAGTCCAATTTGATCCCGAGCTGAGCACATAGAGCCCTCCAGAATTTGGAGACGAATTGTACCCCACGATCCGAGACAATATGTTTGGGAAGGCCATGGAGACGGAAGATGTGTTGGAAAAATTGTTTGGCCAACATGGGTGCAGAGGGTAGACCGGGCAGGGGTACAAAGTGAGCCATCTTGGAGAAGCGATCCACCACGACCCAAATAACGGACTTGCCATGGGAGGAGGGAAGATCTGTAATAAAGTCCATGGCGATGTGAGACCAGGGAACTTCAGGAACGGGTAGAGGCAAGAGGAGACCCGCTGGTTTCTGGCGAGGCGATTTATCCCGGGCGCAAATCATACAGGCCTGGACGAAGTCCGAGACATCTTTCTCTAGAGAAGACCACCAGTACCTTTGGGAGATTAGTTGGAGAGACTTTTGCACCCCTGGATGACCGGCAAAAGGGGAGGCGTGGCCCCACTTGAGAATTCGCAGCCGCTGACGTGGAGGTACGTAGGATTTGCCAGGAGGAAGAAGGCGCAGGTCCACGGGAGCGACTGTTATAAGGCGTTCTGGAGGGATAATATATCGAGGTGTTAACTCGTCGCCCACCACATCAGAGGAGCGAGACAGAGCATCTGCCCTAATGTTCTTACAAGCCGGACGGAAATGGATCTCAAAATTAAAGCGGGCGAAGAACAGAGACCAACGAGCCTGACGGGGATTTAATCTCTGAGCAGACTGGAGATAAGCCAGGTTCTTGTGGTCCGTGAAGATGTACACAGGATGTGTGGCGCCCTCGAGTAAATGTCTCCATTCCTCCAGTGCCAATTTAATAGCCAGCAGTTCCCTGTCCCCAATGGAGTAATTTCTCTCTGCGGAAGAGAATGTTTTAGAAAAGAAGCCACAAGTAGAAGTCTTGCCCCGGGAAGACTTCTGGGTGAGGACAGCTCCAGCTCCCACCGAGGAGGCATCCACTTCAAGAGAGAAAGGCTTGGTGGAATCTGGTCTAGAGAGAACGGGTGCAGAGGCAAAGGCGCATTTCAGGGACTGGAAGGCTTCCTCGGCTTGGGAAGGCCAGGATTTGGGGTTAGCTCCTTTTCTTGTGAGGGCCACGATAGGAGCTACCAGAGTGGAATAGTGAGGGATGAATTGCCTGTAGTAATTCGCAAAGCCCAGGAATCTTTGTATGGCTCGGAGACCAGAGGGGCGTGGCCAATCCAGAACCGCCGAGAGCTTGGCTGGGTCCATTTGAAGTCCTTGGGCTGAGATAATGTATCCCAGGAAAGGCAGGGAGGTCCGTTCAAAAAGACATTTTTCAAGTTTAGCGTACAGGCGATTTCTCCTAAGACGAGTAAGAACTTGTTGCACATGGACCCTGTGTTGATCCAAATTGGAGGAAAAGATGAGGATATCATCCAGGTATACGACCACGCAGGTGTAAAGTAAGTCCCTGAAAATATCATTAACGAATTCCTGAAAGACAGCAGGTGCGTTGCAGAGGCCGAAGGGCATCACCAAATACTCAAAATGGCCGTCCCTTGTGTTAAAGGCGGTCTTCCATTCGTCTCCCTCACGGATACGGATCAGATTATAGGCCCCTCGAAGGTCCAATTTAGTGAAGATCTTAGCCCCTCGGAGACGATCAAATAGCTCAGAGATTAGAGGCAGAGGGTAACGGTTCTTGATGGTAATTTTATTAAGACCTCTGTAGTCAATGCAGGGGCGGAGGGAGCCGTCTTTTTTTGTCACGAAGAAAAAACCGGCCCCAGCAGGAGAAGAAGATTTTCTTATGAATCCTCTCTGTAGGTTCTCACCTATATAGTCGGACATGGCAAGAGTCTCAGGAGGTGAGAGAGGATAAATTCTGCCCCGAGGTGGAGTAGAACCGGGTATCAGGTCGATCGGGCAATCATAGGATCGGTGAGGAGGAAGGACCTCAGCTTGTTTCTTGCAGAAGACATCCGCGAAGGAATGGTATGGCTTGGGCAGCCCAGAAGGCGGAGAAACTTGCGGGTTCTGTTTGACCAGAGCAGGCTTGAGACAGCGGTCCGAACAGGAGGAACCCCAACGCAGGATCTCACCGGTGGACCAATTCAGGATAGGACTATGACGTTGAAGCCACGGCAGACCCAGGAGGAGTTCGGAGGAACAGAAGGGAAGGACAAAGAACTCTATAGTCTCGGTATGAAATATTCCGATGTCCATCTGCAGAGGCTGGGTACAGGAACTGCACGGTGGCAGAGAGTCTCTCACCGTTAACAGTAGAGATGAAAAACGGCTTGGGTAGACGGATTACTGGAATACGGTACTTGTCAACCAAGGAGGCGTGAATGAAGTTGCCAGCTGAACCGGAATCCAAGAAGGCGGCTGCGGAGAAAGAGGACTTGGAAGAGATGATCAACTGCACGGGTATGATGAGACGTGGAGAGGAAGAATCCACACCTAGCAACGCCTCTCCCACGTTTACTAGGTGCGAGCGTTTCCCGAACGCGGTGGACGGAGAGGACAATCTCTAAGGAAGTGCTCGGTACTGGCACAGTACAGACACAGGTTCTCGTTTCTGTGGCGGCTTCGTTCTTGCGGAGTCAAGGGTGACCGATCCACCTGCATGGCTTCCACGGCGGAAAGCCCAGTAGCGGGTTGAGGTGGACGCAGAAAAACGGGAGCCAGACGAGGAAAGCGTCTAGGACGAGCTTTTTCCTTTTCAAGGAGGAGTTCCTCTTGTCTTTCGGCGAAACGTTTGTCTATCCTAGTGGCCAGCAAGATGAGGTCACTAAGAGTGGAAGGAAGCTCACGTGCAGCCAGAATGTCCTTTACTTCACTATTAAGTCCCTTCTTGAAGGTGGCGCAAAGGGCTTCATTGTTCCAGTTCAGCTCAGAGGCCAGGGTGCGGAACTGAATGGCATAGTCACCCACGGAAGAACCTCCTTGGGTCAAATTTAGTAAGGCAGTCTCTGCGGAGGTAACCCGGGCAGGCTCCTCAAAAACATTCCGGAACTCTAGGCAGAAGCTCTGGACGGAAGCGGTGGCAGGATCTGCGCGGTCCCATAGTGGCGTAGCCCAGGCCAGGGCCTTCCCGGACAGCAAACTGAGAATAAAGGCTACCTTGGCTCGCTCAGAAGGAAACTGGTCAGACAGAAGCTCGAGGTGGAGAGAGCACTGCGACAAGAACCCACGGCACTGCTTAGGATCTCCGTCATATTTGTCTGGTAGGGACAAACGGATTCTGGAACCAGTGGCAACTGCAGGCGGAGGTGACGCAGCAGGAGCAGACGGAGGAGCTGGCTGTTGCTGAGAAGGCAGGAGCTGCTGCAACATAGCGGTCAACTGGGCCAGCTATTGACCCTGCTGGGCCACAATAGTGGTGAGGTCCGCTAGGCTTGGCAGGGGAACATCAGCGGGATCCATGGCCGGATCTTACTGTCACGTACCGGCAGGACAGGTAGGGGATCCTCTGGACCAGAGAGGCGATGGCGCGGGTTGTACTAAAGGACCGGTTCTAAGCAGTTACTGGTCTTCACCAGAGCCCGCCGCAAGGCGGTATGGATTTGCTGCGGCGGTAACTACCAGGTCGTGTCCCCTAGTAACAACTCGACCTCTCTGGCAGCTGATAAGGCGTGGTACACAGGGAGAAGGCAAGAGCGTAGTCGGACGTAGCAGAGGTCAGGGCAGGCGGCAAAGGTTCAAAGGCGAGTAGACGGTAGCAACGGGTTCGGCAACAGGCAAGGCAAACAAACACAGTGGAACGCTTTCTCTGAGGCACAAGGCACAAAGATCCGGCAGGAAGCTGTGGGAGGAGAAGGTATAAATGGGCAGTGCACAGGTGCAGCCTAATTAAGTCAGCACTACCTCTCACAAACCTTAACCCTTAATAACCCTTTTGGACCAGTCACCAATCACTGGTGCACTGGCCCTTTGAATCTAAGAGTCCCGGCGCACGCGCGCCCTAGAGAGCGAGGACGCACACGCCGAGACACTGGAGTGCTGCCTGGGGGCATACGCTGTGAGCGCTCCGAGGCCAGCAGGGGACCCGGAGCGCTCAGCGTAACACACACACCACCTGTATATCATCTAATCTATGAGCAACAAAATTCAAGTGGAAAAGATATATCAAAATATCACTTTATTCTCAGATATAATAAATACAGGAAAAGACAGGATGGAAAACAGTAGAAAAAGAGAGCCGTAGGGCAATATACACAATGCGGGATCATGTGTGTCCACACAAATAAGCATGGACAGCCTAAAGGTAACAATGATTATGGTGCATGGATAATCGGTCCTGTATAGAGGATATAAAGAAAAAATATAATTATAAAGCCCACCAAGGGGATATATCCTATACAACAGGATCAATTGAATTAGAATAAAAAATGTTATAGAGATCCGCTCACCCCTGCTCTCTCAGGGCAGGTGCACCAACCAAAATTGAGACACCCCTCAAAAATGGAATAAATATAGGAAAAAATATGGATGGGCACTCATATATGGAAATATGGGACAGAATTTATTTAAACATATAATAAAACATCAATAAAACAAATAAATAGTAAAATGAAAATGTATGAGGATATTTTCTGGATAGAGGTCACCTATTCAGATAATCTCCACTAGTACGGATAACTTTCACCAGAAAATATGCTGTCCTCTATACCATTAAGATTGTATTAAACATTGGCAATAAATCCTGTATCAAAAATGAAAATATACACATAAGTGTCAAGCGCTGTTGATTCTCCTTAGTTGATATAATTTGTATCTTATTGTAAATATACAAGTAGCGATATGCAAGTAGCGATATGCGTATCAACTATATGTCCTGTTATGGATGCACAAAGGTAGTGCCAAGTCCGAATTATTTCTCCTATCCAGGTAATGAGAAATGTCCAGTCTCTGTTGTTTACTTATAAAAAAGCTGGAAAATATTCTTAGCAGATAACTAGATATATTTTATCTGGTCTAGTTTCAATCTTGCTAGTATATAAATTTACCGCCTCATAATTCTCTGGGACAAGTGGATCGACTATTAATCTGTGTTGGAAGCCGGCGTCCCGGCTGTAAAGTCCGTAGCGTTCCACGTGTGTATCCCAGATACTTCCGGCAGCTAGTTTGGTTTGAGAAGCTGCGTACTCGTACCTTCAGGCGCAGGTAAATGATGTATTGGAGGTCTTTTCCGGGCTGGAGAAAGTTTATTTTTTCTTTCTCTTTCTTTTCCTTTAAAGTGCACTTTTGTCCATGGAGACGGGGTATTGTTCAAATGTTCACCAGACGCGTTTCGGGGAGACGCTTTCCCCTTCCTCAGTGGTATACTCCGATTTCATAGATTAGCTTATTTTATACTTGCGCTTGGTCTCTTTCAAAATCTGGTTCGGACCCAGAGTTCAGCCAAAAAGCCGGTCTGGATCTAATTATTAAGTATCAATTGTCAGTATTGCGGCTTCTTTGCGATTTCTATGTGTTTTTCATACAAATGCGTTTTTCCATTTTTTTGTTGCAATTTTATATTTTCAGTTGGTTCCATTTCTGATTTTTTAAAGAACATCATTTTTGTTTCCTAATTGTGAGCTTTAGTATGGAATTTTCATATCTATAATTCTTCAGTATAGCAGATATATATTACTAGATCAGAATAATAATGCGTATGTGAAATACAAGGTATGTGAATCACAGAATAAAATACATATACTTATACTTAAAAATATATATATATAAGAATATATATATATATAAATATAGAACGATAAAAATCTATAAAAACAGATATAAAAGTTGTCTATATAGGGGGGTACTTTTCTGAATAGGTATATCACCATCTATATTAATTTATTTTTTTCTATTTCTATTTGTGTGGATCTTTTTTAATCTTCTGTACGTAAAACGGGATCTAGTCAAGGGGATATTCTAGGATAATGCAGAAGAAGTGGGTTGCCCATGTGGGGTAGAGGGAGGGTTGCAGCGCTGGGATAAACAGCCTGGCATGCAACCCTGCGTCGACACCCACACAGACCTCCCCGTCTCTATATAAATCCAAATATTTCCAGATCTGCATTCAAACCCTTTGGCAATAAACTGCCAAACTCGTAGATTTTTCTAGACTCTGCCCTTGATAGCCTTTCAATCTGATTTCCTCCTCGCCAATGTTTGTCCACTTTTTCCAGTGCCATGAAGGAGAGACCCCTAGGATCTTGGTTATGTGCCACCTTGAAGTGTCTGGACAGCGAGTGTTTCTCATAACCTTTAGCAATATTATTTAAATGCTCCGCTATCCTGACCTTCAAGGTGCGTTTAGTCCTACCTATATATTGTCTCCGACATGGACACTGGATCAGGTACACCACATTGGTGGAATTGCAAGTAAGGAAGTGTTTGATAGTCATAGAGTGGGAATTTTTTGTAGAGATAATCGATGTTGTTTTTCTTGGGAATTTGGTCTTTTTACAACCCAAGCATTTCCCACATCTAAAGAAACCTTTTGGTTGGAGCCAATTTAATGTTGGGCTTTTCTTACATATTTCTTTTACTGAGGGCGCTATCTGTATTCCCAAATTTGGGGCCTTTGAGTATATTATTTTAGGTATTGGGGGCAGAAGCGTCCCTATAGTTTTATCTTTATGTAAGTGATGCCAGTGGGATTTAATAATATATTCAATTTGTCTAGCTTGAGTATTATATGGCAAAATTATTCGAAAGCCCAAATCCTCCTCCTGTTTCAATTTTTGTAATTTTTTAGATGGTTCAAAAAAGGTCTTCCTATCCAGATTGATTACTTTCGTCAGAGCCTCATTTATGAGAGGTTCTGGGTATTCTTTTTCCTTAAACTGATCTTTCATAATATTGGCCTCCTCCTCAAATTTTTTATCCTCCGTGCAGTTTCGCTTTAAACGGCGAAACTGCCCGAAGGGAACATTCGTTAGCCACCTTGGTAGGTGGCAGCTCGAGAAGGGAATATATCCATTTTTAGCCGTGGGCTTTTGAAAGGTATTACACACATATTTCTTGTCTCTTCGTGTGATCTCGATATCCAAAAATTCTACCTTTTCATTCCCGATGTTAGAGGTAAAACTTAAATTACTTGTATTGTTATTAATCTTCTCAATGAATCGATCTAAATTTTCTTTTGATCCGCCCAAAATAAATATTATGTCATCTATATATCTCCGCCATAGGACCAGGTCCGCCCCCAGCTCGGGGTCGATGTTGGTAGCCTCCCAATGTGCCAAAAATAAATTGGCATAGCTGGGGGCGAATCTGGTACCCATGGCGGTTCCCCTTCTCTGTACATAAAATTGATCAGAGAAGAGGAAATAATTATGGTGCAGGATGTGATCCACGCCCTCTAATACATAATCTATTTGACTTGTTTTCCACATTTTATTTCCAGACAGTTGTTCTCTCAAGGCTGTGATACCTTGGTTATGATCGATAATAGTGTAGAGAGACTGGACGTCCAACGTGCCCATAATCCAATGGTCATGGACGTCCAGGCTTTCCACAATACTCACAATTTCATGTCGTGTATATAGGATTTTATTTTCCTTACTTCAGGTTGAAGTAAGGTATCTATATATCGGGACAGATTCACTGTTAAAGATCCGATACCCGAAATGATAGGACGGCCTGGTGGGTCCACCATATTTTTGTGGACTTTTGGTAAACAGTAAAAGATGGGTAATCTACCCGGTGTGCTAATAATAAAATCAAATTCTTGTTGTGTTAAAATTCCCTGTTGTAGTCCTCTTTTGCAGAAATGAAAGAGGTCCTGTTTAAAAATCTCTGTGGGGTCTTTTTTTATAGAGGTATACGTAGTCTGGTCTTTTAATTGTCTGAGGCAGCTGCTTTAATTTTATTGACATGTTCCAATACCCGGACCTTAAGCGCCCTAGTCGTCATGCCAATATAAATGAGTTGGCATGGACATGTGATCAGGTATATGACTGGGTACTATAGCACCTATATAACACAACTGGGTAAACTAACATCAGATCTAAAAATAAAGATAACCCTGTAAAATGCAAACATTTCCTCAAATATAGAAAGCATACAAAGCTTACTAAATAATAGCATAAAAACAGATATAAAATATAGCAGCAAATCACACACGTGGGAAAAGTGAGAGGTACACACTAAGGCCCCTTTCACGCGAGCGAGTTTTCAGCGCAGGTGCAATGCGTGATGCGAACGAATAGCACCATTCATTTCAATGGGTCTGTGTACATGAGCGTTTTCTTTTTCACGCATCAGTTCTGCGTTGTGTAAAAAACGCAGCATGTTCTATATTCTGTATTTTTCACGCAGCCCTGGCCCCATAGAAGGGAATGAGGCTTCCGTGAAAAACGCATTGCATCCGCAAGCAAGTGCTTAATTTACTGATGGTTGCTAAGAGATGTTGCTTGTAAACGTTCAGTTTTTTATCACACGCGTGAAAAACGCATAAAAACGCATTGCACTCTCGCAGAAAAAACTTAACAACTGAACGCAATCGCAGACAAAACTGACTCAACTTGCTTTCAAAATGGTGTGAGTTTCACTGAACACATCCGGAGCCAATCCGTCACGCTCGTGTGAAAGAGGCCTTAAATGGCTATACTTCAGTCATAAATGCATAAAGTGTAGTATAAGGGCTTGTTCACACGAACGGGCCGTATTTTGCTGTCCGCAAAAAACGGATCAGCAAAACACGGATGCCGCCCGTGTGCCTTCAGCAATTTGCGGAACGGACAGCTCTTTATAAAAAAGCCCATTCTTGTCCGCAAAACGGACAAGAATAGGACATGACTCATAATTTTTGCGGGGCCACGGAACGGAGCAACGGATGCGGACCGCACACGGAGTGCTGTCCACATCTTTTGAGGCCCCATTGAAGTGAATGGGTCCGCACCCGAGCACAACCGTTTTTTTTTTTTGTTCTTGTTTTTTTTTAAGAACAAATGTAACATCCTGAAGTATGTCACTAAACTTCTGTCACCCTGCTTCATAATATGTTAAGTGTATATTATTATCATTTTGTGTAGTCTTTCTCTGCATCTTCTATTATATGTATTTTCTCTGCCTGTTTTATATTATTGCTATAATTTTCCATGTACACCAGCAGGTGGCAGCAATGTGTAAGCAGTCCATGGTTAGTTAGTGTATCTAGGCTGGAATAGTCCATTCCAGTCTAGTCTCCCCTGTGTGAGCAGAAGTGGGATGTTCCCATGTCCTGTCTCATGAGGAGGAGAAGGAAGTGTAGTCAGTGTACCAGCCACCCCCTGCTGGGGTAGGTTGTGTTAGTAGGAGCTCCCAGAACCAGGGATCCCAACTACCCAATTACTCCTATTAACAACACTCAATTTTATTGCAAGTGAGCCAGGATCCAGGCGTCCAGCCGTACCAAGGTAGGAGACACCGTTGACACTATACCTACTGCTATACAGAGACACTATCCCCCTCAGGCATTCCTCACCTGATACGTGAGTTGTAACATCTTAAAGGGCCCTGCTACAGTACCTGCGCAAGCTGCAATTGGCGTCACAAACTATTACATTTACATACTGACCCACTGCATAGCTGACTCACTGTACCGGTGTCCTGCTCATTGCACAAAGATCTATGAAAGTCTGATCTTCACAACAACATGGCATGAACAAAAGAGATTTCTGAGGACCTCAGAATGAGAGGCTGGAAATAAAGATCAGTCTGGAAAAGGTTATAAAACCATCTCTAAAGAGTTTGAACTCCACCAATCCCCAGTCAGACAGATTGTGTACAAAAAGAGGAAATTCAAGACCATTATTACCCCCTCCATCCTCCAGGAATAGTCAACCAACAAATATCACGCCAAAAGCAAGGTGTGTAATAGTCTGAGACAGGGGCTGATACAGACAGCAGAGGGCCCCTGTGCAAAGAATGGGCCTGCCCCCCCCCCCCCCCCCGCTCCCTTTTTGCTTTGTGGCAATGGACAGGGGTGCACCTAGACTTTCTGCTGCCAGAGGCAAAAAATTTAATTGGCACCCCCATCATGCCAAATTCTCAACCTAACCCCCTCCGATTAAAGACATACTTAGAAACCATTACATACAGAGCTATAAACATACAGGAGAATACAGCGCAAATACCTATTATATCCAGTCTACTCTGATGTAGATATTCTCTTTCCTCATCTTTACCATTCAGACCAAACCGCCATGATGACTTCTTTCAGCCATCTCTTGTGTCTACAGAGTTTAACAAAAAGATTGCAGTATGCCAGACCAAACAGGGGAATTATATGTGAGGTCACGGTGTGAGCAATAGGTGGGCCGAGGTAAATACAGTTCTGGTTACTCACGGTTATGTCGTCCCTGGGCAGGTTCGCATAAGTGAAAGGGAGAACGGCACAAGGATTCTCTGGGGCACACTCTGGTCTAAGGGACACAGGCCAGATGGTGGTTCGAGGTGCCCTTGATGGTCTGTATTAATGTGCCTATGGCAAGGTCCCTTGTAGTCGTGACGCCAGTACCTTTTGTGGTGGTACAACCATTTAGGAACTGAAGACGGAGACGAGGATGGTGTAATTCAACTGATAACTTTTACTGAACATTGCTCCTGGTAACGGTAACATCCAATACATCCAGACATAAAATACAGTCTCTTTAAGATGGACAGAGGTAAAGCTGCATGAGGTCCACTGCTTACAGGTGTGATGTCTCTCTCTCAGGCTATTAATGATATAAGGTAATGTTATATAGCTCACCTGGTCTGCGTGTAATATCCCGTGTGCACAGAGTCAAGCTCCACAACTTGCGGACCCATTCACCCTCAATTGGACTGGAACGGATGCAAATCCACACCTCCTGGATCCACATCCACATTCTCGGGACCCGCATCCATCCCTTCGGGATTCGACTCTTCGGGATCCGAAAAATAATTCCCGAAAAAAATGAATAGAACATGTCCACCTTGTCCGCAATTGCGGACCAGGAAAGGCATCCTGTATTATGGTGTGTGTAACGTGCGGTCCGCAAGTTGTGGGAACGATTATTCGGATCCCGAAGGTACGGATCCCGAAGGGATGGATGCGGGTCCCGAGGGTGCGGATGCGGATCCAGGAGGTGTGGATTTGCATCCGTTCTAGTCCAATTGAGGGTGAATGGGTCCGCAAGATGCGGAGCGAATGCGGACCCAAATTGCGGACGTGTGAATGGACCCTTAGTGCACAAGAATATCTTTTCAGATTGTATATTTTCTGTGATATATTCTAACACATTTTTTTCATTATATTGTATTTTATTTTAGTTTTACAAAGATATGAAAATTGCAGCCGTGGTCATCCATTTTTGCATGTAGATTTCTACAGGCTTACATTTTATTTGAATCTCTAATATTTTGTATGGCCCTGTTCACATGATGCGGTTTCTCACACCCTGCGCTTGTGCTTTGCAGACAGATTTCCCCATTTGTGCTGCCTCGGCCCAGGCGTAGGGATGTGGAAGGCGCATCATGTGGGGCTATTTTAAATGTACTTTGTTAATGATGCTTGAGGTGTGAGTCTGCGAGCTGATTGATTTGTGACGTCATGTTACCACCACCCACTAGATGGTGGAGGGAACGTGGGTCTTTAAATTTTTTTAGACTCGCAGACCACTTTGTTACGCCTAAGGAGAAGGTCTCCGAAACGCGTAAACAGCTTGTTTGTGATACTGTCCCGCCCGCATATGATGTGATTGAATAAAGAGGAAGATTTTATGGGAAGAAAAATAGGTGCCAGAATCGTTTTTTCTATTTCACTTTATTAATGATATAAGTTTTATGCTTACTGGTAGAGGACTTGGTCATTGTTATCCCAGTGTAGGTTAGTGAGGCTGCCGGAGGTATGTTTCTCTAGTGCTTTCTGAATTAATATACTTCTGAGTATGTGGACCAATTCAGCTCTGGGCTGAAGCCTGGCTAAGAGCTAAAGACTGCAGACACTGAACTGGAATCCACTGGCTAGGCCTGAGCTGAGCTATATACAGTTGCAAGAAAAAGTATGTGAACCCTTTAGAATGATATGGATTTCTGCACAAATTGGTCATAAAATGTGATCTGATCTTCATCCAAGTCACAACAATAGACAATCACAGTCTGCTTAAACTAATAACACACAAAGAATTAAATGTTACCATGTTTTTATTGAACACACCATGTAAACATTCACAGTGCAGTTGGAAAAAGTATGTGAACCCTTGGATTTAATAACTGGTTGAACCTCCTTTGGCAGCAATAACTTCAACCAAACGTTTCCTGTAGTTGCAGATCAGACTTGCACAACGGTCAGGAGTAATTCTTGACCATTCCTCTTTACAGAACTGTTTCAGTTCAGCAATATTCTTGGGATGTCTGGTGTGAATCGCTTTCTTGAGGTTATGCCACAGCATCTCAATGGGGTTGAGGTCAGGACTCTGACTGGGCCACTCCAGAAGGCGTATTTTCTTCTGTTTAAGCCATTTTGTTATTGATTTACTTCTATGCTTTGGGTCGTTGTCCTGTTGCAACATCCATCTTCTGTTGAGCTTCATCTGGTTGACAGATGGCCTTAAGTTCTCCTGCAAAATGTCTTGATAAACTTGGGAATTCATTTTTCCTTCGATGATAGCAATCCGTCCAGGCCCTGATGCAGTAAAGCAGCCCCAAACCATGATGCCCCCACCACCATACTTCACAGTTGGGATGAGATTTTGATGTTGGTGTGCTTTGCCCCTTTTTCTCCGCACATAGTGTTGTGTGTTTCTTCCAAACAACTCAACTTTGGTTTCATCTGTCCACAGAATATTTTGCCAGTACTGCTGTGGAACATCCAGGTGCTTTTGTGCAAACTGTAAATGTGCAGAAATGTTTTTTTTTTTTTGGACAGCAGTGGCTTCCTTTGTGGTATCTTCCCATGAAATCCATTCTTGTTTGGTGTTTTAGGTATCGTATATTTGCTAACAGGGATGTTAGCATATGCCAGAAACTTTTGTAAGTCTTCAACTGACACTCTAGGATTCTTCTTCATCTCATTGAGCAGTCTACGCTGTGCTCTTGCAGTCATCTTTACAGGATGGCCACTCTTAGGGAGAGTAGCAGCAGTGCTGAACTTTCTCCATTTCTAAACAATTTGTCTTACCATGGACTGATGAACAACAAGGCTTTTGGAGATACTTTTATAACCCTTTCCAGCTTTATGCAAGTCAACAATTCTTAATCGTAGGTCTTCTGAGAGCTCTTTTGTGCGAGGCATCATTCACATCAGGCAATGCTTCTTGTGAAAAGCAAACCCAGAACTGGTGTGTGTTTTTTATAGGGCAGGGCAGCTGTAACCAACACCTCCAATCTCATCTCATTGATTGGACTCCAGTTGGCTAACACCTCATTCCAATTAGCTCTTGGAGATGTCATGAGTCTATAGGTTCACAAACTTTTTCCACTTGCACTGTGAATGTTTACATGGTGTGTTCAATAAAAACATGGTAACATTTAATTTTTTGTGTGTTATTAGTTTAAGCAGACTGTGATTGTCTATTGTTGTGACTAAATGAAGATCGGATCACATTTTATGACCAATTTGTGCAGAAATCCATATCATTCTAAAGGGTTCACATACTTTTTCTTGCAACTGTATATGGGAGGTGTTATCTCCCCCTAGTGGTAGGCTCAGTGTAATGCAATCTGACACACCTGTAGGTAGGGATTATGCATAAAGATGCACTGCAGCATAAAACAGGTTATATAAAGCATACAAAGCATGACACTACCACTTTGCAGTACCCACATGGGTAGTGGGACACTGCAAGATGCTAAATAAATAAAATAACAAAACAAATTAACAAAATAAAAATAACTGTGCCCAGGAAATAGAATTTCTTGCACTAATAGTGTATTCATAATGTCCCCCAAAAATAATTGCACTAAGCTGATAGTGTGCCAGGGTGCCCCCCACAGTAATAGTGCTCCCGAAAGTCCCACCAATAAAAATAATTATCTGCTAGAGTGCGCTCAATGCTAACAGTGCCCCAAAAGTAATAATGCCCCCATAGTGCCCAAATTAGTATTCATGTTACCAGTAGTCCCCCAGTGGTATTAATTCTCCTTACACTGATTGGCAGTAGAAAAATGCCCCCTTTACAATGTGCTCCAGTACAAAAATACCCCCTATAATGTGTGACAATACAAAAATTACCCCCCTTCCTTTTAGATCAGACCCCTATATCAGACCTTAAATCAGATCCTTAAATTAAACCTCCATATCCGAGCCACAATTTAAACCGCCATAGCAGATCCGCAATTCAAACCACCATATCAGATCAGCAATTCAAACTGCCATATCAGATCCTCAGACCCCATAGCAGATCCTCAGACCCCTATATCAGATTCTTAAGCCCCCAGATCAGATGCTGCGGCCCCCTTATCGATGCTCAGACCTCCATATCAGATGCTCAGACCCCCCATATCAGATGCTCAGGCCCCCCCCCATATCAGATTCTCATTCAAGCCCCTATATGATAAGCTAAGGTCTCTATATGCTCAGACAGGACCCCATATGCTCAGACAGGACCCCATATGCTCAGACAGGCCCCCATATGCTCATTTAGACCCCCATAAGGGGCTCAGACAGGCCCCCAGAAAAGTTGCCCAGACAGGTCCCCATATAAGTTGCTCATACCCCCCATATCACTTGCTCAGAAACCCCCCCATATCAATTGCTCAGACCCCCCATATCAGTTGCTCAGACCCCCCATATCAGTTGCTCAAACCCTTATATATCAGTTGCTCAGACCTCTCATATCAGTTGCTCAGACGCTTCCCCCCATATTAGTTGCTCTGAACCCTCCATAACAGTTGCTCAGACCCCCCCCCCCATATGATTTGCTCAGACCAAGGGGCGTGGGGGGGGAGCGGTTGGGTTGCCCCAGGCGCCAAATTGCAGGGGGCACCAGGCAGCAAAAACATTGGGCCATGGAAGCCTATGGCTCCCGTTCCCTCCGTTCTGCCTCATAGGCTTCAGGCCACCATGCCTAAAGTCTATGAGGCAGTATAGGGGCGCAGGAGATTGTGTTTACCTCACTGTGACCTCCTGCACCGGGTCTCACGAGATGATGTGATGACGCGGCGCAGGAGGCCACAGTGATGTGTTCGTGACGCGCAAACTCAGGCCAGAAGCAATGATGGAGTGAGGAAGAGAGGTGAGTATTTTTATTTTATGTAAGTACCCTAAGGCAGGCAGCAATCGTGGCACTATGGAGGAGGGGGGCATTAGCTATACCACAAAAGAGGAAGCATACCAAGGAGGCAATTATGTAGAAAAAATGTGGGCCATTGTATATGACAATGCTAATAAAGAGGGGACCATTATAATAATAATAATAATACAGAGGGGTAGGGATGAGCGAACTCGAACTGTATAGTTCGGGTTCGTACCGAATTTTGGGGTGTCCGTGACACGGACCCGAACCCGGACATTTTCGTAAAAGTCCGGGTTCGGGTTCGGTGTTCGTCGCTTTCTTCGCGCTTTTGTGACGCTTTCTTGGCGCTTTTTGAAAGGCTGCAAAGCAGCCAATCAACAAGCGTCATACTACTTGCCCCAAGAGGCCATCACAGCCATGCCTACTATTGGCATGGCTGTGATTGGCCAGAGCACCATGTGACCCAGCCTCTATTTAAGCTGGAGTCACATAGCGCCGCCCGTCACTCTGCTCTGATTAGCGTAGGGAGAGGTTGCGGCTGCGACAGTAGGGCGAGATTAGGCAGATTAACTCCTCCAAAGGACTTGATTAACTGATCGATCTGCAGCTGTGGATCATTGAGCTGCTGATCCTCAATTGCTCACTGTTTTTAGGCTGCACAGACCGTTTGTCAGTCTCATTTTTCTGGGGTGATCGGCGGCCATTTTGTGTCTTGTGGTGCGCCAGCACAAGCTGCGACCAAGTGCATTTAACCCTCAATGGTGTGGTTGTTTTTTGGCTAAAGCCTACATCAGGGTGAAGCTGTCACACCAAGTGCATTTAACCAGCAATAGTCTGTTCATTTTTTGGCCATATACAAAATCAGGGGCAAGCTGCGCCTGTCACCAAGTGCATTTAACCCTCAATGGTGTGGTTGTTTTTTGGCTAAAGCCTACATCAGGGTGAAGCTGTCACACCAAGTGCATTTAACCAGCAATAGTCTGTTCATTTTTTGGCCATATACAAAATCAGGGGCAAGCTGCGCCTGTCACCAAGTGCATTTAACCCTCAATGGTGTGGTTGTTTTTTGGCTAAAGCCTACATCAGGGTGAAGCTGTCACACCAAGTGCATTTAACCAGCAATAGTCTGTTCATTTTTTGGCCATATACAAAATCAGGGGCAAGCTGCGCCTGTCACCAAGTGCATTTAACCCTCAATGGTGTGGTTGTTTTTTGGCTAAAGCCTACATCAGGGTGAAGCTGTCACACCAAGTGCATTTAACCAGCAATAGTCTGTTCATTTTTTGGCCATATCCCAGTCTAATTCTGTCACTAAATCCATACCGGTCACCCAGCGCCTAAATACTAGGCCTCAAATTTATATCCAGCTAAATCTGTCCCTAGTGCTGTAGCTGGGCGAGTTATTTAGTGTCCGTTCAAGCACATTTCTTGTTCTGGGTTGAAATACAATTCCCAATTTAGCAATTTCATAATTTAGTGGTTCCTGCTATATCAGAGCTATTTGAAATCTATCCCAAAAAGGGTATATAATATTGAAGGTGCACATTGGGTCATTCAGAATAACTTCACACACACCCGCTACTGTGTATTTCCAAGTCTAATTCTGTCACTAAACCCATACCTGTCACCCAGCGCCTAAATACTAGGCCTCAAATTTAAATCCCTCTAAATCTCTCGTTACCCACCGCTGTACTGTTGTTGCTGGGCAAGATATTTAGTGTCCGTCAAAGCACATTTTTTGTTCTGGGTTGAAGTACAATTCCCAATTTAGCAATTTCATAATTTAGTGGTTTCTGCTATATCAGAGCTATTTGAAATCTATCCCTAAAAGGGTATATAATATTGAAGGTGCACATAGGGTCATTCAGAATAACTTCACACACACCGCTTCTGTGCATTTCCAAGTCTAATTCTGTCACTAAATCCATACCGGTGACCCAGCGCCTAAATACTAGGCCTCAAATTTAAATCCCTCTAAATCTCTCGTTACCCACCACTGTACTGTTGTTGCTGGGCAAGATATTTAGTGTCCGTCAAAGCACATTTTTTGTTCTGGGTTGAAGTACAATTCCCAATTTAGCAATTTCATAATTTAGTGGTTTCTGCTATATCAGAGCTATTTGAAATCTATCCCTAAAAGGGTATATAATATTGAAGGTGCACATAGGGTCATTCAGAATAACTTCACACACACCGCTTCTGTGCATTTCCAAGTCTAATTCTGTCACTAAATCCATACCGGTGACCCAGCGCCTAAATACTAGGCCTCAAATTTAAATCCCTCTAAATCTCTCGTTACCCACCGCTGTACTGTTGTTGCTGGGCAAGATATTTAGTGTCCGTCAAAGCACATTTTTTGTTCTGGGTTGAAGTACAATTCCCAATTTAGCAATTTCATAATTTAGTGGTTTCTGCTATATCAGAGCTATTTGAAATCTATCCCTAAAAGGGTATATAATATTGAAGGTGCACATAGGGTCATTCAGAATAACTTCACACACACCGCTTACTGTGCATTTCCAAGTCTAATTCTGTCACTAAATCCATACCGGTGACCCAGCGCCTAAATACTAGGCCTCAAATTTAAATCCCTCTAAATCTCTCGTTACCCACCGCTGTACTGTTGTTGCTGGGCAAGATATTTAGTGTCCGTCAAAGCACATTTTTTGTTCTGGGTTGAAGTACAATTCCCAATTTAGCAATTTCATAATTTAGTGGTTCCTGCTATATCAGAGCTATTTGAAATCTATCCCAAAAAGGGTATATAATATTGAAGGTGCACATTGGGTCATTCAGAATAACTTCACACACACCCGCTACTGTGTATTTCCAAGTCTAATTCTGTCACTAAACCCATACCTGTCACCCAGCGCCTAAATACTAGGCCTCAAATTTAAATCCCTCTAAATCTCTCGTTACCCACCGCTGTACTGTTGTTGCTGGGCAAGATATTTAGTGTCCGTCAAAGCACATTTTTTGTTCTGGGTTGAAGTACAATTCCCAATTTAGCAATTTCATAATTTAGTGGTTTCTGCTATATCAGAGCTATTTGAAATCTATCCCTAAAAGGGTATATAATATTGAAGGTGCACATAGGGTCATTCAGAATAACTTCACACACACCGCTTACTGTGCATTTCCAAGTCTAATTCTGTCACTAAATCCAT